>NC_057780.1:1993827-2625412 GCF_014825855.1 Bombus pyrosoma | reverse complement strand
ATCTAGACTACATTAAGTAGCTTTTAGCTTGATATTGTTTTTCAAATAGTAATACTCGGTAATATTAACATATATCGTTTTCCAACAGCAATTTAATTCTAATATTAAAATTAACGTTACATTAATTTTCTAATATTCAAAATAGTACTTTGTGTATCATTATTTGGAAAACGATACCAATTACCGAGTCCTATATACGTAAGAAGTTTTTAAGCATCGAAAGCAGAAGATGCAAAATTATTTTATAGCGTGTATTGAAATTTATTAATTAGAACAGGTACAGTATGTGGATCCATGTAATCATGTTTGAATACTAAATTCATCATCGAAGGAACCAAACCATGCGACTTAGCAATTGTAGTACGCATGAAAGGATAATGAGATCTCGTTGCCTTCGATTAAATTGCACTTGCTTCCTTGATTCCATGAATACGATGTTGATTTCTTGGCCTTAAGCGAACATGAAGAACTACATTCCATCCATAGACGCTCGATAGATACACTTTGCATCTCCACTGATTTTATACGAAATAGTTGAAGGAAAAATTAAATACTGTATTTAAAATTAAAAAACAAAAGTGAATAGAAATAAAATACCATTTCAAGAACTTCAAAGATTTCGTTAATATTAAATAAAACGAAATAAATCATTAATTTAATCGCTACGAATTGATTGTATTGATTTAAATGAATAGTAAACTTGCTTCCGATTAATGGTATAACTGTTATAAATTAAGAGGATAATTATTTTAAATTAATTGCAGGACATTGTTATATATTATTGGTATAATTGTTATAAATTAATAGTTTAAATATTGTGAATTTATGGTTTAAATGTTATAAATTAATGACTTAAATGTTATAAATCAATGGCTTAAGTGTTGTAAATTAATAGCGCAAATGTTATACATTAATGACTTAAATGTTATAAATTAATGGCTTACATGTTTAAATTGATAGTTTAAATGTTATAAATTAATGGCTTAAATCTTGTAAATTAATGGCTTAAATATTGTAAATTAATAGCTCAAACGTTATAAATTAATGACTTAAATGTTATATATTAATGGCTTAAATGTTTAAATTAATAGTTTAAATGTTATATATTATTGGCTTAAATGTTTTAAATTAATGGCTTAAATGTTACAAATTAATGAGTTAAATGTATAAAGTAATAGTTTAAATGTTGTAAATTAATAGTTTAAACGTTATAAATTAATAGCGTAAATGTTATAAATTAATGGCTCAAATGTTATAAATTAATGGCTTAAATGTTTAAATTGATAGTTTAAATGTTATAAATTATTGGCTTAAATGTTTTAAATTAATGACTTAAATGATGTAAATTAATAGCTTAAATGTTATAAATTATTGGCTTAAATGTTATAAATTAATGGCTTAAATGTTACAAATTAATGATTTAAATGTATAAAGTAATAGTTTAAATGTTGTAAATTAATAGTTTAAACGTTATAAATTAATAGCGTAAATGTTATAAATTAATGGCTTAAATGTTACAAATTAATGGTTTAAATGTATAAAGTAATAGCTTAAATGTTATTAATTAGTAGCTTAAATGTTGTAAATTAATAGCACAGATGTTTAAAATTGATAACTTACCTCGTAAAAGTCTTCTTCTTCGATCTTCACAGTATGAGAGATGTTCCACAAATGAGCTCGCGCGCGAGTCTTCTGTTATTTATATACCTGATGTCATGCACTTGACAATGTGTCGGAATGTCAATCGAACAATAACAATTTACTAACCTCATAAAAGCTGATTTTTCCGTTAAAATACAATCAAATCTAATAATTTTTCAAGTTTTATTGTAAATTAACACCTCCAATAATCTATTACAACAATCATTTTTATAATTTTGATATTTTTTACCAGCTAAAATTAAGCTTACAATTCTGTGATACTAGTTTTCGATTTAGAACTCTGCTAATTTGTATCGAATGCCAGTTTATGATGAAAATAACTGTACCATTATAGTCAAACGCTTATACACAAATAGATGATACGATTGATGGATCTAGTAATTGCTACGACCCAGATATCTTCGAAACTATAGCAATTATGTAAGAATTTGTCTAACTGGGATAACGCGCACATGGCTACCGAATCATCTTCTACATTAACTATGACATAATCTGAAGCAGTAACTTCTGAAAACAACGTCGAACATAATCATAACTGTATCGAAATGGAAAGATAATATGCACGCCTCGTGAAAGTAACGATTAAAGAATAATAAAATAGTATCACGTCTTTTCTACGAGTCCTACAATTTTATACTATTTTTATATTATATTGTGAATTCGATATTTAATATATAATATATAATAAACCATTGAAGAAGCGTGTTCTTATTAATAAATGATTGGCGCAGGGCAGGAACGGTATAATACATTTTTCTATCAGAAAGATAAAAGTCGGATGCATACGTAAATTTTTGGAAATATTAGAACAAAATAGGCCGCTAACGAAATTTAAAAATTATTTAACAAAAAAGTTATTAGTATTTAAGGAGGGAGTGAAACGTCATATCTTTTTATATTATTCGTTAAAAACGTTTAAAAACGTGCGGAAAGGAAACATTTCCATTCGTCAAATCATCTAACGATAAGACTAGCATATAGTATTTTATACAACAATATCAGTTACGAAATGAAAAACATAGGATTTATTCATCGTAATGTAATATGTTACGGGGAAAATACATAGAGATACATTAAGCGATTTCCGATACGGTTTAAAATATATTCGGAAGCGAACGCGTCTGAATAAAAATTGCAATAAAATAGAGTGTTGTCTATGGAAGGTAAATTTGTTGGACGTGCGACGAATAAAACTTCAAAGTCGCTTTTACAACAATAACAGGCGTAGCTGTTGGCCGCTTTCGAATATGTCTGAATCAGACGAACAGTCCGGAAATCATTGTCGAACATTAAGCTTTATCGTCTGTACTGTGTGCACGGTCGAATTTATCTGCCAATTTGTCTTATGCCAATAAGCTCACGGTAGAAAAAATAGATAAAAGCCAGAGAACTGGAAAAATAAGAGTCGACGGTTTAAGGGAGGCAACGGGTTGAATAAATTTCGAAAACAACCGGAAGCTTCGTTTTTCTAGAAGATCTGTGAAATCGTAATAGACTCTGATAATTAAATCTTTAGAAGATGCTTCGCACGATACTAAAAATTGCTTTTATTCTCAATTAAATTTCTCTATTACCTAGAAAGTCCACAAGATTGAAACGAACTGTATCATTATCTTTATTATTTTTATTTCTCTAAGAAAGAAACTTACGATGTTGTTTGTGTAAATTCATGCGAATATAAAATTTAACAGTATAATTCTGTACCTTCTTCCACCTCTTTACAAAACAGCTTACAGTATATATATTCTTTCTTTATAAAGTATTTTAATTAATTGGACCGTGATACTCCATTTATTTAATCGAGTAAAACTTATTTGTTCCAGCAACGGAGGACAAATTCGATCTTACGTATAGAAAGAAAACTATAGATAATAAGGATGGGGTGGAGATAACGTGTATGGCAGAAGGATTATATCCACACCCCACCCTGGATATATCCATCGAGTAAGTACTCCAGCAAGCTTTTCAACCCCTCAACCATGCACTACGGTAAACTACCTAATTTTCTGATACTTTTAGATCTTGATAAAGTCGAACTTCCGCTTCGTTGTTAGCGAATTAAACGTCTGTGCACGAAACAACACGATACGTGTTATCATTTTCGTTAAAAAAAAAAAAAAAGGAATGAAACTGTAATTTGCAATTACTATCGTCGAAACACGTTGGAATGTAAAGCGAAAAAGTAAAAATTATTCTCGAATTTTACACGTCCGCAAAATTCTAATTCTATGGTGAAAGAAATTAATGATTTAACGTGTTACAGAGTATGCTAGTGACGAAAAAAAATTCGTGTAAAATAACGAAGGCAACCGGTACGCGTAATAATTGTAAAAGCGTACGAGCTTTCTGTTAAACGTTGAGAGAAATAATATTTTATGTAGTCGATGTAATAATTTAATAATAGAAGCTCTTTTGCATGGATCAAGCGTAACAAAAGTATGTAGGAAAAATATGAATGATAAAAGCATTGAAACGAAAACAAACGGAAAAATTGTCTTATTTTAACGCTGCAAACCACTCAACGATAACAATGAAAATTATGAGATTCGTCTTGTAGCACTGTGTTGTCTGTAATAATAAACCTGCAACACAGACGAACCGTATAAAGAGACAAAGCGAACGGTTAATTATATTAAATAAACATTATTATTACCATTGTTTTAAACATAACGCGTAAAATAAAATATCGAACAACAGAATTATAAATTACTCGCACGTTACAGAAAAATTCACCGTTATCTCTATCTAAACTAATTGCCGTTTTTTCGTTAGAAAATTTGTCATAACTTTGAAACCTTACACGCGAAACTTGGAATATTTATCATTTTGAATAATTACGATTTGATTATTCGAAGCGTCGATCGAAACTCTAAATTCTGTTTACGTGCAATTCGAAATTTGCTTCTAACGAAATAATTCTTCCTCCATTCGGCAACTAAAATTTCTCAGATCTTCGGAGATTAAGTTCACCATATATACATCTCTGTTCTATGCTAAAAAATAATATAGAAGCTTAATTTCAGAGGAATTGTTGTTTCAACTTAAAAGTGCCTGAATATTATTGCAAAAACCAGCGATCAGAATTTACAAGAACAACAAGAACAGTAACAACGGAGAAGCAAGAGACGGGCGTGCGTCTCCGAAATAACATTAACATGCTAATGGCCGCTCATTCGGCCGACATATTGCATGATATTTCAGGTTGAGACGTGGCCGTGATAATTTTGCAAACGTCGCTTCTATTGCAGGGGTGTCCCGGAAAAGCAAACAGCAAAGCCCACTGTTACGCTGCGTCACGATGGACTGTACGATATCTTATCACGAACGACCTTACTGGACGAAGATTTACCGGAAGCAGCGATTGTCAAATGCTTGCTCGGTATACCAAAGGCGAACTACAACGTTTCCCACAAAACCGTCTACTATCCCGGTTAGTATAAACGTATTTTAATCTATCCTATCTATCTTCGTCTCTCTATCTCTACGGTCTCTGCTATCTTTCTCTGTCGCACGCTACCGGAAGCGTTTTACCTTCGATCTTTTCATATTGCGGCGAGAAAGGGGAAGAAGGGGAAAAAATGGAATAGCTCGTTAATGAGGTTCGGGGGAGGGGGAGAAAAGAGGAAATGCAGGCCGCATTTACCGCGAATTAAAGACGTTTTATTCTCGCGTCCCTTGGAAAATCGATTTACGTCAACCCTTTAATAGGAACGCGACTCAGTTTGCCCGGCAGTTTCGCGACATAAATATTTGCCCAGCCAAGTTTGCGCTTTTATAACCGCGATAAATTCACTGAGTGGTTTTAATTGGTTTACCTTAATCTTCTTTTTCAACTTTTTTCAACTTTTCAACTCCGACACTCGCAAGTATATATGAAATTCGCGATAGTTTGCTCGATAACGATAAATGTATTTCTCGATCGTGGAACAAGATGTTACGTGGTATTTATGGTGATTCGGACGTTTTAACGTTAAAGGGTTAATCATCAGCGATTCGTAGCGTGTTAGAAAACTCTCTCTCTCTCTCTCTCTCTATACGGTACGATTATAATTATTTAAATATGAAAACTATCTTTTCTCTCTTAGAAAAAATTCTAACGTTTTCAAACGATTTAAGATCTTCCGTTCGAACAACGACGATTAACAGTAGCGACGATTAAGAGATCGCGAAAGTACTTTTCTAACAATTATAGCTTCGATTCAACGATACTGAAAACGAAATTACGAAGCCAAGTACCGTCATCGTCGAACACTAAACATGTAACTTTTCGCAAAGTGAGTATCGCAAAGCCTGTGAACTAAAGCTGTGCAACTAAAAAATTTCACCCACGTATTTATGAAAATACAATGTAACGATCGTCAATGTAGATAACGCGTCATCGATGTATTTCGACGTTATTCAATAATATTCGAAGAATTCTCCTGGCTCGCGTGCAATTGTGTCTCCTGTGTGTACATGTTTTCTGTACCGTGCAACAAACAACAAGCGTCAATATAACAAACTAAACATGATCGATTGTCAACGAAATCAACCCTGTATAGATATGAATGTGCAACGTACGTGTGTACCTATCTGTGTAAATGTATGCGTACGAGTGTACATGTTTATGCGCGTGTACGGAGCGAGCGTACGATACGCATCGTTCGCGTCACGTACTACGAAACGTTAACGTCAACGTTGAATTTCGAAGCGATATCTTCCTTTGGGTCAGTAAATAAACCACCCCCTACCAGCGATTCTGGCAATTCACGTGTTTTTTTTTTTTATTTTTCACTTTTTTTTCTGTCATGGCTCTATCTTTTCGAGTACGATACACGGACGCGTGTGGAAATGTCGCAGCCTTCCGCGTCTCTGCTTCCGCGAGAAAATATTGCAAACGCCAACGGACGGACTTCCGGCCGAGCACGTTCTCTTTTGACCGAATTAGTTTCTCGCGTAGTAGGATAATAAAGTGACACGAGAAATAACGAGAACTACAGAGATGAAGTAATCGCGAGTATCCCGTAAAAAGTCGAGTTTCGTAAAAGTTCGAGCGGAACGCGAAATAACATTTTACGATCGCTTAACTAAAGCGAGAAATACGTGGGACTCGTAGCGAAGGAAGGTTCAAAGTGTTCGATGTGTCGTACGGTGTCCGCTTGAAGCGAGAAAACGGCCGACTATTTTTGTTCGTTTTATGGTTTCAAACGACTTTCGTTAGCTTCACGAATATATATGTTTCTCGAAGAATAAATCGACGAAATTTTGTAAACGATTAATTAAAGATCGTCATTTTTTTAAATGTCCAACGGAGAGCAAAAATACGTGTCAAGCATCAGAAGCAAATAAAAGGAGTTTTGGCAAGTTGATTATCGAATTTGAAAATCGCTTATCATATTCCTCGACTACAGTAGTCTGTATTTATTCTCTTGCAATCTCGCAATCGTGAAAATCATCAGGATAATCTCTTTTTCTATGAATATACACGGGAAAAGAAGTAGCAAATGTAATTTGTAGGAATCTACGTGATAAAGGTAAGAGCCTTTGAAATCTACCTCGGTGCTCTTCAACGAGAACCCCGGGCAGAACCTAAAACCTTGTGGCCTTAATCACCATTCTGGACGCAACCGCGAGCGTCGCTGGCCAAAATCATCTTAATCAAGCGTACAGCGTTTCGGCTTATTATACGTGTCCTTCCATTATCCTGGCAACGTCTGATCTCGGCAAGATGACATTCCAGCGATGGCAGTCGAGTTCAAAGGGCAAAGTCCTAAGAGGACCAGCCCGCGCCGATGGGTCAAGTAGTGGGCGTCGACAGTCTTGGCGTGTGCATCACGTTTACTCACAGACGGCCGGTGTATTTTGCGGTGAAACTTGTAGCCACGTCCTTCCTCTTGCCTCGTTATCATCTCGACCGAAGAAGGGTTTTCAGTTCGTCCGGTTGCAGCCGTGGCCACGCGGCGTAGACGAAGAACGAAAGGACTAAATTACACACAGGCTAAATTGCTTGTACTCGCAAGCAGCACGCCCCGTCTATTATCGTCCAATTTTCTCTCGCTTCGCTGGACTAAGTCTTCCTGTCCTCCTTCCTCCGACCAAACGTCTCACGAGCTTTTCCTCGAAGGATCCAGGGAAAAAATTCACGGAGGTTGAATCCTCCTTCGTGACATACGACTCCACGTTATAGAACGGTGCGCGACTCGCTTTCAC
Organism: Bombus pyrosoma; assembly: GCF_014825855.1. NCBI lineage: Eukaryota > Metazoa > Arthropoda > Insecta > Hymenoptera > Apidae > Bombus > Bombus pyrosoma. The sequence goes on along the minus strand of NC_057780.1, from coordinate 2,617,561 downwards.
ACGACAGTGGATTCTTCGTTAGCCCTTCGTTCGTCCCACGTGTTTGCCAATTTGCGCCCCTGTCTATTCGACAGCCGCGCACGTGACGAGCATCGCGATCCGCGTCGCTAACTCTCGCCCCGCCGACTTATTATTGATACGTACTACTGGTCACGCCGTCTATGGTAGAACAGGTGCGCGCAAACTTCCACCGACTAATAACCGATCCCAGGCCGTTTGATCCGGAGGAAGGTAGAAAACCGGGCAAATATCGTTTACCAAATTTTTTATCGTTGACGGATTTCGGTGTTGTCGAATGGTTGATTTGAATTGCGAAACTCGCTTAATACTTTGACATAAACGAACGAACGATGATGAATTATTTGTCGTCAGAGTGTAGCGTGTTCTAAATTCTGTGGAGAGAACGTCTAAGAGTATTCGTAATTTATGTGGTCAGCCAAATATCGACCAGCTGTGAATAACAAATTTCTGTCCTCCGACATGGAAATAGCGCAGAAAATATAATTCTATCGTGCTGTCTAAACTTCTTCTCGTCGTCACCTCTGTAAACGCTTTATATCCTTTTTACAACCACTTCCATCTCCAACTTATCAATCGATTTTGTAACTTTAACATACGAAAAATGTACCAGTGGTAGATAGAGTTAAATCGAATCAAACGAATTCGATCGTTAATTCGTCTTTATATAAAACTAGCCGTATATAAAGTGTGCGATCGACATGTGAGACGAGCGTAACATTCTGCAATTGAATTTGTAACGTTTATTATAACCGACTAGTTAGAATTATTTTTCGAGATTAAATGGATGAAAATGTCTTATATCTTTGTCTCAACAAATTATTAATACAGATTTCGCGCTACGTAAATGTATTATAAAAAGTTAATAGAGTAACGTCATTCTCGTTCCATGAAGACGATGTAATTACGAAATTCATTTTTCCAAATGTAATAGACGCGAGAAACTTTGACTTTTCGCATTTCTCATTGGATAACTCGTGCTGAAAACTTAGTTCCTTTACGTGATTATCTCGCTCACTTGTCACGGAACTAGCATAATAAAATTAAAGGACTCCTGAAGTTTCCCAAGCATTATGTGGTATAATGCAGTGCTCGTTTAACGTTGCGCCAAACCGCAAAACATTAATTATCTGGCCAAAGGAATATTCCACGGAAATATATTTATCTTCTGTTTCCATCTGATGTAATTATCTCCGTATACTTTCAAGGAAGAAAATAGAGTAGTTGAAAAAGAAATTGTTACGTTTTGGCCACGAAATGTCCGTTAATATAATACAAAGTATTTAAAACACGCTTGCGACACGTCTAAACCTCAGAACAAACTGACCCATTTCCAATCAGAATTTTATTTGTTTTATTTGTTGCTACGCCATACTGCGTTTATACTGCGTTTACAAAACGCGGTATGAATATGTACAATTAGACGAACAATCTTCGTATGCATGCGCATATTAAACATCTTCGTAAGTTTCACCGGATTCGTTTAGTCTTTCGGTTGATCTTTTCTTTCATTTGTTACTAACGATCCGACGTTTTCAATGATCTTTATCTTTTACCACTGTCAGACCGTCCAACGATACAAATAATTAAATCACTTAAATTAAATATAATTGTAATTTATAACTGAAATTAAAATATAATTATAGTTATATATACGTAGTACATTTCTTACAATAGATAGAAAATTGCTATAATAAATTACACCGCTTTCGTGGAATAACATGTACACATTAGGAAATTATGTATCTTGTACCCAATAGAAAGCCCATACCTGTTCCTTTTCCTAACTTTCATTTTCTATATTCTTTCATTCTTTAATCTTCGCTTCTTCTCTACGTTTCTAACAAGAAAATAAACTGTACGTATACGGTGTGAGCGTTTAGAAAGAGATTCATGTCTAAACCTCTATGGCTTGCCAATGTGTTTTTTTTTTCCTAACGAAACTTTTTTAATATAACAAATTAAGACTATAAAACGATATTAGTTGTACCGTCACTACCAAGCTAAACTATTAGAACGAACTAACTAGTCGTGATTGACCAGATCCGTTCCTCTAACATTCTAACTACCCAGTTCGTAGAAATATATATGCTTACTACTTGATGGACGCGATATGTGGTGTTTATTGTGCAGGAACGCCTACTACTACTTCAACCGCTACAACGAAGCTGCAGCACAAAATGGAGATGAACGCGCTAAACGACTCAGAGGATGGCAATGGTGGTGGTAAGGCTTGTAAATTTCTCCTCGTCCATTCACGACATCACCACCATAAGCCACCATCGTTCATGAGAATTGGAAACTTTGACAAGATTGATCTCGTTGTCTTTCTTGCGTACGGGATTCCGATCCCCGCGACCCGATCCCATGCCCAAATTTCCTCGTGAACGCTTGAAAATAGCTTTAGATGCTCGGGGCCATGATTTCGCAAGCGACGATTCCGCAGGAACCCGCCGACAAGAAGCACGCGGTTTTTCTGCCTTGAACGGTTCGTAACCGAACGTTTCGGTTCCGAAAAACATTCACGTGTGTCCAACGAAATCTGTTTCTTTTCTCGGATGAAATCCTGCAATCGAAACTGTGAAGCGTACAGATATCGTGGAAACTCGATTTTTCATAGATTCTGGCAATAGACCGTCAGATTTCCATAGAGTTGAGAAAATTAAGAAATATTAAGATTATCTCCCTCTTAGGGTTCGATTTACTGTAATTATTCTCTTTCCTCCTCTTTTTTTTTTTCTTTTTTTGTTTACTTGGAAACGAAGAAAACATTAAAATTGATTTAAAGATTATTTCTTTGTTTCTAGTTCGCTTTGAATCGAACAGGAACGAGATTCTCAAGTATCGTTTTAATTTTCTTTATACGAATAAGTATATTGGATAATCGATATTATACACGTGAATATCCTTTCAATTCAAAAAACCGTTCGCTTCGGTGCATACCTTTGAACAGCTTGTTTTTGGCATCGTGTTTTCTGCACTCTATCGCACTTTGACATTTATCCTGAGGCACCAAATGCTGTTCGATGCTCTGATCATGTTAGAATTGTTAACCATAGGCATACAAATACTTCCTAAGTTCGTTTCACTGCTTGCATCCGATGTCCAATTTTTATCTCTGTTCTACATTTACGATCAGTGTTACACACGCATCGTGAAACGCGTTCAACGATCAACGGATAAAACAAAGTTAATTTTGATCTCGACGCAGTAGAGTAGTAGTTCGAACAATAGTATACCATCGTCTCGTTTATGTTATTCATTTTATTTTTCTCCTTAATTTCATATAACAGAATCTCTTAGTTAAACATTTTTGGTTACCATATTTTTGACAAATGTTTGTTTCCCGTTTTTTCTCATTTTATTTTTCTCCGAAATAATTTCATACAAGATACAGCTCAATCTGCTCAAAGTTCTCGAACGATGTAACCCAAATTTCAAACATCTCGAGCACGGTTAACAACTGTGCAACGTGTCCTTCTGCTAACACGCCTCTTCCTCATCGACAAGTAAAATATTTATACGCTAATTATGCCAACCGGGCTAACAAAATAACAAGTATTTGCAGATGGTATGCAAGAGGAAATACAAACAATTTCTAGACATAGTAAATAAATAAACAGCAGGAGTCCGCAGCGTGCTTTATAATGGCAACTATGTTTCTTCGTAAATATTCTATCAAGATTGATGTTTGTATAAATCCACTATTAAATGAAGCTTGTGAACAGGCTAGTGTCTTTCTGCGAAATAGAATATAAAAATTTAGCCACGCGAGAGATTAATTCTCAAAGAACGGTGGGTAATAATTTTCGACACAGGTGCGAACATTTCGGTTGCTTTATGATTTATTACTTCCACTTCTGATTCATCGCCTTTTCTTTCGCTTTTCCTCCGTTTTCCTTGTTCATTAATCTTTTTTTTTTTTATATTCTTTTTATGTCGTTTAAAGATACACAACAAACAGTTGGAGTAACGAAAAAAAAAGAGGAAAGTGTTTCGAAACGAAAATGCTTTTAAAAATGGATGTTCTAGTCTCGCGGGTCGATAATCGCGATAAGCGAATCATCTGGAATTTCCTCGACCAATCGATTTTTCCTGATACAGTATCGGCTATATCGCGTTTCTCGTTTCATCGACGGAAGACTTATTTCCTCGCACGCCGTTCCCGGCAAAAGGAAGCTGGCGAATTTTTGCGTAATCACCGAGTTCTTTTGCCGTTTCTTATCACGCAAAACGACCGTTGCAAGCACAGTTTGCAACGTTACTCCTTTAAACGACCCAAGAGACAGAGGAAAACACCTAGAACGTACGATAAATGTTATCTAATTTGTGTAAAAAGTGGGGCTCGAGATTCTTATTCAGAAGCCCGCGGGACTGAAGATTTTATAAATGAAAATGAATTTGTTAGGAGAGCGAGGAAGAGAGACATTTTAATTCGATGGGACGGGCAGAGGAAATCACGCGGGAATCACCTGGTAAAAGGTATTTACTTTCGTTAACAATTCTGTTTAACGTATCCGTTTGAAATTCAACTGAATTTCAAATATTCCGTCCGCTAGTAAAGTATTTAAATTCATCGAGAAAAAATACTGGCCAAATTAACAAAATTTTATGCCGCGGAATGGCAAAGACTAAAATTTTTGTGACAAGTATTCTACGCAATTTAATCAAAAACTCAGAAACACTGAATCTCGCTGATAAACTAAATTAAATTCAAGCTGCCTCCTTCGAAACGAAACTACGTCAAATGAAACATTTAAAAAAAATATTTGAAGTATCAAAAAATATGCTCCACCTATATCATCTCTAAATCATCGAACAAAGCTAAAGAGAATAATTATGAAATACCGAAGAGTACACTGCGGCTACATTGTTTCTGAATTTCTCGGAATACACGCGTTTAAAATCTCAGCAAATTGAAACTCAAAAACTGAAATTCAACCAAACCGACAAGGTTTCTTCGTCGTAAAAAACAATTTAACTGGCCGAGAAAATACCTTAATTCGTCTTATCCTTAACGCTTTATTTATTTCGCTCGTATAAAATAAAGACTACGCTTAAAGAGCGTAAAAGGAGAATTTTTATTCCACCAAAGATAAAAATCCAAACTTGTAAACGCTAAATGACGTGGCGTTTAATTTCGATCGCTAGCAAATTAATAAAACTTTGAGTTTCCCTCCGACGACGACGACCAAGAAAAAGAATAAATAACGTACGAAGAGCAGCTACGTATATACAGTAGATTAATCTCTTCGTTGATAATCGAGCATCACCGAAGGATACGGTTAATAAACTAACAGCGGCGTAAGTTCTGGTTGAAGGGGATGAAGGGAAGTGGCATTTCCTCTTGAAGCTCATCAGCTGGCATTACTGCGCTACGCTAATAAATAGCCGAAGTTGAGGTTGCGTTAATACCTTCTCCTCTTACACACTGGCGCACGAATTTCCTCGGTGATAACGCTATCAAGCAGTTTGCCGATCCATATCGCCGGCAACGCGTTAAAGTTTCTAGCCGAGCATCAAAGGGGAACGGCGTGTGTAACTTTCTTTTGCCGCGTAATACGGTGGCAGGTCTGACGAAAAAAAAGAAAAAAGATTTTAGAAGAACGAAGCAATTCGAACGTCGCAGCGCTTCGAGAAACGTATCGGCGTTTTCTCGAATACAGGAAACCGCGGACAGATTAGTTTACGATATCTCGTTGAATTTGGAAATATATATAATAATCGGAAAGATAATATTTTTACTTGGTCGTAATCTTGTTCGTTTTAATGTCATTTGACCTACGTACTTACGACTTTTCACGTTTAACCCTTCGCACTGGGAATTTTATTTCAATTTCGTTAGCAGCAGCTCCCAAACGCTTTTAAGTGTTTTATTCGAAATTTACTTGAACTAAAAGATAAGACAATTTAAATAAATAAAGGAAGAAAGAAATTCGCTTAAATAGCAGTTTTATCCACACTATTGTTGTATTTTGTAATTTTTCAGTGTATCATATATCTTGAAACAATTTCCAGCATGCAATCCTGCTTTCCTTTCGCACGTTTTACAGAAAAAGGTGGACATGAAATAATGTCGAGTGGAACTCGACAAAGGAGCTTCTGAGATAAAAACTAATGTCGAGTCACACTCGACATATGAATGCAAAGGGTTAAAGCTTAATTAAAAGTCGAGTCACGATTTTTCTTCGTCCTAAAGTCCACTCGAACGTACTTGAAAATTTGCGATATCGAAATTGTTAACGTACTAACATCGTTTCTATGATAATTCAGTTTGGTAGGTTAATTTGATTTGATTTTATCGTTGATATAATAGTTATCGAGCTACTATTACTGAGGAAAGAGAACGATATTAAATATTACGATATTTTATCGATAAATTACCTCAAAATGAATATATTATAATATAAGCAACATGTGTAGTACATGAAGAATTTTTGAATTCCGAAATCAACGAGTTTTATAAATTTGGAAGTGAAACAATTAGTTAACATTATTCGAGAACAGGGTATCTTTATTCCAACCAAATAGAAATTACGCGCGATCGATTGATTTCGTTCTGATCATGTTGAAATGATTAAAATCTCGTTTATACATATACATCGCTCTGATATGTATTATTTATAAAGTATATTATAAGAAAGGAAAAGAAGAAGAACAAAGAGTACGTCTTTCAGTTAATTGGAAACCATCGGAAATCATGCTCATAAACACGTTTAACGTGTTTCAACTTGAACGAGATTGGATTATGTTAATACGCAGCGTGGATCTAGTTAAATTTCATAGAGACGCCAGACGTTTCGTTTAAAAGCATATATCCAGTTTAGGAAGTTTCTTCCATTCGATCATTTTAGAACAGAGCAAAATGAGCAATAGACAAAGAACCTGGAAACTTAATTTCTACTTGTTATTAAGTTAACACAGACGGTCAATGCTTCTAACAATGTACACTAATTAGCCATGGAAGTTAGACCTCGTTTGCATCAGATAGCAACGCCAGTGGATCATTATCATATGGATACGCTATAACTGCACGAAATCAGCAGCATTCAATTTCAATTCCCTGCTGTCTCCCTGATTATGAACGGCAGAAACTAAAATTGCTAAGTGTTTCCATATATACGAATATATTCTGTAATTAAATCGCATTAATTCCAAATACAAAACATTTATTTAGTACGAAAGTTATATATTAACACTAGAACTACCGATAGTTAACACGAAGCTGTTTCTACCGAAACCGGTCAAAATGACTGGTCTTTAAAAAATACGTAATAATGGAATATTTTTATATTTACTGATTTATTACTTTCCTACAGAAACAATTCCATGTTATGTGGTACATTTTTGGTATTACTAATCCATCTGGGACCATGATAAACCTAAACGGGGGTTGACACATTTATAAAATTGTAGAACCAGTCGTTTTCACTACTGTGGTATTTCGAGCGATTCAGCGATCGACCCGGAATTTTCCTGATAATTGAATCATCATATCGAATGATACGCGGTAAAAGTTTTAAAAACGCGTGACAAGTTGTAGAAAACGAGGAAACTGATTAATTGGGGTTCGATAAACAGGTCGCAGGATCCTTTTACACTTTTAACTGCTATTGGTACAAGTAGCCTTGGTACAAAATTATTTTCAGTTTGAATACATAAAAAACAAAATAAAATTCATTATATTATTCTTTTAGTTATCGTTACGAAGGTCATTACACCATTGCGGAAAAAGATATAACATAAAGTAGGTATTTTAAAATAAAATTGTAAAACCAGTCAATTTGACCGGTGTGGTAGTTCTAGTGTTAAATACCAACGTTTCGCTTAAAACGCATAATTTTCGAAAACGTTGATCATTCTAGGCTACTTGTTTGAGCAAACATAATTCCATCGTTTAATACTAATCGTTATTCCAACTGAGCTGATATTAACACTCTGACTGCCACGTTGCTCATATACGACCGGCCACGGTTTCTCCTGTGACGCCATGATGGTCATTGGTGACCCGAGCGCTTCAACTTCTTACAATTGTAAAAATTGAATGACAATTGACAGTTAGGGCATTTTGAATATAACCGATAAATAGAAGATACTTTGAAATGAAAAGTGCCCCATTGAGCAATTAAACATTTTTATTGGAACATCAATAAAAAAAAATGAGAACAAATCTTGCATCTAACGGTGCACTGTATTTACGTCCATATCTTTAAGGGGTAATCTACGAATATTATTATAAACACACCTTAGAAAATGATCGTAAATGCTGCTTTATAAACATATAATTGAAGTTTGAAGTGTGAACATACCTTGCTATTATATATAAAATATGCAAATACCGTTTACTAATATCTTCTATACGTTTCAACGATATATTCTGCACGTTTTGCTTACGACGAAACGACGAATGCGAATGGTTCGTTGAAATAAACGAAGCTTTGTTGTAATATGTCGCTATCGACTGTTACCAAGACGCCACGGTGGTCACCAGTGACCACCAATGAGATAAACGGTCCATCGGGGAAGAACGTTGTCTTACATCGTCAATTTATTATTATTTTGCCACTGTATGCTTTGAATAATAAAATACTCCCGTGGCGCCCTCTGCGAAACATGTGATTTCGACGTGGCAGTCAAAGTGTTGAACGGATCAGCTATAGATACATATCGTATCCTTGTTTCAAAAGTGACACAACTTGGAAGCACCAATTTGTTAAAAATATTCAAGCAATAGTTTCCGAACGTAGTATGGTACGGTATTTCGTGAATGTCAGCAAAGGGAATAATATTCCTGGAGCAAGATCAAAATCGTTTTCGTCATTTGTAAACCTCTAAAAAATCCCCAGGCACTTTCTCGTAATTGCAATATAAGAAACACGTGTTCCGGAGTACGTTAATTTTATCACAGGAATATCATACACAAGCACCTACACTACATGTTTTCCGTATTTGATTCCGAGTTTCATTTTTAAGCATACGAGCCGCCATCTTTTCTTGTCTTCTTCGACTTTGAAAATCTCAAAGATTCAAATTTCCATTGTAAATCAAAGAAATATCGCGAACAAGTACTGCGGAAATTCCATCGAATTTTTATAGCAGCGCGATTCTACGACGCTAACGCCAGATATATCCAGAGTACTCGACTTTTCCAGAAGCCAGAAACACATTGCGCAAGAAAAACAACTTCCACCGCGGATGATTAAATCGTTGGAGGCAACGTATACGCATCATACGTGACGCGTAACGTTCTTTTCCCCGCGGAAGATTTCTCCTCATCGAGTTCACTGAACTTGCCGAAACGCACACCGTTATGGAAGAAACTTCCAACCGAAGCGACGATTAAATCGTCCGACCGTACGTTTTCGAAACGCCCACGAAGCACTGCTCTACGTCGACGATTAAATCTTTCGCCGGGCCATTTCCGAAGCGTCCTGTACGATTGTTACGTCCGCTCTTGGCTTCTGTCTTACCCCACTCCGTGTTCCACCTCCCCGTTGGCCAACGATTAAATCGGCCAACCATGGAAAAAAGTTTCGAGCAATGGAAACATTTCCCAAGGTAACGAAGGAAACAATAGGTAAAACAAGGAAGCTCGCAAATAAGAGAGTAATTAGCCGTGGCGGTAGTCGGCGAGTTAATTCTTATTGCTAATGGAAACCCCTTCTGCTGACAGGGGGTGAGAGAAGAAGAAGAAGAAGAGATAAAGCGAAACGGCCCGGTTCGCGGAACACATTCCCCTAATTTAAGGACATGCAGTTTACATTAGCGGTCCCTGACTTAGCGTAACGTCGGTGTCACGAACAAAGTATAGCGGCGTTATATCGCTGTCGTATCTCATAAACTTTTCGCCGGATCGTAATCAAAGCTTAACGGGCCACCGTAAAAGAAAATGGTATCCGCGACTATAATTTCCAGTCGTGAAAGATACTTTGCAGCGCGCTGGTTCATCGGCATGTTTATCGACGTGTAACGCACCGGTTAACCGGTCCGTCGGTCGATTACGTTTGAAATAATAATGCACGCAAAAAGCACACTATCGATCGCGATGATAACGACCGGCCAAGGAAAAGAATCCCCTCTGATAACGTTGGGAAAGAGTTTTTTTCTTTGAAAGGGATATAAGCGTATATATGAAGTTGATTAAATTGCGAAAAGTATCAACGATGTAGCAGCTGACTTATGAATTTTAAGCTCGTGTTTTATTTGGCAAGGAAGCAGGATATGTTCGAGAAGAATTCTTTGTCGCAAGAGGATACAAAGGAAAATAAATTGAGTTTTGTAGACAAAGTTAAACGAAGATTAAACGATTATTTATGATGTACCGGCTGATTTCGATCGTTTTATATTTGCATTTTGTTAAAAGGGCAACTGATCGATTTTTTTACCAAGTTCGAGAAGATTTCCTTTGTTAAGACCGTTCGCGGGGAGACGCGATCGCGAGGAAAACGCGTCAGCGAGAGGCGTAAATTCTCGCTACGATTCTGATAATCGACGCCGCGAATCAGTCGTTCCCCTGTTTCGATTAGGATAACAGAGATGATTCAAATGATTGTAACGCCGAATTAACAGGGTTAATATAAACTTGTACATTTAACAATATTTAAAATTATAATGAACACGTCACAAATGATTTACCGATGATGATGTATCCGTTTCACTAAGCGACCTCGATTTTATTACTCTCAACCTCTCGATACATTCGGTTTGAATTCTCAAATGATACTGACTGCCCTTCGAATTTTGCCTTTGTCTTCTCTGGGAGACGACCCCCACCATGCTCGAGTCTCGCAACTGTTTGCGCCTATGATCAAGTATGCCACCTTCTTTGTGTAAAATAACGGACCGAAGGCGAATCGATGTTTCTAGAACTCGCTGCTCGACACAGCTACGCGCTTATCGCTACTTTGAGTATATTTCGCTGGTCATGTAAGACGATCTGTCTGCGACACTGTAGTACCAAGGAAGACGGTTAGGAACACGGCCTATAGTAAGCCTCGGGGCGTAACATCCTTATTGGAATGGAGTATAGTAAAACGCATAGATATACGAAATCCTAGTACACGCGATCTGCCAGCTGATTCGAATGACTTTACATTTATGTTTTATTAGATTTTCGAGCATTATAACGCAACTGCACTAGCATCAAATTACAACCAGCAAGGATATATAGTAAATAGAGAAACGCATTGAAAATACGTTTCGAGCAAATGTTAACGTTAAGTTATAAAAATACATTTCCTTCTTTTTGACGCCAACTGTTCTTTGATTGCAGGAAATTTCGCCTCTGGATTGTCAATTAACGTCCTGCTAGTCATAGCGCATCAAGCACTGGTCAACATGTTCAACATATTGGACTAATAGGTAAGTAAATGAATATATAATATTTTCTGCGTTAAATCATTTCAAATTCAATTTGCTTATCTCTCATGGAATTTGATACGTTTTACGTTAAATTAGCCTACATCCTCTGAATAAAACATCAAAGAGTTGTAACTTTTTCAGAGCAGGGTACACGTAGTTCAAGTAGCTAATTATTTCCATAAAATCTTTTACATTTTTCGAGCAACGATCCAACAACTTCGTCGTTGCAATTTCACAAGCATTAAACGTTATATAAATTATGCAATTATTTAAGAACTCTTTTAAAGATTATTTTCAAAAATCTCTCGCTTCGAATTAATAATTAGGTAAAGCTAATCTACATGCTTCTAACGTTGTTCCACTTTGTCATTTCGCTCCTACATACGTAGACGATTGTCACGTGCGTCAATTCATTTAAGCGTCAAATAATTTTCGCTAAAGTCCACCTCGTGCAAAGTATCGCTTTATCGGCGAGATATTAGGTTGTCCGAAAAGTTTCTTTCGTTTTATAAGGAAATAATAGACGCACGATATTTTTTGTTTTATATTATTTATATATTTTTATATTATTTTATATTATTTTTATTTTTAGCTTTATATTTTTAGTTTATTGAATTATGCACGAACATAATAATAGAAACAGAACGAAATGGATCATAGTTGATTCAATAAAATAATATAAAACAGAAATTGTTGTTCATCTATTATCGCTTTATGAAACGAAAGAAACTTTTCGGGCAACGTAATATTTTCATCCAGAAGCCAATCCAAAAATATCATTCGAGAAACAATTTCCGACATAACGAAATAATTCTCGCCACTTTTTTACATCCCGGCGGAAAGATTGAACATTTCTTTCCCACGTGGTTTCACGGAATTCAGAACACGAAACTGTATTCCCTGAAACATCGAAAGAAAAGATATCGCGAAGAAGAGAGTAAGGAAGGAAATGTCGACTCTCTCGAACGTTTACGATAGAATTATATAAATATATGAAAAGTATGTGTAGAAAATTCATAACGAAATATTTGATTGCAGGTGGTCGCTTAAAACGCAGTGCAAAGCGATTGACGGACTGACGTGTGGAAGCTGCGTCGTTACGCCCTATCGTCTTGTACCATGATTCATTGCCTAAGATACTTATCAACAGACACGGTGTGCCCACGTTAAATGTTGTTTGACAAAATGCGACAGAATCGATCGTCGGACGACGAACGCCGATCAACGTACGCGTTCGTCGTCAGCACGAGAAAGTCCTGTTTCTAACTCCGTACACATACATACATACATACATACATACATATATACATACGTATACATGTAAACACACGTTTAACAGACAAATACGGTTAACACACATGATAACACACAGAGAAACATACAAAGATACATTATACGCGCTGTTTAGAGTGTTATTTGTACTCGTAATGAAATTCTAGTTTATCGTGGCTAGCGTGCACACGATTTAAAACCAAAGATATAGGTAAAAACCTGTTGATAGAAAGAAAAGACGGAGAAAAGCAGAAGGAGAATGTTCTTCGTAGTATGGCGTTGTAAATAATGTTCAAGATTTGATGATCGTATTACAGTTCGAGTCATATTGTAGACTGTGTTTGTTACTCTTCGTGTTACGTCAGATTCATAATATATTGTTTAAACGACTAAGATGTATGGAACTTTGCATACGATATACAGCAGATAAGATATTATATATATATATATATATACATATATAAATATAAATACGAATACGAAGATACGATTAAACAGAAGAAAAGAAAGCCGAGTGGATATATATATATATATTGATTATACGTAACTTGGATGTGTAATTATTTTAATATGTGTAAATAGCTGCGACAATATGCGGTATGAAAATGCAAGCGAAGAGGCGATTACGACGAGTATTTAGAGCCGAAGGACAACGGCGTTGTTGCACGGGGAAAGAAAAATGAATTGTACAGTTTGCACGACGATGATATTGCGACTAACTTTATCACGTGTGTTATTCCTGATCGCGAAATGAAAACGTGACAATTATATTGTAACAATGTGAGAAATAAAAATATATGCTAACGAGAGAAAAACAAAATTAGGAGAATTTCGATGTACGTGAGACGATAACGCTGGTGAAGTCGATGAATTTAATTTATCGATTTACCGAAATAATTGGAAAGCTCGCGCAGGTATTTTTATCGTTGTATTATCATTATTTTAGTTAAACGAGGGAAAAAAGAATTAACGCATAATTTCCTTTATCTCGTACGTTTAGTTTCTATCTTCGCTGTCCCGTGAATTATCATACCAAAGATAAACGTGAAAATACCCGATCGAACAATGTCCAAACTGTACGCACCAAAGTTTCTCGTTGATTAAATTAGGCCTAATCTATCGGGTTGGCAACTAAGTGATTGCGGACTTTGTCAATACCACCTAATGACAAAGTGCGCAATCACTTAATTGCCAAGCCAATGTAATGTATCTTTCGCTACGGCATGTAACAGACGCCAGCTAAAACTTTCCAGGCACATCATACATCGACCTACAAAATACCCGAGTTTTCCTTTTCCGATAAAAACATATATTCTTTCGTACGTTCGACCACCGAACACGAACAAAGTATAAAAGAAAGATTTTGTTGTTGTTGCGATGGTTAATTAAATTCGACTGTTGGAATTATCGGTAATGGAGGCTGGATGCGCGCGTAGCGAATGTAACGTTCAACGGAGAGCAAAGAAAGAATGAAACAACGGATTATAGTAGACGTTATAGTTGTAAATAAATTGCCCTCTGTAGCACTTCTAGTCCTTTAAAACACGGAAAGCCTATCGGACGAAAGGGAGGAAGAAAAGAGGAAATTCTGTATTATAATTTCGTGTACGAACATCCGACAATTCTAATTATGCAGATGCTTGGATAAAAAAGAAAACAGACGATTTTCATTGTTTGTAAAGCGAAATACATTTCTGTACCAAAGAAATCGCTGGATGGGTGTATCTTGTGTCGTTGAATATTCCACAAAACGTCCGTATCTTCCAAAGAGATGCCGGATATGACGAAGAAAATTAACGTTCGTCTTTTTCTCTACGTCGAGAAAAAAAGGAAAAACGAACGAACGATACACTTGCCGCAATGAATATAAAGGCAAACCGAATTTATTTTCCGGGGGACGGTATCGGAAATATATGTATGTGTAACGCGTGCCTCAAATTAAAAATAGGGTAGCTGATAACTTCTCCGATGAGTTTCAAATTTTTAGCAGTCTTTGAGAAAAACAATATTTTCATAAAGGTTCCAATTTATATATACACACACACACATATATATATATGTATATTCTTAAGTAATTGTAGCCTCGTTTGAAAAGTTTGCTATTCTAATTGAATATCGTAAATATTTAATACCAATAATAATAATAATAATAACAACAACAACAACAACAACAACAACAATACGTTATCATTTTGTTTGTTAACATTAAAAATTATTAAGCGACTAATTTGCTCTCGAGAATCGAGCAATGAATGGTTTTTATTTTTACTAACTGATTTTTCAATCTTACCTTACGCGGTAACTACATTGTAAAAGAATTCACGCAATTCTTCCACCTCATCGCTTTTTCCGAATATTTTCATTAACGTTTGTAGCGTTTCGAAACATTGGATAAACTGTAACGATTTTAATAAATGAGTTCTGTTTCATTTTAACGATACACCTTCTGCTTATTCGTTTCGTTCCATCTCTGCTGCCTTTACCGGCAGGCTCGTCATTTTTATTTCGCAAATTCCAACTTCGCCTGTCTGCGCCAGATAAAAGATAAACTCGTCACACTTTTACAATCGAATATCGTTAGCGTTTGTACTTGAGAATTTATTGGTTACCCTGGCTACAAACATTTGCAAATTCCGCTCTAAAAACTCGAGTCTTTCGAGCGAACGGCTTTCGACGATAGAAACGATTGGAAAAATCGTAAATGTGTAAATAAACGATTCAAACGAGCCGACAGTTCGATCGAAATACGAAAATTTATTCAGTTATCAGGTAAAACGCTCACACGCAAAGGGTTGGCCTTTCCGTCGCTCTTCTTGTGTATGAAAAAGTTGAAAGAAAATCGTGCGCAATTACGTTCGTTTGATTTAATCGACAGATAATAACGGATATTAATAGAACAAATTGATATCGAATCGGAACAGATCAAATTATAAAATATCAGCAACCTTTTGCGTCTGTGTAGTTCGAATGATCGGCATCGATACCATGTAATTTTATACGAAGCTCCCCCCCCCCCACACCTTCTTCTTACTTATGTCTTAATTACTTCTGTAAATAACGCAATTAACATGTATATTGAATTCACTTACGTGTATAGAGGTTGTAAGGAAATTTTAGATACAAATTTTTTAGAGTAATAGAACTTATTGAAAAATAATGAAAAATATTTTAATAACGACGACGATTTAACCAGCTAATAATCAATACGATGATTATTCCTTCGGTAAATTTGCAAATTCACTCGGTTACGAACGCTTCTATTTATCTATTTCTTCGATATTATGAAAACTTGATATTTGTTCGAAGATAGACGACGCGAACGTGCGAAATACGAGCGATTATCGAACGTAACGCGAGACGAAGAAATTGATATTTACGTTTCTCCGGGAATCGTTCGACGTTGTTGTAGCAAGTAACCGGAGAAAACACGCGCGTCTCTCATTTCTTTCAATACGTTCTATCGACGCACAAAACTTGTAGCCATAATTCCTTTGCCTCCTGTATACAGCATAAGATATTTCAAAATCGAGCAGATCGATTGTAAAAGCGAATTCTTTACGTTGAAACGTGCGCGAAGAAATTCTCACTTGGCCGAGGATTCTGCGGTACCATGCTCGAACAGTATCGAAACGATCTGAAACTATCGGAGAATCGATTACGTCGAGAAATCGACAATTCTTTTCCCTTCGATGGTAGACACGCGCGCGCGATGTATCGAAACGAGGAGAATATGCTTTCATAATTGCTCTGTGTAATTTTGAAAAATACACGAACGCGTGTACGAGTACATCGAACTCAAACAATTCACGAACACCGAACCAACAAGGTTTGTTGGGAAAATTTATTTAAATCTTGAAAAAGTGAATGGCGAAACGATAAATAAAAATATCCAAGTAACAAGGCAAAGGTAAACGTGGTCGGTGAATATCTGAATAAAATCGGCCGTATCGTTGAATAATTAAATGTTGATAAATAAATTGTAAATTGTCTCGTTATTCGCGAGATTTACGCACCGATTACTAGGACACACACACACACACACAAAGTGGCGAATCGTCTGGACGAGCTGCTAGACGTCGGTTCGTACGGATCGAGTGTTCCGTTAAAGTCGAAAAATCGTATTTTCATTTTCTATAAATCGTGTATCGTTTGAGCCAGACGTACGCTCGAACACTGGATCAGAAATAGTAGGCGCGCAACACACAGACACGCGACCAATCGTATCAACGTCGTATGTTACTGTAATCCATATTGTATATATCTGTGTATAAATGCGAATTAAAACGGCTATAGAGATAGATTATTTCGTACTAAATACAGGCGTTTAAATCGGTGTTTCACGTATGGAATTGCATTTACGGAATGTACTCGCCTAAGCCTGCGGATACCCCGACGAACATTTCGATAGCAAAGGATTACTTATTGACTTGTTATTCCTGTTCCAGCTGAGCCTTCGTTTCGTTCCACTGCTAATTTCAAATTGTATATCGTAAACGGCACACGTCCATGCTATTACTTTTCAACGCTTTATTCGTATCGTCGTTGTCGAGCGATCAAATTTTTATCGGCGAAGAAAAATGAAGAAGCACAAGGTTTGACGAGTTTCTATCACGTAATACGTGTTGATTCGTATAGATTTCTTTCGTTTATCGTACCTTTCATCCGACCAAGAAATCACGAATATTTCGAGATCAATGGCTATGCTCTCGTTTTATCTTGTACGAACGTAAAACACCTATCGATTCGAGAAACATTCATGGCCTTTTCATTACGTGAAAAACCATGAGAAATTTCAGAAATCTATTCAGACGATCGTACGCAGTGCGACGGAGAAAAAAACCATTGTCCTCTTTCTTTTTCTCGAGAATTTGTCGCTTGCAAAACAAATCGTACGGACTAATAACACAAACATAAAAATTATACTTTGAACGGAGAAATTTATCGTGAGATAATTCTTCGTGTTTTGATTTACGAATGAAATGATTACCTAATGTCTATTTGTATATGTATACGTATGTATATTTATTTATACTTTGATATTATTAATGTCAGCAAAACGATGTAAAAAGTTTATTTCGTTAACGAACAAGTTAAATGCTAAAATGTTGTATTTCTATGGAACCGATATGTAGCGAATTTATGAAAATGAATGTTTCGTAAAAATGTTTACGAATACTATGGAATCGTGAAATTGTATTTGACGAAAGCCATCATAGATGATATGTCTGTATTAAATTATTTTACTATGTTATGAAACGAAAGATTAACAGAAATATGTGAAATATTCTAAACGAATGAAATGCCAATAAGAGCTTTTATCGTGATCGTTATACGTTAAGTAACACATTCGATTTACCAGTCGAGACGATTAACAGAGTATTAATTAAAAAAGCATTTGACTGCCATTACATTAGATCCTGATCATTCGTCGATTATATCATGTAAAATAATCATATTCATTTTTGCCAGGATAAACGATGAAATTTACCCGGTATTACTGATCGTATTAATTGAAGATATTATTAATTGAGTAATCCACACACAGTTAATATACGAGAAAAGGGAATGGAAAAAAGTGTCACTGTGTATTTTCGCTGTTTTATAAATAAATAGAAAAATATATTACAAAACCAAAACTCCACGTGTGTTGTTTTATCTTGAATATCTTGTAAATATATTAATGTTTCACAAAAGGAAAAATTAATTATTACAGAATATATCGTACAATTGAATTGTGTCCTATAGTATATTAAATGTTACATACCGCGATTGCACGTGATGGAACTAGACTTTCTGACGTTATCCGTAAGTGTCACTTGTACAATGTTCTTCTAAAGAATAATTCATGAATTACACGAAGTTGTTGCACAATGATCATCACTTTGAAACGTCTTGAAATACAATTTTTCAAATATCACAAACGAAAAATCTCGAACATAACTCTCACTTCTCAGTTCGCGATCCCATTTGCCGCTTTAAGCTAACAACTTTTATACACCAAAAGTCCCTAGTGGCTTGTAGCAACATATGCATAAAAAATCACCGTTGAAAATAGTAGAATAGAAAATGTCTCTGACATTATTTATATTACGTAATAAACATAGAATATAAAGTACAACGAAACTAAAACTCCATATTACATACATTTCTCGAAAATTAAGGCTTTATATATGTATTTTTAATGTAAGTGTATAAATTTAAAACCGTCTATGCTGGTAACGCCATGGAAAAAGTACGTACATTTAGATACAAATTTCTACTTTATCAACTGATGGAAGAGGTTATTGTTCTAAAATTTTTAAGTACAAACTTGCGGTCATTTGTTTCAATAATAATAAAAATTGAAATTCCAATAAATTTTAATATCTTTAAAAACTGAAATTTTCGTATGAACGTTAAAAATCTATGAATTAAAACAAATACATTAAATAAATTACCTCCTGAGCACTAACTTTAATACCAAAAATGATTATTAAAAAATGTACGTATAAAAAGATAGAAATAAAAGACTATTAAAGTAAGCATCATCGACGAACAAACAGTGACTATAATTTCGCCTACGATTACTAGAATTAAATTCAATAGTAGCTATCGTGCTTTCAAGAATACCAAGTTACGAAGCAAACATTGATTCTACGTTAATGTCGGGAGTTGTGCTTTACAAATCGGTGCTTTATAAAACGTTGCGGTCGAAAAATTAGGATTATGTATTTAACGCCATCCTTCGATGGTAGCATTGAAAATGAAAGATATAAACTGGACCACTGAGCTTACTCAACGACTAAACTTAACTACTTTTCGTCATTTTTTACCATTTATTTAAAACAAGTTCATATATAATTCAAATTCACCGTGAGTCAAGTGCGTAATCGCAACAATCGCAACAAGGACAGAGAGGAAGGGACAGAGGCAACCAGAATCCTAACTTTTCGAATGAACTGCCTTACCATGGACAAATTAATAGCTCACTAAGAGCTCTGTCCCCACCGCCGGAGTTGTCAGGTCTATGTATGCAATCCGTGGTCAAAACATGGAACACGTTAATACAATTTCATGTCCGATCTATTCCGTAGCTCGTTTGTGATTGTACATGTGTATACATATGTACCTCTAAATAGATATATTACTTTGAAATCCAGCGCTTAAAAATTGTCTGATTTTTTCCACAGTCGGTACTTCAGGACGTACGACATTATCTTGTCATATCATGTTGTACATATCTAACTACATATCTATCTCTTAATTTATCAGTGACCGTAGCTCGTTCGTGGTTTTATGGCTATACACTGGATAACTAATGTTCATACGCGCCTACATGCGCGTACGGATAGTATAGTGGGTGTTCGTTCCTTGCAGAATTCGTTCGTTAGCAAATATTGCAATTTATTGACATAAAAATTCGGATAAACATGGACAATGATAAAAGTACTATGCTGGCAGTTCTGCAGCTACTTAGAAAATATAATTTAAAGGTATTTGGCAAAGAATTTCGTCATTTAAACTGTTCTAACCTCAAACATTTATACAAACATCAAAATTTTTATTTAAACAACTCTTGTACAGTTTGATATTTTTATACGAAAAATACATTTGTAATATGCAAGCATGCATTATAATTTTATAAATATTATTCTTACAGGGAACAGAGGAATTATTTAAAAAGGAAGCAAATCTGATAGACATTTCTCCAGATGAAGCTCAACAAACTGATTCTGAGGTGAACAGTGTTCTTTCTGCTTACAAAAGCGAGGGAGATCCTGCGTTATATGAGAAAGCATATAGTGAACTAAAAAAATTTGTAGAAGGATCTTTAGATATATATAAGGTAGGTTATTTAAATTTAAAAATGCATAATAAACTTTACAAACTAATAGAAATAATATATTTGTTATTGTTAAATGACAGCACGAATTAGGCACAATTCTATATCCAGTTTTGGTACATATGTACCTCGAATTGGTTTACAATAATCATTCTGAAGAAGCAAAGAAATTACTGGAAAGATTTGGTGGAAATTTGGAAGAATATTATCAAAATGACTTGAAAAGATTGTCCAATGTCACAAAACGTGAACAAATGGCTGGAAATGAATTAACCGACACTTTCAAGTATGTATTAATAAACTTTAATGATTATATGTACAATATATAATTTTATGATATAAACAATCTGTAAAATTTTCTACAGATCTAATCAGTTCATAATCAGAATGTCGAGGGATACACTCTCTATATTAAAAAGACATTTGCAAGAGAAGAAGCACTGCGTGTTGTTAAATATTATACAAGAACATCTTTATTTTGATATGTATGAAGGAGTAGCTAGGAATAAGCAGCAAATTGATGCCACATCAGGTGCAATGGTTGGTGAAGCAACAAGACAAGGTAATTTATCCAAATTAAATGCCAAAACTTTTATAAAAATATGTTTTTTATTTAAATTATAACTTTTAATTCAGATAATAAGGCGAAAGTATATTATGGACTTTTGAAGGAGCCAGACATTCAATGCATGCCTCCAACCGAAGAAGAAGAGGATGATACAGGTGGTATAGATGGAGATAAACCAAAAAAGAAGAAAGCTAAAAAGGATCCATTATTTTCTAAGAAAACTAAATCAGATCCAAATGCACCTCCTGTTGGTAGAATGCCTTTGCCCAATTTGTAAGGAGCTTTCATTCAATTCATAAATTTGTTTCTTATATTCTTATATAGAAAATAACACAATCTGATCATAAATATAGGAAAGATGCGGATAAGTTGGAAAAAGGAAAAGCATTGAGGGAAGCATCGAAACGCGTTGTACTTGGTCCTGATACTTTGCCATCTATATGCTTTTACACGCTATTGAATACAGTACATAGGTAAATATACGTACATATTCTATACAAAGAATTGTATATTTCTATACAAAGAAATGGTAGCATATATGTAATATGAGATTTAGTGTTACAGCAGCTGAAGTAGCAGAAGATTCGAGTTTGCTGGCCATCGGATTTGGTGACTCTAGTATAAAGGTCTGGAGTCTGGTTCCACAAAAATTAAGACTGATGAAGACAGGGGAACAATTACAGGACATAGATAGAGAAGCAGGTAATATCTCTTTTCATTCAATGAAGTTATGATATTTTGAATACAATAAACATTTTATATTACTAACGCGTTTATATTATAACGCAGACGACGTACTAGTAAGAATGATGGACGATCGTACAGCAGAAACATCGAGATCGTTATTCG
This sequence comes from Bombus pyrosoma, assembly GCF_014825855.1. Taxonomy (NCBI): domain Eukaryota; kingdom Metazoa; phylum Arthropoda; class Insecta; order Hymenoptera; family Apidae; genus Bombus; species Bombus pyrosoma. The sequence goes on along the minus strand of NC_057780.1, from coordinate 2,595,671 downwards.
GGCACAACGGTCCTGTATACAGTCTATCATTTAGTCCAGACAGAAATCTCCTTCTTTCGTCATCAGAAGACAGTACAGGTGCGTTTTAAAATGATGTGTCAATTACGCTTAATAACTATTGTATTATACTTATATTATATTGCAGTGAGGCTGTGGTCTCTGCATACATGGACGTGTGTAGTATGCTACAAAGGACACTTATTCCCAGTATGGTGTGTAAGATTTTCGCCTCATGGTTATTATTTCGCAACTTCTTCTCACGACAAAACCGCCAGACTCTGGGCAACTGATTCTCATCAACCACTTCGAATATTTGCCGGTCACTACTCAGACATAGATGTAGGTTTATATTCGTATAACTTCAAATGCTAAACGTGAATCGAAATGACAAATTAATTTTGTTTTAGGTAGTACAGTTCCATCCAAATTCAAACTACGTAGCAACCGGTTCTAGCGACATGACAGTAAGATTGTGGGACTGCGTAAACGGCGCCCAAGTCAGGTTAATGACAGGACACAAAGCTCCGATTTACTCCCTTGCTTTTTCTGCAGAAGGGCGATTTCTGGCATCAGCCGGTGCTGATCACCGTGTTTTAGTTTGGGATTTAGCACATGGTCATCTTGTCGCTGCCTTATCGAGTCATTCTGGCACTATTCATTGCCTATCATTCAGTAGAGATGGGAATATACTAGTTTCAGGTTGATCATATTCCTTACTTACATTTTCTTTTTGACAACCATGAAGCAAGTAAGTTATAATTTGTATTATTTTTTTAGGATCGTTAGATTGTACGATCAAGTTGTGGGATTTTACGAAACTTGCTGAAGAAATGAGTTTGGAAGATGTGAATGTTTCACATAATCCGGATGTAAAAACGAATACGGAATCATATCTCCTTCGAACGTTCGCGACAAAAAACACACCTGTGCTAGCGCTACATTTCTCGCGAAGAAATTTACTCTTAAGCGTCGGAATGTTCGAGTCAACTTAGCAAACATAAATGTCTTTCAACGAATTTTATCGTTAGTGATGGAATATGATTTGATGTCAGATCAACATTGTTGTAAATTACAAATGTTTATTAATAAATTTTTTCATATTGATCATGCAATGTACCTGAATTATACCTAATAATAATGTATTGAATTAAGATCCTAGAGACTGTATTTGTATACAATTAGGATATTTAAATATTCTACAGTACAAAATATAAACAACCAAAATATTCTAATACTTTATGTGTTTTTTCTTTCAAATAAATTAGTTTCGTTCGTACTACGATTATTTTACATATTCGATTATGATGAAAAGCAAATAAGATAGGAAAATCGATTAATTTGTTATGAATTGCTTAGCGTTAATGAATAAAGCGAAGACTATATTGTTTGTCTGAAATCAACGGAACTCTAAAGACAAAGCAGATTTACGAAATACAGCGGATCAGATTGATGAACCTCAATTACGAGTAGAATATGGATGGAGCGAGAATGGACGTTTCTCAATGACCACCGGATTCCGCGGCATCCATATTCTATTTGAATGATTAAATGGCGGACTTGGAATATTTATCGTCCTTTAGAATTCTATCGTTGCTTCCTGTTGTATTTTCATGAGCTTCTAGCATATTGTTCGCCGAAGGAACAGTGTCATCCTTAGAATTTAACACATACATATTCTTTACTCGAATAACGCGCACTTTATCGAAATTTCAAGCATACTACCTGAATAACTAGCACCGATTGATGGTAAGTATGACGCATGTGAAAAGTTTACAGACTGATTCATACAGAGGTCTTTTGATAAGATGAGGGCACTTCACTTGAAACTCTAATTCTAAGATCTTAAGAAATGAAAGAGTCTATAAGAACGAAAAGACCTCGAGATTTCGGAGTAAGATAGAACTGCAGAAAGAATCTGCATCCATGATCTCAAAGGGTACTTTGAAAAAAAAAACAACTCAAATAGGTAAATTATTGCCGAGGTACGTCCCACTGACCGACAAATGAATATTTCATTTAGGCAGCGATATTTATAGCTGACCGAAATCGGTTTTCAAAAGCACGTCCTTTTAAAAACCGCTTGAATATTAGAACAGAACAAATAAAACTGACGAGGATATATGAAAGTGGATACGCTCGTTACTTCGAAGGTCGGCCGAGAGAGGGATTTAAATAATAAAATCGGCGCTTTTTGAAGAAAACATTTCATTCCACAGAAGTCTTTTCATGAAAAAGTCGTATTTCTTTTCTAAGGTACGTCGTAACTTTTATTTACTGAAACGATGAGTATCATGTTTTATATATCAACAGGAACTGCGATAGGATTGACAGGAGAAGAGAAACGGACAGTATTTTAATTATACAGTTGAGAAGGTAGAATGCAATTCAGACCAAGTTTACGCGAGAAATTTATTTCCGATTGTTGATACGCTTACTTCTATCACAGCATACAGACGTAAGTTATACGCGCTTTTACCATACGTGTGTGTATGTGGTATGTATGTAAGTAATGTATTCCCTCTCGTACGTGTGGCGGTGTGTGCGTACGTGAAACGATGGCTTTTTTAATTAGTTAACACTTTCGTAATAGAGTTACAATGTATGCGTTGTCGATTTCATGTTGCCCACTTCTCTCGCCTTTGCACTCGTTTAAACGATAATCAACTATACACCAATCTCTACGTCCCAGTCAAGCCTCGCGCATTGATATCAAACCTAGGTTACATGTGTGATTTTTAACTATATGTTATACCATCTTCGTTAACGTACTTATGAAATCTGGATAGGTTAGGATCGCGGTTAACGCGGGAGCATAGAGTATCGACAACCGGATTTTCTGTACGCCCGCCGGGATTTTCCATTGATCTCGAAATAAATCCTAAAATGGCAGTTATAGAAGACGTCGCTACGCTCTCGCGTTAGTAGTCGTGATGGCTGCATGTTTCTTACAAAAAACGATGGAGTTTATTGACGGATCGACGCAGATGACATCGATTTGATAATAAGATGGAAACAGAGGGTCGATGATAACGCGTTTGGTTGATCTTGGTCGTATAATTCCTTAGAATAAATTGCATATGAATATCGTCGTTCAGGCACGACAATTTATAAAATTATAGAATAAAACCGGTTTTAAAAGTGAGAAATATCGGTCGAAATAATCTTTCATTGATTTATTTTTTTCTTTTCTTTTTTTTCCGACTTTTCCTTTTGTATATGTTTCTCGTAAAGTATAAAATCAAGGTTTTTTCATTTCTTTCTTAACCTTTTAAATGCCATAAGCGCGTGGTGCCACCTATACAAAGAGCGTGTGTACTCACGCTTTAGTTTGAACTTTCTTGTTATTGAGATTTTTTAATCGCGGCCTAGTGAGTATCTCCGATATAATATTATACGGCATCTAAAGGGTTAATTTCTTTTTCGATAAATCACAGTAGTTTCGTTTCCTTTTTTCCCCCCCGATGTTCACATGCGATTTATATCAAAGTCGTTCAAAGGGATTTTATATTGGCCGTTATTTTGTCAGTTCCCTCTTTTTCCCGCCAATTCTGTTCTGCGTCGTTTCTCGTCGTGGACGTTTGTAACACTCGTTTCCCGGCAACCGACCGTAATAAAAATTTTCTTTCTCTCTCTCTCTCTTTCTCTCTCTCTCTCTCTCTTTCTTTCTCTCTTTCGCTCGCTCGCTCGCTCGCTCTCAATGCAAATTACAGAATCCTACTTCACTTTAAAAGCATATATTCGTACGCATCAGCCGTGCGCGTTTTCGTCTTTCTCTTTATTTTCTTTCTAGTTATAATCTTTCGCGCTCTGTATGCTTCATTTCTTTCTTCTCATCGTCACACATTGCTTTATCCTAAAAACGTGTGTTCCTAGTGCTACTGTGATACGGCGGTTTTACCGTGAAAACCATATACGCGAATTGTTCGAGCAGCGCAAACGCTTCTCATCGATTCGATTCACCCTTTGTCTGTTCTCTAGAACGTTTTAAAATTCAGAGTTTTATAATATCCCAATTCGGTGCGAATTTGAAACTTAAATAGCGCCGGGAAAAGAGACGCTTCTCTTGCTCGGGTTTAAAATGAAACATCGATTCTTTGGAGACAAAGCGTGGATCGTGGTCGAGGCTTCGAAACAATCCGGAATCCGCTCCTTCGTTAAATGCCTTCGAATTGGTCTACGAGAGTTTAATACGATTATTGCGTATATATATATATATATTTTTTTTTTTTGTTGCGCCATACGCGCTGTGAGATGGGTTCGATCGACTATTCCGTCGTTTGCTTCCATTCTCTTCGCGGGAGGTGAGGGGGATCAAAGAGGCCAGCGAGGTAGGCGTATTTTAAAAATCCTGTAATATTCACACGGTGGTCTCGATATTGGCAATGGCGTATTGTCAACAAATACTGTCTTTCCCGTAATTTTCCAGATACATCTCTTGCGGCGTGGCGAGATTATAACGACCGCTCAGGCGAGTTCCGGTCAGACCGTTATTATGATGCGTGTGATTCACGTGGAGATGGTTCACGTTCAGGACAACGTTCTTCTTTTTCTTGCGAGCTTTGTGTCGATAGAGGCAATATTTGAGGCAACCGGTGGCAAGCAGTAGGATAAGAAATATACCTAGGGCGCCGGCACCTACGGCCACGTAGAGCAATGTTACGCCGAAACGGTACGAACAGTTGGTCTCCTCCTCGTCGAAACCGGAAGGGCAGTGACGGATCCCATCGCACCATAGCACGGAACTTATACACGCTTGAATTTCCGGGCATCTATAAAATAAAAATACACGGTAAATATGATCCCATTGTTTTACTTTTATGTCAGCCTATAAGTTATCAGAATAACGTAGAAAAAATTATCGTTACCGATAAGGACAATCCTCGTGTGGCATTATAGAGAATACATTTGGCCCGACGCTAGAACTAGAAGACCTTTTCGAAATGGCCATCCAAGTAACGGCATAGAAACCAGGTTCTCTCTGGAGGAACTCGACAACAAAGCTCCTGGAATGTTGCATCATGGCCACGGTAGTATTAATAGCGCTGTAGTTCCAACCACCGGAGAAGAAATCCACCGTTCTGGCAGTGTCAACGCCGCCCTCGGGACATATTACGCTACGATCTTTCGTATTGGCCGCCGAGTAGACGACGATTCTGTTCAACGTTGTACATTCCTCGACGTTATCCAACGTGATACTATATCCCGCCGTCCTTAAATACAAATAATTGATGCGTGCATCTTCAGGCTCTATCAGCCAGGGCTCGTTCACACATTGAGTCGCAGTCAGATCCTCCGTATTGGTTAGAATCTCTTCGACGGCGGCGACACCGGGTATCACTCGCGGCAGGGGACTTCTGAGGGAAATTTCACCGCTGGTTCCGCGTAATCGTCGCTCTTCGAGCTTCGTCGAGCAGCCTTGTTCGCTCGACTCTGCGCCCAACGCGACGAAACGGTACTCCCCTTCGAAATAGAAATCTCTGTAATCTTGCGTGACGTTCATTAAGGTCACGGTGAACCGGACTTCGATCACGTTGGATGTCAATGTTCTCAGAACGATCCTATCGCTGACGTTCGAGCACAGGCAATCGCGAACCTGAATATATACGAACAATGTTATCATTAGCGAGATTTGCATATCTCACGTTGCATTTCTAAACATATATTAACGTTATGAGAATCGTACCAGTTCCACTCCCTGCCAAGGGTACTCGGCAACGATCAACTCAGCCGTGCCAAACTTGGTGGAGTCGCCTATGCGTCGATCGCAGGTCCAGCGATTGACTAACGGGTCTACGTACGAGGAACATCCTTTATCTCCGAACGAGGCTCTACTTATGGACAGTTCTATCCTGTGATCCGGCTCGGTCTCGAAACGATACACACAGCTAACGTTCTGCGCACCACCGCGACCGTAAAAGAATACACTTTTCGGCGACGCGAATTTCCCCGCCTTGGCGAGCGACGACAGTAACGACGTGGAGGACGATGAAGAAGAGGATGAAGAAGACGTGGAAGACGTGGATGAAGTGGACGCGAAACCGAACACATGGTTACAAGAGACCGCCTCGTGCACGAACTCGTAACGCAGTACAAAACTTATCGGATAAAGTGCACTTCCTTGACGTAATATGTGCTCCAAGGTGAGATCTCTGCCGCTGGAAACGTAGCTTTCCGCGAGGCTACAAGGCCTCGCATGACGACTTCCGTTCCGTAGCAAGCTATGGTCGCAGAGACGTGGGGTATCATCCTTACAAAACTGACCCATCAAAGTGATATTCTGTAAATGAAAATTAATTTAGAAATCCTCCTGACGTAAAAATTAAACCCTTGCCGTCCGATGTTGCCATAGTGGCGGCATTTAAAATTTCTCTTTAAAGTCGGATAGATATTTATTGCTTCCTGATCAGACCGCCACTAGAAAAATATGCCAACCGTAAAAGCTTAAAGAAGGCTAACTACAAAAAGAAAGATGAGTATCATACCTTACGCATAGGAATTAATTTATTTAGCGTGCGATCGCCGTCCCAAATGAGCAGCTTCGCATTGCAATCGGAAGCGACGTCGATGCTCGCGGCGGCATCGGCGCTGGCAGCATAGTACTTGACAAAGGACAGCCAAACGATCTCGTTTGGCTTGCCCTGGAAATGGTAGCGACAAGTCGTGTTCGGAGGCAGAGAATGTTTCGGATTTTCCAAGACTCCCGAAGAGCTTTCGTCGCTGGGTATATAAAAGTCGCAGTTGTTGTTCTCCTTAACAAAACTCCGGGATTTCTCGTCGACGAACAGCACCTTTGAACCGTCGATGTGATTGACTAGGTAAAAATTTCGTTACTAGCAAAAGTATAATTAGGAACCTGTTGGGAATTACCTGAACCTCGAGCTCGAAGCCGGGCAAGAACGACAAAGGAACGGGATGAAAGGGATTGTCGTACGGAGACGTGTGGAACTCCAAAAGCATCGTGTTATGGCTACTAACTATGTCTGGCACCGCGTCACCTCCACAAAGTCTAACCAGCACCTTGTCGGAGGTTGAACCCCCGTCGTACACCGTCAAGTAATCTTGCACCACGTTGCATTGATCCCAAACTCTGTATTACAAAATAATTCAACGCGTTCCATTAATCGATCTTTCAAAGAATGGAATATCTTCAACTCTGTCGAAAAATTTGTATTTTTCAAAGTAATTCAAAAGCTCTATCGATCGACTTACTGCCACGCGGTAATTCAATTTGTAAAATAATAAGAATTTTATATTACTCGCATTCTGGCCGTATTTGCGAGGGCCGCGACAGATTGAAATATACTACGTCATAACGTATCATTTTTGTAAAATATTATACCGTATCTGCGCCTCTTCTCTCTGAAAATATTATCCAAATCATTCACATTGTTGACAATTTTCTGCTCCATGAAATATATATTTTTTTAGTTAGTCTAAAAAATTTATTATTTTCTAATTTAAAAAGAGGCGCAGCGACGGTTAATGTGACAATCAACGTGTTAAAATATTCAAAAAATAAGAAGAAATATCGTACGATAACGCGGTACCTTAATATCCTTTGGCTGCCGTCGTACTTGACGACCTGGTCTTTGATGTGTATCTTGTGACTGTTTCGCTGACTCACAGCGAGCAACGCCCGATGACCGGGTGGCGCCCGATTTTGCTCTACCCGGTAATAGCAAGTGACGTTTCTGGGATAAACGCCCGGGTAATTCGGCGATTGAAGTCGACAGGCTCGCGTGTCGCACTTGGTAAGCACACGGTCGCAGTACGTTCCGTTCACTAGCTCTCCCCGCCACGTGGACATACTACTGTTCCCGTATCTGAGGTGCGCCTCGCTACGTCTCAGGAACTTATACGATAATTTGAAGTCGAAATTATAGCCACTACCCTGTTGACAGTCAATATACAAGTATATCTGAAGAAGAAGAAACATACACGAAGATCTTCAGATACGTAACTTTCACGTATTTCTGATTTTTCGGGTCTCAATCGCGTTATTAGGACGTTGCGCTTGGGTCCGACGTTTCCTGCACATTCCAGTTCGCTCAATTAGTACAGAGTTGCTTCTTTACTATAAGAATCGAATAAAAGAATTTTCGAATGAATTAGAAATAACAATATTATAAATAATTTAGCTTCTGCGTATAATAAGATGAAACGGATCTTGTTGACGAATGGATGAAGAATTGTAAAGTGTAATCAATTTTAATACCTCCTTATCTAAGGGAGCGAAGAAGCGAGCTGAAATATTCATTGAAACGTTGGACAAAGTGAAACGTATTAATAACATCATCGAAACCCGGACAATCACAAACATGTCACATAGACGAAGATTTATAAGGTCTCTAAGAAGCTCAAGGGGCTTTCCCTTTATGTACATATGTTAGCTGTTATCGGACCTTAGTGCTTTGTGTGCGACTTGCCGCTAAATCGCAGTTTTATTTGGTGCTTACGTTTTGTGCTTATTATTATCTCCCACATGACATACGACTGATAATTATCAAAGAAGCAAATTTGCGCTTACCTGTTCTGCTAGCCGGAGTAAATACAAAGTTAAATTGATGGAAGGAGTTTCACTGTAATACACGGTGTACCCCCATGCGCTTCCGCACCATTGACCTCCGGTCGCTGGTCGACCCTTTTCCCGAATGGTCATGTAACCATCCGGACATCCTTCCGACGTGAACGATAAAAATCGGCCAACGGTGAACGTGTCGAATGTTAACTGCAATATCACGAACTTCCAGAGAATGCTCGATAATTTTTGTCCTCGTTGATTGTTCTTATCTACGTATCGTGCTTATCGTGGTATCGTATAAAGAATTAATTTTGTACATAACTAACTTTCTACGTATTAAAAGTTGAAAAGAGCGCAGATAATACTACACAAACGAGGGACGTCACATTAAAACCATTAGGTGACTGTAGAAGTTCAAAACCTTCCAATCGGTTCTGTTACTCTCGGTCTTTGTAAATGATTAACGTGAAAGCACGATGGATAGGTAAAAACGCATTTAGAAAATGCATCACAGAGTTAAATTGAAACGCTCGTTTCGTCTGAGAGACAAAGGTTCGAGGAGAGTTCCTGCATCAACTCGATATTCGATTTATTACGAAACAACGCGAAATCCGTGGACAAAAGTAAAAAGGGGATTTCTACGTGTAAAGAAGCGAGGGACGAAAGAACAGGAAAGAAGTACATCGAAGAGAAACACGATTAAAGAGGACATACAGAGAAATAAACAAACTTACAAAAACAATTTTCAAGAGACGATCTATTTTCGCTAAAACATCGACCACGCGCGCGCGTCCACGCGTCTATCTGTGTCCGTATATGCCTAGGAGAAAAAATTATTGTCCCCTACTACTGTCTGCCTCGTGACAGTCTCGTTCCACTCGCGCGACGAGTCACCGTTTATTTCCTACGGATTCCATGCTGGCTGCCCGCACGCTCGTTCGTGTGTTCGCTTCGCGCGCGCGTGTTCGCAACTCCTTTTCCTCCATCCCACCTGAACTAGATCTCCGAGATCAGAGCCGGCGGCAGTGAAATTGAGATGACACAAGAATGGCAGTCGATCTTCCCTCGGCCGGCGAACTTCCACCCTGTAGGTCCGGCCGACGTCGCCGTACAACGTTCTGTTGCACACTGTAAAACCAGGTAGAAAAGTAAAAATCCTGCTGCGATATTCTCGCGAGATCTATGACCGCTTCTTTCCTTCCCTTCTCTTTCCCCCCGATTTGCCACTGCGTCGCGAATCACGAGATTGCGAATCAAATGGAGAGGCAACAGAAGCGAACTTCGGGATTCTGATGTTCTATAGTTTGCACGGCAGAAGGAGTTCTCGTCCTGGGTAAAAACATCCTTTATCGCGTAATGCAGTTCGTGTTTAGGTAACCAAACTTTGATTAACGAATCTTTGTTACCTTTCAGATGGTAGATTTAGCACTAGAACTACCGACAGTTAACGCGAAGCTATTTCTACCAAAACCAGTCAAAACGACTGGTCTTTCAAAAATACGTAATAATTTTATATTTATTGATTTATTTCTTTCTTACAGAAGCAATTGCATTATTATTAATCCATCTGGGACCGTGATCGACCTAAACGAGGGTCGACACATTTATAAAATTGTAGAACCAGTCATTTTGGCTGCTGTGATATATCTAATGTTAGCATCTAACGATCTAGCGATCGATCCGGAATTTTCCTCATAACTGATATCGTCCTATCGAATGATACGCAGTAAAAATTTAAAAAACGCGTGGCAAGTTGTAGAAAACGAGGAAACTGGTCAATTGGGGTTCGATAAACAGATTGCAAGACCCTTTTACGCTTTGACAAGTAGCAGTCATTTTGACTGGTATTGGTATAAATAGCCTCGATACGAAATTATTTTCAGTTTGTATACATAAGAAACAAAATAAAATTCATTATATTATTCTCCTACCTATCGTTACGAAAGTCATTACATCGTTGCGGAAAAAAGTAACATAACATGAAGTAGGAATTTGAAAATAAAATTGTAAAACCAATCAATTTGACCGGTGTGGTAGTTCTAATGTTAATAGAACGAAGAATTAACGTCACCGCCGTGGAGCCCGTGCGTTGTACGAGCACATCGAATATTATAAATTACGAAGGTTTCTAATTGTTACGACCATCGTACATTTCATACTTCAAGATCCACATGGGAGAATCTTTGTGTCAACCTCGCGACGTAACCGTGGCAGCGCATCCTTTGAATCTACAGCGAAAGGGTTGAACGAGAACTTAAGATCTTCCATCTTGGCGAACAAACGATCGCGAAATGCGTTCTTTGATCGATACGTTTCGAGATTGGTTGTATATTCTTGAAAACGACGTTTAATCATCGGCGTACTAGTAACCGCGTATCGAAGAGAAATAGGAATTTTAATTGAATTAAAATTGCTGGGGCGAAATGGCGGTCAGGAATCGAACGAAACAGGTCGGATAAAGGACTCACGGGTGCAATATTTCGGCTCGTCGGAGTTGTCGCCGCAGTCATTTTCGCCGTCGCAGTATTTGTCCTGGGCAACGCAGTTTCCTGTGCCACATAGGTACTCGGATGGCCTGCAAATGGAATGCAAATAAAACGTACAATATATCCTTTCGAATACGCCTCGATACGACAGATATATCGGTTTGGTTCAACGACGGACACGCGTACGATTTAATGGCGGACCATCGCCGAATACGATCGACGCGATTTTGAATCACGATTTAATCCTATTTTCGTAAGCGCCACGAATGGAAAGCGTAACGGGGGAATAAGAGTAAGAAAATATCGATCTGCAACGCAAACATTTGTGGTTTCGAACGATTTTAAATTTGCCTGGTAAAAAATACAAGGTTTTTCATAAAACGTGACCGAGTTGGTATAAAGGGAAGTCTGTTCCAGTTGACCTTGTTTCGACGTTGCTGTAGAATCACATTTCTCTCCCGATACTAACTGCTCGTCTAATTTCAAACAGAAGAGAATAATGAAGAAGTTTTCTGGTAATGTAACCTGAGAATCAACGACGAAGAAACAACGGCCGATCGATTATACCTGCAAACATTTTCCAAATTTGTTGTTGGCGTGGTGGTCGCACCGGACGAGGTCTCGGACGACGTCAGAGCTGGATAAACGGGAAAACCAGGGTATCCAGAGTAATCTGAGGAGATTCCAGGGTGGTAACTAGCGGAGCCAGCCTCGATCGAGGCCGTGATCGCGGCTGCGATCAGCAGCAACCGCCGGCACATCAACATGCCCCCTCACCCTGAAAATATACAAAAAAGAAAAAAAGAAAATAAGAACGAGGGAACGCTTATCAAAATATATTAGGTATTTCGTATCTTTGGTAATTAAAAGACGACGCAACTTTCTTTTCAGTTCAACTCTCTTCTTTGATATTGACAAATTAAATAGATCTGGCAAATTAAACGTATTGTTTACGCGCGAGGATTTTAATACGAAACGCTTATTAAAATAGAAGACACGTAGTTTCGAACAAAGAGGCCAGAAACTCGGAGAGATAGCGACCGGGATTATGCTAATTCTATTCAACCGCTCGTATTTGTCTCTCAAATCTGGAATGTGTTCTTATTTCTCGGACAAATGGTCGGTTCCAGTTTACTTCATTCGTAAGTTCGTAAGAATTTTTCCTTTCGTTTCCCCTTGCGTCGTGTCCGACCGTCATTGACGAAACGAGGGAAGAACAAGACGTTGCGGAGAAAAAGCGTACCGCTAAACGTGGGTAAATGCCATAAAAAAAATAAGCATATCCAAGCGGGGAAACTGCGTAGTACGCGTGCCGCAAAAGCGTTCTGTTTATTAAGTCGCCGAATGGAATCTGGGCCAAACATGACCCAGGGACACGTACCGGAAACTGGAATATGGTAATTTGGCCTGGCTCGCTCCGCGAATATACGGCACAGCCTCGTACGAGTGTCACTGGAATTGCAAGCAACTTAAGCGTGCACGGTCAATTGAATACGAAAGAGTGGAGGATGACGGAGAAATAGGGTGAAAGCAGCACATTCAGAGAGGATCGAGCGATTTTTTAAATTGCCGTCGAATTATGAACGTCGTGCACCGTTTCTCGAGTCTACCGCGAGCAACGAAGAAGGAAAGGGTAGCTCGAGACGATAACAGTATCTTGAAGTAGCATCGTTGCACGGTCGAGCATAATCTTCAGCAATTTACGATGAATTCTGGCAAACACCTCGGGGCAACGTCTTACGGCGATTTAAGACCAAACGAGCAAATGCTTCGCCCATTTTAATAAAATTTAGAAACGAAAGCGCGAGGGAACATTCGTTTCGCCGTTTAGCTCCGATTGGTCGCCGAACCGGAAATCGAATATCCGAATGCTCTAAGAACGTTCTATACTTTGGCGACGAACGCGAGCGAACGTTCCTAGAGAGTACACCTCAGAGACGCTCGATAATAATTCTCTGTTCTGTTCTGTCTTCGTTCGGTCTCGAAACAACGATATCCGATGAAAACATCGTAGCTAACATTTGTTAACGAGAAGAAGACATTTCTGCGGCGATATTCGACGACGGAACTTTTTGACACAAAGCGCTGTGCCATGAAAACGTAAGGCCAACTGCCCAATGTACCATCGATATCCCTACGCGGAAAAATGCATACGCGGCAACCGTCGCGGACGTCTAACAAACGCGTGCGTAGTGGAGACATCGAGGAGCAACAAAGGAAAGAATCCGTTTGGTTTTGAACAAAAGATTCATTTTGTTTCGAACAGCGAAGTGCGAAGAGTCTAGCGTAATAGCGAAGCAAACGCATTCGAGAAGCGTGATCGTTGATCGTTGATTGTTGACTGTTAATTGTTTGATAAACTTTTTTGTCGAATATCGAGAGTATTTCTTGGGCACTTCCACATTAAACCACCTCGTTTCCAAGAATGCTGCATGAAACCGTTCGCTCACCTCTGCGATTAAAAGAATCGAAGATGCATTTTTGGAACGTTCGCGGAGCATTCTTAAAGCATTTGGACGTTAGATTTCCAATTCGGCGAACAATCGCCAAACAGCGAACTTGCTCCATGCTCGTTTACGCGTTCATTTTACTCGCTTCGTTTAGACGCACAATTACAAGTGTCGTTCCGCGGTACCGAGTTTTGTACCGTGTCTCGAACGATCGAGCAGAGAAAGATGGCGATGAACGCGATGGAAACAGGAAAACGATGGAGAACGAGCGTCTCAAAGCGGTTTTAAAATCAGTTTCGACCGTTATACCGCGACGAGGACTCGGTGATCCGGTAATCCGACAGAACGACGCGACGTTCCAGGAACGGTCGGACCTGGGTTAAATTGCCCGCACCGGCTTCGAAATTGGGTCGGTGCACGAGAAAATCGACTGCAGATTGAGAGGACCTCTTCGCGGTGGATCAACCGTCTCTCCTCCTCTTCTCTTCTTGATTTGTCCTTCCTCCTCCTCCTCCTTCTCCTCCTACTTCTTCCCTCTATCCACGGTCGTTTTCATCGATGCGAAATTGGGGCCGGTGAATCGTCGGCCAAGAATAGGCAGGCTGGATCGTCGATCGACGATTCCAGCTTTCACAGAACCCGATGGTTGTGCCGGTACTTAGAAACGCGGCCGAGGAAGAAACGATTTTGCGTAACAACCGAACTCCGGCCGCTCGCGCTCCAATTCGGCCGTATTGCAGCGGCCTTCCACGCAAATTGGCCGCGTATTTTGGCCTTCTTCGTCCACCCGATACGATGATCGTGCCAGCGATGTCTGTAATTGTACCTGCCGGCGAAATTCTTTCCACGAGGAAACGCGCACGGCACTTTTCCGTTATCTTCGTCTAACTTGTCCCATCCGTTCTTATCTCTTTGTTATCGATTCGAAGATCGGATTACGCGTTAACGGACGAATACTTTACAATAAATAAATTCTAGTCTGTATATTTAATTAATCGTCGATACGTTAATTAACAATACATATCGCCGAAGCGAAGTGCCTAATGAGCCGTCGATATCCCAATGGTCCTTCCAATGTTCGAGAAGAAGGCGTGCGTGGCAACGGTCGCCTAACAAACGCGTCACACGCTGAAGAAGACCACGCGCTGAGAAACAGTAATAGGATAGGCCAGACACCCTGCATACCACAGCCATCGAAAATAACGGAATAGTAACGGAATAGGCGCCTCTGAGATACACCAGACGACAAGCCCTCCAAAGGGACTAAAACCTCAGTATAAAAATCCCTCAAAATAAGCGCTCGCCCCAGTCTGTTAAAACATCTCGACCCAGTCTCTTGTAACACTTTGAACCGTCGCTCTGTTGGATTTGCATAATAAATTCCATTATCATATATAAAGTTCAATTTCTTCACCTTATTCGCGAAACGTTCGAACTGCGACGCGAGCAGATCACCGGCGATCTATCGGTTTCGCGATTTCTTGTATCTCCGACGTGACAAACGCGTGGATAGTGAGGATATTGAGAGGCGACAAAGAGAAAAGAATCGAATCCGATCGACGGTTAAGTTTGAACCAGGAAGCGACTTATAACCGAGAGCGATACGCGACGCGATCAAAAGAAGACACTTGTTAATAAATATATCGTTGACCTAAGCACCGAGCGATTATTTAACGCACTATACTCTCAATATCACCTCATATTTCTGAGAATTCTTGATAGAAATTGTTCGATGTATTCCTCCGAGTATCCTCCCGTATTTCGATATAGTTTAACAAAAGGCAAGGTTAAAATTCAAGCGAAATGACCGTCATTAACGTATCTTGTCTCGCAATATCCTGCACACAAGTTCCAAGAAAGCCGTAGTATTATTCCTGGCAACTACGCGCGCCGATAAAAGCTCGTTAATGTCGGCCGATTGCGCATCGAAAATTCTTAGGCGGAGACGGAGGCTCGGAAACTTGCTATTCCGTGTGTTCCATTAACATTTGCCATCTCGGTTACCCTTTAATCTCGCCAAAAATAGGGGCACCGGAATCGTTCCAGGTTCACCTTCGGCCGGTTGGCAAGCGGCGCCTCTTTCCGCGTTATTGATCACGCGGCGGCCTTTTTACAATCAATTGCTGTTCCCTCGTGGTCGATCGATGCGAATGCCGGTTCGCAAAAACTGTCTGGAGCCCGAACAGCTCCGACAGCGGAGGGAGCACCGGATTAAAATTCAATAAAACCGGTGGATCGTCCTCTATCGGGGCGCTGTTCATAAATTTCCGTGAAGAAGCTACAACCTGTTGCTTAATTATAGCTTCTCACGCGGCCGCCACCGAGCCTCTCTCTTTCTCTCTTTCTCTCTCACTTCTTTCTGTCTCGATTGGTATGCACGCCTCGAAAATCGATGAGTTCTCCCGCTGTACTGGCCTCGATACCGGGACTAAAGAGTTTCGCGACCGCTTTCATTCATTTCACCCTTCTGGTCAGCCGTTTCGCGGTTCGAAAATCTACCGACAGTTGCCTCCATTCAGGCCGAAACCGATACCGATCGATGGTTGCCGCCATTCAATTCAAATATTCGACAATGTCTATCCATATTCCGTTGCGTCATTTTGCCCGACGTCTATAGACCCTATGAGTCGTTATAGCCTTCTGTTCATTGAATAGCCGGTTTCGATTCGGCCAGGGAAGAGTGCCAGAAAAAGTGAAGATTTCGGGGAATAAGTGATACCAATGAGAGTGAGAGAGAGAGAGAGAGAGAGAGAGGGTGAGAGGAAAGGGAAGGAGAAGGGGAGGAGATGTAGGAAAGTTAGTTTCCACGTGAGAGATTTCGTAACGAGGCTTGCCTTGCAACCGTAGCTAGTGCACAGCAATAACGTGATATTAAAAATTACTGGTAATAAATAAGGCGGAAATTGCTGCGCGGAAGATGGAGGATTTTCAAGATGTATTACGCTGCTACTCGGACTTCGTAGTGGCTTAAGGCGAAGCATCTAGGAAAAATACAGAGAATGATTAACGCGTTTGGTTACACGGTCTGAGTTTCCTACAAACGATGTCACTCGTTAAATTTCGCCGATCGTAAGCAACGTCGTACGATATTAGGAAAAGCCGCGTTCGTTCGGAGTAGCGCGATCGGTGGCAACGATCGATCCGATCAAACACGAGCGAAACGCGCAAGACGTTCAATTATTATCGTTCGAATATAATCGAATTCTCTACGTTGATCGTCTTCTACGTCGTAGGCACGAGTTTGATTAAAAAGAGAAAAAAGTTAGCACGTTGTGCGACGTATTGCGAAAATACGTTGCCAGGGCTAAGGGTTGCAAGGTAAACGAACGATGGAGATTTTTTTTTATCGGAACGAAGCACCGTCTATAGAGTCCTGTGTTCCTAGGATCCGACCATACATCCCTCGGGTGTTACGAGACAGATGCAACGTGTCTACGTATTGGTGGAATAGGAAAACTGCGCATATGTGGTGGAACAAAGTTGGACGTTGGCAGGGAAAAGTGCCAGGAGGTAGTGAAAAGGGAAGGAAATAAGTGTTGTACGTGATGGCGTGGCTTGTCGTTGCCAAAAATCAAACTTTCCGGACCGTGCAAACCTTACCCGACACACGTAGGTGCTCGGTTATAAATAAAACGTAGAAACTGTGTATTTTGTAATATTATATTCGACGGAGGTCGCTTTTCAATTGTGCATTAGTCGTTAACGAAACGGAATATCCCCTCCCGCTACGGTTGATTAATATTTGCCCGAAAGCCCGGTCGTTTTGTGCAGTAAAAGCGAGCTATTTAATTACATCCTATGGTTGGGTCATTAAATAAATAAAACGCTGCCAGCAGGCGGAACGAGATAAAATTTTCATGCTGGTATCGCGAACGAAATCAGAGGCAGATCAAATTTTCAATGGATCTTTGACGCCATCTATTTTTATTATTATCCTTGCTAGATAATTTGTCGGACGAGATATAGAATAAATCTATCGGCTTCGTAAATCTCAAACATAGATGCTGATCTTGAAATTTATTTCCGTTTCGATGGAAGACTGGCAAAAGATTGAAGTCTTTTGATCTTTACATTTTTGATTTTCAACCACCGTGGTATCTTTCCGTCGAATTTTCGCCAGATTCCGGATTCAACGAAACTGTATTACGGTAGCGAATTAGCATTTGGAAATCCCTCTTAACACCATCTAGCCACCCGTTTCCCATCCCTCTATTATTTCGTAGTCTAAAGTATTCTAGCTCCTTAATTAGTCTTGGTAATCTCACAGCGTCCTAGCCCGCAATTACACCGAGCTGCTCATTAAATTTAATTCTCACGGTTGAAATAAATTTCCCTTATTTACCAGGCAGCTCGTTTGTCATCAATTCTTTGGCCGATTGATCGAGCGGAAGTACAGGCAATCTCGCTAGATCAAACACAGCCATCTTGCCTTTCCTGTGGCGAGAGCTGAGTAAGTAAACCGTGCTTGGCGCGACCTGACATCATCAGGATTTTATCTGGTCGGTAATTTCTTTCCATCGATTCCGCCGCGACGCGGGCAAAAAGTCAATTTATTCAAGACCCGCGTGTACCGTGGCGCTGATAAATGTTCCTTTTCCGAACCTTAGCCCTCGTTTTCTGACCACAACGTGTTGCGTCATCCCACGTACGACCGATTCTCCTGTCGCGCATTGTATTCTCCGTCATACGTTTCCATTTTTACTCGTCAAAAGTACCCCTCAGCGCGGTTTCCTCCCTGCCTCGCCGAGACGAGTCAGCGACGATATGGCAAAAAAAATCTAACGTAACCGAGAAACAGGGGAGCCGGTAAATCGAATTTTCGTCTAAAGGTCAGCCCAGAAACTCGACCTTATAGCTAGGTAGAATTTGGCCCCCTCTTATTAATCTCGTTGTCCAAGTTCCGTGGCGAAGGTCTGCCGATAATCCGATAGTGATCGCACGACATCGAGTTACATCGTTGAAATTGAAAAATGTCTAAGCTGATCGGGATTTGGAAATTCCTGGAATTCCAACCTTGTCTGTCTTTACTATCGTCGTTCTGCGGCCTATCTCAATTATATTCCTATGGTTTCGAAGCTGGTCACTCGTACGTAACGGCTGTTAACCAGCCGACAAATTCAGTTTGCCGCTTCTGCTTGGCGATTCCCTCGAGCTTGGGAACGAAATGTCGCCTCTCGTCATCCTCTTATCGCTCACCGAAGCATCTAAACGAAAGTATCTGTATCGCAGAATGAAGGGGCGTAGCATAAAATTGATGTGCCGACACATTCATCAGCGGCGATTTTCGGGCAAGTTTCAACCCTCTTTTCAATCCCCTGTTTCCCCGCAATTTATACCAGTCCGCGTAAACATATCGCGATCATACCGACAAAACAAACACATGTATTACCAGGCTTGTCTATCAGAAGCTGGATAAGAGCGGTTGGCGCGACCTAGCATCATCAGGATCTTATCTGTCGCTGGTAATCTCGCTCCATCGGTCCCGTATCCCGGTTCCATACACGCGTCATACATCACCGTGGCACGTTGCGCTATATAGCTAAGCCCTGACGTTTAGCTTTTTGCGAGAGCGTCAGCGAGAACACACGTAGTATGTGCGGCGCCATGTTTCGATCCACGGCCAGGAGTCCCCATTATATCTCTTCCTTCTCCTTCCTCCATCTCCTCTTCCTTTTTTTCCATCCCTTTTTGTCTATTCCTCTCTATTCTCTATTTTTCCCACTCTTCTTTCCGCTGCATCGCCCAGGTACCTCGTCGAATTCAGAGGCCTCGTCCTCTCGTGCGGAAAAGGCAGTCGAGCCAGGGAACAGCACGTGAACGAAGAATACCACGCGATTGTTAGGCGTCCCCGATTAATCTACGACTTCTTTTCCTTCTCCTCCTCCTCCTCCTCCTCCTCCTCCTCCTCCTCCTCTTCCTCCTCCTACCTCTCTGTTCTGCTCTCGTCCTCTATGTCGGTGTAATGGTGCTCGTCTCTCCTTATGATTGCGACGACACAAAGACACAGCTCCACTCGTGTAGACGGCCAAGATAGATATAGTTAAGTGGGTGAACGTGGGTGTCATCGACAGCAGCCGAGTATAGCCTGGTTCTTTTTCTTCTCTCCTACCGTAGACGCTAATCAAAGTACCACTACGGGTATACAGCTTCGGAGAAATATACGGAGAATAGCGGATTGATTGGCCGAGGAGGCGCGTCGATTGTGCCGGGCAAACGATAAAGCTACGCGCACAGAAATGGAAGATCGATGCGTGGAATTTTATCTGGCAATTTTTAACCTGTCGTTAGAGGCGCGTTTTGCTGCCGGGGCAAAACTCTGGCAAATTTCCCGTACACCGACCTACGTAGCTACGGTTTGTGGCGGGACAAAGAAAAAGAAGAAAGGAAAGGAACGCTAGCAGGAACATTTTAATCAGCATGGGAACAGTTTGCAGCCTCCAAGTTTTGCACGCGGGATGACGTGTACGTTACTTCTCCATTTTTTTTCTTTCTGAAAATTTTCTAGCAAAGCTTGACAAATTGAGGAACGCCGAGAGTCACCGGTACAAAGGTAAAAATTTATGTTCAGTGTGTATATATCTCGGCGCACGCGCGCACAAAAAACGGATCGGGGTGGGTGGGGAGACGAGGAGGGGGAGGAAAAAAAGAGAAGAAATGTTAATCATGGTCTATTTCTATGGCGAATGAAAACTGACGTTAAAAAGTGACGTATAAAAACAGCAGTTATTCGCTGCTCGGCCAGAATAAATTAATTACAAACGGAATGGTCGGGTTTCTGCTTAATTGCTCGTTCTTGTACAAATTTTTTTTTCGCATTTCCTTTGGCCAACACTGGTCAAGCCGAATACTCCTGCCAAATGAAAGAATCAACCGTGAAATGGCTACTTCCGTTAGGACAGAAATGGTCTCCGCAGGATTTCCGACGTTTTTGTACCGGCCACCGCACGAAACAAACAATAAAATTTATTTACAGACGTTTCAACCTCTGTGACCTCGTTCTACGAGCGTTAAAATTGGAACACAGGATATTTTCGATGGCCGTGCTGCTATTAAATTTCGTCATTTTATGTAGACCCTCGACCAAGCTCAACAGAGCCGTAATGCACTAGTCACGGCAGCAGGATTAATACGCGAATCGTGCATTTATTCGACGGAACTGTTTGTTTATCAGGAAGTTGACTGGGACCCTGTCGGAGTTTACAACCGCCCCTGTCGCTCTTCAAATAAACCTCTCTCGAAAAATCGATGCGCAATCACGGAACGCCACTGACGAAATTTCGCTAGTGCCGGGGCATCAACGAACGCGTTATTCTATCGCGACTATCGTGCCAAACGCGTTTCTAATATTTATCGCTAAGTTATTCGAACGATCGTGTCAACATTCCGGATAAATTGAATGGAAAACTCGTCTAAAATATTTTGCGCACATTCTGAGCAAAAGCGATCTTTAATCCTTTCGGTTCGAGCGTCGCTTATAGGCGGCGACCACGCGACGACTCCTGAGTCCGGCGCCTCGAATATCGAGCATCCGAATGACGCATATACAAGTAGTCAACAAAATATTTTTTCGTTATCAGCAGAACATCTTCCGATGATTTTATTGGCATATTGGATTAATCGCTTCTTAACGCGTTGGTCGCCCGGCGTGATACGACTAAGTATCCTGCGGGGCCCAAATCCGACCGCCGCTACGCAGAACGTAAATAGAGCGACAAGCGGCAATTCATTGTTTATTGCCTTCGGTTCATTGTTTATCACCTTCGATTCATTGCGATAAGCTTTCCAGCTGGAGTATTCCGAGGGATCTCATGGCAGATATCTCGGATCTTTGATTTGATCGAGAAGCATACCTGTGAGACGTACGTCAGTGATCTTTTTCATCCTCAAAATGTTCAGTAAACAGCATGAAAATATATTTGAAAGTGAGGAGAGTAGTGATGACGATGAATAGTCTACGACTATTGTTCGAAGTGCCCAAAATCACCCCAAATGTGTTTGGAATGTTTTAACAAACACCGGCGTAATGTAATATTTTATCCAGAATATAAATTAACAAAAAGTACGGTATAATTTGTTTTTAATATTTTTATCTTGTATATCCTATATTTAATTAACTCGAACAAGAGATATGGGTGACATTGATATGGGTGACGCGGCGACCAACGTGTTAAAGTTACTCATTGTTGAAACAACATCAAAATGTTTCACGCAATATATTTCAAACATCCAAACGATCGTATACTGTTTCATGCTAAGAATCTATTAAACCCATTAGCAGTGAAACGATACTTCATATACGGCTCTCGCAAGAATTATTGTTATTTAAGACTTAGGAAAAAGGTGTATATAGCTGCCACGCACACTGTGCGTATCTCTGGTCCGCGTTTCCGTTCAGTGACAGTACTTTGGCAGACTGGACTGCCAAAGCGAAAGAGTTAAGATACACCGTTCGATAAAACACGAAGTGCTAACGCGCTTCTCGTATTCACCGCCTTCTAGCGAAATATCTACGACCTGTGTGCGCTAAAACAATCGACAGAGATCGTAGACTCAAGTTTATTATTCAACTTTGAACAAAATGCGCTATAAACACTTATTATTCCATGTTTCGATTCAATTTAGAGAAACGTACGAATAAAGATTATTCTTTTCTACAAAGGGTCTGGTTCAACGCCGAAAGGTTAAAGTGAAAATCTACACCTCCGCGTGCTTTACGTTTCGTTCAATTCGTTCGTTTCAATATGCCTGAGGACCTAGAAGACCCATGTACTTCTCTCGTCTCGTAACCTAGAGAACTGGTGCGCCTGGCGAATGCAAAAAGCAGAGGCAAAGTGTTCTTAGGGAAAAGGAAAATTAACCAATCCAAGAGGGCCCGTCTCCGCGTAAGATATTATGTCGGCTACAAAGAGGTTGACAAAGCGAGACCGTTGGCGGATGAAAAATTTCTAGACCATCCCTCATAATCAAGGACATGACTAATGGACTCAGCTGGCTATGTTGCACGTACCGCCAGATAGAATGCATAGTGGACGCGTGCCTTCGGGCTACGTGTCTCTTTCACGCAACCAAAGTCAATAGTTGTCGTTATTTCGCAGCAAGGGGAACACGCAAGTTCAGCCAACTGCTCGTGAATATCGCGATCCGAATCGGTGAGTACCACGGATCGATACTTATTTTGGGTTCCGCTGGCGCGAATAATTGAAACGGAAGCGGTGGATGACCTGTCGTTAAGCGGAGATCGTTGCCCGATGATCTCAAATCTTCGTCTATTCTAGGAACGATCGCTAACATGATAGAACTGAGAGGAGGAAGAAGAAGAAGCGACAGGCTGGAAATAGAAGAGAAATAAGAAATTAAAGCCAAAGGAGACAGTTAAAAAGGATGCTGAATATCACGTGGGATCGGAAAATTTCGAAGAATTAGACCAGAGAGAATTTCGATCGCTTTGAATATACTGTCCGAATTGAAGGATGTTTGAGAATCTTGAAAAAAAAAATCTTGAAACATTGGTGGCTCTTAAGCGTCTTGAGAACGGCTGAAATATGCAGCAGGTGAGTTCAGCCAAGAGGGACGAGGAAGCGTAGAAAGAGATGGGTTGATAAGAGATTTAGAAAGGGCGGAATAAGAGGTGAAAAAGAAGAAGAACGTTAGAAGGAGGCGAGCAGGCAGCAGTTGATTAACTTTTCACTTGACGTTATTGCTTTGGAAACAGTCGTACGATTCACGCGCCTAAATCGCTTTGGAAAAATTGCGTTTCAAACATCGTTCGATCGATACGCGGCCAAATTCGCCCCGTTGATTTATCGTTAACGATATTATATTTCGAACTTGCGCGTTTTGTAGCTTTTTGCTTGGTCCGTCGCGCGCATTTTACGACGCGAATATTTCAACTGCCCGTGGCGAACGCAACATTTGCGTGTCTCGTACGGCTACATTTATTTTTACATTCTGCTAATTTCCAGGATTATTCTATTACCTATAAACATTTTCCCGCTGCACTGGAAATTATCCGGGAGAAATGTCGCGCTTTTATAGGTACGCGGGAAACTATCGCGGATCAGGATTTTTATTTCGCCATGTAACACTCGTACGAGAAAAACCACGACGAAACGTACAGAGACGGGTGACTGGACGCTTTCGCGCACGCGTGTCAACCTGCATATCACCGACTCTGATTTATGGAACATTTGAAATCTGATTTTCAAGATTGCTGAAACACAGATTACAGAATGCTCAGCCGAATTAAACGTGCCACTCTCCATCCACTCACGGTTTTTATTCCGCGATAGTGTAAAAAGATATAAGAGGTTTGCAACGACGAAAAGAAAAAGAAACAGAGAAGGAAAGAAAGAAAGAGAGAGAAAGAGAGAGAACGACGTGTATCTTCGTCGATGAATGCGAGCGAGAGAATTCAGAAACGCGAAATAATCCCCTGTTTTATGTATCCGACAGAATGGCCGCGTGCGCATGCACGCAGATACGTGGTACATGGCTGGCGAAGTTAACCAAGAGCTTGTAGGCGAACAAAAGCCTGTTGTTATCCGGCAGAGGGCAACCGTTCGATCCGGCTAGCAACATCAAATTTCTGTTTGCGAAAATCTGTAGCCATTTAACCATCGAATCCTACCGCGATATTATCCACCTCGTATAAATATGAATCGAAACGCGAGCTGGCAAAGCGAGCACAATCGCGGATAGAGAATAACGAAATGATTAATTCGTCGCGAAGCAGATTCTTTGAACGAATCCGCTTACCTATGGTTGGCCGGTGATACGAAAGAATCGACGGGCACTGGGTAACTGGGTATCAGGTGGCAGGTGACGCTTGGAATCATTTTTAAGCGGTCTAATTCTTTCGCGTTTTTCTTTTCCAGCGAACAATGATTTATCGCGTCGTAAATTTTTCAAGAGGATTCCATACAAAGAGAAGTTCGCGAGAGAGACAGAGAGAGGGAGAATAGAATAAAAGGGAAGAAGGATAGCGCGGAGATATAGAAAGAAAAATAGAAACTGAAACGAGAATAGAAGCGAACCGGGAATGGGAAGCGAGAGGGTGGTAACATACAACGACGAGAAATGTGGAGCAGAAAATGAAGGACGTCGAAGTGAGAATAAAAAAAAAGAATACAACGCGTATCTAGATAAATAGGTAGATAAATGTAAATGGACGGATAGATAAACAGATAGGCGACCAGATGAACCTTTTATTCCGGGAACTGATATTAAAGGTGTGTAGAAATAGAAACAAAAAGAAGAAAAAAAAAACAAGCGAGGAAGGAGGCAAGGCGGAGAATAGAAGCGAGAGAATGAGGAAGAAATTGTCGAGAGCAGTACTGCTAATATCCTGGGGGCGGTCGTGGGATAGCGTGCACCTGCGCGTATGACAGATACGCCCCTGGCATAAAGGCGACATTTAGGTCACCGGCTTTTACCGCGGCAGGCTGCACATGTAGACAGGCCTTACTAGCGATCGTTCTCGCTACTAGCATCAACGATGCCCTTTCTTGCAAAAAAAAATATTCCATCTACCCTTTTCAAGACCATTTAGAATGATTACTCCGTTATTAACCGAAAAGAATCGATCTTTTTTTAAGATTACGATACAGATGATGTCACTATTTTATCTTCACAAATATCTTTTCTCTCTTTTTCCTTTTTATTTCTTCTTCAACTCGGTTCTCTCTTTTTTTTTATATATATATACAATTCGTTAGCCGTGGATCGAACGTGGAAAGAAATAGCAGGACTTTTGAACTTTCTTTCACGACTATCTTTTACGATATGACGTAAACAATATATTTGTCGTTGCACGCGCAACACAATTCATTTTGATCGTATCGTTTTTATGATCGACACAGTTAGACAGTTACAGCGGCATGTTAGTCCCGTTACCTAAAGGGAACAATGGCATCGAATGCAAATAGCAAGAAATTATAACGTCAATCGATTATATCTAGCTCTAATATATTTAGTCGGACCGTATGACGTTTATGTGCCCGTAATGCAGAGCACTTTAAGCACAGCGAATGTGGACAGAAAACTCTGGCTGTCTCTCTCTCTCTCTGTCTCTCATCGAAATATAGGTTGGCCATTATATGTATATATTTATCCATTCGATACCGTAGGCCAATTATCGAGCACTTTGCTATGGAATAAATTACAGAAGGATAAATTGCATAAAGATCGTTCAACGATTCCGCTTATTTTCTCTTCTCTTTCTCTTTATTGACAGTTTGCCGTATCAAGCTTGAATAATACACCGCAAAAATATCTTTATAGACGAGACACGTATCGCGAACGGGTCAACGGTGTACGAAAGTTAAAATGCTAAAGTGCCTCTTTTTAAAAATGATTAACTTCTTACCATTAACGTCACAAGCCTATCTACAGGTACTCGCCTCTTTCCATTCGAATCGTAACTCTCGTCTTTGTACGATAATTGTACGATGCCGTTTAGATTCTCGTTTCGCTTGCGTGCCTCCTGCCTATGGTCCCTGATAAAATAAATACTTCATCGCGGCATTGTTTATTTGCTTATCCAGGTGTAGACGAACCAAACGAACGTATCTCGTTCACGTTGGATTAAAAATCCATGCATTATTAAACAGGCTGTGTTGGTTGGCTCTCCGACTAACGTAAACTTGCCGTTTACGCGATTCAATAAAACTCGATCTAACGGTATGCGCGTCTTTAACATCGCCGCGACGTCGCTATTCTGTCATCTGGCGACAAGTTTATCAAGCGACAATAATTTGACAACGCGCAGCGAGACGCGATGCAGTACGTAACAGGAGGAAAATTATCGTCTTGACGCCAATTTCGATCCTGACAAAGCTTTGTCGCCGGTATATTCGGGCATCCGTAAGCTCGAGACACTTCCGGCACGAGGGTAACGACTATTCTCCTATCTATACGACGCTAACTGTTCGCCGTACGAGTTGTCGCCTCAAGAGTGCAACTCGTCGAACGAACATAATCGGACACGGAAACAAGATACATACACAGGGCCGATTCTTTGTCAAACTATGTATTAACATTAGAACTACCACACCTGTCAAATTGACTGGTGTTACAGTTTTATTTTAAAATTCCTACTTCATGTTATATCTTTTCCACAATGATGCAATGACTTTCGCAACGA
Source organism: Bombus pyrosoma (assembly GCF_014825855.1). Classification (NCBI taxonomy): domain Eukaryota; kingdom Metazoa; phylum Arthropoda; class Insecta; order Hymenoptera; family Apidae; genus Bombus; species Bombus pyrosoma. The sequence continues at coordinate 2,569,073 of NC_057780.1, read as the reverse complement.
TAACTAAGAGAATAATATAATGAATTTTATTTCGTTTCTTATATATTCAAACTGAAAATAATTTCGTATCGAGGCTACTTATACCAATAGCAGTTAAAAGTGTAAAAGGATCCTGCGATCCGTTTATCGAACGCCAATTAACCAGTTCCCTCGTTTTCTACAACTTCCCACACGTTTTGCAAATTTGTACCGCGTATCGTTCGATACGACGATATCAATTATCAGGAAAATTCCGGATCGATCGCTTGATGTTAACGATAGAAATGCCACAGCAGTGAAAACGACTGGTTCTACAATTTTATAAATGTGTCAACCCCCGTTTAGGTTGATCATGGTCCCAGACGGATTAATAATAATGGAATTGCTTCTGTAAGAAAGAAATAAATCAATAAATATACAGAGGTACAAGTACCTTCGTGTTAACTACCGGTAGTTCTAATGTTAAACAGGTTTAGCGCTTTGGAAAACTTTACGACGCGACGAAAAAGCTGACGGTTTAATCGTAGAAATAGGTCGATCGTATTTGCGAACGTGTATTGCTATACGAGGCTCGTTCTAATGACGAACAGAAAGAGAGTAATCGACCGATACATATTATCGATTAACCGTCTATCGGCCGACGAAGCGAATTTCGATATCTGAAATGTCTCCTAGACAAGCATTGAAAAATGAACCCCAGGCAAGAAATAAAAATACAGTCGGTTGGAAAACAAAATGCAACCGCCACCGTTCCGACACGAAGCTTCGGACAGATGAATTCGTCGACGGTTTAAATATCGGCCCGATCGATTCCTATAATTTCCTCGCGAACGATACATACGTTTGATCGTTCAGTTTCGAATATCGATAGACGTTTACCGATTCTCTTCCCGTATACGTGTATTAACACTAAAACTACCGATAGTTAACGCGAAGTTATTTCTATCAAAACCAGTCAAAATGACTGGTCCTTAAAAAACACGTAATGATGGAATATTTATTTCTTACAGAAGGAATTCCATTATTATTAATCCATCTGGGACCATGATCGACCTAAGCGAGGGTTGACACGTTTATAAAATTGTAGAACCAGTCGTTTTGACTGCTGTGGCATTTCCAGCGTTAGCATCTAGCGATCTAGCGATCGAACCGGAATTTTCCTGATAGCTGATATCGTCGTATCGAATGATACGCAGTAAAAATTTTCAAAACGCGTGGGAAGTTGTAGAAAACGAGGAAACTGGTCAATTGGGGTTCGATAAACAGATTGCAAGACCCTTTTACACTTTGACAAATACCAGTCATTTTCACTGGTATTGGTATAAATAGCCTTGATACGAAATTATTTTCAGTTTGAATACATAAAAGAACCAAATAAAATTCATCATATTATTCTTTTAGGTATCGTTGCGAAAGTCATTACACCATTGGGGAGAAAAATATAGCACGAAGTAGGAATTTTAAAATAAAATTGTAAAACCAATCAATTTCACCGGTGTGGTGGTTGAGGTGTTAATTGCGATTTAATTTGTCCGAACGATACGAGTGATACGACGTTGCTCGTTCATATACAAACGAACGAACCGATCTTACCGGCGATTTCTATGAAAATAAACGTATTTGTTATACGAATTTCGCGTATCTTCGTCAAGAAGTACCAGCGTCGACATTCTGTAGGCTAGTAAGTTACGTATTTCTATAGGAGAAACGATATTGAGATTTTTATTCATTAGGTACAAACAGCGAGGACAAAGGACTTTTATGTCACTGTGAGAAAAGTTCTTAACCAGCGTACACGACAGAGAGGAGCGTGTAATCATCGAAGCTGACGAATATTCAAAGCGTCGAACGTTTTCGATGCAGAGAAAGTATTCCGCCGGAAGTCGAATATGGCGGGCAATGCGTATACGCGTCGTCGTTTCTAACAGAGGGCCGCCTATAGGAAAATGTCGACGCGATAGAAAAAGGAGTATCGCGGATAATGGGACGGGTGTGTATCACTCCCCGAGATAAGTTATTGCTGAATCAGTCGTCGTTGTATAGTGTGATCAGTTCCACCGAAATAAAGCCAGAAGCATCGTTGACGAAGCATCGGTAAAGTGTCGAGATACGATTTTTTTCATCGGCCTCTATTTCCCTAAAAATATCGTCGAGGTTCCCGCTTGTAATTTCGATCGATCGAAACAAACGCCCCCTCTTTGTCGTTTCTGTCTTCTCTTTGCTTCTTGTTTTTTTTTTTTTTTATGTCCTTTTAAACGTACCAATGAAACGGGAATAAATATTGGGAATTTCTGGACGTGGCGAAATACTCGACAGCGTGGTTCCATTATGATCGGTAACGATCACGTACAAATCATTCTCGCGGGAATCGTTTCGTATTTTCCTATTTTCCTTTGGATAAAAAATTAGCACGAAAGTCAGCGCAACTAATTGCTTATAAACGGATAACGTGTAAGGCAAACTCTGATCGATATTATTCGATTTTCCATTGCAGTTTCACCTGGAACGCGAAGGCGGCTGATCGGCGCAGTTCGCGTTCTATCGCTCGTCGTATAGTGCTTCATTTTTCTTTCTCTTCTTCCTTCTTTTTTTCTTTCCCTCTTTGACATCGGAAGTTTCTCTACCCTTCGTTTTTCCAATTTGCCATAAATTTGGGAAAGCAAAGTGGCAGAGAGGCGAAGAGAGGAAGAAAAGGAACAGAATTATCCAGCTTTTTGTCAATACGCTCGTTCGACATTATTCGGCAGCCTTTGAAAAGGCCAACCGAATCAACAATGATAAATTCGAAGCGTAACGTGAATAATCGCGCGAACGAACAAAAAGCGATTCGAGACAAAAGCAGGCGAGAGTGAGAGAGAAAAAATCAGGATGGTTCCTCCTCCATCGGTTTCGGAACATTTAATTCGAAGGTACGAGGGGGCCAGGAAGCGGCTCCACAGGGGAGGAAGGGGAGAGTTGATTCACGAGAGCAGGCGAATTAATGCGAAAATTTAATGCAGCTGTCACGTGTCCAGCCGTTACTAAATCTACGTATAACGTCATTAAATCGGCAAAATCGGCGCTACCGTGACTCTAACACGCGTTTTGTTTCGTCCCGTCCGCACAGGCCATATTGTAACGTGTGACCCGTTTTGCAGTCGCTAATTGTAATAATTTTCTGACTCCCGAGCGTGCTGTAAAAGCGTCGAAAGGACACAGACGATCGTTCGAGTTGCACGAGTTATACAGCTCGTTTCAGAGTTTGGTATACAGGCTGGATCGGCCAATCGACGTGTTTATAAAAAAGAGTAGGAAACAAAAGCGATTTGACAAGCACGTGTACAAACTGTGTACTCCACAATGCCGAACAGATTGTGACTCTGCGCGTCAACAATCGATACATAACCTCAAAACGGTGCAATTTTTTCTACACCTTCAATGGCGCGCTTTACCGGCGCAAAGCTGAATCAATATCTCTCACTGTTTTTTCTACGCATCGAGCATTGTCGAATGTCTGTTCGACTAAAAAAAAAGCATAGCTCTGTCAAAAAAGAAAGAACGAATTAGCAGGTACCGGAAGATATCGTTTCATCAGCGGAACAGACTTTTCACATTCGTGAAACGACTACCTCGCCCCCATCCTAGATATTATCAGATATTCGTTGCTACTTGTTAAGCTTTCTGAAAGCCTAATAAGCGTAATTTCGCACCTATAACTCAGAAACACCCTGTATAAGTCGAGTTTCAAGGCGAAATTTTCCACAGGACACGCGAGCAACTCGATGTACTGAAAACTGCAAGTAGATATACCACCCTAGGCGTCTCGTCTCTAGAGCCCTCCGCTCCAACGACCGACGTCTTCCAGCCAAGAGAACACGAGTATTACCGTTTCATGGAGATCGGTAATTCGCGCGGTTTGCCGGAATTTGAAAATTACGTAATTAGAAATTCTTGATGCCAGAAATGTTACACGCGGCCCTGCGGCACAGGTATCCAAACTAAATATGTACTTTGTAGGAAGAGGCCGCTTTTGAATTTGATCACTTCGAAATCCAAAATTCGGCTCGTACGCGTTCGAAAAATCCGAACGGTCCCTTTGGCTATATTTCGTGCGATTAAAGACTCGTCCGCTTCTGTTACCTCGATCGTGTCCAATTTGACCCGAATAATTAAAGTAGCAAAATAAAAGGCGGATAATCGATGCGTTGGATTCTGGTACTAATTAAGAAGGCGCGAAGCTCGATCGAAGCGGCGGTTCTAAACGTGTAACGTTCCTTTCAGGGCAGACCAAAAGTGCACTAATTTCCGATCACGTGGTGGAACAATTTTACCGAAGAATATTTTCAGGCGGGCGCCGACGGGAGAAAGTCTGCTCCATTGTTGGAGAATTTTAAAGGTATAATGGAATCTATCGGTAGCTCGTTATTATCTCACTGAGGCGAAATTCAATCGAGCCTGCCCCTCATTTCTACCCCTGCCCAACGCTGGAATTCTAACTTCGGTTTCGGTCGATATTCTACGTAATCTTCTTCGGTGGTTTGGCAATTACGCTAGAAAATACATAATTCCATATGGAAGGGAAAACCACGAGCTCCGATGCTAATTCACCAGTTTTCTTATTTACTATACGACCAGTTTGCAAGGCGATATGCAAAGTTAATAGAAAGAGCAGTGAGGAAATTGGTCGAATTCTGGTGCAGGACACCGACAACCGTTTCAGAAATTAGATTAGCGGATTAGCAAACGCCGTGCCGCGGCCTGATGTACGATCACCTCTCTCCACCATCTCTGTCAATTTTCTTTTACATTTCGATCCTATCCCACGAGAAATTGTAATCGTAATAATTCCGCGCACAGCCGGCCAATACTCTCGAGGATCGACGTTCCAGTCGCGTAATTCTATTTACGTTAAACAATTTGGCCGGCAGGTGGAAATTCGTGCGTGGCGTAGGAAGATCTGGCGAAAAAGATGGAAATTGCGAAGCGATTTTAACGAGAAGAGATAACGCGAGATTCTGAAAGAGAGAAAGAGAGAGAGAACTACAGCAAGGGAACGTGATCTGAAGTTTGGACGCTCGGAACGAAGATGATACGATAAAGATGCTTCACGGAGTGCATCGGTGAGCGATTCGATAGCTTTTAAACGAATTAAAATTCTAACAAATGTAAGAGAAGAGTAACGATCGATGGACGAGTACTCGAACCTAACAACCTTTCGAAACGAAACTTTCGACGATTTATACGGCGATCGGTCCTAGAAATCTCCAGGTATCATGATTTCTCTGCCGCGAAAAGTCGTCGGCGAAACGTATTCCCATCTGCCCGATACACTCCATATGCAAACGACGATCCAGTTTGTTTGGATCTGTTCCATCCAAACAGTCGCGCCGTATACCTACCAAAAGCATACACGTAAATGTATGTATGTATGTATTACAGAATCCCAAAGGTGTACGATAGCGTTGGAGTCGGTTTACCCCGATCGACTCTCTTATCCAGCGAGGGAAAGGCAAAACACCGTGAGAGGATACATATGTTCCGTGCAAGCGGCCGGTAATCGATCATGGAAATCCCGTAAAAAGTATCAGGGATGTGTCTGGCCCATCGGTCTCCGAGTGTCAAACGAGAATTAATAGTTCGCCGGAGTAATGTACAATGTGTACTAGGCTGGCTAGTACACGATGAATAAAGATGAGACCGATGAGCGAATCGCTTCATCGATGTTGAAGAAACAAAGGAGAAAAAGAAAGGAGAGGCCGGTATATAGAAGAATGCAGAGGGAAGAAAGACGGATAACAGACGACGCGGCCTAGGAATATGGAGAGGCGGAGCGAAAGCCCGGTGGCCGAAAAAGAGTAGAAAAAGAAATTAATAATCGGGGCGGGTCACACGATGGCTGTGGCCATGGTGGTAGAGGTAGAAAGGGATGGAAAATTTAACCTGACCTTTTTGAAATTCTAATTTCGTTGAAAGCACTTCGAAGCAAGCGGATTTTCATTTTTTCCCTGGTCCCCCCGCCTCCTCTCCTATACGGCCTTTCTCCTTTTTCTTTCCTCTCCGCGCCCTGTTTTCTCCTTTCTTTTTTTTCATTCTCCACTTGGCTCTTCTTTTCCCTCGCTGCCGGTGTTTTGCAGATGGTAGTAATAGACGCGAAAGACAGAAATAAACGCTTTGACGAGCGGTAGCCCCGCTCCAGTCCCACTGTTAAAAAGATTAATGAGGAGAGATCGTTTCCGGGACTTCAATTTTATTAAAGGACGTTCAAAGAGAATCCCTCGATACGACGTATCCCTTCGTCCTGTTCGTTGGCGGATTTAAAGGGGAACGGAGGTGGAGAAGGCGATGAAAGGTAAAAAAAAAAAAAAAGAAAATAAAAAGGAATCGGCGGCGTGTTGTATCGCGAACGGGCAAAGAAAATCCCGGCATTGTGCAAGAAATGCAGCGTAGACAATGCATAGACAGAGCCGCTACGTGGGATATATTACGTCCTTTGAAAATGAACTGATTGTGAGAATTCCGCCGTTATCGATAACCGTTCTGAAGAGACTGCCGGCTTAACCGTTACCATTTCCAATTATTTTTTGTATTTCCGTGTGTCGATGCTCGAAGAAGTATCGTTATCGAAGCGTACGGAAGCATATCGCGAGATGTTGATAATAAAGCGTTTTTAAAAAAGAAACCTTTTCGTTTCGAGGAAAACCATTATGGCTGTATAAAACTGAAGTAACGTGTTTGTCGCCGATCGGACGAAACAGGCAGCGCTCCGTAAAAGATTAATAAAATCGCTATGAGAATTAATGAACAGATGGTTACGACCGAGTATACCGTAGAAAGTTGAGTGTCCCATAAGGACGGTTTATCGCATTCTCCGCAATTATCCGACTTTTCTTTCGCTAGTTGCCGTTTTATATACAAACTTGGATAATTTTGAAACATTTAAGAAACGATAAAGTTAAAGATCTTTAAAAGTGAATAAAACGATAGAAATGTGTCAACCGAGCGGAACGTGTACCGGCACTCGTCGTATTTTATATATCGTAGAACTCGTCAAGAATTTCACGGAATTCTCGCCGAGCTACGAAATAATATCGCACGTTAGACGACTATTGCGCTGTGAAGCGTATCATAACAAACGGAAATTTCATGTACGAAGCACACCGAAAGGGGAACATCTTGACGACGGAACGATAAATAACAGAGAATCGCGATAACTCGTCGATCGAAGCTCGCCGCTTCCTCTACAAATCGTCTCCATTTTGAAGCACCGTGGAGCACGCCAATCGGCGAGAAACCTAAGGATGGAGTCCGCCGATACAGAGAAAGAGCGATACTAAATGCGCCCGCGGCGGCGGAGCGTGAAGTTCCTAACAATTCTCATTCTATGCTCTCCAGATTCCGCTGTGTCGCCGTTTCTTTTCCGCCCAGACGCTCTGTATACGTAATTCCCGTAGCCGCGATAGCTCCTTTGTCCCTATTCGCGTATCCTGGCTACAAAGCCGGCTACCTTTCGCTTTGATCGCGACGTATCCTCCAGTTCGGCAACTTCTTCGGGCTTTTCCTTCTACCTCTTCCTTCCCTTCCTCCTAGTTTTGCCAACGGCAAAGCTGCTTTGGACGAGCAGTTCTCTCTCTCTCTCTCTCTCTCTCTCTCTCTCTCTCTCTCTCTCTCTCTCTCTCTCTCTCTGTTGATAATTTTCCTCTAGAGAGTTTTTCCTAAAGTATTTTATAGGTTTGCGCGTACTATTACTATCGAACTACGTACGTACGTAAGAGACGAAGGCAATGGGAAAATATTTGCGCTTAAATTCTTGCAATTGTGGCTAGTGGTGTAAGAAAGAAAGGGGGCAAATTGTTTCCAAATAGACGTAATTTTAATCGACTTTCACGGAATGTAATTTTAATCGACTTTCACCGACGCAGATCCATTGAGAGAAACGGGTATAACAAGGAATACAAGAGTCTGGGGGGATCAGAATTAATAAGCGATCCCGCTTCGGAAACTTTCTAGTCCTTTAAGAACATCCGGACGTCGTGACACGGAGGGAACGCGATTCTCCGCGTCGCGACGATGCACCCGCCCCCGTGTCCATTATACAAAGCTGCCTCGAAAACTTGAGGGAAGAGAAACACAAAAAAGAGAGACAAAAAACGGCGAAGAAAAAAGAAGAAGAGGGGGAGAAGAGAAAAGAACAGAAAGTTTCTATCACGCGAGCGAGAAGTCTGCTCGCTGGCTGGCTGGCTGGCTCGCTCGCTCGCTCGCTCGCTTGCTCGCCTCTACGAAGATTTACGCCTGACCGTCTGTAATTTAATAGAGGATACTTTGCCGGAGTTCCTTCGAGAGTTACCTGTTCTGTTCGCGCACCTCGCGGAACGTGAGCTGACTTTGTGTCTCGGCATATCGCAGGGAAAAAGAAATAAAAAGGTAGTCTATGAAAAGAGGAAGACGAAGACGAAGAGGCGGAGCGAGGAAAGAGACGAGGACGTGAAAGAGGAGGCAGGTTGCGCGCGACTCGTAGCGTCGTTATTCACCGAACTAGCTCGAACATCTAATTACAATGAAAGAGGCTGTCCACGTAGCGATGAAAAATTCAATATGAAACTGTAATCGGGAGCTCTGTCTTTCTCCACGGATTAGTATCGGTGGGCCGACCGCCTCCTCCGTCTCTGGTAGCCGTGATTTATGACCGGGCCACACGTAACGCGCATCGGCTGAATAATTTTCTCTATCGGGCTCGGCCTGATGTACGATACTTTCCATTCTCATCGATCTCCAAGTGTCAAACTGGTATTAGAATCGCCAGAGTGGCGTACGATGTCTTATCGAGTTCTCGTCGACCGAGACCCAACCTGTTCGAGCCCCTTCTCTTCCACCAGCTAGATAGAGCTCGTGGAACCGAAAGTAAATCGCTCGACAAAGAAAGGCAAACGACATCCTGATGTCTCTTCCAGCTAATCTCGAACGCTATTCGCCTGATACTCAATCTGCGGTAAGGGCTGAAAAAAGAGAATCTTACGAGTAATATTTTTTCATTGATATCGTTATGGAGATAGGGCTAGATCGGAATCGTTGCTATTAGACGGAAGAGCTTGTAGTTTAGAGCGAAAATCCTTTAACGAAACGAGAAAGAAGAACGTTGCCCAGGGATATATACGAAGAAGCGATACTCGAAGCGATTTGAAGAAAGATCAGGATTTCAGATAATCTCGATTGGTGGGATGTAATTTCAATTAACTTCTCTTTAACACGGTTGCAAATGTACCGATCTAACGACGCTCTTAATCGTAAAGCCAACATGAATTTCTGCTCCATGGCTGACGTACTTTCTACGTGGAGATACAAAAGAAAAACGACAGAAACAAATCCTCGAACAAATCCCGCATCCAGCCCGAACAAGTTTCTTTCAGCGCGCTAATGATCCCCGAATCTTCACAAAAGACTCGGATCGCAATCTCGTTTCTCTTTGCTACGTCTGTTTATCTTGCAGTAACATCGAGGCGAAGACGAGAGAGATTAGATGGACCCCTGTTATGACGTAAGTTAGGGAATTAACGTTTTTCTGCCCTTTCGGGATGAACTTCGTTAGCATAACAACGATCCGCGAAGAACGCGTGGACGTAGAGAAGAAAATGGAAAAACGAAGAGACTAGCTTTCTCTGGCTGGCATAGGTAGAGAAGCGAAGCTGTGCAGACCCGGCGATAACGTCACGGAATTTTCACGTCGCGGCTCTTAATAAAACTTACGAAACGCACGAAACGTAATAAACGAGCGACGTTATATAGGTTGATACACGCAGCCAGGCGACTGACCCACTTTTTCCAAGATGTATGAATATTAGTTTAACGAACTCTGCCTGCAACGAAGGTACCTGCCACTCTTTCTTTCTTTCTTCCTCTTTCCACCGCTTGCTATTGCGCCGTCACACTCGCGTCGCACGAATTTTTCCTCTTTTCCGCGTTAAACGAGCCACCTCCAGCCCAGACCTGGTAATCAACCGTCTTATTTTCGCAGCTTACACAAACGTTTTTACATTCTGAGCGCGATATCGTGCGAGGACTCGCGTTATCATCTCCGTCGCGCGGTGCCTCTTCAAGATCTTCGGTTCGATTAGCCGATGCACTATATCTTTCGCGATGAAGATTATCGCTAGAAGCAATCTGCAATACGTAGCTAAATATTTCGTAGATGGTTGATTAGAATTAAGCTAGTAAAATGAAAACAAATTATATGTAACCGCGTTTCTGTCTTTCTATATGAGAATGAAAATACCTATAGTTTCTTTAGTAATTGCAAATGCAGAAGATTTGGTACCGATCATTCTGATCGGTTCGGTTGGTCGATGTAGCAGATTAAGAATCAGTAACGCGAAAATTACAGCCAGATGATCGAACAAATATCCAACTATCCATGTAATTCGTCAAATTTACAACGACCCTAAAAACATTCGGATAACCTTGAACCTAAGTCAAACTGGTTGAACCTTCAAGACAGCAAATACTTCGATCGCTCAAATATCATCACCGTCCATCTAACACCAAACGTTTATGTGGAAATCGTGATACAGCTGAAATGTCACGACGACAGCCGTCGTCTTGAGCTTAGCAAGCGATGGGCCCCGATGCGACGATTCTCCGGTCGGAAGGCATAGCGGATCAGCGCGGGTCAGAGTAATAATTCGTGCGGAGAACATCGGAAACTGTCGGAACGTCTGAATCGCATATCCGGCCGAAATGGCCGGATACGAATCGAGTGTCAGCTCTGGGAATCCGCCCGGTCTATCGGTCGATTATACACGCCGTAATAGACCGTCACGCAACTATGAGAATCCGTTGTGTACTAGCTGGCTTCGAGCTACCTCGAGATGTGTCGAAACAGAAGCTTCCACGCCACGCGGCCAAGCTTCAGGATTTGCGAACGGACACGTGTACGTAGTCGCTCTTTGGCACCGTGTTCTCGACGTGGAATTAACGACGCGACCTCACCAAAGCGAATGAAATATCGAAACTAAAAGCTATTGACGTCTCGCTGAACGATGAAGATGTTTTTCAAGAATTTCCGGAGCAATGGATCTTTTTCCTTTTAAACGACCAGTCCATTTGAGAAAAGAAGATAGTTCGTCGAACAGTTCGTAACGAAAGTAACGAAAATCCAAATTGTCAAAGTTTACCATTATCTTTGCGTTATTCGTTGTTGTTACGTCAATTAATTTAATTTTATTTATAAATCGAACAGGTAAGAACTTTTTGGTAGTTATAATACAGAAGAAACTAGATTAGCGGAGGATTAACAAGCGAGTAGTATTGGCGGTTACTTCTGTGCTGGTATGGCCAGTCTGAAGGTCACTAGTAGAAAAAGAAGCAGAAGAAGAAAGAGAGAGAGAGAGAGAAAGAGGAAGAAAAGAAGAACATAAATCAAGTAGACAGCTAAGAGAAAAAGAAATAAAGTAAAGTACAGTATGTGAAAAAAATGAAACAAAATTATACCCCTTGGAAGTTAATATCCCTGAGGAATCTACGGGCTTCAGCTTCGAATACAGAAACAGTGTTTCGTATTGGTAAATGGAATATTGTCACTGTATAAGTCGAGCTCTATAATTCCGAAACATCTCTCGGCCTATCTGATCCTGGCCGATCAGCGATCGACAATTAACTGGACGCCGATCGAATTCTATTTTTTAACAGGCAAAAACGCTAGCGATAAAATGATTGCGACAGCACAGCCGATCGACGATGACCGTTCACCCAAATATCATGCATCATCGTTGAAAACATGCTGGAATTCTAACAAGGACGAAGAATATCCTGGCGAAAGGATCTCGGCTGGTCCGCAGCAGGAAACGATTACGGAACAATCAGAGCGACCCAGGCTTAATTACGAAATGATTTCGTTGGTAGTTTGTGCGCCTTATAATCGATTAGCGAGCATCGGGTTGGCGCTTTTCAATTAAAAGTTTTTGCCAACCGGGTCGAGCGTCTGAACACCGGTAAAACTGTCCGTTGTATGAAACGAGCGTCGACCAAAGGAACTCGACGTGGGATTAACTCGCCGTCACGTTTATTTTATATTATTCGACGATCAGAGTATACGACGATAACACGTCGGCGTCGTTGCGAGGGTTTACGAGACAGCAGGCGCTATCTGTCCGGTGCAACGGGGCACGGAGACCCGCCAACAGCTGCGGCAATCGTCGCTAAAAGATACGAGAGCGCGCAATGTTTTAACTCGATTCAGAATTACCAGCGCCAACACGTGTACACGTGTATCCCCTTGTTGCGCGTTCACCGCGGCCATTAAAGCCGCGGCTTTAACTGACCCCGGTGGAGCTTCGCCGATATATTTTCCGTAGAGGCTAGTAAACGCTGCAGCAAGTTGCCCACGAATCCGTCGATCCTTTACATTCCTCAACCGTCTGAGCGAGCTCGCTTCATCTGGAAATGGCCTGGGGACTTCACGCCAGATTATACACGGAATATATAGAATATATGGCCGCTGTTATCGCTGACAGTTTAGACGATTTTGATACCTTCAGACCTCGACTTTGGCAGCCTGTGTGTTACAAACGGCAGACAAAGTAAATTGTAATTTACTTCGATTTCTCTCTTGACACGGTTCGTAGGAAATTTCAAATTGCAAAAACACACATAACGTGCAGGAATGTACAAATTATTTAAAAGTATAGTCGTCATTCTAACGAAATAATTGTCTACTTAGGCTCTATCGATTTGATCGAGCTTCTAGAAACCTACAAATACGCGTAAAAGTATTATTACTACTGTGCCTGTCTGTGAATTTCAAGTCACCGCGATAATCCTATCTCTCCGTCTTCTAATACGAGACTCTACTCTACGCACTGGGATCTGTAGACTATAGATAACAAGAAAACAAAGAGCCAATCGTCAAAATCTTCCCGTCGCTGCAACTAGGAGACAATCAATCATCTAATCAACGACTCAAACTCTAATTACGTGCGGAAGCACCCTCGAAGTTCCTCCTCGAAGGCTGGAAACCGAGGAATTCCATTAAAGTACAGGCTCGTTCCATCGAGGGAGAGCTGCAAGAAAATACAGGGTAACTCGATCCCGCGGCCAGATCGAACAAAGCGGCGCTATTCGTGGCTCACGAGGGGGAACGAACTGCTCGATATCCTTTTTTCACCGGAAACGGGACCACGTACCGCTGGCTGGTCGCGGGTGCTCTTATTAAAGCGAGGCACGCTGTAATTCTCCGCGATCCGCGTTTCAAAGCGCGGTGAACTATAACGATTTCATTAGTCGTAGGTTCACGACGCGGAATTCCCCTGCACCGTCTTTGCGAATCGTTTCATTGCGAGTCCCGACCCGGTTCACGGCCAATGAAAACGCGATCGGGCTTCTGCTTCAGACTCCTCTTCTGCTCTACTCGTTTTCTGCCTCCATCGAAGATCAAGCCGATTAATCGTCGACGAAAGCCTGCTCGAACGCTTATCGTGGGAAATTTCTATCGATACATTATTACGCGCGTTGGAGGAAACTTTTTGAAATTTCGTTAGCCCCGCAACAAGACACAACCGTAAATCGTGATTACGATAGTACGATTTGAAATAGTACGTCTTCAGATTCAGAGCTAATGAGATTTCAAAGTGTTTTTTATACAGTATATACATAAAATATTTTTGCGAGCCGCTGTACATGATCCGCGTACAATTTCAAACTTTCGTAAGATCCGAGGAATTTAACCGTAATGTTTCTGTTTCTCCTTTCTGGCGAGATAAAGAAGTTATCAGCGTATTGCTGGAAGAAAACATTGGTACTTTGAAACTTGCAATTCTTTTGGTTCATAGGCATTTAACGGAATAGGTGTTCCGAAGAAAGGGAATAATTATCATTGGCGATGAAACAGCTGCCTGGTGAAATAGCTCTGAAGCCAAGCATTTCGCTAGCATGGTCGCAGAGAATCGGTGTGCCGGATCTTCATGCACAATGAACGCGAGCGCAACGAGTTACCGCGATGATGCGGTTTCCTGCCGGAAGAGTTGACCAGGGTATCGTAAAGAAGTTGGTAGAAGCCTGGAAAATGTTCACCGGGATGCCACTTTTCCCCTCTGGGTGGCCAAAAGAAATTGAATCTGTAGTTTCGCTGGTAACATCGACACCTGACAACGAGTTCAGCGGATACCTTGAAGCCACCTTGGAGAAGCCATTAAAAAGATCAAGCAGCTAACAAGATCGTAATAAGAAACAGCGGATCTATTAGAATGTTCAATCGCTTTTCCAGCCACCGCCCACGGTAATTTAAGGTTGGCTAACTTTCCGTAAATTATACTTAGAATTTCGCCATTGGTATAATTGAATTTCATAGACTATTCTCCGCTACTTAAAAGGAAGAACATAAATTCTCGTCTCTGTTGAAGCCGGCCATGTGACTACCGAATTCCTGATGGAATGTTAAAGTTCGACATCCGTGAAAGGAAACCATTTCTCAAGGAAATCTTCGAACGGTAACGATAACGGAAGAAAAGAAGGGAAAAGAAAGGACGAGAAGGAAGTTTCGCAGCGACGTAATAACTCTGGCAAAGATTAGACGGATAAGAGAGAACCGTCGAGACGTCCACTTCGCGAGATAAGATTCGGCGGAGACGACGCTTTCAAGGCTTTCGTATCGATAATGCAACTTTGACCGACCAGTCGTACAACATCGAATCGCTCAATTACCTGGACCAGGTATAAACCGTGCAACGAGTCGCATACGCGGCGCAAAGGAAATGGGAAAATCGACCGACGCCGAGTCCTGTCCAAGCGATCGTTCTGCTGTCGGCCGATCCATCTTTTTCCTGTCAATTCTTCTGCCATGCCGATCGCCTTTGCAAATTCCCGGTATATCAAACAATTTTACGACACAAAGGCACAGTAAGACCGACGAATTGAAGAAATACGTCACTTTTCATCCAAAATCCATCTCTGTACCCGATGAACGTATCGTGTCGCTCGTTGACGATCCCTGTAGATTATTTCGATAGAGTTTGACAAGGATTCGTTGATTGCCGAGTAATTTGTGACACTGTTGACCACTGAAATCTGACTGCTGACTTGAGATTGAGATTCGCGAACAGGGGAGACCTCGTGGTTGTCAATTGTTCAAAGCATGTTACGTCGGACTTATGTTATAAAGCGAAAGCTTGCATCTCGATTTCGCACGATCGCTATAGAAGTTGCAATATTACAGGTAAGAGATGTCTACATATTACACGATCGTTTCAGTTAAAAAAAATTGATACTGATTAGAAAACATTTTCAATTTCTGGCTCGTTAAATCGACTTTCAGTCACGTGTTGGGTCTCGGAAGGAATGTAATTAGTCTTACCAGTATAGCGATTTAATTGGCGAAAGTAAACGTGCCTAGCGTCCACGGGTTAACGTTCCTTCGAACGAACTTGAAGGATGGATCTTCAGAGGGTGGGAGAGCGAGAAGCGCGAGGATACCGTAAAGATTTATGGCTGTTGAATCGACGTGGAAACACGCTGTCACGGAACACGGAATCCATCTTGGAAACTCGTACACGAACTGAAAAATACTTGCGAACTGACGACAGACACCAGGAACAGGTGAATCTGAACAGGATTAGGCTAGTTTCCAAGTCAGCCGAACGGACAGCCTGGCCGTGCCGCGCGACACTTTCTCGACGACTGGTCTCTAATGATCGCTCGCATTTGTCGAATTTAATTCCGGATACTCGATCTCTAAATGCCTCGGGGCGAGACGAAAGCCAGCTGCCGATGGAATCGATTCGAACATATCCCTGCCGGAGTTCAAGAGGTTGGATAGTTATCGGAAACGCGGCTAAAAACGATAGTAGCTGTAGGAGGGGAATGAAATACTATCTTGACCCTATTTACGAGCCAGCCGGTTCGTAGATCCTTTGCCCATCAATCGAACGCTTGAACCAGCGTCTAGTAAAATACAGTTTCTTTGATTGCAACTAAATATATACGTATTGGAAAGCTAAAGCACACGTTGGACATTTAACCGTTTCGTAGAGAGATGAGTCCCTGAAAATTTTCTACGAGTAATAAGAAAATTATTCGATGAACGTTCTTGGTCGACGATGACGTACATCGATGAAACGTAGGTCCACGGCGTGGAGGATAATTAGCGAAGACAGTGCGTGCATGGCAAGCGAGGAAGAGATTGACAGGGCCAAGAAAAGGCCCGTTAAAAGCACATTGGAAATCTCGCGCGCGTGTATATTCCTCGCAAACGACGTTAATCCATTTTCAGATAACCGTGCTCGCTGGTCACTTAACCGTAACAAACTACGTAGCCCGTCTCTGTTTCCTCTCTGCTCAGACAAAACGACGACAAAACCCGGTTCTTTCGCGAATTTTACCACTATGCGAATCATCCGGCGAACGTATCCTCTGCTCGAAATCCCTCGAGCTTTAAACGTCAATCTCCGATGGTGAGATTTCCACGCGAGAGTAAGATCTAATCTAATCAGAGGAATTAAATTGCGTGTGAATGAAAAATGTACTTCGTGTTTAGTGGCACCATTAACGATTATGGCCATGAATCGAAGAATACTGTAGGAATTATACCAGTAAAAGAGATTCTTTATAATGGTTCAATGGTTTGCTATAAATGGACGTTAATTGGAAGATATTACGGTAGATCGCAGCGTACTCGGTTACTTTTCGTTGCTACGTAATTCTAGTTAACTACTTTTGTTTGTTAGTCTTGCAACGACACGGAAGGATACATCGAAAATATGCAATTTCCTCTTTTATAGATCACACTAACTACCATCAACTACGATCACTTGCTCGCAAACAATTACAACGAATATGAAAAGTCACGCAAGAAACCACGAAACCCGAGTAACGATTCAACGTCTGGTAGTTCGCTACTGCAAGCTTCGTTGCCACCGAGTACACCCAGTATTTTCAATTTCGAATATCATTTCACGGCACGTTTAATTCGTCGCAGACGTACGTTTCACGCGTGTACAAGTTAACGGGCTTCGATACACAACGGATGCCTCTTTTGCCGATTTTCATGCGTTTCGTTCGTTTCTATTTTGCGTCAGAAGCAAAGCTGCCTATCTCTGTCTGAAAGCCGAGCCAGCTATCACAGGATTTACAGATAAATCCATTTGACCAAAGATAATCACGATGGCGGACGGACAACTTGATCAAGCCTCGACGATCTTGGTCCGATACTTTTTTTTTTATTTCTTTCCCTTATTTCTCTCTCCCTTTTTAGTTCGCAGTTGCGCAATCTTTCCCGTGCTTTGAACGGTCTCGTTTCACCGTCTGCTCCGCTCCTTCGAGCAGATTTATTCTATTTATTCGCTCAACCTCGAGGGAAGTCGGCCGATTACGTCGAAATTCCTTCTCCAAAGCCCTCCGATCCGACCCCTTTCCAATATAGCTATCTCTCTTTCGCTCTCCTGTAGCCGAGGTTCGAGTGTTTACTCGCGTGTTCGAGTTCTGTCAGTATCACACGCTCTCCGCCAAACAAATCGATCGTCTCCTATCGCCGCCTCTTTTCGCCGATTTTCGCCCGCCTTTCGACTCGACCGATCCCCCGGGACTACCAGGGCTTCTGCGATAGACGCAAGAAAACAGGGAGCGTAGAAAGATCCGACCACTTCGTGCCAATATCTTCCAAGAAACGTACGGATATTTTCTCGCGGATTCGACCAGAGTTCCTTCGAGAATATAGCTTAAACGAAATGGCAATGTTACGTGTACTTACATGTCCAAGGATCGGCCACGTTGAACGACCGGCTTAGGTACGAAGTTCTCGTCGCCTGGTGCGAGGAGGATCGGCTTGGCAACCGATGGAGTCGCGCGTGTGAACGTCCTTCGACACAACGTGCACGCTATCCGGGCCTCACAGCCGCGTCTTCCCTTCTATTGCGGCGTCGCACCTCCTCATCTCGCCGTCACTTGCCCACGCAGAGATTCTTCCTCACTTTCCACCAAAAATCCCAAGAATCTTAGTTCTGGACGCACGAAAATATACAGAATATTCTCTGGGTTTCCGTTTCAAGGTTGATCAACCGATGAATCGTCGAAAATGTCGAGAGCAAACAGGCCAGGGTTTCGCGTTCCGAACAAACCCCCTCCGCTTCCCACGAATCAGTCTTGTCCGCCGCTGCGTCGAGACGCGAGAAAACAGAGGGTGGAAGGGTGGCGAGACCGCGATGAAAGGGCAGGTCAGTGCGTCGCCGGAGGATACAACCTGCCGAGATCAGTCACGCTGTCGAACATACGATATCCTTCTGCACACGAAGCAGCCAGTGACACACGCGATCCTCGTCGGTAGAAATGACAAAACAAAGGTGTACAGATACTGGTTCACTCTAAACGCGACAAACGACAACGAGGACACCGAGAAGAGGAACGAAACGGTGGACGAACGACCGAACGAACGAGGCGGCTGAAAGCACCGGAGAAAGAGTAGGAGTAGTGCGAAGAAGCAACGGCGAAGAGGGGTGTACCAAGCGATAGTCCAAGGTGGGGGGAACGATTTGGGTGGCGGGCGACGACTGGGGGTGGCTCTGAAGCCCGGTGGTTGTGCTCTTGCTCTTGCTCTTGCCTGCCTGCCTGCGTGCCTGCCTGCCTGCCTGCCTGTCTGTCTGCCTGCCTGCCTGCCTGCCTGCCTGCCTGCCAGTCTGCTTCGCCTACCTAAAGGCTTGCCTGGCTATCTGGTTGCTTGGTCGCCAGCTAGCTCGCTTTTGCTTGCCTCGCTTTTGCCACTCTACCTCCACTCTCTTTTTCTCTCTGTCTCCGTTACACTCGTCGTCTCACTCTCTCTTTGTCTGAGTATGTCTCTTTGGTTGCGCAGGACCCGCCGCGCGACCCGGCCAAACCCAGAACCCGGCGTATAGGTACCGCGGGCTCGCATTCGAGCTCCAGCCACCCCAGCTGCTCTATCCCCACCAGACCAGTCAACCCCCTCGGCCAGTGATGTGTCGACTGTCCTCCGGACCACGCCGAAATCTAAATTCAAGGATTTCTGTTACTGCCTGTTATAAGAATTGTCTTGTTTAATTATTTGTAAATCACATGCGTTAGTAACGGTGGATTATTTGAAAATTATAGCAATATATTACTATTGGTGAATCAATTCCGTTTACATTGATAAAAAGGATGATGAAAGATCAATGTATCAAGAATGTTCAAAAAAATTTTTTGAAGAACGTTTTATAGGGGTTATGAGATTGGAATTAGGGATGAAAATTTGAGGTACGTACATGGAGAGCAACTTTAGCGATGAATTAGTACGATTTATGAACGTCGGAGCGTCGAGGGGCGGAGGCGAATGGACGATTAACGACAAGCTAGCGGCGCGGCGATAGGCCCGTGTCATACCGGGGTGTATTAGTAAAATTTTATTTCGAGCACTCGAAAACCGGCTATTACAGTCTCGAAAAAAGAAGCAACGGCCGAGGCTGCTCGAGGTGAAGACGTTGCCCGTCCTACTTTTCTTCCTCGCCACTTCTGTGCTCGCCGTTATTTCTTGTTTCTCGTCGGCTGAACGCTTCCCCTTTCGAATAGCCTGCAATCAAATACGTGCGCGTAAATGGACCATTTCCAGTCGAGCCGAGAATTTTAGGCCATTCGAGGCGAACGTTGGCGAAGATAATTAAAAGAAAACCGCAACACCATCGATGTTCGAGCTTGGCGAATATTTCACGCATAAATTCGGTGGACATGGGAGCAAAGAGACACGATTTTCTTCCAGCCAATTAATTAAGAAGAATAATCACCCGTTTGGAGGGATAACAGTTATCGATATCAGAATGATATTGATAAAGCATTGTTAAACGATTCGAGCGGGAATTATCGATTGCGAGTCGCGGCAGTTCGCTTCTCTTGAATTAGTTAGACAACAAGCCACAAAGCTGGGCTTCCCTCTACTTCTACACTCCTCCCTCCCTTCTCCACCTGTGATGCTAAGTAATTGCTGCAACGAAATGTTACTTGTACAAATAAGTCGTTATCAGAAACGGTCTGATCCACTGGGGAGGAACGGCACGAATCACAACTCGCGTTATCAAACTCCAGTACCTGGAGAATAATACAAATTCTTAAAGTAGTGTTTAACATGTAATGATTTATAAACGATCTACGATCTAACAGACGTTATTAATCATTTCACAGGTGGTACTACAAAAAAAAAGAACGATCGATAGAACACTCCTCAAAGGTGGCTATTTCAAAAAGCTGGTGCATGCGAAATAGTTAACAAGACAAACACAGAAAGCTCTAACAAGCCTATATTTACGTGTATGCGAAAGATATCCGTCTCTGTTGCAGCCGTTCCATAATTTATCGCGCGAAGGAGTGTAGTTAACACGAAGCCAGGCTGTCATTTCGCTCGCGACAATGCCGCGAGATTATCCCGCCTCGAAGAGACCACATAATGATACTAAATTTCAAGCGACGAGGCTATCACTCGAAGCTTGCTTGTGTTTTTAGAAACCTCCATTTAAAGTATCCGCCAAGCGTGCAGTTGAACGAAGTCTAGACTGTATCTTAATTGCGCGTCGATGCTTCAGAATGTAAATCTCGCGACAGGATGAGGAGGTAGTCCTTGCATGAGATCTTGTGTTGTTTTATCGCTTCGAGTGAGCGTTCATAAATAACGAAACTCAGTTGTATTGTAGAATAACATCCAATTCTTCTTGCTCGTAATTTAGAATCTGACGATATTATCTTTCGTTTTTAATGTACACCTTAAAATGAAAGACGTTTTATACGTAATTTTAAGAAGGGTAAGTAGTTAAGAATATGTATCATAGAAAAATGTTAAGTTACATTCGAAAATGGTTTGCCCCGACTGTCTTCCGTCACGTGAAGTGGTCCTAGGCTCTTGAGTGTCGACTTACGGCACTAACGACAACGCCAGCCCCCTCCAAACACCAATTCTACCCTCTCCTTACGCTCCCCCTCTCCAGGTCAAGCTCCGCGATCAGCATCGAGCCGCACCACCGTATACCTATTTCAGCATGCCGTACTCACTCAATGAGTCTGAACGAAACGCCTGCGTTTTCTTAACCAACATCTATTACTTATTACGTATTTCTTTCACTGAACTATACCATCTATGATTTAAACAAACAAAAAAGAATGATTCGTGATTAAATGATCGTTTGATCTCCCTCGAAATATTCCAGTTCATGTACAAACAACGTGAACTATTTTATAACATTTTTATCTTTTACCTCGAGGAAACAAGCGCACTGGAAAAATAGTCGAAGGCCTAAGACACCATTTTTCAACACAGAGATACTCAACTTCCAAGACATGATTGACATGCTCCACTTCTTCCCCTACGAAATCCACTTTTTCTTACTTCACCGCAAGGCTGGTAATCATTCTTTCTCTCTACCTTCATTCCCACGTGATCCGGAGAAGGCTGATCTCTCGGCTGCGTTGTCTGCGCCGAACATTTCGCTTTAACAGTCTTTACAAATTTATATTCAGACCTGATCCTTCATACGTATGTACGTACCTCCAGATTCTGTAGCGACATTTTTAAGCAAATTTTCGCCAAATATTCGTGCGGTTGAAATCGTGGCCACGAAAAATGAAACACTTGGTAGAGACAGAGTAGAAAGGTAAAGGACGAAAGTACGTGATACACAGAAATAAACGGTCAATAAAGATTTTATAGTTCTCAAGGATTTAGCTTAGCACGTTGCTCTCGTAACAGTATTTTCCAATATATATATGTATCCTAAACCAAGTTTTTTCTGTGTCAGATATAAAGTCTCACCTGATTCATTCTACTTTCTATTTTGTTTTTTTTTTTTTTTTAGTTAAAATTATCATTCTAAGATGTACTTTATTTGTTAGCCAAAGTTAACAGCAAACTTTTCTACGAAGGAAGTCGATTCTTTGCTGTGTAACAAAACAATGAATTAAAGAGGATAAAGAATCACTCATTACCTCTTTATGATTAAAGCCACGGTGTCAGGTTTCCTTCGCAAAAGTTCAGTTACCTTCACCCTTGTACAAACTCTCTTGATTCTCATCGCTTAAAAGCTTTGCAGTTTCTTCTTTCTCTATGTTCTCTCGAACACGAAACTCTAGCAAGAGGAGACGGATCCGGAAACGGAGCAAACAATTTTCTAGTCAATCGTATTCCGTGAACGAGTCGGTCGTTGACATACAAGGCGGAAGATACGCGCGAAGGTCCGTGCTGTGATAATTAGGCAGAGATCAGAGTTTTCTTCTAGTTTCGTATACCTGAAAACAAGTTATCTCAGCACGCGCCAACTTCGAAAACACGCGGCTAAGATTTCATTCTTCTCAAATGGACCGTCGATCGTGATGCAACGGGACGGATAAAAAAAGGAAAAGCACAATGTATCTGGCAAAAATACTTTGAACGATGCTTAATAGCAGAGAGCGGAGAAAGGAATTTTTGGTGGGCTATCGACATACATCACGACTTTTTCCACTATGCTTCAATTCCTAAACATCACGGGATCCTGTCGAGCCGCCCCCAAAGCAGAAAACGAATCGATAAGCCGGCGGGAATCGGGCAAGAAATATTCGCGTGAAACACGCCATTTTAAACACCGACTAAATTACCGAAGCGCGTGAGAAAACGAAGTGGCCGATTTCTTTTTACCTTTTCCTTTTCTTTTTTTTTTTTTTCTTTTTTTACTTCGAGTTGCGACGTGGTTCGTTGCGAGACAAACTTAATGTTGACGTTGAAGAACTCCATCCTTGCCACCGAGAGCGATCTCGACGTTATTTTCAGCTCAACCCTGAATCTTAATGAGCGTTACAATCATGCTACTAGAGTAGGCAGAGCTTTGGGACCTCTGTCGAGGTTCTTGGACGAATTTAAGAATCCTTCCACGCACGGGACACTATATCTCGTCGTCATAATTCACTTTCTCTTACGAAAGATTGCTATCATTTGCTTATAAATCTCTTTATACTCTATGAGATTGTCGAAGGTGAAGGTTTTAAAAAGTGCATTACGACGCAAAGATAATACCCGGAAGGTTTACAAAACAACGTGTATGTATAGAGCACACAGTCGTAACAGTCTTTTTCAAATGTCGATACTTAATATACTTAAATGTCGAATGACAGTACAACGATGAACGTTCTCTTCAACGTCTTTGAATAGCCAATAAACTTTACGCGGACTATATATTATCAGTCCTTCTACCTCCGAAGAACAGTTTCGTTCGTTAAAGATAAGATATAATCCCAGCCTTTAATTTCACGTGCAATACCAATATTCAGACACCAGTTTTATCGCAATCGACGCCCTGGTAAGTTCGTTTCTTCCGTTCTATATTTAAAAAGCAGCGCAAAAAGATTTACTCTCTTCGCTGCCAACGGATCGATGCTGTGAGCAAACAGCGAACACTACGTCAAAATCGTGCAACGTTAGTATTCATCCGAAGGGAACGTTTATTGCGCTTTACTGGGTTCGAAACGAAGAAAAATGTCATCGACATTGCACAGAGCGAGTTTTTTTGAGTGACTTGCACTCTCTACTCAACTTCAGAAACTATACATATATCATTTAACGAACAGCGAACAGAGATCACGGACGATCAAGAACGCGTAGAAACGCTCGAATATCATGGAATATATGCAAGGGGAGACTCATGCTCGATTGCCTGTATCTCCATGGTTAGAGATGGTTAGTGATGGTTAGAGATTGAAACGTGGTCGCGGAAAGAATTGGTTGGATTTATGGCCGATCGAAGTGGCTTCGTGCTTCTTTCTTCTTTCTCTTCTTTCACGTTTCTCTTGTTTTTCTTTTTTCTCTCCTTATTTTGTACTTTTTCTGTTCTTGTATCGACATTGATACAACCCGACGGAGAGTAGACTTCTTTCTGCGAGTGTCCAGATACTTGTACATCAAAAGTCTTTGGAAAGTGGAAATCTCTGAAGTTAGGCGGAGACTTCAGCTATAGCATTATATGGAGTTTAGTAATGGACCATAGATCGTAACGTGGGATAGCAGAACGAAATGCATATTCACCACACCGAACCTCGTTAAAATCCCTAAGAGACACAGAGCCAGATAGTTCTGCTGTTAGCCTTTCTTTTTCCATGGCTCTAGTTGAAAATACGTATCGCCGTGTAATATCGATGAAGGTAAAGAATGCTCCATTCATTTGTATTCATTCTATCTTCTGCATCGAACATGGATGACACTTTGGAAGTCATCTTGAAAAATTCTGACATAACTTTTTCTACGTGACTTAAAAAAATGGGTAATCAAATTTCTTTATATTCATTCGAAACATATTACTTTGCATTTACTTAAATGTCTGAATGTCTATACAAATCAAATACTACAATTATCTTATTATAAACGTCAAAATCAAAATGACGAGAACAGTTGATTTCCCAACGAAGCTTTATCAGGTGATTAGCAATGTGAGAGTTAACGTTAGCGCGAAGATTAGATACACCATGCAAAGATGTAGTCAAACATAGAAGAGAAGGGTATAGCAGCGCTGATATACTAATTGAATTAGTTATTTCGAAGCAGAAAGTTAAGGGCACGTCTGCGCCAAGTTTTCAAGCTGAAATAACTCGGAGAATCGACGTGCTAGTAAGGGTGCTCGCGTACCCACCCTGCGAAGTTCTTATTAAGCTGAAAGTTCCGTTTGATATCGAGTATGAATATTATTTAATTATTAATTCCAGGGCTCACTGTCTGATCGATTTCGCTTTTGTAAAACGATTCGATCTCGTGCGAAGTACAAAACGACTATGATCAATATGAAATAGTTAGCTAGTCAATTCTCGAAAATTCACTACGTACCATCGTACACGCATTACACTTTATAGTCTGCTCGTTTTTCCGCCGATAAATCTGCGCTCCACTGGTCAGTCCGTTGAAATATTTGAATAGTTTGCATGAGAAAAGGCGTGGAATACAAATTACGAGCAATAGAATCCTTTTTTTACTCGAGCGAACACAAATGGAAAAGAAGAGGTGCGTGTTGTATGCTAATTTGGGAAAGTTTCACAAATGTAAAAAGAAAACGAAGAAAACTTGTACAGTACATATGATAATTAGAAAAAGAAAGCAAGGAAAGAAAAATTATTACATTACTTCTTAACCGAAGTCGAAGAATAAAATCCTCGCTTGCATGATCCTCCTTTATGTAAGGGGAATATATGTATAACAAGGTCGGCGCAGGACAGTTTATGTGTGATATAAGAACTTATAACGTAAACCTTCCACGGCAGTAGTGGTGCCTATATTAATACTATCCGTGGAACTCTGAATTGAAATTTATACTTTTACTATGATTATTTGTGATTAAATCGCAATTCCGATGTAATACCTATCTAATCAGAACATATAATTCTACGATATTCACATTTCTTCTATTTTACCTAAAAAATAAACAATCAAATTCAATTTCACTTTATTTTAATAAGTTAACAAAAAATTGATGAAATAAGGTTATAGCATAAGGAATTGTTTGGGGACCTGTATTCACTAATGAATTGCGAGGATTCCAAAGAACGAGAGAAAAGGAGAGGAAGCTAATAGCATGTCGGTCCTGTGTCAGGTTATTCTACTTAGGCATAGCTATAGACTGAGACGATTTCAGCAGTTTCGCCTCACTTTCAGGACTATGATATATGCAAGCAGCTTCTCCATTCACGGCTGTAACAATAATGTACAACGCATTAACACGTGCCAGCGATGTAAATTGAGCGCTGGCGCAAAACCGCACTAGTTTTTCGATACATATTCATTAGTGGTAATCAAATGATTAATATTCCTTCGTATCGTCTAATTTCATCGAGCTTCTCTGATATACATTATTATTAATGCCAACTAATTAGGCGAAGGACGCAATTATAGTTGACGAAACACTCACGGCCGAGTTCCACTCGTTCAAGTGGAAATTCCCTTCGAAATTACGGAACATGAACGGAAATTGAACAAGCCAGCAAGTGTCGTGTTTCGGTAAAAGTTACAAAATATTTCGAGCGTGGAAGCATAATTAAAACTGGATAAAACATACCGTTACCGTGGCATCGATAATGGCGCACATGTTAAATGAATATAAAATATTTTATATTAGACATTGGCAAAACAAATATCATAAACATAATGATGAAACATAACTTCAGTTGTTTTTCGAAAAAGATTTACTGCACGTGAAATAAAACATAAGAAAACCATTTTCTCTAAACATGATTCTGAAAGGAAATACACATTTCCGTTCCAAGTATATAAAATTGCACAATTTGTGTACTATGGATAATGTAATTCAAAGATTTTTAAATTACATAGTTTAAAAAACAAATCAATTACCAAAGTATAACATCCTGGAAAGTATCCACAATGCAGAAAATAGCGTAGCATTGCATGTTTAGCCTCTAGATATGTTTTTGTCGACATGGTACTTGAATGATCGCGTGCTGATTGAGCGACATTCGTCGGACCATTGTCGGACACTGTTTCACTTGTACGATCAAACGCTATCGTCACACAGTGATTGCACCAAATACATCTAAATACGTCTGTCGGTTACTACTCCGGCAAAACTGATCATTTCGGGCATAAGATTCCTATAACTGTTCCATACACATGAATTATCGAGGATACATGGATAGGAGCAAATAAAAATTAACAAGCACGGTATGCAACTCGCTTAGATGATTTGACTGATTTGTGATGTAGTCCTTGATAACATATTTTCAGAAATTCACTGCTTTGATACCGTTCACGTGAGAACTTAATTTATTATAGAATTAAAAAACAAGGTGGATAGGAGCGCGTAGGAGAATCCATTGCTTCATGTGTATGGTTTTCTAAAATTCTCGATCTTTTCTTTATTACACATAGTAACAATCGTAAATAATACATTCTTACCAAATTAAGTATTATTCTAAAATTCTTCGTACGAAGATATAGTGCTTCAAATTCGCTATTACTTCAATTCATAGAATTCGATCCTCAAATGTTGTACGCACTAAGAAATCTCGATATCGCGAGCTCTTTGAAATGCTGAAACGAGGGCATTTAATTGTACCGCTTCACTACAGCCAATGGATACTCTTTTCTCTATTTCGGCTAGTTTAATTACTAAATCGATAAGTATGGAATCTGGAAATTCAACTAAAACGAAATGATTAATCTAATATCTTCGCTTATTTTTTATGAAATTGATAACTAAGAGACATACTTTTATTTACAAACAGATGCAGTTCTGTTAATATATCCTGCAATGCCAGTCCTTTCTTTAGTTTTATGTCTTGTATTTCTAAACATGTGTTAAGGCGATCGTAATTTAAAAACGAATAATTGCAGTTAGTTATATAAAAAGGATACTACAATAACATAATTCATATGATTCATTCAACAACCAATTGATGATGTTTTTTATATCAATTGGAAGAGGATGTCCTACGCAAGAATAAACATTTTCTTCTGTAACTGCACTGAAAGCAAGCGAAGTACTTTGGAGGACATTCAAAACTTTCCTCATGTCTCCTCCACTCAATGTTATCAATGCTTGTTTTCCATCCTCCGAAACATTTAAACTGACGCATACATAAAAGTGTTAGTAATAGATACAATATTTTATTGTAATTTATATACCTACTTCTCTTCCTTAATAATGGTATCTAGCCTTGGTAAAATTTGGTCTGTAGACAATGGGCCAAACCTAAATTTAGTGCACCGAGACTGAAGGGCAGGGATAATTTGACTGAGATAATTACATATAATACAAAACCTTACATTGTCTGTGTACTTCTCTATTACTGAAACAATTTTTGCATAGAATGTGTCTTTCATACTTAAAGCAAGTAATTCATGTTACAACTTACTTCTCCTAAGAGCGTTCTGGGCATCCTTTGTCATAGCATCAGCTTCATCAAGGATGATTAATTTAAAACCAGATCTGTACATTGTGCCTGTACTTGCAAAGCTAAGGATTTGTCCTCTAACTATACCAATACCTCTGTCATCTGAAGCATTCATTTCTAATACCTGTATGGAAAAGAATGGTGTATATAAACCATAGTAAGTTGTATAAAATAAAGATGATATATAACAAAGAATCAAACCATTGAATTAAATTGGGCTGGTGTATATAATTTACGTGCACAAGCAAGTATTGTACTTGTTTTCCCTGTGCCAGGAGGTCCATAAAAAAGGAGATGAGGAAGCTGATTTTCATCAATGAATTTATTTACTGTAATAAAAAATAGTAATTTAGTAAACGAGTGATAATCATAAATTTTTGCAACACCATTGAATTCACACATATACTAACTAGTTTTGATGATTTCCTCGTGAGATATCAAATCATCTAATTTTTTCGGTCGATACTTTTCCACCCTGAAAGAACAAAATAACAATGTTATTCTTTATACTTATTCGATTATTTTTGTAACTCCATTGTAGATGACATAAATTTTACCATGGTAAATTGGTGGTTTGAGTAGGTTTCTCTGTCATAGTTTATAATTCGAACTTGTATGATAAACTTTGAAAAAGTTACCTAAAAGGTTAGAATCTACATAGGTTTTGGCGCTCATTTAATCAATGCCGGTTGCGAGTAACGAAAATGCGCCATTTCTTTATTTGAATAGCACATGCTGATTGGTTGATATATCTATCGAAATGCATTATGCAAAATATGTTAATAATTCAAATTGTTTTACATCTAATGATAAGCGAATATAAATCGAAAAACAAAAGACTGGCATGCAAAAGTCGTATGATATTCATTAGACTAATGAGTAAAAGTAAAAGTCATGAGTAATTCAGAATTGTGTCACAGAACCCCTGAGCATATATTCTTTATCAAAATCCGATTTAAATTAACTCTGCCAAAATACCAAAATGATGAGAACTTAAAAACTGAATTACTCGATATAATAAAACGCGGAAACATGACACGTTACTACGAAGATGTATGTAAGGCATTCGACTGGAAAATTGACGAGAATCTTCTCGATGCAATGAAGCATGAAAACGAGCTTACGTGGAAGGAATTAGAGTCCTTTGATAATTTGACTCTTGAGGACACTGAAAAAAGAAATTGGCGAGAGAAGTTCGAGTTCTTTTGTGAAACTGGTAATCTCGATCGTGCCACAGACATTGCGAACTCTGTCATAAACGACGAAACTAATTCATCCAGCATCAAAGTCGAAGCTGCATTCGGTTTGTTTAGAATAGCGCACATAAAAAATAATATTCGCTCGATGGGGCAAATAATTACCAAGATAACAAATCTGATGGAAGGTTCTCATGCATCAGGCAGCAATTGGTGTTGTCGTAATAAATTGAAAGTGTACGAAGCTGTTTACTATCTGGCAACGCGAAACTTTCATCGCGCTGCGTGCCTTTTGCTGGACTGTATCCCAACCTTTGAATCCTATGAACTATTGCCATTCAAAGAGGTCGTAGAATACACAACATTATCAGGAATAATTTCCTTATCCCGATCGGAACTTGATTCTCGATTCAACAACAATGGCCTCCTGCAACAAGCTTTGCTCACTGAGGCTCCCAAATACAGAGCATTTTTTTATTCTCTCTATGATTGTCACTATAAAGAATTCTTCGAAAATCTCGCCTGGATAGAATGCGAGCTTAGAGCAAATCCTTTGCTTCATTTCCATTATCGCTATTACGTAAGAGAGATGCGTTTGAGGGCATACTGTCAGCTATTGCAAGCATACAGGACCATCAATTTAAGTAGAATGGCGACAGAATTTGGCGTGACAGAAGAATACATAGAACAAGAAGTGGCACATTTTATTGCCAATGGTAAATTGCATTGTAAGATCGATAAAGTGGCTGGAATGATCGTTACCATCAGCGCTGCTGGTTGCAACAGAGGGCAAGCACCTGATGTTTCATGCGATCGAGGATTAATTTATCAAAATATCATAAAAAGAGGCGATGCGTTACTTAATCGATTAAAAAAGCTTGGTCAAGTTATAGATTATTAATTTTATGATAATTTATTCGTCAATGATAGTCTGATATGTCATTATATCAGTGACAATATTATTATATACATATGTAAGATTTGTACTCCTGTGCAGTCGTAATTACTGTTACACTTGATCTTCAACCTTAGGTAAACTTTCATGGCTCAAGATTTAAAATTTACTAGGATATTCAAAAAATTTTAACGTCGAATTATGTTTAAAGTAATTCATATTCCCACAGTATTGAAAAATTTCGTCATTTCGAGATTGATATTCAAACGTGCATTCACTAGTTACTAGTTATAAGTGTAAACCGGATGCGATTGAAATATTTGCGTCAAGTATGTCAAGAATCTGATGTATTTTTAAAATAAGTGTTTGATAGTATCTTAAATAGTATTTGTCAATTAAAAAGAAAATATGTTTTGTTTTTTGTTTTTTTTTTTTTTTACAAATGTTGTAACTAGATAAGTGGCGTTAGGAATTCTCCAGTTCAATAAACCATTTATTTTCTAACCTTATTTGACCCTGTATATATTCTGGAACGTTTTGTTTCGTTTTAACAGGAGTTATAGTAATTATTTTTTTCACGAGTGTAATGAAATAATGGCGAAACGACTTCTCACGAAATATCCTCGATCTATTTATAGAGGAACCAAAGAAATTAAGCAATCTTTCAATTATTTGCTTGTACTGGACTTTGAATGCACTTGCAAGAAACACGAGAAAATTGATCCGCAAGAAATTATCGAGATTCCCTGTGCAGCAGTGTCTACGACAAGTTGGGAAGTTGAAAACGTCTTTCACGAGTATGTTAAGCCAAAATACCATCCTCAGCTTACTCCATTTTGTACAGAACTTACTGGAATCATGCAGGACCTGGTAGACAATCAACCTTACTTTTCAGAAGTGTTTGAAACATTTTGTAATTGGTTAGAAGAACACAAATATTTTAAAGACGGGAACGATTCTGCATTTGTTACATGTGGTGATTGGGACTTAAAGTTTATGTTACCAAGCCAGTGCGAGTTAGAAAATATATCATTACCTAAGCAATTTATGAAGTGGATAAATTTAAAAGGTAGCTTTTGTGACGCAACAGATTATTATCCACGAAATTTAAAAGATATGCTTTCACATCTTAACCTTCCTTTGATTGGAAAATTACATTCTGGAATATCTGATGTAGAGAATATGGTCCAAATAATACAAGCTCTCCAGTCACAGCATAATGTACAATTTAAGATAAATAATGTACACCATGATGTATTAAAGGAATATACTATGAACAAATAAAGATTTTATTGATTAATTTATTTATAGTAAAAATATTGCTGATATAAAAATTAAAAGCTATAGGATAGTAGTATCTGTATAATAAATACTTCAATAAAAAATTAATTCTAAGATTTCAATTTACAATTATTTAACTGTTACTTTTATTTGTACATCAAACTTTTTGTTCTCTGTATAAATTTCAAGAATTGCGTTGAAATTCCGTTCGATTTTTCGTTTACACTGTATTTTTAATTGAAAATCTCTTCTAGTAGGTATCATTCCCTCCGCAGGAACGACTCTTAAATACTCCGTATTTGATAAAAAAGTTTCAAACGGTTCTGCCACAGTACAAGGACTTCTTATTGTTACAACTGCTTCTGATCTAGTCGGTGGAGTTAAAATCACAACAGATGGGCTAATCATAAAATCGTTTGCATTCATGCCGTTTTGAAGTGTACTATTTGCTACAAAAGTCCTGAAGATTTCTTTAAGTAAACATCAATGTCTATTGAACTTTATGACATTTAAGTTATTTATTATACTCACTCTGAGGGTAGGAAACTTTCACCATTTCCTTCATATATATGACTATTGTCGCTACAAAGAGAATAAAACATTTGTGATTCGTCGGCATTATCGTGAAGAACGGACATAGTATCATCGGCGCACACTTCCACCGTTAACATTATTTCATGTTGACGAATCCCTTGACAAAGGTCCCCAAGATTTTGCTAAATAATACTTAGATTTATAAATAATTTAATAATTAGAGCAGTTAGTAAATTCCTTGTTACCTACCACTGAATCTCGTATAGCATTTATATCCGATATTAATTGTTCTCCAGAAAAAGTTTTACATAATGGTTGAATAATATTCCTAAAAGTTTCATTTTCATTCCCACTCAATTCACCTGTTTCTTTCATTTTATTATACAATCTAAAAATAAAATATAAAAAAATGAAGAGTAGAATAATTTTTTATAAACTTAATATTACTCACCGACGAATTCGCCAGCGCGTAGGTTCATCTCCATGGGTAATTAATAGGGTTCCAACATGTGAGACATTAGATCGTTGCAGTAAAGCTAGATCTTCTTTTCGCGGTTCGAATTCCAGAGTCACCCATTGAACTTCTTTCGAATTTAACAACAATTCAGTTGGATTTACTTGCCAACTCGATGCCATAGTAGGATATACAGCTGAGATTATTAAAAAATAATTTAGAAAATGATCATTTACAATTCATATACTTAAGATACCTTTGGGTATTAATTTGATTTTAACATAGGAACACAGATCTCCAATGTTTTGTAATTTGATCTTTGCACGTGGAGATCTTCCGCACCTTAAAATACCAAGCGATAACCACATTTTTCCGCCTGTGTCTTTAAATGCTTCTGAAATTTCAACTTTGCTATAACCCCCATAACCATATAGGAATAGCTGCAAATGATATATTACAAATGGATTCAAATATTAATTAATTTATGGGAGTTTCAACATACAATACGTTTATTTACCACTTTCGAAGATCCAAATTCAGACTCTTCTCTTCTTGGCTCATAGTGTCTGAATATTATTTTTCCAGCCGCTGCGCCTATATGATGAGGACTAAATAGAACGGACAGCATTCTACTTTCCGAACCTTGCAGAGCTAATACAATAGCACCAACGGGCTGTCGTTCTCGAAGAAACTGAGAGGATGTCAAATGTTTTCATAAATGTAAAATATTAATTAAATGATATTTCAGTGGATTAAATACATTACTCGAAAATTTTTTTCACTGTCCGATATAATAGCTTGTATCCTTATTTTGTTGTTACTCGTATTACGAATAGTGAATTCCCTAATTTCTGACTTTCCTGTTTTCACGCTATTCCATATCAGAGCAGCGTGAGTTGTTCTGATAGGTATTTTATCGCCAGTAACAGTTGAACCAGATACTGAACTAAGAGGCGAATTTCTGCCAGATGCGCCCGACCTATTATCGTGTAAAATGTCAACATGTAAAACTTTGTAGAAGCTTAATATAACATATAATATTAAATTTACTTGTTTGAAACCACGCTATGCGGAGACGATGGAGAACTAACAGGTGGTAAATACTGAGGTGTTTCACATCGAACATTTTCATTTTCTGCCTCTGTATATGTGTTTGATTCCCCGATTACAGAATAGTAATGATCATCGCCAGCAGCAGTTAATTTAATTTTTGCATACCTATAAATATATGCAAAAATCAATAAAAAGATATTTATGATATTATATAGGTTTATAAAATGTCCTCTCACATTTTAGGAGTGCCGGATGTTTGTTGCTTGTATGTAATATAGAAGCATCCAGTTTCCCTAGGTTGCACAAGTAAATTTTCTGGTTCAACTGAGAAATATTTTGAATTTTTCATTAATTCAATTTCTTGGATAAATGAAGCTGTTATTAGCGTCGGTATCGTCCCAAGATTAATCACGGTCAAGGGTTTGCTTTGTTTGTTAGGAACGATCAAAGGTAGGTCCGTATCAATTGTTTGTATCTTATAAATTCCTACTTGTACAATAAGAGGAATTTCTTGGATTATTATACTGTTCTCTGGAGTACTTTCGTTTTGAATTATTAAAGTGCCAGCGTAACGTTGTAAGGATCGTTGTTGCGTCTCAGTATTTTTTTGCGCAACAGCCTTGCATCGAACATTTGTAGTGCGTACTTCTTGAGATTTAAGAGTAATATGTTGTGATTCTTCTGAATTTTCTAAGCTAAATATTGCTGGTTCATTCTACATTGCATTAAAAAAAGAGAGATAGCAGACATAACAAATAAAATACATATGAGATTAATTAGATGGAATTATCACCTGTAGTATAGAAATTTTGATGGGTACATCGACATTATTTTTATTTTTTATTGTAATAGGTAAGACTGCCATGCTATTTTCAGCAATATACTGAAAATCTAATTCTTTTTTTTGAGAAGGGTTTGACACGTTTATATCAACTTCTTCGGGTTTGAGACATATAATATGTTTCATAATCCATTCAATTCTTGTTACCATATCTGACACTGTTATGTTTAAAACTGCAATAATTGGTTTACACATTTTCACCACTATTACGGTAATCTGAAATAATTATGTTTTAACTTTTATATTACTGTAAATTTGTAATTGTCTTTCTTTTACCTTAACATGTTGTTCTGCATTTGGTTTAATAAGAATAACATCTTTCGGCAGTGTAAGTCGGACATTATGCTTATCTCCTTGAATTTGATTTACGCTTAATGCACAAATGACCCATCTATCACTTTTATTTAAGAGTTCGATATCAATTTCTCTAGGTATAGCAACGATACAACTGCACAATTCTTCTGTACTCTTGCCAATGACGACATCTATAAAAAATAAAAATTAATAAATCATAAAAGAGCAAATTAGAGGATGATATACTTATTGTGTTGTAGTATCTTACTATTAACATAAGATTCTTGTAAATTTGAAATATTTTGAATTTCTGATCTATCTTTATATGAAACATTTTCCTTTTTTATATTTTCTTTTTTTCCCATTCCTTCTTCTTCAAGACTGGCAGACTTTTCCTCCTGACTAATCATTGCGTTAATTTTCGAAGTATGAGGTGGTATTCTGTTTTCTGTATAATTTGGAAGAGTTAATTTAGAGTCTTCCAACAATGACTTAAGCTCTGAAAGAGATAATATTCTTTGAGTAAAGTGAAATATAGGAATAGTTGTAAACTTAATTTATTCAAACAACTTATTAGTTGATTAAAACTTAAAATTTTTAGGAAAAAACTATACCTTGACTGTATAAGGATGGTAAGTTTCCACTACTTAACTCTTTTTTAAGTGCCTGAGAAATCGCCTCATAGTTTATTTTTGTACCCGAGTTAGAGTCAAATGAAAGCATTCTTGGAATAGAATGTTTAATATCTACAGTTTCATTGATGATTTTACTATCTAAAGATAATTTTGAAGAAAGATTTAGTAATCCTACATCTTTTCCGAAATTATCTATATTTTTATTTGAAGTAGCAGGCATGGATTTTCTACTTGAAGGCGATAATGTGTAAGTATCTCCAGCTACACTCTTCTCTTGCACCTGTGTGGATTTTTTCTTTTTCTTTGCCATGATGAGTTGATCCACTAATCTTCGTGGTGTACCACTATCGATATCCTGTAGTGCTCGAGCGATACTGGTCAAACTCATAATACTTTGCTCTTCCGCATCTTTTGTTATATTTGGAATATTTTGAGTTTTATCTTTCGCGATATTGGGTCCAATTGTGGAATCTACAAGAAGAAATATCCTTTTAGATATACAAAAAAAATGTTTCAATGAATGCAAATAAGTAATACCTTCTGTTACAGAAGAGCAAGTTGAATCAACTAGAGGTATAAGATGATCTTTCTTTTTTGGACTGTCTACTGACAGACCCAAACTTGGTCTTTCTATCCCAGTATCCGATAATTCTCCAAAATTTCCACATTTTCTTCTAAAAAACTCACTCACAGATACTTTATGCCCAGCGCAGGATCTAAAATTTAATCGTATTTGATTATATTTAATAATATTTGCGATGCAAAATATTTGCAATTATGTACTTACTCTATTGATAAATCTAGTTCACCCATGATGCCAGAAAAACAGGATAAATTTAAGTATTCTTTTTCAGAAGAAGCTGTTGTGGGAAGAGCATAGGGATAATTTTGTTGCCAAGACACTTCATCAGCTAACATTTGACTGGCCATTTCAGAAGCTGGACGAAAATCTTCATTATTAAATTGAGCCATCAATTCAGCAGTTGTTGCATCAAATGTTATTTGATTCAAATTTTTACTTGAAGCTGATGATGATAAATTATTTTCTGAACTTCTACTTAATCCGGATGAACGTGCACTGATCTCTTTTGGCTCAAAAACAACCTATATATAACACTCATAAATTATTCCAACCAATTCTTCATAAAAAGATCATACTTACACTATTTGGTTTATCCTTAACTGAATGTGAAATATTTTCATTCTGAAGATTAATTTGATTGGAACATACGGATTGACCATAATCATTTAATGTTGAAGGAATGATATTACTAGATAAGTTTTGAATATTCGTATTGTTTTCTTTGTTTGTATCTGCAATGGTAAGAAGCCATATTCGATATTTATCTACAAATAAAGACTTATGTTTAAAAAATTAAGGTTTTTACCACATGTAATAGATGTACTTTTTATATCACTGCATCTTTGAAGTAGCTTTCTAGCACATTCTATGTCCAATTTACTCTTACTTTGTTTCTCTACTTCTTCTATTCCACTTACTTCAGCTAAAACTATAAAGATATATTATTTATCATGACCATCACTATAAACTGTATAAAATACAGCACAAAATTTACAGGAAGATATACTGTCCAATATTCCAAGAGATGAGTCAGTAGACTTCCGTGCAATATCATTTTTGTCTTTAACAAATTGTTTACAAATAGCCTCTTCAATATCCCTATCGAGAACATTGTTTTCCAATCTGAAAAGAGTAATGAATTTTTTTTTTTAATAACATACCATAACCATTTGAATTATACCGTATTATTCAGAGCTTGTGAAATACAAAATTTATAAACAAGACAAACTCACGTGCTTTTTCTTTGTACAGTTGAAGTTGCTTGTGGCTGAGGAGTACTTAAAACAGTCACGTCGATAAAATCTGCTTCTGTGGGCTTTAATGGTGTGAACATTATCAAAATTTTTCTTTGTCTGTCGTTCAATCACTCTTGACCGTTAATCTCTCATAGATACAATTCGTACACGTTGAAGATTCTAAGCGATTTATCAATCGCCAAATTAATGAAACAAAGGAGAGATTGTACCATATTACTCGCAACTTAACGTATTGTCTGACAGTTGATCGAACTTAGCGTTCAAATTTGAAAGTATTCTGTGATCATCAAACATAGAACATGAAATTCTTACTATGTTGGATCAACGATTCACATACGGTGAATATAATGAAACTGCCATCTAGCCTAAATATTCCCGAAGCAAACCATCATGTGTATCGTTATCATTATTCGTTATTAGAAGGAATCGACATGTGTGATACTGTACTAAATAAATCCATAAAAAGTTATTAATTTTCTGTAAGAGAGATGTTGAAAAGAAAAAATATTTTTATCTTAATAATGCATCGATAAGAAAGTATCGATAAGAAATTATTAGAACTATATGTTTCATAGTAAATATCCCAATTCGTTGTGACCGCATTAAAATTTACATTTTCAAGATCACAATAAAAATTGTAACATATTGAGAATAGAATGAACGAAAAGGCAGGGATAACGATGGAAAGGAAAAGATTGAATTATGAGAATAAACTTATATTAGCACCTATGGTACGAATTGGTACTCTTCCTATGCGTCTTCTTGCACTTGATTATGGAGCTGATATAGTGTACACGGAAGAATTAATAGACTGGAAATTATTACGATCATTCCGTCGTGAAAATGGTAAGAAAATGTTAGTATTAAAGTATTCATCAATACTAGTTTGATTTAAAGAATTAGAAAAGTTACTTTAATGAATTCTTCTTTAGATGTTTTAGGTACAATTGATTACATAGATAAAACAGATGGTACAGTGACTTTTCGAACATGTCTTAAAGAGAGAAATAAAGTAGTTTTACAAATTGGTACTTGCGATGCAACAAGAGCATTGAAAGTAGCCAAAATGGTAGAACAAGATGTTGCTGGAATTGATTTAAATATGGGTTGTCCCAAACTATTTTCCTTGGTAGGAAAAATGGGTGCAGCCCTTCTAAAAGAACCAGAAATAGCTATAAATATTTTAAAAACTTTAGTAGATAATTTGAGCATTCCTGTAACTTGTAAAATTCGTGTATTGCCAGATTTAGATAAAACTTTAGAACTTTGTGAACTTTTACAATCGACTGGTATATCAGCGATTGCGGTTCATGGTCGGACTGTTAATGAAAGACCACAACATATGAACCGTAATGATGTTCTGAAGAAAATATCTGATAGGCTTGCTATACCAGTTATAGCAAATGGAGGGTCAAAAGAAATACAAAAACATTCTGATATCTTCAAGTAATGCTTTACTTGAATTTTACCCTTAAAAATACATATATTGTTTGCACAATTTAAAAGTAATTGCAGTTATTTATTTACAGATTTAAGGAAATAACAGGATGCAGTAGTGTGATGCTTGCACGTGCAGCTGAATGGAACTGTTCAATATTTAGTAAAGAAGGTTTACTTCCCATGGAAGATGTAATAAAATCATATTTAAAATATGCTGTGGATTGTGATAATTCACCTTCTAATACTAAGTACTGTATACAAAATATACTTAGAGAACAGCAGGAATCAACATTAGGCAAGAAGTTCCTTAGTTCTCAAACTTTAGAGCAGATATGGTATGATTAATGTTGTTAGAATAATATGACCATTTATCATGACATTAATCAGTATCTTGTTTTAGTGATTTATGGGACTTAATTGATTATTGTCTTTCAAAGAAAAAAGAATTTGAAGAAAAAGGTTTATTGGGAAGATCTCAAGTTTCACCTATGAGAGAAGATGGAAAACAGGATGAGGGACAACCATCAAATAAAAGAAAGATTTCAGAAGAGGAGGACGTAACCTTAATGCATTGTGCGTTTTTAAGAAATAATTATGTAACAGATCTTGAACTACCAAAAACTATTTTACATAAATGGACGCAAACTCAAAGGAAAAAAATGCCAAATTATGATACACAACAAAAGGGAAAATTATTTCAATCTATCGTTACCGTCGATGGACGGAGATATGGATCATCCTTCTGGTAATAGATAGAATTGTATATTATGTTACATACTTTGATTTTATTAACGTAAATGTACTTTAAATTATTTTAGGGAAAAAAATAAAAAGTGGGCAGAACAAGGTGCTGCTCTGGTTTGTCTTTTTTCCTTAGGTCTAGTCAATAAGAAAGCTCTTTCTACAAAATGCAATGTTCCTTGTTGATAATCTATGAGCGAAGAGTGGGAGTAATCAATTATTACATCACGATTTTTGAAAACTGACCTCATATTTTTTTATTAATTTTGTTAATAATAAAAAAACATTTTTCTGATATAGAAAAATATAATGTTTTTACTTATCCTTTCTAACAACAGCGTTATATATGAATAATTTTTAATATTTTTAGATATTTTAAAAATATCACAATATTAACTGTACAATATTCGTTTTATAATATAAATTTTTCAGTAACAAGAAATCATTCTAATCAGTGGTTATCATTCAGGAATAATGGAACAATAATATCAGTGGTTATCATTCATAATACAAATAAAGATTCTTTTTTATATAAATCAGTCTAAATGCTAAAAATATAAAAAAATGTATATCATATCATGATATCATTATTTATAGACTTAAGAATTCTTACTAAAGACTTAAGTACTTTAACTTTTGTGTATCTAGCGTAACAAAAAATTGCATCCGAGGTTAGGTATATCTATATTATATTTTGTCTATGATTAACCATTTTTCGGATTGTGTGTGTTGGTATTCTAGTCTCCTAAAAAATTATTAATTCTGATTTAAGTGATAAATAAATTAGAGAAAATAATCGATCAGCGTTAAAAGTAACTATTTATAATTTAACAATTAAATTTTTAATTAATAATGGGCCCACCAAAACGTTTTAAAAAAGACAATGGTATGAAGGTATCTTTTATTCTATTAAAATGTTTTACAATTTTTACCTACAAATTTTATTATTTTTAGAGCAATTTCAATAAAATAGGAGTTAAGATAATTTTTATTACAATTATATATGAATGTCAAGTTATTTGATATTGTAGTGAAAGCTGTCACTTACTTTTACAGATAGAGGTAAATGGAAAAAGCGTAAAGAGGATCCAGAAGAATACAATGATGATGATACTTTAGATGATAATGAAACTGAAGGTATACCTGATGCAGCCAAAAATGATGTTGAAAAGCAAGATGATACAGCATTGGAAGATGAATTTGGCGCAAAGGATTATCGTTCGCAGATGATTTTAAAATCTGATTGTAGTTTAAGGCCACTTTGGGTGGTAATGCTAATTTTAATGTCAATCAATCTCTTATAACCTGATTTTTTAAACATATGTATACAGATTATCTTATTATTAAAATTTTTTTAGGCACCAAATGGGCATATTTTTTTGGAATCTTTTTCACCTGTATACAAACATGCTCATGATTTTTTAATTGCTATCTCAGAGCCAGTGTGTCGTCCAGAACACATTCATGAGGTAAAAATATAATTAAATATCAAATTTGCTCATATAAAATATAAAAAATCTTAATAATTCAAATTTTATTTTAGTATAAATTAACTGCTTATTCTTTATATGCTGCTGTTAGCGTTGGGCTTCAAACTCATGATATAATAGAATATTTAAAAAGACTTAGTAAAACTAGTATTCCTGATGGGATTATAGAATTTATAAAATTGTGTACATTGTCATATGGCAAGGTAAAGTTGGTATTAAAGCACAATAAATATTTTGTCGAATCTCCGTATCCCGAGGTATTACAAAAATTACTGAAGGATCCTGTAATTCAAGAATGTAGGTTGAAAAACACTGTAGAAGATGAAAAAGATGAGATAATCACAAATGTTCAAAGCAAAACAAAAGCACCACAGGTAATACCGTTTGAATATTAATAGCGTAATTATTTTGATGAGATACAATATTAATATTTTCTGTCTTTCCTAGTTTGGGGTAAAAGCAGTGACTAATGTTCCAACTGGAAACACTAAAGTAACAGAAACGACTAACGATCAGGTTCCAGCAGAAGTAGCTGCTGTTCCCGAAGATATTACTACCTTCTATGATAAAATGGATAAAGAGGACGAAGATGAAGAAGAAGAACACGAATTAAAGACAGTTAGTTTTGAAGTAAATCAGGTACGGAATTTTTATCTTAATTTACAAGAAGTAAAATTTCACGTGTTATTGAATATTTGTAAAAAATTATGTTGTAGGAAAAAATTGAAGTTATTCAAAAAAGATGTATAGAATTGGAGTACCCGTTATTGGCAGAATATGATTTTCGCAATGATACCGTAAATCCAGACATAAAGTACAATAGAGTAGTATAACAGAATTGTGTCTTATATATATAGCAGAAGGTGTCTGTAAAATTACTAAATTATATTTTAGCATTGATTTGAAACCGTCGGCTGTACTGAGGCCCTATCAGGAGAAGAGTTTAAGGAAGATGTTCGGAAATGGGCGTGCTAGATCAGGCGTTATTGTTTTACCTTGCGGTGCCGGTAAAAGTTTAGTTGGAGTAACAGCTTGTTGTACAGTTCGGAAACGTGCGTTGGTCTTATGTAATTCTGGAGTATCGGTAGAACAATGGAAACAACAATTTAAAATGTGGTCCACCGCGGACGATTCAATGATTTGTCGATTCACAAGCGAAGCAAAGGACAAACCTATGGGTTGTGGAATTTTAATCACAACATATTCTATGATCACTCATACGCAAAAACGTTCATGGGAAGCGGAACAAACTATGCGATGGCTCCAAGAACAGGAATGGGGAATTATGGTTTTAGATGGTAATATACTTTTTCAAAACAAAATAGTTCGAATTACAGATTTTCATTAAATTATTTAATATATATTATGCTCTTAGAGGTACATACGATTCCTGCAAAAATGTTCAGAAGAGTGTTAACAATCGTTCAGTCCCATTGTAAATTGGGATTGACCGCAACATTACTTCGAGAAGATGATAAAATTGCTGATCTCAATTTTCTGATTGGACCTAAACTGTACGAGGCCAACTGGTTAGAACTGCAAAAAAGGGGCTTTATCGCAAGAGTACAATGTGCCGAAGTTTGGTGTCCTATGTCGCCGGAATTTTATAGAGAATACCTTGGTTGCAAAATGACTAAAAAATTGGTAAATAATCGCATATTAATTTAATTTCATTTGATATATTTGACAACTTTTAAATACTATTCTATTTGCAGTTACTTTATGTGATGAATCCTAACAAATTTCGTTGCTGCCAATATTTAATACGATATCATGAAAGGCGTGGCGATAAAACCATTGTTTTTTCAGATAACGTTTTTGCTTTGAAACATTATGCCATTAAAATGAACAAACCGTATATCTATGGTCCCACTAGTCAAGTAAGTATAAATATAAAAATGAAAACCATATCAATCGCAAGATACATTACGACACAAATAATTTCAGAGTGAACGAATACAAATTTTGCAAAATTTCAAATTCAACACTAAAGTCAATACCATATTTGTGAGTAAAGTGGCAGACACTTCCTTTGATTTACCAGAGGCTAATGTCTTAATTCAAATATCTTCGCACGGCGGTTCACGACGTCAAGAAGCACAACGTTTAGGACGAATTTTAAGAGCTAAAAAAGGTACAATTCACTAAAAGTTATTTTACATGGAACGAATTAGACATATTAAATATTAAATGTTTTCATAGGTGCCATCGCGGAGGAATACAATGCATTTTTTTACACTTTGGTATCACTAGATACGATGGAAATGAATTACTCGAGAAAGCGTCAGCGTTTTCTTGTAAACCAAGGATATGCTTACAAGGTCATTACAAAACTTGCAGGAATGGAAGAAGTGCGTATTATGTACCTAGTAACATTGAATAATGATTTTGTAAAATTACTTTAGATTTTATTTCTTCGATTATTAAAATAGGAACCAGATTTGATGTATACATCTAGAGAAGAACAGGGTCATTTGCTACAACAAGTCCTATCTGCGAGTGACATTGATGCGGACGAGGAAAGAATACCTGGAGAAGGACCCAGACCTGTAAGTTTTAAGATATTAATGTGACTAAAAATCATATTCATCAAATTAGAAAATGTCATGTATTTTATTGTTTGTTTTACTTTACCTAAACTATTATTTCAGATTGTACGTAAAGCCGGAAACATGACTTCGATGTCAGGCGCGGACGATGCAGTTTATTATGAATATAAAAAGGCTCCTAGTTCGTCTACAGCAAATAAACATCCGCTGTTTAAAAAATTTAGGACATAAAAAATTTGGATTGTATATATAAAAGTATTTAAAAAATAAGGATAACATATAAAATCTTTCCTTAGTGTACATTTGTTAATATCAATCTTTTACTACACAAAAGAGTTTGAGTTCGGAGATATGAATTTTGTATTTAGGTTTACAAATCGCGTTTTGTAAAAACGGCGACCAATAACTTGCGACATGAGTGACATACTGATTATTTCTTTATTCTTTGTATACCTAATACGTCTGTTTGCACGATTTACGTGGTAGCAATACGATTTACCAATGTAAACTGGACTCAAATAATGCGATAAAGATATTCCTGATAAATGCGTTAATTTGGAGCGATAATATTGGCACACCTGTAATACGTTTGATGTTGGGTTCATTCGAAGCTCCCTAAATAATCTCGGCGAGGAGAGATAAAACTTAGATTTAGTAGATAAAAACAGCATAACGGTAAAACGCTACAACGGTATAATTTTCGTAAAATTAACAAAAGTTAAAATTTACGCATTTTGGTCGTCTAAACATTAAACATTTAATTCATAATTGTTTAATTCTTTCATACCATACTCTTATACCATACATCCTAATTTTTAACAAACATA
This sequence comes from Bombus pyrosoma, assembly GCF_014825855.1. NCBI lineage: Eukaryota > Metazoa > Arthropoda > Insecta > Hymenoptera > Apidae > Bombus > Bombus pyrosoma. The sequence goes on along the minus strand of NC_057780.1, from coordinate 2,525,179 downwards.
GATTAAGTTTTAATAATACTACTCAATACCACATAATTTTATCGATAGATTATGGACAGAATATCAAGAAACGATTTTAGAAAAAGGCGTATAAAATAACTTTAGGAAATGGCATTCAATCGCGTTATATCCTTCCTACCTAGTATGTATGTACTAGATACAAAAAATTCCAAGTATCTAAAATATTAGTACAAAACATAATAAAAAAAATCAATAATAAGGGATTAAATTATTGTTTCAAACCTTGTTACATAATTCATTTAACATAAAGATTAATTTTAAAATTGCAGAATACCGCCAAAATATACACCTACAAAAGTAATATATGAATTCATAGAAATTCCAGTTTTCTATTACGTAATGACTCATTTCTTTTCGATTAGAATGTAATCGAAATCGTGCGATAATGGCACGATAACGATTAACAGATTATCATAAAAGTGGTAAGTTACACGCGGAGCACATCAGTTGATCGTAAGGTCGTACAAAGTATGTTGTGAACTTAGTAACGAACAAGCGGTTGAGTTGCCGGCTGTCGCCGTCACATGCAGCCAGTTATCCCGTCGACGTTTGGCGGTGCGTCGTTTATACGTAAGACGTGTCGTTCAAACCGCTGTTTCATCTCTGTTTTTCCTCTATCACCTTCTTATTCTACTCATAATCAGCTGGAATCGAGCAACAGAAATTTGGTTATCGACATGACATGCATCGGTACGCGTTGGCAGTGGCGTAGTTGCGGTCGAAACAGAACGGAGCAAAGCCGTGTAGGCGCATCGTTATGAAAGGGACCAGTCGTCCATGAACACAAACGGAACGTACTATCTTGACGTTACACATGTTGCATTGAAAGGATCGGTGAACTCTGGTTGCTGAACGTGCATATAGTTAAACAACGTCATCGAAAGTTATTAATTGTTGGAAAGCGTTGTGCGCGGAGTAAAATAAGGTAAGAGGCAACAGAAAAATTTACTCTGCTAACCAATACGAAATAGATCCGGGGAATAAAAGGTGGACGCATCGTTCGAGGGTCGTGTTTGCTCGTCGTTGTGTCGTCAAAACCACATATGGGTGCGCGTAAGGAACGAGGAAATTCAATGTATCGGTGAAAATTGGGGAGGATCGCTGGTAGTACGTAGTGACAAAGAGGGTGCTTTGGTGTCAATAACTGTGAATAGCAGGGCGATCCTCCTATCTCTCCTATCGTTGTTCCGGTGGAAGGTGGAAGAAAAAGAGAAAGAGAGAGGGAGAGAGAGGAGTACGTTCGGTTGGTATACCTCCGTTGGCACAGCGTGCCGGCGTTTTGGAGTGCTCGTAGACGTGGACGCGGCTACGTAGCTATCCTATACCTACCCTATAAACCGCGCGGGGGAACCTAGTACGTGAATGTGTTGGAAGCGGTGGCCACGTCTTCGTCGTCGTCGTCGTCGTTGTGATCGCCGTGAAAACGGTGTTACACCGTGGGAATTGCCGAAAACACATCATCGATGGCCCGCGCGATTTTTCCGCACACTCGGTATCCGTGATCGCGGCACGGCGAGAACCTCGTCAAGGATGCCGCGGATACCGTTTATTAGATATCCACGAAGGATGGCGGGCTTTGAGATCGTCGCTCGGATCGATAGGTACGAAAGGATCGAATAATCACGGAGGAAACAAGAGAAAGAGACAGACAGATAGAGAGAGAGAGGGAGAGAGAGAGAGAAAAAAGACAAAGCGGTGAGGTGAGTCAGGAGACCTTCCCCTATCCGGAGGTTAGGCCTCCGAGTATCAAGGATCCTTATTCGAAGATGAACTCCATGATATATACCTTGTACGGCTTCGCTATATTTTTCATGATATTCTGGTCGGTAATGTGGATCGTTCATGTACTGGCACTGATAGCCGGTCACTGGAAGCTGCACCGTAAAGTCACTCAAGTACCAACCTACGAAACGCCCTTACCCGGTGTGTCGATCATAAAGCCCCTGATGGGCGTTGATCCGAATCTGTTCAGCAATTTAGAGACATTCTTTACGATGCAATATCCCCGTTACGAGTTACTGTTTTGCGTGGAAGACGACTCGGATCCGGTGTTGATGTTAGTACGTAAACTGATCGAAAAGTATCCAGAAGTGGATGCGAGACTTTTCATCGGCGGTTGCAACGTGGGCGTGAATCCAAAGATCAACAATATGCAACCAGCGTACGAGGCGGCTAAACACGAGTATGTACTGATTAGTGACAGTGGTATCAAGATGAAGGAGGACACGCTGTTGGACATGGTTAATTACATGACCGACAATGTTGCGTTAGTGCATCAGATGCCGTTTACCTGTGATCGCGAAGGTTTCGCCGCGGCATACGAGAAAATCTTCTTCGGTACTGTACAGTCGCGTATGTACCTAGCCGCTGATTTACTTAGGATCAATTGTCACACAGGGATGTCAGCGTTGCTGAGAAAAGCGCCTCTCGATGAGGTCGGCGGTTTAAAGACGTTCGGTGTGTATTTAGCCGAAGATTTTTTCTACGCAAAGTCACTGACCGACCGTGGCTGGCGAATTACTGTGTCCTCGCAGCCAGCGTTGCAGAATAGCGGTCACTGCGAGCTGCATTCGTTCCAGGCGAGATTACGGAGGTGGGCGAAGCTCAGGGTGGCTATGTTGCCTACCACGATCGTTCTCGAACCGCTTAGCGAGTGTTTAGTGTTAGGTGCCTGTGCTTCCTGGGCGGCCAGCGTACTCTTCGAGTGGGACTCCCTTGTTTTCTATTTGGTACACATACTATTGTGGTTCATGTTCGACTGGACGCTATTGAGCGTCGTCCAGAACGGTCCATTGCCGTTCAACAAGTTAGAATTCGTATGCGGATGGTTACTCAGCGAGATCACAAGGCCTTATCTTTTCCTTCAGGCGGTTCTAGATCCTCTGATACAGTGGCGGTCGCGTGTCTACAAACTCAGGTGGGGTGGAGTCGCGGAAGAGGTTAAGGCAAAAGTCAAATATTAAATTGCACTATGAAACCAGCGGTTTTACTTTTTCCTCCTTTCTTTTTTTCGTTTCTTTCCTTTACTTCTGTTTCTTTCTCTTTCTTTGATACGTATGCAGGGTATTCCAGTTTTCTCCGACCAAATCTTGTCAGGATATTCTATGACCATGGGTAAATACAAAGAGAATGATACCAATCTTACGATTATTATGCTATAAGACGAAAATAGTTCATTTTCACTATATTATTTGATCGATGTATGTACATAATTTTTTTTTCAAACTTACCTAGATATAAAAGTTTAAGGCGATATTATCGGAGGCCTAAGCATCGTTCTCTTTGTATTTCTCTTTTGTTACAACTTTTTAATAAAGCTTTGAACGATTATACGATAAAATCGGTATACGTTTACACAAAGTCTTCTCCTTATTTATACCCATAAAACATCCTGAAAATATTTAGCCCGAAAAGACTGGTACATCCGATATACACGTAGGGATTAATATGCACACATTGAGCTAGAAGCGTGGATGTTTTGTAATATCCGATATATTATACTATTACGCATGTAGTTCTTATTATACTTGAATTGCGTTATACCGTGGAAAAAATATACGCCGTATATACACGATATTTACTAAATAGGGGTGTCTACGCGTCGTGTGTACTTGTACACGTATATACGTATGATTCGCTTATGTAAAACATTAATCGCGACACGCATGTACGCACGTGTGCCATCATTTTTCAATTATTCAAAATATCATCTCCGCCAGCTCATTGGTATGCTCATTTCACGTACAATGTTTACAGAAAAAAGAAGAAAAGTATAATGTAAAAAAAGAAACATCTATGATAGGTTATGTTCGAAAGAGGAAACACGTACTAAATAATCGATATATATGTAGCTTTTCTTTCTTTTTTTTCTTTTTTTGAAATCCTCGTCCGGAACGAGGTCGCCTTAAGTCGTTATTGTAGTATATTCGGTACGAAATTATTCATACATTTTAAGGAAACGATTCCTGTAAAAAGCCATGGTTGCGCTGGCTTCGCGATCAATTTAACATCTTATCGACGTAGTTGGTGATTTATTCTCGAAACATCTTTCGCGCGTTGTAGTAACTAACTAATTGGTAAGGTTAACGTTGTTTTGATTTTTAAGTAAATATTTATTTCTAACATTAAAAAGTATTTAACAAAGGATTATATGATTAAGCGAAGCATAAGCACGTTCGATTATGGAAAAAGAATCGTTTACAGATTTGATGATAATAATATTCGCTGTTAGTACTATAGTGTTTTCTTTCGACGTCTCCGTGTCGCTAAACTGGGAAGAAGTAGAATCAAATAAAAATATACGTACGTATTAGCAGAAACGATTAATTAACGCGTTATAGACGGTGCATATGTACTAATTGTACATAACAGAGAAGCACATTTTCAGGTATCAAAGTGCTTAACCGTATCTTACATTCTTTCCCCTTCTTTTCTTTTATTTTTCTTTTTAAGATTATAATTTTTTTGTCGAACTATTTGTTTTATTACGCAAGATATTAATTCTAACAAAATTTCGATAAATCGCTAGAATGGAACAAATACGATTATGTAAATATTAATTTATTTGATATGTATCTTTTTTTCGTTTCGTTCGTTTAATACGCAACGCGTACACGTACATACGTACATTTTCAATTAGAACTAATTGTTATTGTAAAAATCGTTCCCGTGAAAGCAAGTATCTTCGCGTCGAGTAATCGAAACAAATTGATTGTGTTACGTAACGTTCAACATACTGACGATGTTACTTTCTATCGATGCATATTTCTTTCTTCAACGTCTAGTAAAGTTCGAATTCAATTTCATCTGTCCGTGCTATTATCGAAACACGTTTATATTTCGAACGGAAGATATCGGACGCTTAATTACGATATCTCCCCCCCCTCCAAAAAAATAAGAAGATCAACAAGTATTAATAAGTATTAAGAAGATTATCAAGTATTAAAAATAAATTCGGATTTATCTAAATCTAAATACTTGTCTGCTTCTCGCAAGGTGTCGAGAAAAAAGAAATCGCACCATGTCGCTTAATTGTATTTTTCTACGAAAGAACTAATGTTTTCTACGCGGTACTTGTATCGCTTAATCGCTTATTAAGACTAATTAAGGGCATCCGCACGATGCATCTTTCGTAATTAATTTTTCTTTGAAAGTTTCGTACAAAATTTAGTCCCTTGAAATTAATTAATCCTTAATGCTCAAAATTATCGCCAACCACGATAATAATTTAGATTATAGTTAGATCGATCGGACGTTATTACATAAAGAGAAAAACACTCGTGTAGTTTTTAGATTATCGAATGGCAGGCATCCCAAAAGTTGTGCCGCTTCTTCGCGCTAACTTTAAGCTTAAGCTAATAATAATATTTACGTTGGTCATTATTTTCAAATACTGCAACTTCACCGATTTCGATGATTTTTGAATATGCTGTACAAATTAACATTTTCAACAACTTTTTCCTACACATATAACCCACGCGCGACCTTAATTGTCCGAGATGTTCGCAAAAATGTGAATTCTGCCTAAAATCGTACGCCCGTGATAGCTTATGTGTTAACATTGGTAAAATGTTGCTTAACTGAATCTACATATGCTATAAACAAACGATAAGAATTAGTTTTGGGCCAGGTGCTATTTTATTCGGCCACAATGAGACAGTCGGCAACCAATACCAGCGCATACGTTGTCTCGGCTGCACAATACAGGCAGAATTCACTGTAGTTGTACCGGCAGCCTTGTGCGAATATCTCGGAAACTAAGGTCAGCCGAGAATTATACGTCTAGGAAAACGTCGTTCAAAATATTGATTTCTACAACATATTTAAAAATCATCGAAATCGATGAGGTGGCAGTACTTGTAAATAATAACGATATTCCCTTACGTTTATTCTTACTGGTAGATCGGATCTTGTTTCATGGGGAAGTCGAAATTTACCTTTGATATTCTCTTACGCTTAAACACGTTCTCCATACACGTTACGAATATTGTCAGCGGCACGTTTAAGTATATTGCCTCTTTAAAACGAACACGGCATGCGACGCCGAAAATGAATTGCGTTCATAATCGTTGCTTCTAATTACTTCGGATGCATTTTGTAGATTGACGACGACAGTATCTTGTAAAGCACAGGAAAAAGGTTTCTATAAATATATCGCATAAACAAGATACGGACATATAAAATTCGATAAGAAACAACACGATTTACGGGATGACTTAACGCGACACTTTTATTTAATAGATTCAAAATACTTAATATCGATTCTTATCCCTGCCGGTCATACGTTTCTCGTGCCTGTAATCCTAACAACAAGTGAGATGACGCTAGCCATCCTCGCATGTAGGTTACCTGGCGTCGTAGAACCAAACACTGGCTAACAAAACTTTCGTGTACGTTCTCATATGGCACGCGTTCGATCGATTTTGTTGATTAGTTAAGATCAGAAACGTTAATAGGGTTTGTCGAATCTAGTCTTGAGTGTAATTTGCTGTGGAAGCTTCGACAATTGTACATGGTACATATTATTCTTTCAAATACGAGTGTTCCTTGCTTTTTCTACATTCCATATTCATCGTGTGTGTGTGTGTATGCGTGTGTGTGTTTTTACGTATGACGATCGCCATCCTTATAACGTTTCGAATGAAACTATCGACTCTTTGTTCTCTGTCTTGCGAACCAATTAGTACAAACTAAATATGTTTGTAACCAGTGTTAATTACACTCTTCTATTGTACCGCGCGTTTTAATTACTCGTGCAACGCAATCTATATCTAAAACTATACCGCTTGATTAGAAAACGCACGACAACATCATTACGCCAAGGTCCGCTGTTATTAAGATTTTCCTGTGTTCCGCGAGCACGTCACCGGTTAACAATGAAAAAAAATCTATCGGGCAGGGTCATCTATACTCTGCGTTCAGCGAGTGGAGTCAGTAGAGGTAAACAGACGCACATGACTAGGACAGAAACGTATACGTAACTTTCAGTTACGACGAAAAAGAATATCGATGTGTTATTCCTTATACATTTAAGTATCTGGTATAGGAAAATCTTTTTGTTTACATACAATTTTTGAAATCGAATTTTATCCGGGTTTTCGGTGCGAGCACCATCGTGCGTGTTTATGCATCCGAGAGGAGCAACGACGTAGGTAAATTTGCTCCTAATGTCAAATACTATTAATTTATTATCGAATAAGGAACGAATACAGAGGCAAAGGGTCGAAATGATATAAAAGTGTGTACAAAAAACGTTTTAGAAAACAATTTTCTAATTCCTATTTATGATTCTCCGATTTTCGATGTTTTTAATTTATTTCAGTGAACGAGTTATCTAAAAAGCTAATTGCTGTCGTTAATTTTTCAGAATATAAATATAGAAAAGAGATAGATCCGTGTTATCTGGCTGTTATCTGGTTCGATGGGAAGCGCGGTTTTAGCAAGTTTTCTACACAACGAGCGGTGCTGCGGTGCTTAACGACAAAAGTGAATTTAAGGCTTTTGAACCCTGACACTTTCATCAGTGAAGTGGTCAATTAATTGTGATATTTATATCGTACCCGTTCCACTACACAACCAATAACTGTTTAACCCTTGCCTCGTCAGGCTTCAACGAAATAGTGTGCGTGCGTTTAATTAATAGCAATTGTAACCGTACGATTTTGAATGGTTGGCAGCTATTGTGATTTTTCAATCGTAATAGTTTGTAATTGAAGGTCATTGATCGTGTTTACATTCGACTTTTATTCAAGGTTTACATCCTAATTTTTTAATTACTACAGGCCGTTAGTTTTCAGCATTTTTCTCCTAAGTGAAATAATGACGAGTCTACGAATGTTTCTAAATCGATAATTATAATTTTTTAATTTCTATAACGATAGAATTTCATTGTCCTAGCAAATAAATACATTGTTATAAAATCTCTAAATTATTTACTTTATTTTTGTATTTCGGGTACTTTGAATTCTATTGAGTATTTCGTAGATTTGTTGAACTCGTTCCAGTAATCGCTATCATATAATATAAAACGTCAATTCGAAAACATTTGATGGAAACAGTAACTGTTTTTATTTAAACAATGAATTCTTCTTTCGTAACTTTTCTGTCGTCGATATTTCGTTTCTTTTCGTCTTCGTTCGATAGTTCTTTTACTCGACGATCTCGCGAAGGAAAAAAAGCGACATTTTTTGCGATTTTGCTGAAATCGATAACTCGTATTAGAATTGAACACTGTTTACGTGCGAAGAACGCTTCGATTCGCGGAACTAGAGGTCAATTGTGTCGGTTAGATTTTTTTCCACGAATTGCCACGAGTACACTCTTTTTTGTGCCGGTGCAACACGGAATATTGGCCGTCCCCTATCTTATCGTGATTTATCGAAAGTCAAAGAATTATTCCACCTTACTCATCGATGTTTCCATCTATTAAGATTTGAAGTCTTCAATATCGCACGTAATCATCTTCGATCTGTAAAATTGACGTGTAGAATGAGAAAAAGGCAGGAAAGACAAGGGAGGAACTAAAAACGTGACAAAGAAGTTATCGTCCAGTTTGAATGAACGAAGAAAACGGAACGACATAGGAGGCAGTCTCGCGACAGGAATCTTTCGAAACTTGTTTTGCTCAGAGAGGAACTGCTTTCAAAATCTATCGTATGATAATTTTGAATGCGATTAAAATTTAGCTGAATCCATGTCGATATATTTTATCAGAAAAGACGTAAGAAGTGACGTCGCTTTTCTTAACCAAAAGGTGCAGTAGCTTAACACGGAAGGGATCTCCGTGTTAATGATTAGATCGAATTATCATTAAGGGTATCCAGAGAGTTTTAAATATTTTTCATAATTTAACGATGTCAAAAAGGTTTTAGGAATTTGGTAATTCAAAATTATTGCTTCTACCGACTCACGATCAGTCTTGATTTCAAATATGATTTGCGGCTACAGCGCATCACGTACATCATGTACAACGATGTTTGTTTCATATTTTTTTTTTTTTTTTTATCTTTCAAATAGAAACCTCTTAATACATTTGATCCTGATAAAATTTATTTGGTAAGAGATACAAACACATTTAAAGAACACACCCTTGTTTACTTATAGGATAGTTCGAAAAGAAAATTCTCCTAGCTTTACGTAAAGTATTATCGAAACAGTTACGTTACGTTAACTCAGCTTTCTGGTTTCTTACTTTTTCCAAGACACGTAATCTATATTCCAATGTGCTGATAAGATTAAAACGATACGATCAATAAAAATGAAACTGCTACTGTCTCTATGTACAGGCAGCGCGAGACTGACTCGTGAGGCTGTCTCGGGACGAACCAACGACTGCTGGGTTCTTGGCGAGATCAAAGGTGCCTCGCGGCTCCTTCATTTGGATACGTATATTGATGAAATGGATTGAGACGACTTTGTCGAAAGCGTAACCGTTGCTCACTTTGCTTCGCGTAATTATTACGTCGCGTACTCTATGTTACGACAAGAGGCAGCCTCACGGGTATACCTCGCACTGACTGTACATAACGTTAGACACAAAATCGCTTGAAATAGAGCGTCTTTTGCTGAACGTCGCTTTATTTTAACGATGCCATTCGAAACAGGCGTTTCAAGATTTTCGAGGATTCCTTTCATCCCAGAAGTTCGTCCAATTCTTCTTAATTGCCAAATGACACCATCCATCATTTTCAGCCATTTAAGTCACTGACGTAATCCTGTACTTCTATTGAAACTTTATTATGAACTATGACTTTAAGATACATACTCTGAGATGGACTATTGCTAATCTCTACGTACGGTAAAATGTTTCTAATCGTTAATTTTATTTTCAAGTAACGAGTTACTTAGTAATTGTTCCCAGCAATGTATAGTATACTCTTCAGTATGCCCTACCTACGCAATGAGATTTGCCCCGAATCATGTCTCCAAGTATCGTTCGAGGCGAGCGTTCATGAGACCTACTTATAAGAGTAGTATGGACATCTTCTGAGCAACGAAATATCATCTCTATGCGAGAAACAGTTGCAATTGTTTAAGTATAGCAGTAGATATGTGTATGGAAGAGCAAACAATACCACGTAAAAGAAGAAAAGGATCTTGAAGAATTAGCTAATTGTCAATATAATAGTATCGCTTTTTGGTCTCAGTTCAATCATGGCAATCTCGCCAATACTTTAATGAAATTTTTATTAACGAAAATATATAAAATAAAATAATTTCGTCGTTACATTAGCGTTCCATCTCACTGATACGAGGGCGAAACGCGTGGCTCTGTTGTGCGACACTCTCGAATACTTAAGATCAGGTCACAAGGACAAGGGTCATACAATGACGGTAAAGACTGATGATACAAAGCAGTCTCACCCTCACCGTATCCCATCGAAGACGAAAGACCAAAAGTGACCATGAGGTTAGATAATATCTCACTGACAAATGATTAAAGGCAGTAACTTTCCGTCCGTCTTTTTTATGGCTTTATATCTACATCATGGAATACAAGAAATTTAATCATGTCCAACTTATTTACGTTCAGTTAGTATTACCAAAATACCTTGGTCTACCGGACTTCATCCCATTACGATCTCCTGGCAAACTATAAACAAATTGATTTTTTATCGTTAGCTTCCTACGTCATCGAGTACAAGGTCGTAATAGGGCTTAAATTAAAGCTTATGATTCCCACTTTACGAATGGAAAGATCTGGCTGACTTCCGCTTGACTTCTGCCTGCCATAAATATGCAGTAGACCAGTTCTTTAATGCATACGAGACCTTGGCTATTTTTATACCTTGACTAAAAATTATTATTAATGCGTTTTACGCTGTTATAATAAACATATATACGTACATATTAGTTTAGCAGGTATTTTAGTCTTTATTTTGTAGAACCAGTCGTATGAGAGACAAGGAAAGATGTGAAGCAATTGTTACTTTCGTATTCGTCTTCCTCGTCTTTCATACGATAGGTCTTGCAAGACAAAAGCTAAACTATCAGTCAAGCTAGTATTTGTTCGACATATATAAGTTAATAATTTGCTATAAAGAATATCAAGACAGCGCATTAAAAATTATATGGTTCCATTTAAGGGAACGCATATCACCTTCATATCATCTTATGCCCCTTTCTATAAGAAAATTAATTACACCAGATTACGGTCCTCTTGAAATCATCCATTTTTTATCTGAACCATTTATTATATAACTGTCAGTTTAATATATATATACATATATATGCTTACAGTAGTGAAAAATGCTCCCTTCTTCATTTCGTATTGTCGACGGCATATTAGTTTGTTTCAGAAACAAATTTTCTAACGCCATTTCACTCCGAAGTCAGAACGGATACTTATTGTAAGTAGGCTTCATGAGGCCCAAAACAGGTCTCATAAGACCCAGCTCGCTTCGCATGTTAGACTAAGGAAAATCCCATTGGCTAAGACTCGCAATCATTGCAATCGCGTTTTTTTTCGACACGATTACTGATTACTGTATAAAGTTTCCAGTAGTTCTAGTAGACAGTTAAGCCCTCGAGATTCTATATGCTTAACATTGCGTTCTCCGAATTCCACCGTCTTATCCGTCATACCAATCAGCATTTATCCTGAATTCAAGATTTCACGCAATCAGATATTACACAATCTTTCTTTATAAAATAGATTACAATCTATATGTGTGTTTCAATTGCCCTGATCTCCAAAAAAGAAAAAAATACGATTTCAAGTGACTCGTCCTCTATCTTAACTTCCTTTCAATTTTTCAGATCTCGATTGGGGTTAGGTTGAGGTTAGGTTATAGAAATAGCTTCGTGGTTTCAGGTTATGCAACTCGATGTTTCGACGACTAATTTTTGATACACGAATATGTAGGATATTCTTGAAATTCCTGAGAAATTGTATCGTTCTCGGGAAAAAAGGGTTGCTGGGCTGCGCAAGATTTGCGTTTTCGTTGAAACGACACGGCCACATGGAGAGCAGATCTTTTTGATGTCCTTTCTAGCAAGATGAAAGGAAAGTCGAACGAAAACACTCTTTTTCCACGAACCAACGGTCGCTTGCACTCGAGTGCCATTATGAAAGTGCATTTAACGAAAAAGGAGCAACAATGGCGACTGTTACGAGGATCCATCTGTAGCATAATCTTTTTTTGCCGCGGCATAATTTGTCGCATCTTCTTTATGGGAATTATAATTTCAATTTAAAGGTGACGATTTCTTTTCTTCCACCTTTTTGGTTCCTATTTCCTGTTTTCTCATCGGAAAAGTAGCACGTTTTTCATCGATAAAATGATCGATCGTTGTTTGCAAAAAGCAAAATAAATCAATCAGCTTTCTGTCCTAACTCATCGCCTTCCTATTTTGTCGTTTACCTTTCAGACAACGTATAACCACTAGTATATATGTTTTATGATATAACTCAATGTTTATCGTATTTATCATATTTTTCATGAAAATGAAGTGAAAAATCAAACGGATATATAAAAGTGGATATAAAACTGGCAATAATGTTTATTTACAGATATTGGTCGATATCAAGCGAACGATAAGATGTTCTTTATTTGTAAAAATAAATAAATAAATTTGATGCAGCGTTGCAAAAACTTATTTCGTAGAATGACGAAGAATTGATATCTAAAAATCGGGAAATATAGGATCATATCTGATATCTATTTTTGTCAGTCTAATATGTAATAGTTATTAGTTAGTTATTAGTTTGATTATTATTACTTTATAAAGTTCGATTCTCGATGTTCCTGTTTCCTCATTTCAGATTCCTCGCTATTAAATAACTAAATCAAACAAATTTCTTTATTCCTTTCTGTCCTCACTATGAACGTGTTGTTTTGATATGCATAAAAAAATTTGTAGAAACTTGCCCGGAGGTTGTTGAAAGTGCATCGTAAATATCAAAGAGTTTTCATCAAAGATCAAAGAAGTATACGTCGTACTTACAGTGTTAATTCGAGAATTAATAAAACAAACAATATCCAATTCCTGTGAGAGAAAATACGCGTTCTATAAATTTTAGAGGTTATAGTTAAGCGATATCGGAAATTCGATTCATGGGCGTGTACAACGATGCAAGCTTTTCCACATTATTCTACTCGTATCTATTTATTTGTATACGATTTTATGAATGTTGTGTCAAAGTTTTGATCGTTATCTCTCTTGTAGAGATACAGAGATTTATACTATTTGGAATGAATTAGAGAATAGAGCTCTTAAACGAGCATGTCCAACCCAGTGATAAATACGGTACATAATAATTGTGTGATAAACATGATATGACTCACGCGTGAAACATTTCATTTCTCTCTTTTTCTTTGGTTCGTCGAGAGATAAAGTGACTTGTTGAATTTTCTATATCGTTAAAACACGTTAACGGAGAGATAATTCTCGGATTCGTCATCAATTATATTTTCCTTTAAAACTTTGTCCGCCTAGTCAAAAGTATACGAGGGAATTTTTTAATTTAAGAAGTTAAATAACGAAATGTCCCTTTTCATATAAATATTATTTGTTAACCAGTTAACTGCGTTTGACGAGTATAGACGTTTAGAGTATAGTCGTTGCTTGTATTTATTTACGCACTCTACGACCTAACCTAGTGAGAGAATTCTAAAACTAAATTCTGCAGTTAACTGGCTAATGTCTTAACGAACGATACTTTCGCTTATTTTTACTTTTGCTTTACTTTTTGTTAATGAATATATAGAAATTTTTAATTTAACATCTGATATCTATCTATCTAATATCTGCATATGTACAAGAATTCTGAAAGCTTTGCAATTTTCTTCGATTTTTAGTTTCTAAACTTTCAGTGTTTTAAATTTATTCATGCAAAAATACGTATGCACAAATTGTAGTAATATTTATAAGACATATCATATTATCGATGACAATAAAGGAAACCGTGTTGTCGTGGCGCTGTTTTAAAAGCAATAAGGAATTTCATTCAACCAAATTTAGTAGTTAAACGTTTGAAGAAATAAAATAATCCGGTTTATTACTTAACAACGATTCATATCTGAAACATATGTCGATTCATTTCGATTTACCGGATATATATCAACATACAAATCATATCAAGAGTGTTGTTTAGTGTCACTATATAATTGAATATCTTATTCTCGATTGCAATTCATTGTTTTGACTAATAAGTAGTCGTACAGGTGTTATTAAGCATCTGACGAACATCTGAATTGTCGCCTCTTAATTATGGAGAACCAGAAATGCAATTATTTTGCATTTTGTCTTGTTCTTGACTATTATCGAAGATTAATTTTCATCTAAAATTTAGTTGTTTAGCGATCTTAGTCGTTAACGTCGTGTTGTATAGAGCTGAATATTCGTAAAAAGAATTATTTTCAGATAAAGAGAGCATAAAATGTCTTTATTCGAAATAGTATCTCAACGTTCGTCATTATTGGTATAATGAAGGGTATGAAAATCAAAGTAATCATCAGGCAAAAAGTTAATTGTCGAGAAAAGTGTGTTAAGGCATTGACTACCACATTGCTAGTTATCGATGACTCATCTTTCTTTTTTACTAAATCTTTTAGAATGATTAAAATAAAAAAACAAAAATTTTCGATAATGTTAATGATTTAGATAACATTGTCAGAGGAAAAGCGAGCAAATATAGTGTAATGTTTTGCTAGAACGAAACGTTATAATATGATATATTTCAATTTATTTCGGCTTCCAGGACAAAATACGTATATAAAATTCGCGTGGCAGTCAACGCGTTAACGAAGATGTAGACTCGAGGAAAGTTCGGCTAACGTGAACGACGTAAAAATTGCTCTGAGCGTTTTGAATGCGAAACATGTTGACACAAGTCGACATTTGGAACTTGCATTGAAGGTTTCGTGGATCATTAAGTCTCTCGAAGGTTCTCGAAGGAATCTTCGCGCATAGAAACTGACGATGCTCGTTCTGTCCATGGATAGAATCGAAACACGCGTCCAATAGAAGGAAACAAGCGTTCGATTTACATTGTGCCGGATGAATCATCGAGGGAACACGCCAGACGACGAGAACAATACAAATGAATGAAGTTGGCTCGTTCGGATAGCACGCGAATATCTCGAAAACGCCCCATCGCATCTGGCCGTGCCGTTCTGGTGACTAATTTTTGCTTGTTATAATCTGTGATTCGACAGAATTTATTTGTAGGATGCGGCGTTAATATCTTCTTTGACATTTGAAGGGAAAGTCGAAAAATTGAAAGAAAAATATCGCTAAATATCTTCAAAAAATCATCACAAGCCCAATATTAATTACACGCACGTTAAAATGTGAAATCCAAGCACAATATAAAACAAAGGAAATAACGATTCGTTGAGGTAATTAAATCGAGTTATTTCCACGCTCTAAATGCGTCATTTCGAAGTCAGTTGTAAACCAAACTGGAATTTCCCCATTATTTTGTGTATCCGGGTGATGCCAACTGCTCTTGCAAAACCCCATTTCTATGGTATTCGCGAATCAACAACGCCGACAACGTTCCAAGCTCTCGAACGTTTTCGCAGCACCGTTTCACACGATCGATTTCAAGGTCTGTGGTTTATTCTTCGAAAAGTGGAAGCAGCACTGGTCTCAAGGTTCTCCAAATGCACCGCACTTGAAAACATCCAATACTGGTCCAAGTTAGTGAACTCGCTATCATTGATCTCCATTCACCGAAGAAAGACCATTCCACGCTATGTCGACTCCACGCTATTCCATGCTATTTCGCAGTAATGCCAACCTAATCTTTGATAATTTCACTACTATGATTTCGTCGTGATGAATTTCATATTAATTTCAAATATGATTTCAGGTGACTCATTAAATATCGTCTGAGAGTCATTAATGTCCATAACATGTACTTATCGTAACCTACCATCATAATATGTAGTACTTAGTTTCATTCCCGTACTCGCACTTCATTTTGTGATTGACAGCTTATGCAATCGATTTATATAATAAGTTAATTAATTATCGTGACTAGATATCTTACAACTATATTATCGCCAATATGCGATCTTTAACTTGAAAGTCACAGGTTGATTAAAAGTACAATTTAGTAATTTTTCTTTAGAAATTAATCTTAAAAGATCGGGGAGAAGTGGAACAGTGATAATAACACGAATAAATGAAATTATATATATATCTACAATTAATATCATAAATAAAAAATATATATCTCGTTTTTTCGTATTTCTTATTTCATTGTACAGTGGGGGAATTACGATGGAAGAACGTAACTTATTCTCGACTGTGTGTCACAATGAATAGTGAAGTACTAATTTCTATTGTCATTGGAAAATTGGGACAATCATGAACGATCCTTTACCAGCTTTTCTCTTTCTTTTTTTTAACAATTCCATTGGCACGAATTTTTTTTATTACTCCGGAATCGAACGAAGTGCAACGAAATCAAAGAAACAAATTGATACCCAACGATAGGATTAAATTCGTTTCGGTGAAAGTTATCGAAAGTATCGTGTTTGTTATTATGATATCTGCGGTTTTATGGTAAATTTTTCAAGGTAGACGAATGAAAGTTGATGAGCATGCGGAGAAGATATGACCTGAATGATGTAGAAAAAGGAAACACGCGCTCTGACTCAGACCTAACCTAACTACTTAATTCAATCATAATTCATACGCATAATTTAGACTTAAAGCGCTCTATTTATTTAATTTGCGAATTACTCAGCTTTTTGTATATAGATATATATAAATCTGCCTCACGCGTTACGTTATTTTACCCAACCTAACACACGATATTCAAATCTATTCCATTTTAATCCATAATCCAAATATTGGACCAATATACATATATATTTACACACTTCTTCCAACTAGTTCAACTATTATAATTCAGATAAGCAATCTGATAATGAGTATCGTGTAAACGCGCGTGCGTATAGGTACACATGGCGTTAAATATATGGCGTTAACTAGGTAGGGAATATTTTTGACGTTTTTGTATTATATATTTGCTCTTCTTTACGTTCCGTTTCTATTTTTACGTGACTAATCACGCGATTACATTAAACGATTAGTAACGACCGCACAAATACAGAGGATCCAGAACTTTCGAAATTCGTTCGGAATCGATATATCTGTCCAACGAATAACAGTTATACTTATCAGTCAATGTGAAAGTGATACGAAACCTTTACAACTTTTTTAACTCCAAGATGAGAGCCAAATTATTTCTATCTCTTTGATTGTGACTTGGCTGAGATTTTCATTTCGCGCACATATCATTCACAGCTGCTATCCGATCCTTTTCTATAAGAATTTAATATGTACATATATAATGCATATAAAAATTGAGTATTCGTGTTTATTTATACCAAATTGGCTGTACGATATTCTTCGAACAGAAAATTCGGAGCGTGCAGAATATCGAAAGCAACACAAATTTATCGATTCGGCGAAACAAATGTTCGAAGCTTACGACTATTATATGTATGCAGTTTCGAATGATCGTACCTTCGCGAAAATTCCACATCTCGGAAGCGTTTCTCGGATGGCAGGTGGGTTATAAAGCGTCCTATTGAATTGTCTTTATTAACGTTTTTTTTTTTTTGTAAAGAGAACGAGGAATGAAAAATGAAAAATCGACCAGTAGTTCGTAAGCGTGTATGACGGAAGAAAGGTATACTACTTAAGAGTAAGAGAGATCCAAAATGTGACCAAGCGGAAGCAGCTGTGATCTGCTTAAATAGGATTTCCGCGCCTTATGTAATATATGTCATCGCGAAACGTCGCTGTGTCGACGGATATACGTTTTATCGATCAATTTGTTTTTACCTGGTGGTGCAAAGCAACTTGTATTCATATGCTGCTAATGCCAACGGATTCGAGTGATTTTTACTTTTTAAAGTCTTTATACATATATGCCCATATAATCGATTTTATTTCATTTATATACGTCGGATATCCTACACGTATGTAATGTAATTATTAATGTATAGTATCGATACAGATATTATTAATAATAATACGAGAAAAATTATTAATAATATGTGTGATTAATGATATTATAAGAATATTATACATATAGATATGTATGTGTGTGTATAAAGACATCAAAGACTTACCGTTGCTTTTACTTAAAGCGCTTTCTTTTGCGCCACCTGGTATATTATTTAAGTACGAACTCGTTAGTCTAACTAGTCATTCGTTCACGATGTCGTGTCATCGCGCATTGTAAAAGTCATCCTTTTCCTGTGAATCATTTTGGATCTTACCCGGAATTGAATGACGCTGTGTCCGGGAAAGATTTAAAAGTTTCAGAGGAAACGATTCACCTGCGACTGTGACGCCTATGCGCTTTATCTGCGAACAATTTATATCTCGTTTTGTAATTGAGTACGTCCGTTCCGGTTGGTAAATTCGAATGCATCAAACGCATCTCGCTGCAAGTGACTTTTGCCTTTGACTTGATTTGCCGACAGTCAATCACACCAAATTCGACACACACGGAATTCCCGCCAGCCTTGGAAAACCTTGAAAAGTCCGCAAAAAAAAAAAAGTCGATTACGGATATACTCTCGACTATGAAACCAACCACCGACCTAGCCGACGCGCTTTATTTCCAAATAAAACATTCCCATGGTTGAACGTATTAAAAGTACAGATTCGAACGTTCAATTATTCAGGGCTAGCAGTTTCAAAGGCCATTCGAATAAATTGGGAACGCGTTCTATAAAATTACACGCATAATAGGCGTGTTGAAATATCAAACATCACAATGATCTAAAATCTAAATCAGGTACGAATTCTCGTTTCTTTAATCCAATATTTACTGTAAACAAATGGAAAGAAAGGGAAGGAACGAAAGAGATTTGCAGCGAAAATAGATCGATCTCTCATTTTGAATAGTAACTTTCATTCGATTGTTAATGGATGATCGATTGAATTTTCAGTTCGCGTGAAGTGAGAATTCGGTGACGTAGCAATAGTGACACAATTCCTAATTATTTGTCCGATTTGGCAAATGTCTCCCATTCAGAGTTCTTGGCGCACGCGCTCTCGTTTGGATTATCCAGCAACCGTTCGATTTGATCCTATTACCATCATAAGCCGCGTTAAGAGGATTTCAGACCGCGTTATTACGCGTGTGGGCGTCCATTTTCATTGAACATTCACGTCGAAAAACTTCTTTAAGCGTAATAAAAGATATCGTTGTACAGTGCGCTTCATCCAACTTCGTACGTACATTCTTATTTGGATCTCACAGATTGAAAACGCTAGGAGAACGTAAGTACGATCGTTTTTACCGGATTACATTTATTTGTATTCGCATGTGTGTGCGTGTGCGCGTCGCGCCGTCTACGCCATAAGTATCCAATTTGCGCAAGTTTACCGCCTTTGCTTGGAGAGAGGAAAAGGAGGCCTCATGAATATGGGTTCGATTCGACATTCGTTGAGAGGCAGCAATCGATGATTCATCGACACTTTGAGCTGTGATCCGCGGGAAATACTGCGCTGTTATTGGCTTCGATTCTACGTATATAGGATCGTTTTGATTAAAGATATAAAATATAATATTTAAGTAGTATATTTAGAATACGATTGAAAAATCAATCGTGTAATCATTTGTCAATAAATTAGCAAGTAAATACGATCGTTGAACACGCTGCCTGTCACAGTATACAGAAAGATATGATAAAATTACTATGCATTGATAATCTGTGGTATTTTTACGCTACAAGTGTTCATCGTTGAGGATTAAAATCTACTTTCAGTTCCTTTTCATACTGTGATATCTTAAAACTTTTAATACATTGTCGACTGGCCAGAGAGAACTCTTCTTTCTGAAATACATACGTATGTTACGATCACTGGCATTTTTATTTCCCCGATTTTGCCTCACGTTGTTTCCTTCCGGTATGGTTTTAAATTTAATCCAAAGCAAAGTACGATGTTTATAATTATTTTATAAAAATTCTGAAACGAACGAATATACACATAAAATGCCTTGCTCGGTGATCCTTTGACTACAATTATAAAATTTCAATCCGCAATCACAGTCGGCAATGTTTTAACAAACAAAAATATAACATAATCAGTTTCCTTTTCTTTTTTCATTTTATTCTTTGACTTTCTCCATAATAATCGTTCTTATCTAAATGCTGCATGACTGTGAGGTAAAATAAATCGAATAAGCGTAAAAATTCGGCAAATCCGCTCGAATTTTTCTTTCCATCCAATTCCGACGAGGCGGTAAAGCGGTACGCTACGCGTTACTAACGCTGCATGTATAAATGCGGTTGCGAAAGACTGTGACGTTGTAGGAGGGTTGTTTCGATTCGAGAGACTACAGCGGTAATGTTCCGCTGTTACGTTAATTAACACTTTCGCTGCGATATACGAGTCACTGGTGGTTCGTACATTAGTCTTACCGTAATTGTTCACTTTCAATGATAATTCGCTCTACCTGAATACGCGGCGTGATTTATCGCTTAAGATAGTATCAAACGTGGTAGGAATAACGCGACGCTACAAAAATTTCTTACTGTACAAATCGAAAGACAGGATGCGTCTCCTGAATAATTAAACGAACTGGATCAAGAAATGTATTCGTAACGAACGTGTTAAAACAAAGTAGCGAACAAAAGCTAACATGACAACCGCTAAACATTAGTACGTAAGAACGCGTATTCTATAACCACGGTGAACAAAGTGGAACTGTAAAAAGGCAAAGCTGGCAGTTCAAACGAGGAGGTGGTAAAAAGATTGTAAGAAATTTTGTCGCTGATAAAAACAAAACACTCGTTACTTGTCTTAATAAATTTTAATGCTTCTCTAAATCAATAAATATGCAATTTTTGTTCACCGGTATACGTATACGCATAAATACACACGAAGATCTCATCCTGTCAAACAGAAACCGTGTACGAAATTGTCTTTGCTTCTCCTTTTCTTTTTCCGTTTCCTTTCTTTTCTTATTTATTAATGTTCCTTTCCAAACTTGAAGGTCAAAGTTTCAGGATCGAGTTGGCCCTCTCCTCATTTCCAAACGAACTTCTTTGCGTAGCTTTGTAAATAACGAATCCTAGATAAGAGAAACGTTGCATTGTCACTCTAGGTGCGTATAATTCCGCAAAATTAATTCCTTAATTTCTTTACTGCCAAATAATAAGTGGTTGAAACGCTACAATCGAACGTTGTACGACTCTGTCGACGAAATCGATAGCCTGAGGTAATATTTGATAGCAATATATGTATCTACCGTTCGTTGGTGGAGCCTGAAACGTGAATATATCAATGGGGTTGTGTGGGTGTGAATATGAGTGTATTGTTCGGGTTGCATACGCGTGTATGTACACGTATGTACGTGCGATATTTGTATGTAAAAAAAAAATTAGGCGGACGTTCGTGTATTCTACAACGGTCTACACTCATGTGATCTGGATATCAGCGAGTTAATATCATCTTTGTTAATAATCGTTAGAACATTTCAAGTTTCGTATTCGTAATTCAGATTTATTAAACTTTGCTTTGTTCTTAACATCGACATTGTTTTTAGCGAAATTTTATTTAGCGCCACTTATTTACGTATATATTCGTATCTTCAAATTTTGTCATTCGTTTCGATCATCGCCGAAATTACGTACAAGAAATTCACGCGTGCCTATTTTCTCAACACGAATGTTCGCCGAGATCGAGTCTGCACCATTTTTTGCGCACTTCTGTACAATATTTTTCCGCGATTTTTGCCGCACGAATCATACTGTGACAGAGAGATGCAGGCAAAGAAAAGATTAATAAACTGAATGATGTGTTTCGACGAACTATCGCTATCTTTTTCTAAATCTTTGACAAGCTGCAACAATCGCGCGCAATTTTTTTAGGCGTCAATTGTGGAGGGATGAGTTTGAAAAAACATATAAAGAGGAAGATGGAACGATAGCAAGAAAAAAACGAACAATTGTTACTTGCTGTAACTTTTTGTGTAACGCGAAACATTGCCAATTATAGTTTATAATAATTTAATCCAATGTGTACTAGGCGGGTTCGAAGTTGTTTATCATTTTACTGTGTTTCTCGGTCATTGTAAAATGACTCTACGAGTCCGCCCGTGTTCAAGAGATGATATATATGTATATACATATGTATTTACGTATGTATGTATGTATAATATACGTATATATATATATATATCGTCAAATAATAATAATACGTTCAACAGAATACGTTCAACTGTACATGTTTATTAAAGTACCTGAATGGAAACCACTACCTTGTGTTTTCTCTTCGTCTTATAGGGCAGAACATGTTCTCACCGCATGTAAATGATACCAGCACACGTACTTTTCAGACTCTACCCTTTTTCTCACTTGTGCACATGTTTTGTGTATATGTGACTGGTTTACCGTCACTTCCTTTATCTCCGGTTTCTACACCCAAATGCACTTTTCCATGCGTATACACCCGACAGGTAAGCGTTCCCTCCACCCTTGTGCTTTTGTCGTTTCACTGCTTCCACATATCCGGAAACCTGCCGTGTCGAGTATTTATCACAATACCGAGCTAATTCTTTTTTCGAAAAAAGAAACAGGAACTCGATGTGAAAAACATCGGATAAAAGGGGCGGATTATTACTTGAAATCCACGACTCGTATCTGGCGACGATATCGTTTCTCGTTTTCCTGCATTATCGTAGACGATGAATTGTTACCGATCGGGGGTCGATACGCGACTTATGAATCATTTCTTTTTTTTTTTTGCGGTCCGAACAATTTATACAATTCCAATTCGGGTAATCTTAAAAGAGATAATAGTCCGACGGAAATTTTCGACGTCGATCATACACCGTTTCTCTATTTTATTTGTTTTCGCAGCAATTGTCGTGGATACGCGGAACAAAATAACACGATGGGAAGGACTGATTCGGACGGGATACATTGATCGGCGTACCCCGTGAGAAAATGCATTACATGGCTATCGCTACTTGGATATCGATCTTGTATCTACATCACGCGATACGTTAATCCAGGTATCGTGGTGCAGGTTTCGTATTTCGGTATCAAAGCAAACAATTTTTTACTGTCGAAGGTTCTTATACGCTTAAGTTAATCTAAACAAGATTAAATTTGATAATACTATTTTGCTTGATTTTCGAAAGAAATTTGCTAATTTTCTAATTTGTGACATAATCGGAACAGCCTACCGTGCCAACAATTTTGCAAAGGCCAGTTTCTACTCGGCGGATTAAATGTTTTTATTTATACACATAGCAGCGGATAGCAACGCATTCCTGATTGTTTCTTTTTCTTTCTCTATGTACAAGGTCGTTAGTAGATATTTAAGTATACCGTACAAGCTACATTCATTTATTTCGACAAATTATTTATGCGATTCGCGCAAAATTTACGATGCGCTAGATCTATCCAAGGCCAGAAGCTGTTATTTAAAGGAACCGCTTGTAATTCTCGAACGAATTACTCAAAGATTATACGGAATCTCGTATTTGACACAGACAACGAAATCGAGCTTCTGAGTGCTTCGCTTTCTGGTATTTTAAAGGACCGGAATATTCGAGTTCTCGAGTGCCAAGATACCCGAGTAAGTCAAACGCTCGAGTGTCGGCTTTCAAATTTCAAGTACGCGAACACTCGAATTTTTGATTTCTTGAATTCTCGAGTATCAAGGTATTCAAGTAATAGAAGTGCTCGAACAATTGGAAATATAAACATAATTTATACGTTTATTTATAAGTACAAACAGGAAATATCATGGAGATCGATGAAATCACATTCAGCGAAATCACAAGTGGAAGAGAGAACACAACACAGGTATATCTCTGAATGGAATGGATGGGAGACATCTGACAATGAGAAACTCGAGAGAAGTTTTCACCTTGTCTCCCCTTGGATTTTCTCTATAACGAGCGCATTGAACCAGACATTAGCCAATAAAGTCAACGATTTCACGTAGTATTTAAAATCCGAAAGCAGAATTCATTAAATTTCTCCTTAATTGTTTCATTAGAGACGAAGTAATTCTCTTGCGCGACCAAAGAGAACTTTACGGAAGCTGTTTTACAATTTAAAACTTTCGAAGACCGTCTTTTATCTGACGCGATGTTGTTCACCCCTGGATATCATCGGATAAAAATATTCTATTTTCGTGATCCAATCTGTAGAAATATACTTTTGCAACGAAAATACAAAATATATGATATTAAAATTAAACAGCTCAAAAACTAGACATCAAAGATAGAAGGAAGAAGAATATATTTCGCGTTAATGGTTGTAACGAAGTATTATTGATAACAGGCAAAAAGAAAACTTAAAATGACTGTATGCAACAAGCGGAAAAACAACTGGTCCGTCAAATAGTATATCAATAACCGATAACAGTACATCTAGGCTTTTTTAAATATCAGGCATAGGACAATGCTGCGTGTCTAGGTCAACAAAGCTTCAAGATCCGACCCACTTTCAACATTATAACTTTTCCTCCTCGTGTTTCTTTCTTTTTTACTTCCTTAATTAAACCTGAATCGTGCGGCACCAGCATCGACTAAATTGCTAACAAGCCAGAGTTCCGCAGTCGCGTCTCTTCAATACGCGATAGAGCTTCATTCGAGCAAAAATGAATACTTTTCCGGCGTTGATAAGCCGATGTTTGGAAGTATTACCACCGACAATCATTTCGACAATAGCCGCTTCATCAACATCGTCTTTTACTGACAAAAACGGTAGAAACCGTGATATGTTATCGTTGATTATGCATCTTTATCTACATATTCAGTTCCGTGCATAAAAAAAATAAAGAGGAAAAGGAGCGTGGGTGGGAGGCGCTCACCGAAAAGAAGGGGTGGGGATGTAAGTAGTGACGCAGAGCTGTTCTCCACCCGTCCACGCATTTAATTTACTATACAGACGCCCTATTAAGACCTTTAGAACACAACTCAGGATGGTGATTTTGAGAACGTATTTATTAAAAAATTATCGAATTTGGGGGTAACTGCTTTTTTGTAAATGTCTATCTTTCTTTAATTTATATTGATTAATAAAGCAACAGTTAGCTAAAGCAACTTTTATCATTCCATTTTATTTTTTTATGCAAACGAATATGCAGATAAAGATGCATAATTAACAATAACAGCGAAACTATAGAAGGATTGTAGAATGACCGATTACTTACTATCGTGTACGCTGCACACGCTTGCTAACGTATATGCTGCCACAGACGCACAACTATAGGCAGAATTCAATAATGCAGTAGCGGCAGTTTCCCGTGAATATTTTGGAAACTAAACGAGGTCAGTCTTTATATAGAAAAAATTAGTTGGCGAGTTGATGGAAAAATATTGTGTTTCGTAACATGTCCAAAAATCTTTTTAACAGCTTCGGCGCGATAACATACCGCGGTAGGTATAATAATTGCCAGCAAAAGATGATATCGGCGAAGTGACTGTTGATGAAACAATTGTCGGTTGTTTAAGATTTTATACCATAGGCTAACTCTCTTGTAATTTCTTTGAAATATTGATAATATATTATTGATAATATTATATAATATTTAGATGGAGATATTCATCTTCAAAGTTGAAAGTTTTAACATATAGCTGCTATAGTAAGTCGCTGCGAAATTGATTTTTTCATTAATCGTGGAAAAGCCATTCTCACAAAGTAGTTAAAAAGTTAAATATCGGTAATTTCAGAGTTCTATTTGCGGTATACGTTATAACATAAAGTTAACGTTCTGTCCATTTCTAAATTGTTTGTTAGTGTACGTAATGCGAATTCTCAACTAATTAGCGATTAGTCAGCTTGCAACTGATCGGTTGATATCGCGAACCGTGAACGCTATTAACGCTCAAGTTGGAGGTAGATTAAAGATGCAGAGTAATGCGATGTTTAGTGTATCTATTTCCATTGTTTGGTATAACACGAAGAGCGTGACTGTGTGGTGAACTGTTTGAAGACTTGTTTTACACTCCCTGAAGAAGCCTCGCCTGGTCCTTATGTACTAACTCCGCGTCCTGGGATTTTCCTTCTTACCCTCGTGTGCGCATATCCTCTGGTGTTTTTTATTGATACCAGATGTTTACTTTAGAGCGGACTCATCATGCATTTAGGGTGTTAATTAGCTTCTTGACGAGGTCCGCATCGTAAAATTTACAACTTGGGAGATAGGAAATTCGAACTTTGCCAGAAAAGGCAGATGTGCGTCCGAGCCATAAACTGAGGGTCGCCCAAAATCATAAACAGTACGCGTATAGAAATTTCTTTCTAGAAAGAGAATCTCAGACATACGCGAAAAATATAGCTTTCGGGTTTCAGCGTGTTTTATTCTTGAAGGCTATTCTCGCGCTACAAATACCTTAAAAGTAACTGGTAACCGGTTTACTCTTACCACTATCCTTATCGGAAATTTTTCCAAATTTCCCGATAATCAGTTCGCCTCTGGAAGAAACTGATAATTTCCATATCTCTACTTTACGCGTATATTATCTATTTTTGCGAAATAAAAATTAGTTCTGTTATCTTGGCTAACGCAAGTGGTCGACATCTAGATCGCTAAGCTTCGTAAGATAAAATGTGACATCATTCGTATTTGTGATATCTAGAAATCAATCAATCGTGCAATCTCACTGTCGTCATCATATTATATGAATACGTAAGGGGTAAGAATGATACCGGAACAATTCATTTTCTAACATGAAATTATCTTTAAATTCCAGGAGGTCTATCACGTGACGTTCCTATCTTGTATTATGACGAAAGTACGACGATGCACTTGGGACGCGAAGTTGAAAAATATAAAGTTCTTTAACACTAAAACTACCAACCTGTTATATTGTATAATAGATATAATAAATTATATCTCGTTAGAAGTCAACATTAATTTTGCTAAAATCGCCTGTATCTGTATTTTGAAATTGAAAAGATACGAAATCTAAAACAGACCTTTCCTGCTAATTTGATAATCGCGGTAAAGCGACCTAGCATACGCTGAAACATAGGTATTGCACTGCACGCATCGACTGCTAGGTTTCATGATGTAGGTTAGTGTAAACTCGCATCGACGTATCGATTTAGAAGTGGCGTACATCGATACATAAATCGATATACCATCCTAGCTGATGAGCAAGGCTAAATTCTAACGCAATTTCGTGAAATCTAGAAATCGATGTGTACAACATGTTTTAGTGTATGTAGGTCATTTTAAAATATGATAATAAACTTTTTTGCCAAACTTTCTTAAGCTCGATGAATTTAAACGCTTTAAAATGTTCCAGAACTTTGTATCCTGCAATTCTACCTCTTCGTCTGTGGTCAAAGTTCTAAATTACCGCCTAAATTGCAAATTTTATTAACAACTAGCTTCTTGTATATCTTTGATTTCGATCCTACGTAAGTAACTTGCATACGTCAAACATGTAGCTACTCGCAAAACTATTCGGGTGCTTATCAGAGATTTTTTCTATGAGTATATTACGTGCAATATACAAAATTTTTTAAAATTTCGTTGGCACTGTAACGAGACACGACTATCGTAATTATACTAATAAAATTTGAAATCAATCTGAAAACGTATATAAAAGTTACAAGACCTTTATTGCAAATATGCTCTTAGTAAAACATTAGTATACGCTACAAATAATATCTAGTCTTGAGCATACAATTAGTGCTAAAAATGATCTCAGTATATACTGCGACTTATTAATATATTCAATAATAGGCTGTACAAGTACTTTGGTAATTTTTGTGAGGGGTATGCTTCCAATAAATGTCTTGTAACTTCTAAATACATACACGTATATGTTTTCAGATCCGTTTCTTTAACAATACCTCTGTCTCGTTACAGTGCTAATGGGATTTCAAAATATTTCATATAATATATGCATAAAAATTTTCTAGGAGCGTTCGAATATTCTCGTGTACTGCTATACATACCTACGGATATACGTATATATATAATATAATAACCGAATATGCAAATTACCGAACATTTAACAATTTTAATATTCGCAATTCACTGGTAACGATCGTAAGCATATAAAAGGTTAGGATGTAAAGTTATTCGGAGAATTTCGATGCCACTGTGTTGCATAAATATTTCATAAGGAAACTTTTCTTGAGGAATTTATCAATATTCGTTAGAATTTTTTTTAGTAATAAAATTGAAATAATGGATTATATTACGAAGAGCAGTTTCTCTCTTTTTTTTGATTTTGTATAATATAATTATGGTGTATTAAGTAATGCATCGTGATGAACAATAAAGTATACGCAAAAGGAGAAAACCCAAATACATAGATACGCGTCGTTGACATTGGCAAACGGAAAACGAGAGCGGTAATTTCCCCGTTCCTTCCGTCGCGTAAC
This sequence comes from Bombus pyrosoma, assembly GCF_014825855.1. Taxonomy (NCBI): domain Eukaryota; kingdom Metazoa; phylum Arthropoda; class Insecta; order Hymenoptera; family Apidae; genus Bombus; species Bombus pyrosoma. The sequence continues at coordinate 2,496,812 of NC_057780.1, read as the reverse complement.
CTCGTTGCAACAGCGTTGTAATTTTGATCGTTAGGTAATGACTAATCTCTGACAAAACGAGGAAATAAGACTCTGAATACATAGAATGTAATTAATATCTTGCAATAGCACTGCAAATAAGGAGAAAATTAAAGTCAGAAAATATCAGGAAATTAAGGTAATCGGAAAGTCATTACATAAGAAAAACGAAAGTCGTTAAAAGAGTTTATTTTCTTATACAATGTTTGTAGAAGAGAATCTTTTCCATCTTTCCCTTGTCGAAAATCGTAATAAATCGCGACAATTTTTCTCAATATCGGTTTATAAATTAAATTATAGTTCAGTTCACAAAGAGTTATGCGGTTACATTTTAAAATAGCATTTCTAGCGTCCAATGTAAAAATATCGCAAAATTCTATTTTTAGTAGTTACCTGCATAGGCGTGCAGGGGAAGGGAGAATGGTTATCTAATTATAAGAAAATATCCTGTAAACATAGGAGAATACGAGAAATAGGAGAATTCGTTGTTTCAAGGTGTAACCGTCCTGTTGGTGTAAAGGTTTCGTTATCGTGTAAGAACGTTTGACAAAATACATCATCATACAGTTCGTGACGTTGTTTGCCAAGGAGTGATAATAAAATCACATTGGAAAATTGTGCTAGGATTGTCATGACGGTTATTAGGACTGATCCTCCTATTAATGCGCTGCACTAAAAAGTAGTACTTCTTAAATAATATTGCTACTTTTTTGTAATTCAAAAGATAAATATAGCTATTTGTAAATGAGATTTTTACTATCACATCGATCATTCTTTAATTCCAAACTAAACACATACATTGAAACACATACAGCTAAAATAAATCTTCGTTTAATACTAAATGTCATATATTAAATAAGAATTATTACTGTTACTATGTATTTATTTTTCGTAAATTTTAGAAATTTGTGTATTCCATAAGATCGATTGCTGAAAAATGTGATTATTTAATTAAACAAAAGTATCACATATGTGAATAGATAGCTTTTATGGGAATAATATACATTTAAGATATTAGAATTTGTGTGTACAATCATTTTGATATAAGTGTAAAACGCGATTAGCAATTTTGTCAATTAGTATTTGTCATAAGGGCGATTTTGATCTGACAAATACCATCGAATCTTCACTTGATAGATGGCAGCACTTACTTAATAATAGCTAGGGATTCATAAATGAAGTATGTACCGTTTAAAGTCAAATATTAACAGTTATAATTTATAAATATCATTTCTAATCATTATCGTGTACTTTTACGAGATATATACGAGATTTATAAGAAATGAAAAAATAAGAAATTTAATAAATTAAGGAAATATATTTGAATGATTTTGTTCACACATACACAAAAATATGTTGCATATTTGGATTCAATGTTTCTCATTTGGAGTGTTAAAAAATAAAAAAATGTGGATTAAATGAATTACATCTTTGCGAGTCATTAAAAAAACCTTATTTGTAAATCATTGGTATAAACAATAAAATTAAAATTTTCAATAGTATGAAGTTCGCATAAGGTTTAGAGTAGTGTAATGATTTCACGTCGTCCGCGCACGAACGTTTAGCGCGATTACACGACAAGTTGTCAAGGGTAAAAATACTGCAGTACTGCTGCAAAATTTTTAGTAGTGACAACACGTATCAGTGATGTACTCATTCTTATTAGTCATATTGTCGTTCTGAACGAAGGAAAGACGTTGACCTCTAGCATATCCTTCCTCTTTCTTTTTTTGCGCAAAAACCTCTTTCCTTGCGTTTGCTTAAAAAACTTCTTGATCCAACGCCAACTTACTTGCCAATTCAATCCTTGATACTTCCTTTCATACGCAAGTATAATTATAGCTATTTACACTGATATTCCTCTAATCATATTTATGATTCTCATTTTTTATTCACGTTATATGTAAAATGTACATAATGTTCTTATATGTCATTTGTAAATTGTTAAAATATACATATACATACATACATATATATATATATATATAAGCTTAAATGTCATTATACTAATACTTACTTTCATGAGTTGCGAGTATGATACTTTTCTTTATCAACCCTCAAGGATAGAGTCATCAATTTTCAATCATATTTTTGCATAGATTTTATATCGAAAATTGAATAGAATATTTGGAAAGACGAATTTCTAATCAATCCAAATTTCTAATTAAATTATTAAATTAAATGTACTGAATCTATTAAATTTCAGATGTATCGTAGTAATTAAAATATGTGGCAAAACCATTTGGAGACACAAACAAGATACTTACATATATGTGCACATGTATATTGAGCTATCTAAAGAGAATACGATGTTCGTGCTGCTATCTATGCCGAGGATTGTGTATTAATAAAGTTAAGCAAATTCAGAAACATAAATGTAACTCGCATAATGTAGAATGTAGATCAGTCGTTAATAGATAAAGTTTGATCATTACAGATCCAAGAATACATAACCTCACTCAAATATCAAACAAATTGTAAAAGAATTGGTGTTTACCTTGTCAATAAAACACAAAGATACTTGTTCGTAACGACGTATTTTAATTGTGATCGCATGGAAGTTTTCGTCAACTTTAACGTATTACGCGATCTTAAATTAATTAAGCCAAAAAGTACAGTGTCTGTGGATAAAAGGTAGCCATGATCTGTCCAAGCAGCATCCTAGCACATTTAGCGAAATTCTTCGTGACAGTTGCTTGCATGAGATCTTTCAGTAATAAGTATGATAAAACAAGCACCTGGTCATTTCATGCCTTTCAAATTCTACTTTCACACTCCATACTGGGATTACTCAGGTTTGGTAAGAATGTATCTTCTGATAATTGCCTATATTTTACATCTTGATATTTGCCTAGTATATTTTTAAAGCAGTGTTATCTGTACAGGGCCCCCTAAAAGTACGTCTTATATGTTAGTGGGGGTCATGCAGAGGATTAGTTGGTATGAAACTACATAAGGGTATTGTACTTAATTTTTAAGTGTAAAGCTCTAAAAGAAGAAACTACTCTCAGTTTATCATTTTATCAAAATTTCAACTTTGTTGGAACAGGTGGGAAATAATAACATAATTCGATGCACTTGTTTTTAAGCGAAATGTAAAACATAAAGAGTGATCCCAAAAAATGTCATCTTATAATAGATACATAGTATCCTATTATATATTCTTTTAGTTACCACATAGTTTGCGTAAGTATGTATATAGTTGAACATTATGAGAATTAATATGGTAGATAGATAATAACTTCATTTATGTTTTGCATGCTTATAATTTCTTAATTTTGCTTCTTACAGTATTATAAATAGCGTTTTTCTGTTTTTCTATATTTATTACTTACATAATAATGAAATTCAATTATGTACTATAGCTTTGATCCTGACATTATATACATTTTTGTAACGATTTAAAGAAGTATAAATAATATGGATGAAATTTAAACTTTTTCTCATTTATAACAAACTTCTATTCTCTAATTCAAATAGTGATTATCAATTAGTTTTGCTTTGAAATATACAATATTATCTAAATATTAATTGCTTCATAGAAATTTCATTAAGTAGAAAATGAAATAGATAATGAAATTTTTATTTTTGTTAAGAGCTAAAAGTATCCAGTAATTACATTATTTCTCACAAGTTCCAACTGTGCATTTACTTTTATATCTGTAACAAAATTATTGATTATTCATTTATATATCATATTCAAAAATTAAAAATTGTTACTTTTCACATCTTTTTTGTCTTTTCCTCTAAACTTCTGGAAACTGATATGAATGTAGATAAACAGTGTCAGAAAATTTGACTTTTTCATAATAGTTCTAAGAACATTAGATCTAGAAAAACATTTATAAATTAGATGTTTAAAAACAACTAGTTCACGCTATGACACATAGTGAATAGTAACCGTCATAATATGTATCTGTGGTATAGAGCATATTATCTTTAGCAATATTGTTTTCAGGAGCTCCATTTCTTACATCAGCAACCAGTGTAGCAAGGTATTTAAGGATCTTCTACAATTGGTACTCTATGATCGTTGATGTTATATCAATGGCATTATTCACTGCTGGTATCTTACAAGGATATAGAATTACTGAAAGCATTTGGCTCACAATATTTTCTTTGAGCATTTTGCCAATATTTTTTCATCTACAACCAAGGCGAAAAGAAAACCAAATACGAAGGCATCAGTTGTTCATGAATGTAACTATTACTCTCCAATTGCTAATGATTATGTTGGTCGGATTGAGAAATAGTAATTACAATGTTATCAGTTTAGTTATCTCCTATATATTCGAAAGATTTTTTATTGATGAATTTTGTTATTATTATGATATTCCAAGTACTGATTTGACCCAATATTCTCTCTGTTTTGTAGAAATTTTCATGGTTTTCACTTTAAATGAAGTATAAATAATACATTTTATTGAATGTATAATATTACTTTTTGTATTATATATATTTGTCTGAAAATAAATAAACATTTATATCTACCCCTTTTGGATTCATAAATATTGTGCGATGCGGTAAATCCCCTAGAATTACCATCCACAATAAAAACAAAAATTAAATTGATATTTGAATTTTAAATTTCATACAATCTTGCGGATTTATGCTAAAATCAATGCTCCCCGAAAATGCTTCACATCCCTTGCCTATAGTAGAAGTTTACGATTGTGGTATAGGAATTTTGTAAAGTTACTAATATTAATAAAGTATATGTAAATTTGTAATATTAATAACAAATTTTATTCCTGAATAAAATATTTTAAAAGATATATGGTTTGCTTAAAATTCTTTAAATTTTAGACATTCTCAAAAAATGTTAATAAAATGTTGATATACACAATGCTTCTCCTTTCATACGTCACATCCGTCAGACACTTTAGTTTGTAGCCTATCTATATTTGATATAGATTCTATGATAATACTTAAATTCCTATAATACAGTGGAAAGTTCATTTTCGGTTGATTCTGTAAATCTTTTCTACAATGCTGCTGTTGAGAATTCAAGTCTTCGAATTCGGGAATTCGAAATCAACGGTGTAACGCGTGTTTTAGTAATTATTAAATAAATTAATGCAGTAAATGTGGATATCGATGAACGCAGATACTCAGACGAACTAGGTCAGTGAATCGTGTTGCAGTGAGTTGTGATATTTTCGCTTGATTTTTCTTTACCATATGAATTGTTCGGATTTGTAATGATAATTATTTTGCTTATAAATAACAGAAGGAATGGACGTGCAAGTAAATTAATCATAACAGGATAAAACGAAGCAAGAGTTTACGCAGCTGTTACCGAACTGAAATGCAAATGCGCGTCTCTGCCATATTTTGGCAGGATAACGAATAAAACGTGAAATAGTCAATCTCAGTCGGCCGTAAATTCCGAGTGTCTTTAGCACTTGTTTTATTCATATTATCGAAAGGGGGATTAATAAAATCGTACCCAATGAAATCAGTCACATCTGTTCCGGAAACAAACTTCCAAGGTATCGGGCGTGACATGGCAGAGCGGCTTGGTCTGGGTCCTGAGATTCGAGAACTCAAATTGGGATCAACTTTTACCAGTAACAGATCAACGGCCTTTCACACTTTGAAATGTTAGTCAGCACATTTTTTTCATTTATAATCTACATATCCATAAATATTTTGACTATAATTTTCTTTCGCGTTTTTACATACTGCAAGAAATATCAATGGTTAATAATATTGAAAATATAATTGATGTGTAGCTAATAATAGAAACATTAACGCGTTTTTTTATTCAGATGATTTTAAACCAGCAAGTGTTGATGTTTCCAAGGTGGCAAGAGTCGATGTTGGAACAAACAACATGATGACAGTTACTGTTCCACATTTAGATGGTGCTGGAATTCCACACACAGTTTTCAAGGGCTCTCAGAAACCTTATCACAAAGAATGTGTTTTGATAATAGATAATGTTACAGGTGAAATTACACTAGAAAAATTAACAGCAAATATTCAAGTGAAAAAAACTCGGTATGTAACTTTTTTATAAGATATTAGGTCGTCTGAAAAGTTTCTTTCGTTTTATAAGGAAATAATGGCAGCACAACATTTTCCGTTTTATATTATTTTATCGAATTACATATGATCCATTTTGTTTTATCAAAATAAAGAGCACAATATTCAACAGATTAGGTTTCATGTTTGTATAAAGATACATTGTTGTAAAAGATGTGTCTGTAAAAGAAAAATATTTTTCGGACAAACTAATATATTAGATCATAACATTTTATATCATCTTTTAGAACAGAACCAAAGTCTCAGATACATTTAGGAGTTTCTGGGGGAAATAGTAGTAATAGACCTATAACTCCAGTAGAAAACAAAAAGAGTCCTACTCATGGTAGGGCAACTGGAAGAACAAAAGTTATAAGTGGAAAAAAAAGGGAACCTAGTGTTCAGTTACATCCAAAACAATATAGTCCTCTTAGAGTATCACCATATCACAGCAAAAGTCCACCTTCTATCTCAACTAATAGGTATAAAACGTTTTTTGATATCTTCAAGTACAAATATAAATAGCAACTTTGATGAAAAAAATGAAATTTGTGATGCTTTTTAACACGTTGACTGCCACGACACCTATATCCGGGTGGCGCTTATTTGACTACTTGCGAAGGATCGTCGTAGGTATTTGGAAAGATATTCCAGAGGAAATAATAAAACTATTGAATTGCTATAAAAGTAATACGAAAATGGTTTATTAAAAATATTATTTAGAATGTAAAACTTTAAAGCATTCTATACATAGCTGAGGTTGGTTGGGACAATTTGGACAATAAGTTGTTGTTTTCTTTAAATTCTTTCGCGTCTTTGTTCGGTCCATTCGACGTCTTTTATTTGCATAACATAGTTTACATGCGCGTCTAATGCGTCTTCCGGAGTCATTTTTCCGAACGGCGATATTATGCTGACTCCGTCGAAGACAAGGATTTTTTGTATTTTCAGACAACCCTAATAATTTTGCAGCTAATAATTCTCTAAATATTCTAATATTTATATCCTTCCTTGTTGCAATTTTGTAAACTGTCAAAGCGTTTACAACAGAAATTCCCAGAAGGAATTGAATACCAAGTTTTCGGCACCATTTGATTCCTTTTCTAATTGTGGTGGCATAAGAAACCATTTGGTCGGAATAATCTATACCACACTTTCCTTCGTTATATTGAAGAACAGCTAGTGGTTTTAATGTTGCGAACAAATAAGGCAAGAGATCATTCTTGAGACCACTACTTGAACGACTCGCATTACTAAAATATCGATGAGAGTACCTAGCAGAGAACGTGTGAATACTGCGGCACGTGTGGCCTGAAGGAGATTTCATTGAAAACACGCATGGCAATCAATGTGTTAAAGAATGTAAAATAAGCTTGATTATGTAGTAATGTCATAGTAATATATTCAGATTTTTTTGTAATCTTATTAAAAACACGGAACTTTAGTTCACCAGTGCAATCTTCAGTGGCACCATCTACTTTAGCCAGCTTACCAATGATTGGTTCTGATAATGATGACTGTCCTTTAACAACATCTGGGACATTCCCGACTATGAATTCTACTGCACCTTCAAAGTTATCATCCGTAACTAATACTCAACCCAATATGAAACCTTCTGTCATTGTGGATAATGATGAAGGTGCTCTGAGTGATAGTACTTCGAGTAGTTCAAGTTCAGATAGTTCAGAAGATAGTGACTCAGACACTGAAGATGTTCCAGCTTCGACAGAACTTAATGGTATGCTTTCAATATGACTATTTTTACAAGTTTTCCTTTTGAATATAAGCAAATTTCCTTTTTTGATCTATTTTACATTGTACATATTTCTTTTTAGGAGATTTAAATAGTACAACTCCATCTCCTCCACTTCTTATGCCAAATAATCTCCTAAATGATGATTTACAATTATCAGAATCAGAATCTGAGTGATTAAGGGTAATATATGTTCAAATTATAATATATTTATATTGATAAACGCGTTTCTACTTGAATATTTTCCAAGGACAATGGAAGATTTTCTAAAGATCTTTTCTGCCAAAAAATTCTCTATTTTTACAACGCTTTATTTGCTGTTATATATTGAAGGATTCAAAAAAAAATAGAAAAATTCAATTGTATTCCATATCACACACAAGGTATGTGTCTAGCGAGTCTGACAGCATACTCTACATATTCAATATGTATTACAATAAGTTATGGTATATATGAAACAAAAACCTTTTGCTTCTTGTGCAGTAAATATATGAAAAGAATGTAATGAATACAAATGGTACCATATGTACGTTTATTTATAAGGTATTAGGGATTGTACAATTACTACTGACTAATATTTAGTGTAATTATATGATCTTTACTTTCTTATATAATTTAAAGGTAGAAATCTTGCCAAAATATTTTATGTAATTTTTAGGAAACTGGCTATTTTTTTCGATTCTATAGTTTTCAATTTGATTATTTGTGTTTTTTTAAATAGTTGTAAATATCTAAATGTCATACATAGCACATCTTATTAATTTTCTCTTATAACCTCTTTATAAATATAAAATTATGTGATGCGTTACGAAAAACAGATAAATTGAACGCCTGTATTATTTACAAACTTATTTATTTAAATGTATAAATTTAATGAAGTATTCATTATAATATGAATTTTATTATATATGTACATGCATAACATGTAAAACATATTAATATCCTTTACATCAAACAAAATAGTAGTATTATTTGGTAATACTTCCCTTACAATTTATCTTAGTAAACTATTCTTATAAGTTTCATAGTCGAGTATTAATCTAGCAAGTTGACTACGTCGACCTAAGTGATGATTCTTCGACCGTGTACAGAAATTGCTGATATTATCAGTTGTACCAAAGCAATCAACATTTTTATACCTTACTTTGAGAGCTGGTTCTATTGCGCGTAAAATATGTAGGTTACTGAAAGAAACAAACATATCGTATAGAGAAGTATCGGGAATATTCTGTAAAAGATTTAGCATCGATGAAATATCTCGATCGGAGTGTATTATTGGAATGCTAGCCTCAGTGGTTTTTCTCACTGCAAAAAAATGTAATATATGAAATTAATAATACAAAAATATATATATAAATAGAAAAATATACATACTGGTGTTATAGTCTCTAACATAAAAGGCAATATTATTGAAATTATATTCGTCGTATCTTCCATGATTGCGATTAATATCCGTATCAACTTGTTTTATATCGTTCATATGAGCTATATCAGGATGGTATTCCATGAAAGGAATTGGACTGAATACTTGGTATTGGTTTATGGTATTCATACGGATCTAAATATTAAATTTTTAATTAATTTGTATATACGAGATTTTTGTTACTATTAATAATACACATACCCTATTTAAATAATCCAGCCGAAGTTGTATTCCAGTTTCGACGAGAAGTATTAAACTTTCGGGTGAAAATTTTCTTATACATAAATCTGTAACAGCTATGTTCAGCAACTGATTTGTTTCAATGGACGTTACAATATTCGGTAAGCGTACAGAAAGCCAGGTAATTTTTGACTGTTGTTTCTTATATTTATCAGCCAATGATAGTGCATATTGTTTAATCTCATAGTATATATCTGCCCTTCCTTTAGATGCAGAGTCAAAATTATATAAAAGGACCTACATATAAATAAACAAGGTTAAAAAATACATAAAAGAGATTTTAAAAAATTAACTCAAAAGAAATATTAACCATCATAAGAAAGGTTTTGTACTTTTTTTCCATACAGTCTATAGCATAGTGCTCCAAAAAGTTCAGCGCATCCTGTTTCTTTGATGGATTTATGGTTAGTATTATATTTATTCTCGTGTTTTCTGTTACGTACGGAACAGGCAAGATCTCAACTTTTCCAAGCGGTTTGCACACTTCAATCCTCTTCCTCAATATTTTACCAGTATTAACATTGGTAAACTCCAAGTCTAATATGTAATTCATTCCTCGAGATGCATCAAACCTTTTATATCCATTCAATAATTTATTAAATTTGAATGTATATTGATAATCAGCGATTATACTAGAAGCTGTAATATTAATCGTTCGATCTATGTCAAATTTAGCATCGGTTTTTAATTCTTGTACAGTTGAAAAATCAGTATTTAGAAATATGTGAGTTTGATTAAAATATGACCATCGTAAAATATCAAAACGACCAATAGCTTTATTTCCTGGTTGATTACCAATTGGCCATGAAACATTGCGTTCTTGTGGAGGCCCTAAAACTGCCATATTTAAAATCGATTTCCGAATATTGGAAATCTTTTCTTGAATTTCCACGGACTTTGTCTAAAATCATTAAAAATTTGTATAAAATGTAAATTACAACTGAATTAATTTTTAATACATTCAATACACTCACTGCTGCAAAATAAGTGTTCAATTTGTAGGCAAGAAGGTGGTCATATATTGGATATATTACAAGTGAACTTAGAAATTCTTTGTTTCTAATTAATTCCTTCAGATTCATCTCAAATAAAAATGTTGGTTCCAATTTGGTATGCCGAAATTTCTGACCTTGTATGTGATCAGAGCAAGGTGTCGAGGTAGAATGAACAATACATCGCCCAAAATTGACATCATCCGAATCAGAATAAGCATTTTTTACACACCAATCCAAATTGTTCTTTAATTCCTGTATTATCGAATTGCTCAGAAGGATTCCTGAATCTGAAAATTAGAAAAAATTTATTATTAGTGAAATATTAAAGTAAAAAAACTATAACATGTGAATAAATGAACAAACAATATTTAAACATGCTAAGTTTACCCAAGGAACAATAAGTTGGAATGTCTCCAAGAACCCCCACATGAACATTTTGACTTACACTAATCTTGGTAACGAATTTTACTAATTTTTTAACATTGATGTAGCTTACATCTTTGATTAAGAAATAGTAATCATAATTTTCCAAATAATTGTCAATTATATATTTCATAGTATGGAATGGTTTCAAAATGCTTCTGGTATCTGTAAATCCAACTATACCAGGAAGAGTAACATTAGGCTTTGTTCCTTCAGGTATAGAAATGAAATATCGTACTTTGTCCACAATGTGTGCAATAGTTTTATTAATTGCTATGTCTCTACTATATAGGTATTGTTGACTTGTTATCACTCCAATGAATAATTTCTCTCTGATTCCAAGTTCTGTAGAATAATATCTTGGACGTACTAATGCTTTAGAAACTTTTTGTGCCTGTTGAGGTTTGCTGTTAATATTTATTTTTGGTTCATATTCATCCAAGTCATCTTGGTAATTTAAATAATGCATTGAATACTCTGTATTCCCATTAGAATTATCTACATTAACTGGTATTAACATCATACTGAAACTTAGACCCATGCTAATCCCAATTATTAAATGTATATTTGCCCAACAATGGGTTAAAAATATTTTTAGCACAGGATTCATTTTTTGATAATGTTTGGTCATATACTATATACATGCAATGAATATATCAATATTTATTGTACAAAAATAATTTTCTTTTATATTACAGATTTTATGTTATATTCAATCTTATGAGTAATCATCCTTGACATTAGAGTATTAAATATAAAAATATATATTCATTATCTTTAATAACCTGTAACACAGTCTGCAGTTATGCAAAGTTTAATAATTTCCTGTTAGTATATTATTCATCAGCCACAGCATTAATTTATTGCAAAAACACTGTGTGTATGTGTTTTTAATTATTTACCTATTATATTTATTAAATAAGATTGAAAGAGTACAGGTTTATCATTCATTAAAAATATTCTAATACTTATGTAGTAATTTTTAAATATCACTGGTTTTAACTCGTTTGTTCCTTAATGGTAAATGACATATAATGTGATATGACAATAATTTGAAATTTGAAACATTTATCCTCCATTACATTAAATACCACACATATAATTACTTCTCTATCACATTTATAACAGTGGTTCTCAACAAATTTTGCAATCAATTTCTTCTGTAAGAATGTTAAACTATAGAGGAAATTTCTTCTCTGGTCAAACTATGGTTAAAAAATTTCACTAGAATATGGATAGATAATAGCAGAGCAATACAATTATAGTCCGGTGTTTTCGGGCTAGTGCTCCCCCCAGTGGCTAAATGCTGAAGGTGTTCCACTCTATATATACATATACATATAACATATACAAGACCTATTTAATTCCATCATAAACGTGATATACCCGCTGTGGTTTCACGCTACAGAAGTTTATTACAGTATACCTCGTTTATGGTGGAACTAAATAGATTCTTATATATGCTAGTGTGGAAACGAACTGGGTACATTGTAAACTTTGCAGGTTTTTGTATATGCTAGAGTGGAACACCTTCAGTATTTGGCCGCTGGGGGCAGCACTAGTCCGTACACAGCCAGAACTCAGATACTCATTCTTTTTTATTCAATAGATATGTATTATTGAAAAATATTGTAATAAAATTGTACTATTATTAAATACTGACTGATAAATTAGTACTAAAATTTGTAAAAATATATTTACATAGAATGTTATTTTTATATTTGCATATCCGTATTACAAAATTTATTAATTCTCAAGAGGAAGTTATACAGAAAAATCATTGACGACGTATATTTATATTTAATTGTATATTTATGAATTGTGTTTAAATTAAAAATTATAAAATTTTCTCTAATAGTATGAATATATTAATGAGAAGCATAATCATCTCATTAAATAAATCACAAATAATTAAAAAACATGCAAGTGTACAACTGACAATCGTTAACCATTTTCATAACAATAAAATTTTCTATAATAAAGATAATCCAGATAGTGACATTACACCTTATCGTTTTAACGTGCAAATAAAAGAAAAAAAAACTTTTTTGGAAATTATACGTATATATAAAAGGGATGACCATGCTAGAAAAGCACAATTACAATTCATAACAACTGCTTTAAAATATATGGATGAATTTGATGTAAATAAAGACTTAGAAACTTACAAGGCATTATTTGATATATTTCCAAAAGGAAGGTACATACCAGAAAATAAATTTCAACTTATGATGTATCATTATCCAAAACATCAGGATACGGCTCTATTAATACTTAACAAAATGGAAAGTAATTTTGTAATACCTGATTATGAAATGCAAAAAATGATTGTAGATACTTTTGGTAAAAATGGTTTAGTTATGAAAAAATGTTGCAGCATGTTTTATTGGTTACCAAAATTTTCTCAACTAAACCCTTGGCCACTACCAGTACCTATACCAACAGACGCGAAAGTACTTGCCCAATTTGCATTAGCAAAAATATCGAGCATAGATGTACAAGCTAATACTACTGTATATAGAACAAAGGATGTACCTGATGCAATTGACGATACATGGATTGTATCTACCATGAGTAAATCACAACAAGAACTTCTTGCCGTACAACCAACTGATAAATCATTAACTGTCGAAGGTCCTTTTGCAATTTGGGTTGATAAATATTATATAGATTATTTTGTATTAAAAGGAGAGACAATAAAAAGGGAGATCATTTATGAAGAGTGTGATGGTAAAAGAAAATAAAGAATCTCGTATATTTCATATCAAATAATAAAAGTATTAATTGTTGTTTCATTTTCAGATATAACTAAATTGAAAATTCCATTTTGGGAAAAACATAACTTTAAAATACCAGTTACTATTCATGAACAGGAAGATGGTGTATATTATGCAATGTGTGCTACAGGTACATCTTCTAAAGATTCCCTATTATCATGGATAAGATGCTTACAAAAAACAAATCCGATTTTGGAAAAAATACCAGTAACATTTAAATTAAAATCAATTACAAATGAAGAATTATACATCAAAGATGATAAAAAACTTGATGTAAAACAAATATCTGAGAATATGGATGCAACAGAAAAATAGTTTATTAGTTTGTATAAATAAATTCAAACTGTAAATAAACATGTTTGTACAGTAACAACTATATGATTTTTAATATAATTTCAAGTTTTCTTCAAAATGTATAATAAAAGATTATGCTTTATTGAACTTAGCATAGTTTTGCAGATTATAAATTGAAGTAATACGAATTCAATTTTAATTGAAAGTAATATTTCAGCGCGGTTATTCATTACAAATATGTATTCACAATGGAACACTCTCGCCTATCAATATTCTTAAAATATTTTGACCTTTTTCATACACACAGAACTGAACGTGCCTCATACATACTTTATACACGTTTATATGAAAATAAATTTGCTTAACTTTTAAATTCATGCATACATAATCGAGTAACATTCGTAATAATCGTAGTGAGTGTTCGATTTTCAAACAGTTCAAACATACAATAGGAAACTCGTACAAATAAAGATAAATATTTTTAATACAATTTAATAAAAATAGAAATTAAATTATATTGCTAATTCCCTCCAAAAGTATAAAATAGAATTCATACTCTGCTAATTATAAAATAAAGTTTGTAGCAATATGTTAATAAATAAGTGTTTTCAAGTCACCACAACTTCTGCTAATTTATCATCTTTTATAAACTTAAAATGTAAGTATCTTTTTATTTATTAAATTTCAATTAATTTATTAAATACTGGATTATTTTATTACCGAAGAGATCTTTCATTATATACAAATGTGCTATACGAGTTTAAATTTCCGCGATGCAGTAATTGCTTTTCAACCGACGAATTTTTTAAATCACGAAAGATGAATAACATATCATTATTATCTTAGGGTTCACTATACAAACCAGAAATTTCGTCACTACGGTGAAAGATGTTTTAAAAATGCCTGATTGCGAATACGTACCTTTTACCAACAAGGTGAGATCTTTTGTTTGCATGTCGAAATTATTTTTTCCATAATACAAATACATAAAAATGTGTACTATTACATTTGCTTATGAAACAGATTACAAATTATAGAGAAATTAAAAAGGCATACGAATCGATTATATCTCCTTCTTTGAAGCAATTTTACAAAGAACCATTATTAATACACGAAGGTCGAGGGCAATGGTTGTGGGACCATCGTGGAAAACGATATTTGGATATGTTCGGCGGGGTTGCTACTGTGTCTGTTGGTCATTCTCATCCGTAAGAACAGCATAAAATAGAAACTAATAAAAAATGCAATGAAAAAGATTCATAAATATAAGAAATTAAGTGATGCATATTTTCTAGAAAAATAACAGCTGCTATATCTGAACAAGCGTCTAAATTGAACCACGTATCTTCCGTTTATATGCATACCCATTTATATGAATATGTAACCAAGTTAACAACTAAATTTTCAAACAAATTGAGAGTAGTATATCTAACAAATAGCGGATCGGAAGCAAATGAATTGGCGTTCTTAATGGCTAGGATCTACACGCGCAACCAGAATATCGTATCGCTAAAAAATGGATATCATGGTGCAACTTATGGAACCTCAGCATCTACAGCCATGAGTACATGGAAATTTCCATTTGTTGCACAACCACCTGGCTATTTACATGTAAGCAAAATCCAATTAGTTTTCGTATACAAATTCCTTCTGAGATCATTATTGGAACTTTGATTTGAATGCCTGAATCGGAAATAGATGATTCTATAATCAATGTGTAACCATTTCAGGCGGTATATCCAGATGTATACAAAGGTAATTGGGGTGGATCAAAATGTAGAGATTCGCCTGTACAAGTGATAGGAAGGGAATGCGATTGCGGAGATGAAGAATGTGTAGCTTCTGAAAAATATTTTCAGAAATTCGATGAATCATTTCGTTTTAGTTTGGCAAGTACGCACAGTGTCGCAGCGTTTGTAGCTGAAAGTATACAGGTATTCTGTCCTTCACTCTCAATTTTTCTATTTATAATTATTGGCAATTACTAATTACAAAGGTTGTGTGTCCCTTTTAGGGAATAGGAGGTGCAGTTCAGTATCCCAAATATTTCCTTCAGAAAATATATAATTATATCCATGAAAAGGGTGGTCTTTGTATAGCAGATGAAGTTCAGACTGGTTTCGGTAGGACGGGTGAATATTTTTGGGGTTTCGAGAACCACGATGTGGAACCGGATATAGTAACTTTAGCAAAGGGAATAGGAAACGGATTTCCTCTTGGAGCTGTAGTGACAAGTAGTGAGATTTCCGAAAGTTTGAATTCAGCATTGCACTTTAACACGTTCGGAGGAAATCCACTTGCGTGCATCGTAGGATCAACGGTATTAGATGTAAGTATATTTCACTCTATATATTTTTTTACATGTTTTCAAAATTACTTCATCATTTTTTTTAATTATTACAATTATTAATTAATTATAATATATAAGGGTGAATTAAAATAATTTAGATTATAAAAGAAGAAGATCTTCAACAAAATGCATATACAGTCGGGACATATTTGATCGATCGCTTGAGTACTTTGTTATTAGAATTTCCCAATATCGTTGGTGATGTTAGAGGAAAGGGATTAATGATTGGAATTGAATTAATTTCGAACTCCGAAACGAAAAAGCCGTTACAAACGGAATACGTGCTCGAGATTTTCGAGAATATCAAAAATATGGGTGTTCTTGTTGGTAAAGGAGGGTTATATGCAAATGTAAGGTAACTGATAATTAAATATTTATAAAATTCAATAGATGAATATTTATGGTGTTCAATGTACATAGGTGCTGCGAATAAAGCCACCTTTATGTGTAACGAAAATGGATGCAGATTTTACTTTCGCAGTTATTAAGAGAACATTAGAAATACACCAAGAAAAATATAAGCAGATTAAAGGATAAACGAATGTAATACGTGAATTCAGGTCCTTTTATTTGATATAATTATGTATGTTACATTTGTACAACATATGTAGTTCTTTCATTTTATTCATGCAAATTGATTGTGTTTAAGTTTATTCTGTACATGGTCATTTATGATAAGCATGAACAGTGAAAATTAATAATTATATACAAATATTTGTTTCCTTCATTTGTCCTTTAATAAAGTACACTCGGGTACTTGTCTAACGCGTTCGAGTATCTACCTATCGTGAACATTCGCAAACGCTGTGCAGCTGATAAATATCTAAATTAAAACTATAGTATGTATTAAAAGCAGATGTTTAAATTCACTTTGAAAAGAATCGTAATGTTCATCCGTATATATAATAAAAGGACGACAGAAATTGTAATCAACATTTTTATCTGCAGCTTCAATTATTAAACAGTCAGTCTTCGAAAAATAAAATGCGCATCAAATTTGCTTGATAATTCGTCATATAGCATTTAAATGTTATTTGAATGTTCCCTGTTATTTTCATGAAAAATGCAGTTTTCTATATATTACATGTAAATTACGAAAGTTAAATACTTCAAATCACATACGTAAAGTACGTAAAGCAACTTGTACGAATTAAATAAGTTATTGCTTTTGATCTTAATACTTCAAAATCTCCATGTTTCATATACTTGTTTGATTGTACATTTTTCTTCTATAATCTTTTCTTTCTAATCAGTTTTTCAATATGTTCTTTCATGTAAAATTCAAATTAATACATGTTTTGGAAGACTTTTTATATTACGTAAAAATATTACCCAAAGTAAATGCAAAGCTGCCAACATTACATAAAAATTATTGTATATCAACAAATGTAAATGCACTCAAATTTTCTAAATATGTGAAGACAACAATACATGGGGATTTCAAATATGTAAAAAATAAGATTTGGCACAAAATCTGTTTGTTTGAGAGAAAAAAAATAAATAAATAGAAAAATGTAATATTAACATGATACTCTATTTGCCCTTGTTATTGTCTAAAAATGCTCACTAAAGTATATTTAATAAAACAATTATTCATTATACTGTTGCTTGTATCACAAAATATTCAGTACTTTCAGAGTAATATTATTTGGAAAAGATGCATGTATAACTCTGTTATTAATGAATAATAAATTGAATTTCTCCAATCTACTAAACATTCTTTCATTAACTACTCCATAACAAAATGAATAAAATAGTGTTAAATATGAAATATGTAGGCACCTAATTAAAAAATAAAATTTCCAATTTTTAAGCAATCAGATTTGTTAGAACGATTTTAGAGTCTGGTAATGTATCAAGAAGGTAATGAGAGGTTTCAGCCATTGAGGCAAGATCAGCTTCTAATAATGCCAGTTGAAGTTCCCTACGTGCTTTTTGTACAACATATACCATCAGTGAAATACCTATTAGAATCTGAAAGTAAAATGGAAAAATTATTTGCACTTTCAATATCATAAAAAATTGAATCTTAATTTTTTTATACTAAAAATATACTTGGAAACAGAAAACAATGTAACCAGTTGCTGCTGTTGATCTATCTTCAAGGACATCTTGCATAGATCTTAAACTACTGCCCAGGTAAATATTGATGATTTGAGCAGGTAGTAAACCTAATGCACTAGCTATGTGGTATCGAATACCACCCATATTGCTTACCTAAATATTTGTGTATATTGTTAATAGTTTTTAACATGTTTTTTATCTATATTGTTAAATATTAATCAGAAAGTACATACCGCAAAAATGGTATTTTGTAGACCGAAAGGAATGGGAGTTAATCTTGCAAATAATACAACCTTGAAAGCTTGTGGTCCAGATATAACTCTGAGAATAGCTCTTGCAGTATCATTTTGTAAAAGAGCTCCAATAGGTAATTTAGATGACAATGCACTAAGGGTAACATGTGCTATAGCTATTCCTAAATTGGCAGACAAAACTACCATGACAATGCCTCTTAATATGCCAAATAAATAACCACTAGCAATGATAAGGAATAAATAACCGATTACAATAGGGAATGAGACCACTGTGAATAATGCAATGAATATTACAGTAACAATCCATATGTTCTGATGTTCAATCCAATAAAGCAACACTTTAATATAGTCTCTGCAGATAAAAACAATTGCACCTAAAAGTGCCAGGGTGGCAATTGTTACTACAATGTAGCACACTGAATTTGAGTGGATACAGTTACACTGTATCGAAGTAGAGTTCTTAGATGGACGAACACCAGTTTCCACATCTTCTATATTAATTATATCCATGTCCAATATGTCTATTCCTCATTATGAATAAGGAAAAAATCATTCAATTCTTTTGCTATGACCTGTTTGAAAAATGTCAAATGATATGTTATATACATATAATACATTTGCTTCTTATCAGTTTAATATTAGGTAATCAGTAATATTCAGTAATATATCAGTAAAATATATATTATATATATATATATATATATATAAAGGGTAATGTATTTGATGGTATTAGAAAGAAACATATCAGCTCATTTGCCTTAAATATATGTATTGTTATCTATGTTATATATAAATCATTTATGCAATAATTTTTTTATAAATTTTATGATACTTAAATATGTACTTCAACTAATTTATGGATAAAACACAAATGTTTGATTATAATGTTGCGATCATTATAGTACCATGATTATAAATAAGGCTACTGTGAACTATTCAATTTTGTATTTATTAAATATTTTTATATTGTTTACATAAAAACTAATTTCCTCAGAAGCACGCATAATACGGGAAAGAAACTTTCTGGTACAACAGAAATAACTCTACATTATTGTCTTAAATTACTGTAATCATAAATTCGTAGGAAAGCATGCAAATAAAAAATAACACGTAATAATATTTATTTTTACCTTATCACCTACCATAATAAACAATTTAGTAAATCGCAATTTTCTATACTTTTTCTATTATCATCAGATATTAGCAATATTATGTTTTATTTTCGATTTTTCTTTCATCCGTTATCATTCTTATCAAAAAATATGACAGTTTTGTGATAAAAAGATAAATAACATAAACTCGTAGAACATATTAATTGAAATCCGTTTATGATTTTCGTTTACGTCAAGCACTCTGTTGGTGTGAAAGCAGGAACATTTCATTTTCCAATATCACGCAGATTTATCAAAAAAAATTCCCATAACAATTCTATTATCTAATATTTAAATTAACAAAATTCTAAATATCATACTTAAAAACATATTTTTAATAAAAAAAAATTTTCAGGGTTTAGATGTGGTATCTATAAAATTATAGTTATATTTGAAGAAAATTTATATTAAAACTTGAAATGTTGAAACTTTGATCATTAACTATTAACGGGTATTATTTAAATCATAATTTTTATTCAAATTTAATAACTCTGTTTTCGATGTATTATTCAAATCTTTTATTGTGTAAAATTTCAACTTTTTTCTTAATTACATATTATATTATACTATGTAAATTAATACATCATATGATACATTAATTTAAGTTGTAATACAAAATACACATATAATAAGTATTTTTGTTATATACATTTTGTATTGTAAATATATATGATTTATATTATATAGTGCATTTTCTCCAAAATTACTCGTGGTTCAAGTACGGTTTTATATACGAAGTGTGAAAACGAAGAAAATCATGAAGTAGAACATTGAAGAAAAAATTAATCCCGGACTTCTAAAACCACAAGATATATTCATATAACACTAAGGACAGATCGGTTAGATTTCATTTAGAAAGTGATAGGGCTAAGAAAGTAATATTTCCAGTTGCGCACTTGTCAACCTTGTTTGCGGTGGCCGCGTCGTTATGGCGGTATAACGAATTTTTGCAGGTTACAAGCTAACAGGTGTAAGCTGAAAAACAGGATGGTCGTTCATACGTTCATTTGCTCGAATTAATTATTGTTGATTGAATACTGTGGTTACTAATATCAATCCACAATTTTAAGTAAATTCCAAGGTATCGATGTCACCGACACACAGTGCATTCTAGTTTTCTATGTGATATCGAATTTTATAACTTGACAGAATGATTGTCAAGAGGATATTACAGCTAGGATTTCTAGTAACAGTGCTTGTAAACGTGCATAGTTCAGCCGATGGAAGTACGAGCGTAAATGCAAAATGTCAATTTGGAAAGACCCTACGGAAACAAGTAAACGCGGAACCACTTAATGGAACCTGTTTACGAGATATTGTAGTTCGACTGTCGAACGAGTTTCGGTCTATCACTGATGCCGAACTCGGTTTGAAGCCGTTCCAAAGAATGCTCGGTGAAATGGAGTTCATGAATGTCTCGAGTAGCTTGAACATGAGACTGAGCTTATTAGTGGATAAATTAAACAACAAGCTATTATCCTATGCAAAGCTTGTGAAGCAGAGCTATAATATTATAGAACCTATTTTGGCAAAGAACGAAAATCAGTTTGATTATTTTGAATCTATGAATGGACTAGAATTGTTATCAAATGGATTGGCTGATTTTTGCTCACAAATTGCACAAAGTATGTATGATAAGTTCATTTAGAACTTGTAAATTCCAATCTAATGTGATTTTATGTATTTTAGAATTGGCACTTCATCTAAAAAATCAAGAATGGAAAAACTTACATTTGTTGCCTTTTATGTATCCGGTCACCATGTGTGGTCCATCTAGTGCAGGACATAATATTGGGCCTCTTTTGTTGTCTCAGTATTGTCCAAAAAAAAATGTTCTGTTATTGCTTGAGCATGCTGTGTTTATGTCTGAAGGAGATCTTACTCTAGCTCAAATAACTGCAGAGACAATAATTGACATGTTATCTCACACAGATTATGTTAATGTTATTGGCCTCTCTACTAATACTTCCATTCATTGCAAGGATGGTTTATTAAAAGCTACAGATGTTAATAAGTTTCAATTAGCGCGTTATATTCATAGTTTAACAAGAATAGGTACAATTATCTTCTTATCTGTCATATTTCCTATTTATCATTATTTATAGAAATTTTTTGTCCCAATTTTAGAAACAAATGACACAATTGAATTTGATCTTAATAAGTTATTACAGAATGTAAAGGGTGAAGTAGTGTTTATACATTTGACTAATACACTTAAGCCCACTTCACACATAAAAAAGATAAGAAACATGATTTCTGCAGAGAAAGTAAGTGGCTATATAAGAACAATATTAATTCTTTCAGGTGAGTTTAATTATGTAATTACGTGCATGAGTTGTTTGTAATATATTATTAACGTAATCGCTTTTTTACAGATCAAGAATCGCATTCAAACACTAAGGATTACAATGATAGCATTCTAACTCTTCCAACACAAAATATACTCGGTTTTGAAGTATCAAAGCTGTTTTCTGATTTAAAATGTTCTGAGGAACATAAGAAAGATTATTATTTATCTGATCCATACTTTGATTTATATAGTAAAACAATGACATTGTCTATTGGGCACATTACAAATAAAGCATTAATATCTTTAGATATTAAATTACGAAATTTCCTTGATGATATAACATATTTTAATGCTGGTATGCATGCATATGCTATACTGTTTGATAATAAGGGTATAGTTTGGATTCACAAAGATTTCCCACGAATGGAAACGATGCTAGATCAACCCCTCAAAGTTAATTTACATCACATAGAAAATATTAGTTCTGAAACTGTAAGAACAATGATCGAAGAATACGAGGGTGTTATAAACGTGAAAACACAATTAGGGAGAAAGGTACATCGGCATATATAAATATACGTAAAACTCATATTGATTTAGTTTTTATATTTCAGAAGTGGTATCGGTGGAAGCATTTGACGTACATGGATTTAATAGTATGCTTAGTATCGGCAACTAATGAAAGCGTATTACCTGTCGCAAAATTAGTACCGACATTGTCAATGAATATTTTGCATCATCGTCTCGATCTTTTAATGCATAGTATCACTGATAAAAGCATTCTATGTACTTATCACAATAAGCTTTTGTCCTTGTGTAAGTTAATGGATTTTAATAATTTGAAGAGATAAAAAACTTATCTAGCATTTGTATGGAAGAATATATGTATTTATGATTTAGCAACAGGAGTGGTCTATCTTTCTCCATGGTGTTTCCAGTCTCCAATAGAGCAACTTAAATTATTAGAAACTGGAACCGTTGTAACAATGCAGAGTTACATGGCATATCTAAAGGACTTAACAGGATTACTAGCTAACCCTGGTT
This sequence comes from Bombus pyrosoma, assembly GCF_014825855.1. NCBI lineage: Eukaryota > Metazoa > Arthropoda > Insecta > Hymenoptera > Apidae > Bombus > Bombus pyrosoma. Next base: position 2,473,709 of record NC_057780.1, on the reverse strand, counting down.
TATATCAATCTGTCAGGCCAGATGTAGCTATGTTGACTCAAATGTTGGGATACTTTAAAGGCAGGCATATAGAAAGTGCTTTAAATAAATTTATAATAAGAAGGTACATTTTATACTATTATATGGAACGAGATTTTAAAAGAATTAGAATTTTTATTTAATTTTGTTATAGATATATCGTTGGAGTCGTAAGTGGCGTATTAGAGATATATCCAGGAATTATGCTCGATTCTGGTTTTGATCCTAAGAGAAGAGTGTGGTATGGAAAAGCACTGGAGCATTCTGGAAAATTAGTTTTCACACCTCCATATTTGGGTGTTGGTAGTTCTGGATATGTTGTTACTCTAAGTCACACAGTTCATCATAATTCGGAATCAACTACAAAGGATGATGCTATTGCAGTTGTATCTATGGATGTAGCATTAGGCTTTATTTCAAGACTTCTGAAAGAAATGTTCCCATTTTGTAATAATTCGACGGTGAAATGTTTCCTAATGGATGATAAAGGATATTTAGTCTCACATCCAGCATTATTAGAACCAACTGGTAAAATCGAGCAGCAACATTTGACTCACAAGGAATTATTGGTTGCAAATGACATATTAAATCACGAGCTTTTCGTTAAAAAAAAGGCTTGTGCAAATTACTTAGATGGTACTGTACAAAGGTATTACCAATTTAATACTTCACTCGATGAGGTTCTTACAAACATAGTTCACGGCGAACATTGCGTCAAATACCAAGTAGCAGCTGTACCAGGAACTAATGTATTTTTAGGAGTAGTTAATGTGACTTGTAATTTATTAAGAGCATTTTGCCCATGCAGTACTATGGATCACTCATGTTTAAACTGCAAAAGAATGGAACAAACCGAATGCGAATGTCCTTGTGAATGCGCATTATATTACTCTAATTGTGCAGAGTATACTATAAATGAAATGAACCTCGAATCCTGTCCGGTACCATACGAACAAGGAGGAAATTCGCAGATGTCCTGGATACAATCTACGAATTTGAAAACGTGTCCGTCCATTGACTGTAAGATATTCAAAGGAGAAAACGAATGTCTCGGAATTGTAGGTTGCCAATGGTGTCATATAGACAATGATGGAGAAACGCCATTGCAAGCACCATTTTGTAGCGATATGTCCGTATGTTTTAGAGGTATTCTTGGACTTTTTATGCCACTTAGTGATGGCACATACAGTAAGTATTGTATTTTTAATATATAATTCTGCATATTTTTTTCTCTTACAAAATATAATTCCTTTCAGATTCTCAGTCAACAGAAGAAATTGCAGTACGCGACTGGCCATCAGTTGGGCCTGTAGCTGGTGGAATATTAGCATTTCTTTTGGTACTAGGGGTATTGTTATTTTGTTATAGACTTCGATCTGTTCAGTCTGGTGTAGAACATCAGTGTTTACATATACATACATCACCCGATATGCTGCGTATGACGCATTTAGAGGGTGATGCAGAACCTATGGAGCTAGAGCAAACAAAAAACAATTTAGATTCTCTGATAAGGGATGGCATAGCGCCCATTTCGCCATATAAGGTTTCCACAAATTATAGAAAACCACCCGGTGGTGATAGTGATCATGGATATAGTACAATGACACCTCACGACGATTCTGAACAACAAACATTTGCTGAACCGCTATTAGTAGTTGGTAGTAATACTGAACCCGATCTGAAAAGACAGTCCACTTGTCTTCCCTCTCCAACAACAAATTTAGGGTCCCCTTATCATGTTTTAGCGCCAGTCACGGTTCATTGTAATATGGAAGCAAATTTTTGTTAACATCTATAACAAACAATAACCTGGAAATTTTTATTCAGGTATTGTTCCTTGAAAACAGTAAAACTTCGTTTGATTGAAATCAATGTTATAAAACATAATGTAAAAAACACACCTCAACCCTTATATCTCCAACTGACAAAGGCAAGCCAGCATTCTACTCCAAAGGAGTAATAAGGGTTAATTTTAAAAAGAGTTTATGATTTTTTATAAGTTCTTTTTATAAATATTAAGATTATACAAGTTATATAGTGATATATAGACGTGCATGTCTACTAGTATTATTTTAAGATAGTAATAATATTATTTCATTCAGATAAATCATACTTAATTCAACAATGAAATTGGATATGATTATTGACTGCTATCACAACTAGCAATGATACTGTTCTTTTTTCGTTTCTATAGTTAAGAATAATGCAGCAAATGTAAATGTGTTCGAATATTACTTAAAATAATCATATATTTTTTATATAAATCGGAAACGAACTATGTAACTGAGGTATCTTGATCTATTAAAATTGATACATATAACAGATATATGTATATTTTAATGTAATAGCAAGATATCTTACTTCATAGTTCGTTTTCATTGTATACATTTTTTAGAAAACAACATCACAAATTAGCTATTTACGTACTGTGTAATGTAAGCCACGTAGTTTAAGATTTTTAATAGAATTTATTGGTAGATATAAATTCGCGTAAGCATAAAATATATATACATTTTTATACATGGTAGTACTTTTGGAAAAAGTGTACAGTGACCTTTTTACGCATAATGAAACAAACTTTTATAGCTAAGAGCTAATCTCTTAGATATTTACATTTTATACGTATACACGTGACTGACTACTTATCACTTGATCTTGCCAATACACATAGTTTATTATAAACGCAGGTTTTACTATTTTTATAACTTGTAAATGTAGAACAGTTAGTTTTTGAGTACTTTACATGTTGATCAGTATTTTAATTATTAAAGTATATAATTGCTGTTAAAAAAATGTAATTTTATTATTATGATAAGTAAAAATACAAAAATTATCAAAACTGTTTGTTTATTCATTGTTTAAGTGTTTCACTGACTCGTAAAAAATAAATCTTCGGTAATTTGATTACTTTAGATCTATTTAAATTATGAATTATATACCAAAAAAATCAACAGCATACACGCAATAGTTTTCATTATATGTTATACTAGAACTTATATAAAATATTTTTTCCACGTAATTGCTTTATAGTTAAGGTATAAAGTCTGGATTCTTCCTTAAAATTACAAAACCTTCCATGATGGGTGTTAAAGGTATATATTCTTCAGTTGCAAGTTCTGCTCTTTCACCATATGCTAGTAAAACAGGAGTTGTATGTGTTTGGAAACCTGTAATCGTTTTGGGTTTTCCTGCTTGACCCACAACGTCTACAGCAAGACCTACCCTTACCGGTACAGCTAAAGGATTTAACTTTTCATCAAATGTTACTAACATCCTCGGTTGCATTGCAACTGCTAGCGTGTACAACAAATAATGAGATCGACCTAGAATGACTGAAAACAAAAATAGAGTCATAGTTATTTAATACATCTTAAATAATTACAATATCTAAAAAAGATTGAAATACTTACTGTTTTTTACGTCGAGGAAACCAATTAAGGTAGCTAAAAGTCCAGCAAGTGCTACAGGACTTAATACTTGTCTATCACTGTGATATGGAGATAACGTCAAAGTTCCTTTACCAAGATGCGTCAAACCTTGTGCGATGCGAACCATGAATAAATTGTTAGGATCTTTCGCATGGAATTGAGCAAGCTGCCTTAACATTGCAGCCAATCTTGCGTTGTTTGTTCCAGCTCCGACCAAACCCATTGCGAAAATTGCATTATGCGCTACTTCCGGATCGCTATCATGGGAGAATTTAGATAATGTATCGAGTATATTCAGTTTTGGATTGGAGACTGATATGAGTCCAAGTGCGAGTGGAACGGATCGCCTGATAACAGGCTCGCAATAACGCAATAAATGACCAAATGTTCTGTACGCCATCTCAGCACCAATTTCTTCTCCCATGGCAATTAAAGCAATGCCAAGCACGGCAATTGCTTGCCTTGAGCTGAGATCCTTCGCTTTATCCTCCTTTTTTTCTTCTTTTTTATCTTTATCTTTACGATCGCTCTTGTCTTCCTTCTCGTTGGATGGTTCGTAATGTTCAGAACAAATATGCAATAGATGTTGGATCTTCAAAACATTTCCGGTACCGGCGTACGCGCACACTTCTACTAAAGTTGTGGACATTGATTTGAAAGGTTCAGGTACTATTTCTAGGGCTGCTATTATAGCTTCTGCCGCTTCTTGTTTCCCTAAAAAGCATAATCCGAGGCCTAAAGGTAGAAATCGTGCGTACGTGTCTTTTAAATCTGCTTCTGACTTCTCCATGAGGGCGTGCATTATCGTTGTTGTAACGTAAGCATTGCAAGAACCTACTGCTACCATTCCTAGAGCAAGACCTGCCACGCCTATGACTTCCCAACTAGACTTGGGATCGCTAAGTACAGGAATTAAAAGACCATAAACAGCTTCCCGATTCGAACCCGCATATGCCAATCCAAGACCAACAATTGCACCAATACGCATTGTGTTACTGCTGTGCAATACATAATCAGATAGAAGTGCTAATGCAGGATCGCATTCAATTCTTACGCGGCAGTTGACCAGACCACAAGCTAATAGAGCACCAGATTTGATATAATCTTCAGAAGAATAAAGATACTTGTCTATCGGTGTCAAACCACCATCAACGTCCCATAATAGTACAAGACCAAGGGATGCTGTTGCACTAAGCATTCCATGTTCTTTATTCTTATACAACCATTTATTCCCATCTTCAACCAATAGTTTATCTTGACCAAAAGCTGCATTGACAAAACCATTAACGAAGCTCGCAGCAAGATTTTGTCTTGCTGAATCTACTTGACCACCCCCAAATGGAGATCTAGAATTTTCTAAATGTGACTTGTATACATCTTCTGGTGTTTTTGGCTCCATTATGTCTAATTCACGCGCAAGATTAAGGAAATGGTAATTTAACAAAGAATTGGACATGATTTCAACTAGATCATCATATTCTGGAGTAGATTCTGGAAGTTCCAAGAAAATTTGCTGTCTACCTAGCATAAATGCTAGTTGCTTTTGAACAGAACTAAAAACAATAGTATATATTAATACAATTTTTTTTTAAATATTTATTTTAATAGCATCTTAACTTACAGATCAGTGCAGTTTGTAAATATATCTTCAATAAGTGGTAAATCATTCAGTTGCATTGCCAGCCTAACAGCCTGAGGGTACTGGCCAAACTTCCTATATAATTTGGCAGCAGCATGAAGTAGAGTATTATTTTCTGGATCTGCTACATATGGTACACAGCTTGTTAAATATAAACAAACTCTTTGATATGCACTTTCATCTACGTATTGCTCCAATAGATCTAGCCTTTCAATTTCCATTAGCAGATCACAAGCTTCTGTTTCAGCATTGTGGGCCATGTTATAAGGTACAATTTCATGTACCAAAGCTATTAGTTTTTTACTAATAGCTTCTGCATTGTCTGTTGGCTCATCCCATTCACCAGCTAATTCTCCTGATAGATGCCTAACATATTCATGTCCCCATTCTCCAATAGCTATAGCGGACCCAGTAAGTCTATACTTAAGACATTCTCTACCTTCACCCATAGTCATAGCAAGGACAGAAATGACATCAGAACATAATTCCTTACACTTTACGTCTGTTATCTTTTCATAAATAGATTTCATAGTATCATAATGAGGTCTCATAAATTTAAGAGGTTTTGGAACACTAGTCATTGATGTTGTGGATGCACGGATATGGTTACGTAGAGACTCTAAAGCTGGATAATATAAACTTGTATTAGGATCTTGCAAACGTTCAACAAGGTGAGTTAACTCTTCTTGCAAAAGTTTATCCTCTTCAGACTAAAAAAATATTAGAGTAAATAAATGTTATAATATTAAAGTTATATTTTTTTATATAATGAGAATTTTATTTAAATTTATAATAAAATCAGATACGTCCTTTTTTACTTTTCGTATTTTCTACTGTTGAAAATGTTATTTTGAAATAATCCTGCAACAAAAACTACAACTCACCAATTCATTTTTATCTTCCTCTTTTCCGTTTCTGACTTCTTTGTTTGTTTTTGGCTCCACTTTCACGCTTTCAGGCATTTTGTTTCAATTATCACTTAAAATGATCGCAAAATATAAAACTCAATCGACCCTTCAATCCTAGTAATAGGAGCGTAGGTTAGAATAAATGTAGACCCTATTTGCGAGTCACCACTATTCATCATGGGTTAGAGATGTGATAGAATTGTAACATCAATTTCTGCATTTCTGACGAAGGTTTCCAGTTCCTCCGCCAGATGGGCGTTCGACTTCCACGATTGTATAGTGTACGATTGATACTGTGAATGTACAAGAAATATAGTAATCTACGTATCACTTTGTGTTTAAGGGTATATTTTGTGTGACGCTTCACTTTGCAACTATCTGTGGATTGAATGTGGAAAATTATAGAGTTAGTTATCCAATGATAATTTATAGTTACAGTATAATTGTGTAAAATATAATCGTGTTGAAATAAATCACGTTGTAAACGTTACAACTGATTAACGCGATATATTCAGTTTTTTAAAAAATGAGTCGCAGAAGAGTACATGAAGAAGAAGATGGATACGGTACATTCTCGTTTTTCTTATATTATCATTAATTAAAAAATTAAAAATTGTACATGTTGAAAAAATTAATTTTTTATACTCATGAGGAAGTATTCTATTTTTATACAAATTTTATAGAACGGGCGTATAAGAAACGTAGGAGGGTATCAGAGAATCAAGAGATTGAAGATCGACTTGAATCTCTCATCCTGAGAGTAGGAGAAAAATCTACATCATCCTTAGAGAGCAACCTTGAAGGTCTAGCTTCAGTGTTAGAAGCTGATCTTGGACTATTTCGCAGCAAAATACTTAGGATTCTGACTGAATGTGCAATTAGAATGCCAGAGAAATGTACAATTTATACCACTCTTGTTGGGTTGTTGAATGCAAAGAACTTTAATTTTGGTGGTGAATTTGTTGACTACATGGTAAAGAACTTTAAAGACGCATTAAAAGCTTGTAAATGGGATGTAGCTAGATATTCATTAAGATTTCTAGCTGATTTAGTAAACTGCCATGTTTTATCTTGTGGATCTTTAATGCAATTGTTTGACAATATGTTAGATGCTGCTAATGAAGATGGTGTACCTCAAGTAAGACGAGATTGGTATGTAAAATGTATTCTATGTGATTTTGTGGATGAGTGTAACAAAATATATTAATTTATTATCATTTATTATAGGTATGTCTATGCTGTATTATCAACATTACCATGGGTAGGAAGAGAATTATATGAAAAAAAGGAACAAGAATTAGACCATTTGATGGTTACAATAGAAATATTTTTAAATAAAAGAAGTAAAAAGCATCAAGCAGCATTAAGAGTATGGTCAAGTGATACACCTCACCCCCAGGAAGAATATTTAGATTGCTTATGGGCTCAAGTGAGAAAACTTAGGCAAGACAATTGGGCAGAAAAACATATTCCTAGACCATATCTTGCGTTTGACTCAATATTATGCGAAGCATTGCAACACAATTTACCTACTATAATGCCACCGCCGCATCATGAGTCTTATTCCTATCCGCTACCTACAGTAGTTTTCCGCATGTTTGATTACACAGATTGTCCAGCTGAAGGACCGCTATTACCTGGAAGCCATGCTATAGAACGTTTTCTTATAGAGGAACATTTAAAACAAATTATCAATAACTATTTCTTTGAAAGAAAAGATTGGTACGTATTTCCTACCCCTATCTAGTTTTTTTTTTGGTATTTCTGTTCTGTAATTAAATATTCGCGTATAATGAATTACAGTGCAGCCCAACTATTGAACTTTCCATATAAAGCAAAAATACCATTGGATTATTGTATAGTTGAAGTAATATTTGGTGAATTGTTTAGACTACCAGCTCCAAAGCATTTAGAAATATGTTATGGGTCGATTTTGATTGAACTTTGCAAATTACAACCATCAACAATGCCACAGGTAAAATGATAAGCATCATTATATTATAAATTCAAATATTTATCAGTAATTTTATTTTACGTTGATGTAGGTTTTAGCACAAGCAACAGAGATTTTATTCCGTCGCATAGACAGTATGGCCGCAACTGCTTTTGATCGTTTCGTATGGTGGTTCGCGTATCATTTAAGCAATTTTCAGTTTCGTTGGTCCTGGGAAGATTGGGATTCTTGTTTGCAACGCGATGCAGAACATCCTCGGCCAAAATTTATTCGAGAAGTACTTCTAAAAGCCTTACGGTATATATGTTAAATTAATCATGGAAACGTTTTACTGATATAAATAAGTTCATAAAAATAATATTTTATTTATAATTTATACTTAGATTATCATATTACCAAAGAATACGGGATATGATGCCAGGATCGTACGCTGACTTAATTCCAGCGCCTCCAGAGCCTATTTATAAATATACTTCAGAGGGTGCCAGTAAATATAAATTTTTTAACAATATTATTTATAGATAATAGATAAAAATCCTATGTAGAAAAAATTGTTCTATAGGTTCACTTCCGGGCACAGCAGCAGCTCATGAATTGGTCGTTTCTATAAGACGTAAGTGTACTCCAGAAGAAGTTCTCAACGTATTAAATACGTTACCAGGTCCTAGAGAAAATGAAGAAACGAATAATTTCAATCCTTTGAAAATTGATGTTTTTGTACAAACATTATTGAATTTAGGTTCAAAAAGTTTTAGTCACAGTTTCGCGGCGATAGGAAAATTTCATTATGTTTTTCAAGTAAGATTTTGAACAAAAAATATTTATAATCTGACAAAAATAATTACAGATGTAATAAGTTTGTATTTTCAGGTTCTTGCTGAAACAGAAGAAGCTCAAATATGCATTTTGAGAAATATGTATGCATTATGGAAGAATCACTATCAAATGATGGTAGTCTTGACTGATAAATTCTTGAAAACTGGTATTATTGAATGTAGTGCAATCGCAAATTGGATATTTTCTAAAGAAATGGTGCCAGAATTTACCAAGTATGTATAATTTTATAAACAGTACTGTTTTAAAACATTTAACAAAATTTATATTTACTATATCGCCTTTATAGATTATATATTTGGGAAATTCTTCATTTAACAATCCGAAAGAAAAACAAACATGTAACAAAGTTAAGCACAGAATTAGCGGAAGCTCGTGAAAAATTGAGAAGAGCAGAAAGTAGGTCAGGTTCATCGTCAGAAGATGAAGACAATAATAAAGACAGGAATAGGGAAAAACCTTCAGAAGATGTTGTAGAAAGAATGGAAGAAAAGCTGGAAACAGCTCAAGCAGATCAAAAAAATTTGTTCCTTATCATTTTCCAAGTACATATAATTATCTTATTATTACTATTATAGAAATAAAAAAGATATTCACTAATATCTTTTTTCAGCGTTTTATAATGATTCTATCGGAACATTTAGGACGCTGTGATACTGACGGTATAGATTATAATACTCACTGGTACAAATGGACCATAGGCAGACTACAGCAAGTGTTCCTAACTGTAAGCTTTTTATCAAATGATAAAAATAAAATTTATTCTTTTGTTTGTACATAATGTTAATTGTTTTTTCTCTTATTAACAGCATCATGAGCAGGTTCAAAAGTATTCATCGACATTAGAAACTTTACTTTTTACACCAGATCTGGATCCGCATATCTTGGATGTTTTCCATCAGTTTGTCTCTCTACGAGCGTAAATGTCATTTTCTACAGTAATCGTTATGTTAAATGTATTTTATGTCATCGAAAAGTTATGACTCTAATTTCCAACTTTTGAATATTTTATATAATCATTGTTAGACACACTGTGATTTTTCATGACGCAATTGGCGAATTAGAACTAAAAAAAGGAAATTTTTATATTGCAATATATTCTGTGACAAATTATTTGATTTTCAGGACAGCGTAATATCATGTAATATGTAACATAACATTATGTGTAAATGCTGAATGCGTTATTACGCGTGATGTAAATATATTTATCCAGCTTTAAGTGTATTTCTTTTCAACAAGGCATTGCAGTATAAATGATGGAATTCATTATTTCATCATACGTGATAGTATGTATTGTAAATAAAAATACAAAGAGCAAAATATATTATATTGATAGTTTCTATTAAATATACAACTAAGATATATTCATTTTTCATTTAAGTTTATATAGTCGATAATAACATAGTGAAGTAACTCATTGTGGTTTGAATAATCTGAAAATATAAATAATAATAAAATTACGTATACTTTTACGATTATCTAAGGAGTTATAATAAGAAATTTTTACCGTGAGAAACGTTTCCATTGACATGACCGCCATTTTGAAAGCTGTTATTTTGCTGAATATCATTGTCCTTGCGATTAATAACATATATAAAATATGAAACTTTTTAGGAAACATATACCACACTACCTCACATCTAAAGTAATTGGTTATCAGTTAACCGTTGGAATGTAAAAGTTGAAAAACATCAAAGAAATATAAAATATTCTTACGTCGCGACATACACTTCTTCACTATGATTTAATAATCTTTGTCCAGGAAGGCAAAGAATGAATATATGTATAGCTTGTGCCAATGCAAGTGATCCAAATCGCGTCATTTCGTCCGTATTACCTAAATTCAAGACAGTCTAAAAATAACAAAGCATTTCGTTATTATTTATTATTATATAGAATTAAGGAAGAATTGTCTAATTTACAACAGCGTACTGGCGATATTTCTATTGATATATTTGTAAGAAATTTAATATGAATCGAAAGCACATCTAAAATACTAACGAATCCAATCTCCTCCATTATTGATTACAGTTTGGCAATGTTTCAGCATACTTTCTATTAATTTTTCGGTGTATAACGCGATCTATTAAAGTGCTTAATTTCAAAATATGTTTTTCTTTCAATTTGTGTTTTATAATAGATCAAACATTTTATATGGAATTTGCGTCAAGTGACTGGAACGGACAGTCCAGCAAAATATCGCTTCAAATTGCTTAACATATACAGCATTCATTTCGAATAGCTCTATGCTTTTCAGTAATATAAGCTATGGTAAGATATTATAAGTCAAAGCATAATAATCACTCCCTCATTGAATATCAATTTTCGTACATATTGCCAGTACGGTCTTGTGGGATAGACTGTAGTTGCATGTAAAAATACAATACCTACTCCAACTCCACCAATGGTAAGACAGATAATGTGAAAAAACATCTGAGCTAATATAAATTTAGCGAACAATGATTCCACGAGATTTGAGTATCTACAAAAAAAGAAATGGATTAATTTCTCACACGAACGAAATAAGTAATTACTGTACATTAACAATAAACTATCGACCTTATTGCATTTTTATGTTCTTCTATACAAAGTAATAGTTTTCTAAAAATCTTCTCCTTTTCCTCCTGTGATAATTTGACATTTTTATACTTTTCGAGTAAATGATGCTCCTTTAAGTTTATTAAGCTACTTGTATCCAAAATGTGCATAGTTCTTAATTGATAACTGCAAACAAATTTATGCGATCAAATGTCGCGGAATATTTGAATCAATAGAGATGAATTTTACCTCACAATTGCAAACAAAGCACAGGCATGTTGGACGTATAACATGTAAGCGCTATAGCTAGTAGAAATTACCATAGCTACCACGAATATTGCTATATATGCAGGTATAAACACATAATAAAAATATTGTTGTGTATCCACGCCATAATCGACTATGACTGGTAAGATTTTCTCTTTGGAATGATTCGAAGGTACAATGAGATCAATTACTAGTGATCTGGTTGGTACCAGCAAGAAAGCCAAAACTGTTGAATAAAGGTACGCTAAAATGGAAAATGCTTTTAAAGTCGATGAAAACAATTTCTCTTCATTTTCAACTAGTCCACTTACAGAGATAATATAATACAATTTTGTTTCCTCGCGTGGTATAAAATTGAAGAATCTTATTTTCTGGACGGTTCATGTAATAATTATGATCATTTTTAATGAATAAGAGTACATCTTTGACCTGTAATAAAAGAAAACAAAAAAAGATCATTTAATAAAAATAAGAAGAGTTTATTCTAGAATACAGAAATTTCTCTGCAAACATATTTTTGAAAGTCCCCTCGTGCTTCGATCATTGCGTATAAATTTTAACTGCAACGAAAAACAAGTTGCTTTCATCTTGAGAATATTATTCCTTACTAAAGATTGAAACAGAATTAAATTAATTAATCGTTTTCAATTCTGAATATTCGTAGGGTAAACGAGGCAACGGTACCTTCTCCTTGTTAAAAATTAGATTCAAATGCGACGACAAGCAGAGAGGGATTGTCATCAACGGTGGTATGCATTCAATGATAGCATTTTTGTTGACACTCCACTTATTGCATAATCCTCTAATCTAAAACCAAAAGGGAAATGAAATATTGAATTACAAAAGCAAATAAATAAAAGCTTATTCAAGATACTGGTGCTTGAGTAAGGTACGAAATTCTATTCCATGCCAAATTATCACATTTTGCTATAAAAATTAAAATTTTCACTGATATACAAATAATTCATTAAGCGCACGGAATTATTCCTTTAATTTGTTGCCAACCGATCATACGAAATTCAGACATTTTTCCAGGTGATCAGTTTCGTGATCATTCATTCAGTGAAATACTGTACATACTTCGAGAAGGGCAATTAAGTAATTTCTATATCACACTTTTTATTTGTAATTATAATTGTAGGATATCTTATAATATAAAAAAGAAAGAGAATACGTGGAAAAAATGTTATACGCTTTAAAAATATCAACGCATAAGAATAAAACTAGTTCACACATCACACTGCCAATTTTGACTACCGCACATCGAGGACATCGAAGAAGTTCTTCGTGCAAAGGGTTTATTAAAACTTACTATAAAATGAAAATCGTTCTAATGCGGAGAATCAGTTTTCTATAGTCTACTTTTAGCAGGACGTTTAGTAACAATCGATCGTTTCGCTTATTAAATAGAGCGTTCTGTGTAAAATGATAAAAGGAAAAAAAAAAAAGGAAAAGAAGAAGTACTAATATTCTTTAATTAGCTATCATTTTACGAATCTATCATTTTAACATTAAAGGAATAAAACCTCGACGGAGAGCTTTTAAAGAACGTAAAAATCTCGTTTTTTTTTTTATTTAATGAATGTAGGAAGACGGACATTGTGACTGTTTAAATAATTAACTAACTTGTTAATAATTTAACAAGCAAATCTTCGTCAATTTTCCTTGTGTTTCGTTCGACTTTTTATTACTCGTCATCGTCACAGTCTATGTCTTCGTCTCTTAGCTTCAATTATGAGTCGAAGAAATGAAAGAAACGCGACGATAATCGGCATGAATTTCTTCGAGCAGGCTGCCTTTCGATTGAACAAGCGTCTTTTGTCCATCATCGGAGTATGGCCGTTTCAGAGTACTCTATCGAAAATGTTAATGGGAGGCATCGTTCACTTATTCTACATCTCTCTCTTCATAGCCGAGGTAATCCTAAAAATACGAATTATGTATAAATAAATTGATGTTACTAGAACAAAAGCCTAGAATGATACTTTGTTCAAATAATAGGATGAAACTGTAAAAAGAACAATAGCATGATATTTGTGTTTAAAAAGATATTTAGCGGTAATAATACACGATAGGATATTATGTAAGATTGTGTTGCAGTTTTATCAATGATTCAAGAAATTCACTATATTCCATGCCAAATCATTGTAAATCATATCTACTTACATATGTATGTACGTGTGAATTTGCACTATATATTTATGATAGCAAAAATCCATTGTTAATATAATATTTACTACTGGATTGAACTAGTATATAAAAATTGCCAGAATTATATGATAAATTTAATGCTTTTCTAACTATGCAGTGTTAATCCAATTTATGACTTAACTATCGAAACGTACCGACAAATATAATTCTTTATCTTATAACTGTAAACAAGACAGTCATGTTACTACGGGAATACTATGTACGGCGATGATGATAATCATAACGAACGCCAGTAACGTCTATAAATTTTTATAAGTTTCACTACAGCTGAAATTTAAAAAATTAGATCTTGGTATAATTACGTGCCTTAACATGCTTCAATAAATCCAGAGAGGGAAAAGCAATAGACGTAAAATTTATTAAAGATGGATGAGGAATATCAAACGATATTGGTATCACAGAATGACAAATTCGAACGGTGGAAATACATTTTCTTCCAATAGTCTAGACATCCATAATTACGCAGGTCTTGCATAATGGTAATTCGTCATTCCCAAAATTTATGGGAATTCTACTGTTTTGTAAAGGATACAATTATTCGGAGATGGTTAACTTCAGTAACACTTCAATACTAATATTAAGTACAATAACAATTATTGCTTTTAAAATTGTCGAGGATAGAACAGTGAAGTACGATGTGATTGTCCGTGTGTCCTATAAAAAGAAGAGAAATTACTACAATTGTGGATACATAATTGATGAAGAAAAGTATGTAAGTATTGAGACGGACGTTTGCATGTTCAGTTATATCATTTTTGACTAATTGATAAGATCTTAGAGTATTTGCACTCAATTAGCATCCGTACATTGGATGTTGGTGTCATAATCTATTCCGCACGATTCGATCAATTTATCTGAGAACATAGGGTAACTTATATTTTAAAAGATATCGCTTAATCAGAGTGAATAAGTACCAGTATATTACAAAAAATATTAAACAAAAATTATATTTCGCACATAATGTCAGGCAGATCTCCCCTTGTTCAAAGACAACTGTTTGATGATTGGTGTTGCATTAATTTTAGAAAAGAAGTTATTAAAAAGATAAATAAGACGTTTATGATAGTCCAGCTATACGCCATGATACTTGTAAGGCCAAATCCTATTCTTGCACAGAATCTTTTTCACAAAATCTCAGGTCCAACTTTAATCACAACTGCAAATAGATTTTAAGCCTTAATTAATGGTATTCATGGATCATTTAATGGAGCATTCTGCTGCCTCGAACTCAGACAATTGATGATAATGTGAAATTATTTTAATTATTTACCATTCCATATATCAAACAAAGTAGTTTGTATAGTTTTCTGCAAAATTTTTTATTTTTGTCCGACGAATAACTCAATAGAATACAGGAAATCATTTATGAAGAACGTGAATCTCCTCATCTCGTCCTTTTCTTAAACAGTTTCATTTTATTAATTGAAATTCAACAACAACATCAAAAAATCAAAAAGATCGATAAGCAATAAGGAATTAAATCGTCGCTTTATCGGAAGAGTGATACAAATAGAAAAGGTATATTTTTCAAGAAATCGGTTTTATTACTTTTTCAGCGAGTCAAAGATAACGACTTTTTAAATGTGTCATTCTTCTGGCACTAATTTCTGCTAGCACCGATCAAATGTGTATAACATGTATATACATGTATATAATGTACAGCGATGTCTCTGGAATGTTTTGAATCGCTTTGAATATATGCATGTGGCGGAAAATTCGAACCACTTCGAGCATGATTTGATATTTCAAACTTTTGAAGGCTTGATAAGTTTTAAATCTTAAGTTTTTCGATGGTTATTGAGTATTTAAATTTCGGATAAGTCTTGTTGTGAATTTTTACAATATTGAAAAATTTCAAATCGCTCTAAAATTAAGATTCAAATGTCTGTCACTAATGATACGCATTCTACACATGTAATATAATAAAAAGCTAACGATTCTTAATTCGTTTGAAATTGGCGCCATGTTAGTTATATAGACGTAGATTATAGTAAGAAACAAGGGAATTTTTTTCCTAGATTGGTGGCTATAACGCCTTCCACTCGTATATCTTTCGGTCGTGTCGTGATCGGTGTCGTGATTGTTCGATGAGTATAGTCTGGTATAGTTTATGCGAGGTACTTACGAATAATCGGTGCGTCTAGCGATTATCGGGGAGAAAAAATATCGGTGTCTCGTTTATCGTTAAATATTTATTCGCAGAATTTTTCTTAGTTAGGGTGATTTTGTCCCGATAATATTGGTCCGAGAATCCGTGTGTGCCGTAATCATGAATAAGAGGATCATCAGCGCGATACTATTCGAATATCATGAACATAGTAACAGTGTAATCTAGAAATGGAAAATTAAATTAAGGCATAACAGTGGACAAATGATTTTTATACTTCGTTAGTTTTTGTGCAAACGATCGGTTGACTGTTGTTGCGTGTCTCGAACGTGCGGCGATAATCGTTTCTGAACGCAGAGCTCAGCATGGTGATACGGTAAATAGACCATCGTTTCTGGATGCCTAGGTTAATTAAAGTTGTTTGTACATTGTGATTCCCTGACGATCCATTCGTGCTCGATATTACTCCCTTTCTTTTTCTATGTTCCAAATCGGTAAATTTTTTCTCAAAGTTTTTAGTTCGCTGTTTGATCAAGTAAACATTTACCTACATATATATTATTATTATTATTATTTTTAAATGTAACTTACAGAATGCCATCCAAATAATATTTTTCCAAAGATTGGAATCTATTGCTAGAGTTTAATATTCGTTCTTAATATTTTTCCATAGGTTACAATATTAAATATGATGTAAAATTAAAATGAAATTTTCTTTGTTTATTATTAATTTATGTGCCATAGACGATTGTATATAAGACGTTTATGTCGTGAAAACGATGGATAAATAAATTGGCAGATATATTCTCCGTTTAATGAAAACATTTTATTTGAAATGACGATTGAATATACAATAAATAATTTTATATTTTACAAAAAGCGTTTTATTATTTTCTCCAAGGAAAAATATACACAAGTGTGTGTGATGGAAAATGATGGTATTAAGGATGCCTTAGCATTTATATAATGGTTGTGATACTATGTTTATGATTTATATAAAATCAAATTAGACATACTTAAAATAAGCAAAAAAATGTAAATACATTATTGAATGTTTGTATATTTCTATAGTGATATGAAATAAATTAGAAGTATTTAGATTTAAGATTTAATGACATAGAAATTAAATATTAGAAATTAAATAGCTGCAATTAAATATTACTTAAAAAAAAAAGGATATTCAATTTATTTAAATGAGAAGCACGTATCATTTAAATAAATGTTATTTGATTAAGTATGCATGCATCAATTCTCAGTTATAGTAATGTTTAATGTAATATATGTACTTGTTTATATCAATGCAATTGATGGGTGCAATATTTTGATAAAAATGAATATATAGATAAGATAAAAGAATCAACTCTTTGACCAGTACAATCAGATGAAATCAAGAATAGCTATATCAATTAAACAGTCTCATATTGGTTATATATTTTTCTCAGAGGATATAATGTATTTTTTATTTCTTGTTTGTAATATCTGCTGTTCTAATTTAAATAAATATGTTATAAGTAAATTTTATCACAAGGATATATTTTTTATGAACAAATCTTAGAAAATATCTTGGCCATACTGTATGACATATCATGTATAGGAACAGACAGTTTTTCCTACAAAACAATATCAATGTATAATGTTACAGTTATGTGTAATTAATAAAATAATAAATTAATGTTTGTATAATATAACATAATATAATATTCCAATATACCAATTTATTATACCAGGATAACAAATCCTTTCTTAGTTTTCTACTATTATTGGATTTTTTATCTTCTCTTAATCAAAGAAGTAACTAGATCGTTGAAACTTTTATTAAATCTAGGAGAATGCTAAACTATACAATAGTATAGCAATTATTATTACACTGAATGTTTCTTATTGCAGATTATAATTACCAATTCACAGCATCCCATGTTGCACTTGCTCATGTTTGCTCAACTTTGCAAAGATACTTAAGACTGTCTGTCCTTATGAGTATCTTTTGAAGTACAGTGGAAGTAGTAATCTGTTAATTTTACTCAAAGGAGGATGCCAGTAACTAAACGTATTCCATGCCCTTCGCGGTAAGTAAGTGGTTTACGTATTACATACTGTAGGACAACAAAAAACAGAGATCTACAAATAGGTGACTTATATTCTATCTTTATATTAATTTTCAAATCTTTCTTTTTGTAATTCAAATTATGTAATCCTTCTTAGGAAGGTCCCCCCTTGTGATTTTTAAAATGAATTACAAAATACTGTTATTTCTATCATTTTAAAAATAACAGGTTTATTTTCTGAATTTTAGCACTTATGTTACTGACATCCACCTTAAAGCTATAAACTACTTATAATGTGTTAAAATATATGGAGCAATTAATTTAGTTGTCCATTTTTATACATAATGACTGTATATTTTCTAGCATAAAAAGTATAAGTAAATAAAAACAAAACTAGATACTTCCACACCATAAAAATGTTTTGTACCTATGAAAATATTTGTAAAAATATCTATATTTAATACTAGGCTTAAGAATATCAACAGTGATACAATGTGTAAGGAACATAGATATTATATTGCACTATACAATATTGTAAGAAAGAAAAAAGGCAAAGGTGGCAGAAATATTAATCATTCATTCCTTCCTCAAATATTTCTCAATCTGAAAATAAAATTATTACTTGTAGTGTTATATCAATAACTATCATAAAAATAATGTCAGTTACTAGTTTTGCTATTAATTATTACATTACATTTATTTCAGATCTGACGGTGGTAGCAGTGAAAGTCCATTACTTGTGGAAGAAGGAGAAACAGTTGGTGCACCTCACAGTCCACGCAGCAAACATAATCACAATCATACACATGCTAATCCTCATAGGTCCCACAGTTACCGCCATGAAAAACCAAAACAGCTAATAAAATATGGAGAATTAGTTATTCTTGGGTAAGAAGCTAATTTTTGTCTCTTACATTTGAATGGAAATATTAATGTACGAAAGTATAAGTTAATTAAATATTTTTTAGTTACAATGGATTCCTTCCACCAGGGGATAGAGGAAGGAGAAGAAGTAAGTTCGTTTTGTTCAAAAGACCTGTACCAAATGGCGTGAAACGCAGTAAACATTACATCGTTAAAACACCTCATAGTTCGCAAGCTATTCTTAATACAAAACAGCATTCGATATCGTATACTCTTTCTCGAACACAAGCCGTTATCGTGGAGTATACCGAAGATGAAGGAACTGATATGTTTCAGGTAAGTTTAATATTGTTTAATTCTTTTAAATATTGGAATATTCTCATTTACATCATTGCATTTATAAATATAGGTTGGACGTTCTTCCGAATCTCCTATCGACTTTGTTGTTATGGACACATGTGCAGGCGGTAGTGACGGTTCGAACGAAGGACGCGTTGCTCAAAGTACAATTAGCAGGTTTGCCTGTCGAATTCTCGCCGATCGATCGGATCCTAGAATCGCCAGAATATATGCTGCAGGTTTTGATAGTTCAAGAAATATCTTTTTAGGAGTAAGTTTCCTTTTATACTGTATACAAATACTTGTTTCGATGGGATTATAAGAAAAACACAAAAATTGATTGTTTTAGGAAAAAGCAACAAAGTGGCAAGAAAATCGTGAGATTGATGGGCTCACAACAAATGGCGTTTTAATAATGCATCCGCGGGGTCAGTTTTGTGGCGGTGAAGCACAGTGTGGTTTTTGGAGAGAAGTCAGCGTAGGTGGAGGAGTTTTCTCGTTAAGGGAAAGTCGAAGTGCCCAACAAAAAGGAAATGTCGTAGAAGATGAGAACAATATTCTGCAAGATGGAACTTTGATCGACCTTTGCGGTGCCACGTTACTTTGGAGATCAGCGGAAGGTCTGGCAAAGTCGCCAGTAAGTGCAAATAATTTATAATTCTTACATTCGTATGAAGACTACAAATCGAAAATATAAAATATGTTTTACACAGACAAAGCATGATTTAGAAGAACTAGTTGATGCTATAAATGCCGGAAGACCACAATGCCCCGTTGGTTTAAATACATTAGTTATACCACGTAAAGCAGCTGCAGATTCAGCACAACAACAACCATATGTCTATTTGAAATGTGGACATGTACAAGGTCTCCATGATTGGGGTCAAGAAAAAGACAAAGCCACTAGAAGGTGTCCAATGTGTCTAGTAGCCGGTTCAGTAGTTAAACTTTCTATGGGAATAGAACCTGCATTTTATGTGGATTGTGGCCCGCCTACTTATGCATTTAGGCCTTGTGGACACATGGCTACAGAAAAAACTGTCAAGTTAGTATTAAGTATATTACAGTACTTGCGGGTTTTCATTTGTTTAACGATATATATTTATAGTATGTAAAATTGTATCGTGTTACAGATATTGGGAGAAAGTTGCAATTCCACATGGTACAAATGGTTATATTGCAATTTGTCCGTTTTGCGCAGTCCCTCTTGAAGGAACACCAGGATATGTAAAACTGATTTTCCAAGATAATGTAGATTGAGGTTCGTTTATTGTAAGATCGTGAGTATGTGTAGAAACTATTAACTTCTTATAAAATGCAAGGACTATTGAAATTAATAAAATGTAAATAATCTTAATACGAATATATATATATATAATATTATATATATATATATATTAACAAAGTTCTATCTTCTTCCCACAAACATAAATTTAAGCAAAACTTTTGTATGTACAAATAGCTCTGCAATACTTACTATGTACATGGCTCTTAAAATAAATATCCCTTCTTAAACAGTATTAATTACATATATTTTTTATATATCGTGGAATTTCTTAATTTAATAACGCAAATTTTTTAGTTTTTAAAGTTTTAACGTCTTAATTTTGTAGCTACTGTTTTAAAACCAAAACTTCTGTTTTTTTATATGATTTGAATTTTTCAACTGGTGAAATGTAAGGTTATGAGAAAATGCATGGTTGCAGTGTTTGAATCAATAATTATTTAAACGTATATATTTTTGAACATATCTTCATTCTTTATACTCGTATAATATTCACATAAGATCATGTAATTGTATTATAAATATGTAACATTTCCAAATATTATAGAATTACGCCTGAACTATCCATATTTACACGAAATAGTAACTAGATTTAAAAGTATAATCAATATATCAAGATCAAATAGAATAAGTATAATAGTATATTAATATCTAATAAATTTATTCCTGTTTTTACATTGACAGGTAAATATGTTTAGTTTTACACAAAGATATTTCGAAATATTGGTGTTTTGAGTAAGTTGTGACGGACAATGTATAAATCTTAATTTATATTATTCAGGAAAGATCTCTATTGAAAAAATGATGTTTAACAAATGCGATCCTGTTTTCTTTTTTTCTCTTTATACATAATATGTATAAGTAAGCACGTGAGAATTCATACGAGGAAAAAATGATTGAGCATAATTAAAAATGGTAATTAGTTTTATCTTTTCCGATCATTGGACCCACTACGACGAGAACGGGATCGACGACTACGGCTACTACTCCGTGAACGTTTCGATCTAAAACAAATCAAACAATTATCTTTAATAATCATAACGTAAGCACTAACTATGTTTTATTTGTTTACAGATTCAACTCCGTAAGAACAAAAACTTATACCTTATACTTATAACTTTATACGCTAGAGAAATTGTTAAAAATTGTTAAATTACATGCTAGTTCTCAATCAATTGTAACCAACCTTTTTCCACGACTGCGACTTCGTGAGCGAGACTTTCTCCTATCTCTATCTCTGCGTTCGCGATCTCGATCTCTGTCACGATCACGATCACGATCGCGGTCGCGGTCACGGTCTCTGTCTCGGTCACGATCACGATCTCGATCACGATCACGATCACGATCACGATCACGATCTCGTTCTTTGTCTCTATAACCCAATCCTCCACGTCGACTGTCTCGATCTCTGTCGCGGTCATCTCTATCTCTGTCTCTGCGTCTATCTAACAATGATTCTCTTTTTTCTTTACGTCTTTCTTCCACGGTTTTTTGAAGCTCTGCCAATTTCTCACGGATCTTGATGAAGCCCAGATGTAATTTTCCACCGAAATGATCAGCTAATCGTCGATCATTATCATGAATTCCAAGATATGCACTGCAAACTTCACATACTCTTAGCTTCTGTTGCTGATAACTGGATGCCGGCATACTGTTTCGATATTCTTGTTCAGCCTCGTTCTTCTTCTTTCGTAACTCGTCAATCTCACCCATAAGCTTCATCGATTCTTCGACAAAGCCTTCTTCGCCAAGTTGCTCAGCTTTCGCCAATTTTTTGCCAATTTCTTCTGCGAGTACATGAACGTTATTTGCTTTCGCCGCCACTTCGGCGCTAAGCTCTTCCTGCGTTTCCGCGAGTCGTTGTTTTGCTTGTTCTGTACGACGATCGCAATCGGCGATAAAATTTTGTAAATGTTCCATAGCCTTGAAACGTACAGTAAAAGAAAAAATTCAATTACAAAATAAGCTATACGGCGTAAGTAAAAATAAATTTTCTATTCAACTTAAAAATTTGATAACAGAAAAGAATAGAACTTACATCAATGTCGTAGAAATGGTCCTTTTTCTTTTGTGCAGCTTCATAGTCAGCCCGTAAGGCCAAGTCGTGAATCTGGGGGCATTCTCCCAGGTCCATGCGCTGCGATTTACAAATCATTCGATATTAGCTTATTATTACATTCGATCCTAAGAAGCCTTATTGGATTTATTTAATATATACATATATATATACATATATATATATACGCATATATACACATATAGTCCCTCCCGACTTGTTTTATGAAAGATTATATTACGACAAGAACAAGGTTTCTCAACTGGCTGTTCCGTAAATAGAAAACCGAACTAGATAAATCGATAGCCAACTAAATAATTTAAAACGCAACAACGATAGAAGTTAAAGACCCTAATTATCCAGAAAAATACGGTCCAAGGATGTTCTTTATTATTCTTTTTTTACGAGAACTTATAAATTGTAGACAAAAGTATACAAATGTACACTTCCGGTATAGACATACGCGCTTACAAAGTAATTATATATACTTGTATATATATTTATTTTCGAATAAACAAATATACTAATACATATTTATTTATTCTTATATACATACACGTATATACGCTTACATTCAATCGATATTATCATTATTATTATTATCATTATTTATTTTTTTGATTCACAGAAATTTTAAAGTAAAAATGCAGTTCAATTTACAGATAAATATTTTGTTATGTTCACTTACAGAGTGGTAACACCTCTCCGCCTGACACGACAATGCGATGGCAATGAAGCTACAATCAGCACACACCTTAAGTTCATATGTTCAATGGTCTATGAAACAACTTACAACCTAATAGGTTTATTATACTATTTACGATAGAACACGAAATTGCGATATGTGAATCAATTCTAGACGATTTAGAAAACGAGTTCAATACGTACATCCAATGCTGAAGAAAATTTTTCTAACAAAACTGCCGTGCTGTATAGTTTCCCCTAAATAAATGACTCTCTCCCTCTCGCTCACTGTTCATGCCACTTTTCACTCTCTTTTTTCTCACCGATGACTTTATTAACTTGCAAATTGCCAAAATAAATGTTTGATCATTAACAATTAATGCACGATTTTCCCTTTGATATTAGTATCTCATTTTATTACTGTTATTGTCGTTTTCAAATAAAACGGAGATTTAAAGTTAACTGCGTATGCATATCAACCGAAAGGTGCGCGTTACGATAGTACGCATTAAAATTAGTTTTGATAATAGTTTGATTGTACATAAATCTCCCTAATGGTACATACGTTTGAAACGAATGAATGAAAAGAAGAGTTATAGTATATCTGATGTCAAACATCACAAGACTAACATACAATGAAATCTCGATCGAACATTTCTCTAAATAATTTTTACGTAAATCCCTAAATCAATCGTTTACATAAAACAATAATATCTTTTCTTTGTAGAAAAGAGAAATCAATATTATAATATTTTTCACAAATCGAAAAATTAATCGATAAATATTTCGAATAACATAGCGAATTTTCATAAAATAACCAATCGAAGTTTCATTGCATTTCAAATTAATTGAAAATTTATTGAAAAACAAGTTTAAATATGTTGAAAAAACATTTACGATTCCGAGACTCGAATTCGTCAAAAATTTAGTGTTCTTGGCAATTCGCATCCATTTTTATTTTTTTCCCTTCCTTTTTAAAATCTTTTTCTTTCTTTTTACTTACAGATCACTGCTTCATTTCCTGAACCCACTATATCTCCGAGGATGAATACGATTTTCACACATACTTTCAAAGTAAACTTGATTTCTACCTGCCGTAAACGGCATTATTAGTAAGAAGCGACAATAAGACATCGTCTCATGAGAATCAGCATGGCGCTACTCACCAACTTTACACTGGCCTTTTGGGGTCTCGGAATTAATATTCGACACTCAGCCTCGCCACCGTTGACCGGTAGAGGGGCTGAGGTAACCGCCCGCCTTTATGTATCATTAATCAAATTAATATACCTAGTACTTGAATTATGTTAAAGAGATAATCAAATTGTAGAATTGTAATACGTACGTCCTCTTCGCTTTTTCAGTACTTACAGTAACGCGCATGTGAGAGCGACAAGTACAACACGACATATGAGCGGACAATACTCGCAACAATATTGTACAATGGATCTGATTGGAATTGCTTTTTCCAGAGACTCTGGAAATAGAACTGTAGGTACATTGACATTAGTGAACTTGTATATTCATCATTCTCGCGAGTATTTGCCAGAAGTATTTCGTTTTTTTTTTCTTTCTTAACAATTTCATTCATATAATACTCTTTTTTATGTTTTCAAATCAGTCTTTAAATACTTCGTTTTATTTATTGTTATTTTTTGTATCTTACGTAGTTATTTTTAATTTTACCGTAATAAACCTGAGCGTAAGACATATACAAGGGTGCTTGCTAACTGCGATAAGAGACGCCACCCTAAGCACCGAATGCTAGGTTGTAAGTCTCCTTTTATCATCCCTCAACATGCTACAGTACTTTCCAGCGGTTCAATTTCTTAAACATAAAATAAAATATACTTTTCTCTTTTTTATTTTTAAATCGAATTATTTAACAAAAGAAAAAAAAACAGCTAAGAACTAAAAAGAAATTCAATGATTCCCAGCCAAATGATACTATAGACTATAAACACTTAATACATATGCTTTATATAAAACGCATTTTTTACATCTTAATGAGAAAGAATTTTTAAAATGAGTAAAAGTTTTCTGGCCCTTCTATAAAGAAATGTGATATTATGATATGCCAATTACTAAAAACATTTTCAATATCATTTTAAAAAATGTTCAATCTATTCGAACCATCACATAAATGCAGTTTACTTGTTAAGATTTTATTTTTCTAAAAAAATTCGCATAAATATTTAATACATAAAAAAAAGATTCATAATGTCGCCTTATTGCAAGTAATTGGGCGGATATAGAATCGGAAAAATCTGAATTTTTAATTTTTTTTTTTTAACAAACACCCTTTAGACCAATTCGCACAAGATGACAAAGAAATGCGCGAAGCAGTACTAATATGATCGGTATTACGCTTGTCGTACGGAAAATCATGTTCTCACTGTAATCGTAGACGTCATACGTTCGCGATTTCCTGCATGTAGATACGTTCCGCGATTATACGGGGCCACCAGACTAAATGTCGTTTTAATTTCTAAGTTTCATGAAGAAAAGAAGTAAAATGAATTTAAAAACTTTTAGAGTATTCTTAATATTATTTTGAGCAAATACCAATTTTTATTTACAATTGAAAATACTACATTATATCATGACATGATATTTCATATATTGATAAAATTAATAAAATTGATAAAAACAGATTGTTGATGATTTCAACCATAAATATTCCAAACTGGATATTAAAAGTTCTGCATCTTACTTCTTTCCTTTTCTGAGGAATCTGAAAGGCTTCTCCTTATTTATCATAAGTTGCTGCCCCGTATTGCACTTCAACGCCTATCTGGTGTGAATTGATCGGAATCAATTCTCCGAGTGTATCACACAAATGTTATCCTATTATTTGTATGCCATTGACTTGTGTTGTTCAATTATTTGATATAATGTGTAAAATCGATCCGACCAATTGGCACAGATTAAAAATGGTATGATTCACAATATATGTACTTTGAACGATTTTTTTATGATATTCAAAACTATGTAAAAACTACCATATGATAATATATGAAGAGAGATTTGTCAATGAAAATATATGTTGAATATAAAATAGTTTAATATATTATTAAAATAAGAAATGCTTCACTTTTTTCAATTGTCCAAATAAGATAGGCAACCATTCATCATTGAAAAAGTTGACATAATGTGTACATAAAACTTAATTATGATAAATAATATCAATATTAAATAATTATTATAGTTACACGATATAAAATATATGTAAATATTAGATATAAATATGGATATTACATATATTATTTTGATCATTCAAATGAAATGAAATAAATAATGTATAGGAGCAATAAAATGATTTATAATATTTGATTATATCAATATTGAATATTGAATATTGAAAATATATAACACATTTATGTGTACACATGTATGCATGTTTATGGTATATATAATTGCTTATAATGCATTAAATATATGAAACATTATGTTTTGTGTTCTTATAATATCTATACACTTATCTATAATAGCTACTATGTTTTAGTTGAACATCTTATAGCAAAATATAAATGTTCGCTTAATTATATAAAGCTACAATTTTGTTATAGCTTTTCTTTAGTGCACTTTTTTATTCAAGTTAAATGCAATATTAACTCTAAATGGTGCCATTAATAAAGTTTTATATGAGAAATATGCAACTTTTCTTATAATTTATATATTGTCATTGACATTATATATGTTATCATTTATATTATACTAAAAACATATCTTATATGAATCATAACTCATATAAAACACATATCTAATGCTATTATAAGTTACAGGTATGCAAATTGAATGATATTAATATAACTACTGCATCTGTAATCATCTTTGTTATGTATTACTTTCACTTTATATCAATATAAGAAAAAAAACCAAATGTTCATTACACATTGAAAATATATATAATTTAACCACTGAATTTTTATAGCTTTTGAAAATTATATTAAAGCAATGTTACATGTAGGTGTTGAAAATGTATTAATGTTTTACAATGTATGAGAAAAAAGCTCAAAAGGAAAGCAAATGAGTTTATTAATAAAGTGAAAGCAATTGAATCATGTAACCAGAAGAGACTGAAAAAATACAAATATAATGATGAAATAACTAACTGTGACATCAATACATACTGATGTCTGATTGCTTTCATATTAATGCAAAGACGTATCAAAAGAGAGATACGATAATGCTCTATTGTAGCGCAGAAGTGCCAATGGTATGTCATCGATATTCAATATGTAATAATTCAAGTAAACTCACTGTTGATGATAGGATTTCGTGTGGGCAGCATGCCAGCAAAAAGCTCTTGCAGACCTTTGGATCGGAGTATTTCACTTGAAATTTGTTATTTTCTCCTAAAATAATGATATATTTGTTAGTAATCAAGTCTCATAAACAGATGAGTATACATGTAATGGTAAAAGGTGTAAGCCACCATCTTGTATTTTTGTACGAGATTTCAGATAATTGTAAATAATAGTGTTATACGAAGGATAGTCAAATTCCATTTCTGAATCAATAATACGTACCATTCCGTCCAGTTCCCATCAACTGGTCAAGCATAGCACGCATTTGATCATGAGCAGTCATTTTTTATGAAAGTACAATATCTAAAATGCACTGTCAAAAATGGGGAAGAGCAATCAGCCACGCCGCCAGCCTTCGAGATTCGAGTTATTGTCCAACTCGTACTTATCGATCAGAATGTGGTACGTATACCACTAATCGTGTGCGTGAGACTCGCACAGGTCGTTCTACATAACATATAAAACTTCCGAGCATAAGTCAGTAACCAATAACGTTTCAGATCTTATTTTCACATTCAGAAACTGTATTTGATTGGTAGTCCCTTTAATAACAATTTCATAATTTAGCCATTGATTTAATATATAATAAAAATAGGACAATATACGGAGTTGTTAATATTTGATATAAACCTTTTTAAAATTATCTATATTTTCTACATTTCCAATGTCTTTTTGAAATATTTCTCTATACGGCTTTAAGTTGGTAATAGATCAACAAATTTTCCGAATTTCCTTCAAAAAAGATACACTTAATAATCCAAAATTATAAAAAGCTATATAAATAAACGAACAGTATAAATTATAAAGAAAAATATTACCAAGTTTAGAAAAAATTCACGTCTGATATACCTTAAATTCTAGATAAAATACGAAAATATAATAAAAAAAAAATATGATACGGAAGATGCAATTATATATAAAGTTGCGTCGGCGCAAGAGAAACGCATTTCATTAGCCTCCAGAACGATCATCTATGGTCATTGTGAATCTAGGGAGTTCAATTAACTGCTATACATATATTCAGTGCACTAGTAACCCTACTGCGCGTGTGTAAAACGCGCCGGGGGTGGTTAGTCGATGGTTCGGTCTACGAACGTGAAAAATTGCTATTTCAATCAAGATCCGGTTATATTGTTTGTGTGATTTGTATAAGAAGAAGCGAGATCACATACTATATTCTTTTCACTGATAATTTTTCGAATAACGACGTTAGAATAGACGACAAGCACGATAGAACCGATTTGCGGAACTGCAGCGTACAATACGCACGCGGTGTCTAAAAATGGCGAAGGTGTTTCGCGCGGTGACAGTATCGACTTTGTCAAACAATGGACAGTCAACAGCAAAATTTAACAAGCCGGTCACGCTTAATATCAATTATGATCCACAAGGTCTCAGCGTTGAGTTCCTTGCAGGTACTTGTTCACTGATAAATAATCAATTATGAATTATGTTAGCGTCGTTACAAAGTAGACAACATAACCATACTTAAATGATCGTATATAGTCTCTTTTTTTTTTTAATCAAAACTTAATGACTACTACTAATATACGTCATAATCATCGAATTTTTTTTAAAGACTTCTCTAATTTGTCATGTAAAAAGATTGACAAAATGTAGGATACTTATCTTTCGTTAAGTATCCATTTAATTCGATAGAATTTATATTTACGATGTGATTGTTCTGCTACATAAATATAATTTTCGTTTATGTTAAATGATAATAAATAGATTTCAATCGTCTCTTTTTTAAACATTTGAAATATTAAAAATATTATGTTTCCATTATTTTCTGAGAGAGAAGGTGCATACTTTATAATCTCTTTGTATTCGTTTGATGTTTTTAAATATACCCTTTTAATTATCAATTAATGAGTTTATTTTATTGTAGGAAATTTTTTATATAAAAGGAGAATATTAATAATAAAAATTGCAGATGATTGTAAGTTATTTTGTAAATGTGAAAGACAACTTTTTATATTCTTTTTATTGTTTCATAATAGGAGAATCAACTGGTAGAGATAAAACAACACTATTGGAATTCCCAGTAACTCCTAGTACAGAGTGTTCTAGAGTTTCATCTAGAAGCTATGTATTCACACTTGATACCGATAGCTTACTTATAACATTTGTCAGTGAAACCGGTGAGCTAACAAATACTCATAATTTAAATTGTATTGTTTAATTTAATTTCTTACATCACACTAAAGATGGTGTGTTTTCTTAGATTTTAGAAATTTTCATTCACAAATATTGAAATTAAAGAATGGCAAAGGTGTTTCTGCATTTAATGAAAGGACTGAAGAATCATCAGCTATGCAATATTTTCAATTTTATGGTTACCTATCTCAGCAACAAAATATGATGCAAGATTACATTAGGACTAGTACATACCAGCGGGCAATCTTGGGAAATCTGTCTGACTTTAAAGATAAAGTTGTGTTAGATGTAGGTGCAGGTTCTGGAATATTATCATTTTTTGCAGTCCAAGCTGGTGCAAAAAAAGTATATGCAGTAGAAGCAAGTAATATGGCAAATCATGCAGAACTGTTAGTTGCTGCTAATAATTTGTCAGACAAGATTATTGTCATTGCTGGTAAAATAGAAGAAATTGATTTACCAGAAAGGGTAGATTGCATAGTGAGTGAACCCATGGGTTATATGTTATACAATGAAAGAATGCTTGAAACGTATCTTCACGCAAAAAAGTGGTTAGTTCCAGGTAAATGTCATTTAACTGTTCTCTTGTTCCAATTTATTTTCAATAATTGTTATAGTAGAAATAATAAAATAATCATTTCACAGGTGGAAGAATGTTTCCCTCTCGAGGTGATCTTCACATTGCACCTTTTTCCGATGAAAATCTTTATATGGAGCAATTTAATAAAGCTAACTTTTGGTATCAAACATGTTTTCATGGTGTAGATCTCTCAGCGATGCGAAATAATGCGATCAAAGAATACTTTAGACAGCCAATAGTTGATACCTTTGATATAAGAATTTGTATGGCTAAATCTATCAGACACATTGTAGATTTTCAAACTGCTAATGAGACTGATTTACATAAAATAGGTGAATTTGTAGATAATGTATGATTTTTGCAATCAAGGTATTTAACAATCAATATATTACATCATTTTATATATTGCTTAGAAATTGATGTGGATTTTCACATATTGGAAAGTGGCACTTGTCATGGTCTTGCATTTTGGTTTGATGTTGCATTTATTGGATCAACACAACAGGTTTGGTTAAGCACAGCTCCCACAGAACCTCTTACTCATTGGTATCAAGTTCGTTGTCTTTTGGAAAATCCTTTGTTTTGTAAAAGTGGTCAACTGCTGTCTGGGAAAGTCATTCTTATTGCGAATAAAAGGTGAAATAATATAATTATAATGATGGCCTCTAAAGTTTGAGAATGTTCTTTTTAATATAGAATGTATGCGTAATTTCGTATAAAACGATGTTTCAGACAATCGTACGACGTAACAATAGAATTGAAACTAGAAGGGACGAATATGGAAAGTAGTAGTAATACTTTAGATTTGAAAAATCCGTACTTCAGATATACAGGAGCAGCTGCACAACCCCCACCTGGTTTAAATAATACGTCTCCTAGCGAGTCCTATTGGACTACTTTAGATGCACAAGGTGCCAGACAAGCGGTAAACATGGTTAATGGAATGTCTGTGAACGGTTTAGGAGAAGTTTCTATGGATGCGACCGCGGCAGTAAATCCCAGTAATTTGCTTGCAATAGGTAAAAAAAAAAGGTTGTAAAAATGGCTTTTTATTTTAAGAACATAATATAATTGTTATTTGTGTGACTGTAATCTAGGAGGACAACCAAATATTCATCCCGGTTCGATTTCGAGTACAGGGCGGGGACGAGTAGGGGGTACAGCGACAAGTACACAAGCAGCACAGTTAATAGGTGGTGGAATCACTCCAAATATGTTTACATCTCCCGCTACGGTAAGTGTAAAAGTATCTGAATTAGACTTCGAGCGAGCTACTGCCAAAATGTGGTACTAAGTGTACTAAGATATTTATATGCTCCGTACTCATATTCAATATGTGTAAACATCTGCACCAAACAATAGCTCGCTAAATACTCGATTTATAAATCTAAAGCAAAAGGATACTAAAGTGTACGCCTGCCTGCGTGTCTTTCGCGCTACAGCTTGGTGTTACTTTCCAGCAATCGCTGGTCCTTGGCAATACTTCACATTACCCAGTGAATCCCAGCTTGATGATTGGAGATTACGTGACACCTGGTAATGGCATATCATCTCAAACGTATCGACAATGATCAATGGCTAAATCATTTTGCACCGAGTATTCTCATTCGGCAAAACAATTAAGTGATCGCCATAGCTCTAGCAGTAGCGGAGATATCAGCAACAACAATAAACAGAGCCGCAAGTTGGTGTTTAGTTCCCCAGCAAGCAAATTACGACTCTCATCTGCTGTTCGTATCTTAAACGCGGTTAACTTGGCCAATCTTAATACGAACGTTGGTCACGTTAGTGGCAGCAGCAGCAACAACTTCGCTTACTTTAATAAAGTCATCATTGGTTCTGGTTTTGGATTTGGATGGAGCGTTAGAAGAAATAAGTCACAATGGGAAGCACGTTGGAGGAGAGTGCGAACCGTCCTCTCGTAGTTGTCATTAATTTCCAATTAGCCTTTATTTAATTGAAATCCCTTGAAGGTTTGATCTTCCAGATCGAGAAGTGCATGCTTGCCAAATGTACCCAAGAAAATAATATTTTTTAACGACAATACAGTTTACTAAAGCGTAATGTTCCACGCGACAACTATTTTACGGGATCCTGATACAACATCGATTGTACATCAAAATCAAATTAACGAAAGCAACGGGAGTAATCACAGTTGCAATCTTTTTCCCCCTATTTCCTTCGATGTACACTTCTTCAAAAAGGTTTCAGTATCGGATTAACCGTGCATCTAACGATTAAAACTCTACTGTGTATACAGGTTTGATTGAGTTTCGATCTTAAGCGATTTTTACACAACGTTTAGGTATATATAGCGTAATAACGTTCCGAATATTTCGAAAAGTGCAAAAAGCAATAATTCGTTAGGGATACGATATGGAGCACTCTGTGGCATTGCCTGTTATTTATATCGATTTTATTTTCGAAGTGGTTATATTCAATGAATCCTTCTTATACTTTTCCTCTATTGAAAACGAAAAAAAGGAAAAAAATAAATAGAATATGAAAAATTCCGTATGGTTACGTCCACCATAATTTCATTTAATTTCTGAACTGTTATTTTTTATTTTTTAGTACATAGTACTTCCGTTAATTATTTATAACTTAGAGAAGAACAAAGAAATTGTATATAATTAATTACGTAAATCGATTGACCCGATGATATAATTTGCATTAACAATAAGAGAAAGAAGAACATATTTCAATAAAATGATGATAAATTATGTTGCGATTCATATGTAGCTGATTTACTGTATTGTATTATTGCAATGTACAGATACTAGAATAGCATGTATAGGCACAATTTCAAATTTGTGACATTTGTATTACATATCGGCCTTCGGTCAATAGGATTAATTCTATACTTTTAGTGTACTTCTATTATAGTAGAATTTTACATATGTCGTCCCCATATGTCTCATATTGATTACTCATTTCATTGAGTAACTAAATTTTCCTTTGTTGCAAATTGAAAAGAAGTGGATTTTGTTGTTTTAGTAAAATATGACTTATAATATTCTAATATTTATAAATTTATGAAATAAGAATTATATGAACAATATATAATGAAACAATATCTTGTTTATTTAAATAGGTTTATTTTTCATTTACTTGTTTCTCAGTATACATATTTTGTCTATTTCTATAAAAAACATACATTAAACAAAATCCATTTGTTTCATTTTCCAATCTTAACAAATTTTGTTACGCGGTATATAATAAAAGTAGGAAAAAATTTTTTTTATAGTCTCGAAGTAACGAACGACTTATTTAATTGAATGGGTAAAGATATATTTCTAAATTAAAGATTCAGGTAATCTTCTGATAATAAGGTATCTTTATGATATTTGTAGAAATGAAGTAAACACGTGTAGTAATGTCAATGCGATTTTTACATATTTCTTCAGTTTAAAGATACAGAGTTACAAAATCTTTCGTTTTTATTTTATAACAAAACCTGAAAAACATAAACATGTATAAAAAGTATTATATTTCTTGAGGTTCTTGTTTTTTTTACATATTTATGTATTCATTGTCACAGTTTCATTCTATATATTTTGGTGATCCTAAATTTTATTATTCGAAGATTATCTATTCATAACATAATTGTACATATGATACTCTTAATTTTTACAAATTGATTATATTCAGATCTCGGTAATAACGCTTAAGTCTCATTAGTTCCTAAGGAGTGCTCTTTAGTTGCTATTTGCACAAACTTGCTTTTCATTTTAAGATACTTGTTTTTTCTTTTAATATATCAATCCTATATAGCTTGGAAAGTACTTTCGAACTTAATGAACCAGTTAGGTATACATTGCTCTCACAAAGAAGGGAATCGTTTGATTTGAGATCAGCTTGTAGTCTTGCAGATTAAATTTTTCGGATTTGATGTGTATGATATAAACGTTTATTTTAACGCTTATTTTATTGATTTATTGTCATTCTTACAAAGGGTTTCCTTTATCGACGATGTAATGCTAGATGTGTAAATAATTTGCTAGTATTCTTTGATGTTTGTTTAAGGAGTGGTTGTAGTTGTACGTAACGGAGCATATAATTTTTTTAGTGTATGTATTTAATATTTGAGATCACATTGACTGCAGGCATTCCACAAGTGCTGATAACATTATACAATTCGTTACTCTATATAAAACATGAACATGCCTCTTCCAATCTCGTTCTTTCTCTATTTCTATTTCTCTTTCACTCTTTCTCTTTCAGAGAAAAAAAAATTGGAAACATTAAAAGCAATATTTAGAATCGAACGCGTACAAAAGTATTAGTTACCGTGTGTTTTAAGTTTCAATAGGAGAGACAAAAGATTGAGTAAAACTAAGCATATACCTTTTTTGATATTTTTCTAGATATTGCTTTCAGTGTTAGCGCGTGTACTTTCAAGCGTATGTTCTTTCTTTTTTTCCTTTGCCGTCTTTTTTCCTCTTTTTTTATTATTCCATTTTAGAAAATTTTTAACGACTGAAAGATACAAAATATCTCAGGTAGCCAAGTAAGTTTGAAGGATACTGTTTTTATACATTTTCTGCCACTTTTCAATTGTGCGCTCGGATTTCGGAAATTTATGGTTACGTGTGGAAGAGAAAAAAAAAGAATAAGTTCTTCCCGTTTACTCTTCATAATATTGAGCTTAATTAATTGCTTTTATCTAGATACGAAATATTTGCAAGTAAAGAAAATGTACACGTATTAGTTTGGAAAACAATGACAAAATATTTGCGTATCACAAAAGATTTATTACTCAATAATGTCATTTCTGATATTGTTTTCTAGTTCTCTTGTAATGTGTGATAAATGAAGAGTTATTAGGTGGTGTAGAAAGTATTAAGTATTAATCGATTTGCAGCAGGAAGTATAGTTTTAAAATTTGGAATAAATCATTTGTTTTAATTAATCAATAATTTATAAGGCATTAAATTTTATAGAGTGACACCCAGTTACATTATAAAATCATATTTGTTCAATATTTCCTGTTGCTAATGGATTAAATATTTTTCCATTTTCTTTTGAGTGACCAAACCGAAGAGTGATTTATTTAATTATAAACATTTTGTAACTCGGCTTCGATTCTTTTTTCTACATTAAAATTTTTTACAATAATCGAAACACCTTGATTTCAATATTATTGCGAAGTATTTATCTCATAATTAATCGAAATTTTTTATCCATTCCAGATATCAAAGTCTTAAAGTACATGTATCGAAATTTTCATTCTCGGACATCAGAAAAATTGCTTTTTAAATTATATTTAAATTATAGGCTTAATTTAAAGACACGTAAATTATGATTATTCATTTAGAACTTATTATAATTAGATAAGAATAAGTAATTGTACATAAGCTCAAAGGTGACATAAATTTTTGTTCCACAAGCGATTGTTTTAACATATAACGTATAATCCACATTATGCTTTGTTTACCGTAAACTGATTAAGGAAATGAAAAGAGAAGTAAAAAGAGATTGATAAGTATGCACACATTTTACTTAAGAAATTAGACGACACTAGAATTCCAATAAAAAGGAAATGCTCAGCTTTGTACAGTGCATACATATAAACGTATAAATTCGTGTATGCATACACACTCGTGATATATACAGTTTGCCTATGTCTTTTTTATGTATAATGTCTATATATGTATAAAAGAATCATGTTTTACATATACGACAGTCGCAAGGAAAAAATCTGCTTACACACACGTGCATTGTACTTCAACAAAACTTCGATTACTTTATATTTAGTGCATTGACAATTTATCCTGTAATTATTCTCAGGTAAAAAATGCCATAAAGTTCGATATGTACGGTGTGAATTGATTTCCCTGAACGGCCAGGAAATCATCAAATAGAATAGAAACAAACTGAACGTTGATATATGTTATACTAATACATCATCGCCTTTGTAAGCTCCATCTAATGATACATCAAGAAGAAATTATACACAAAACGATCATTCGAGAACTGACGAAGAAATTCAATTTCAATAAGTGAACACGATACATAATTCGACTTAATCAATTTGTATCGATACATTTAATAGAAACATTCAACGTCAGAGTGAATTATATATTCGCTCTTAATTCTATTTGAACATTTAATGATTCTGAAAATTCGTAAAATTACTTGAAATTTTGTCTGTATTATTATATATATATATTATTTTAATTTAAAAATTTATTTATTGCATTGCAAATATTTGTAAGGATTGGTGTGTTGATAAGTTGATTCTTAATTCCTGTATAACATATCTCTAAAGAAAAGTACATTAAACGAGCGAACATTAAACATTTGTTCTCGACTATATATAATATACTCATCTTTTAACATTTTTTTGATTGAACAAGATAGGAAGTAAGCACAATATCTAAGTAAGAAGCGTAACGTATTAGAACAAATTTGCCTAGTATTTGCAATCTACTTATTTGTAAAATATTAATATTTGTATTCTGCCAACGTTTCTACAGATAAACGGAAAACAAGATTGCTCAGATTATTTCACCCTAAATCTGAGATTAAGTTAAAATAAACTTATTTACTTCAATATCATTGTGAAATTCATTCCCAAATGTCGCGTGACAACTTATTCTTCTATTCTTAACATTTTAAAAGTTTATGTTATTGAAATAAATACATAATTTTTTAAATTCCTTTGTTTTCCCGCCTTTTACTCAAATCGTAGTTTCTATGAATCGATATATCAACTCGTTGATTTGAAAATATTGATATAACGTTTACTTCACAGTGAAAACGTTACAATCGTATCCTAATTACGAGATGTTCATAATTAACCTCATATGTCTTGAATTACATCGCCTTGGGATGAAAATTAATCATTAAAGTATGATTATTAAAAAGTTTGACAATACGGTGTTATTTAATAATATGTATGAATGAAATGATCATCGTAATAAATGAATGTCTTTAATTAAGTGTGATTAATTAAGTAAATTGTTAGTGGTCAATGTGTTATAAATGGTTTTATTTTTTATTATTTGTGAATTATAATCACATTTAATTTTTATTTGATTTCATTTTATCAATGAAATGATGAACCAAATTTTACCTAAAGACATTCAATATGTACAAAAAGTTCTGATGTCGTTAATTTTTTTATGTATTACACAGTTATTTATTTATTTGAACCATGTACAACCTTATTATTTCATTGATGAGGTTTTTCACGTACCTCAGACTTTGCGATATTGCGCTGGCAATTTTACACAGGTATGTTTTAATTGTTTGTAATTAATCTCTATTTTTCATAACAAATTATTACAGTTTCTCTGGTTATTGAAGGAATAAATTATTTTCAAACTAAAAATTTAATTTTGATGAACTACGTTTATGAGATATATTACTGAAAATAAAATAAAATATATTTCGTTATTACATTTGAGGGATGTTATTTTCAGTGGGACCCTAAAATTACCACTTTACCTGGGTTATACCTAATTGCAACTCTGATATTATCACCCTTAAAACTCTGTAATATTTTTTATATGAGATGCATAAATTTGTTCGGAACATTTCTGAATCTCTATCTTGCTCACAGCATAATTAAACAAATTTCAATAACTCATTGGACGCAAAGATGGAATGATTGGATGAAATTTACTGTGGCTTGTAACATTATGTTTTTTCCACCGTTATTTTTTTGGCATTTTTTATATTATACAGATGTCGCATCAGTTAATGCAATATTACTAATGTTATTGTTACATTTATATAAAAAATTTAAAACAGCAGCTTTAGTAGGTATGTATAAAAACCAATGAACTACAAGATATATTGAATTTCAAAAGTAGCAGTTATCATTTATATCATGCAGGTTTTTTGTCTGTGTTAATTCGACAGACAAATATTATTTGGATTGCATTTATTACTATGGAACATTTATTTGATTTATTAGATCATAAAATACAAAAACCAATTTCACATGAACAGTATACTTCAATAATGTATTTAAGAGTGAGTAAATTATTGTTGAAATATTTGTCAAAAGTCGAATATTTTGCTTATTTAAAATTTACATTAAATGTGCTTTTTAGTTGTTATGGGAAAAAATAATGCAAGAAACATGTCATGGATGGAAGTTGTTTATAAAGTTCATAATTCAGTTGGGTGTACAATTATTCCCATACATTGTAGTATGTGTTATGTTTATTGCTTTTGTTGTATGGAACAAAGCAATTGTAGTTGGAGATAAAACAGCTCATGTTCCCACTGTTCATATTCCTCAATTGTTATATTTCTCTACTTTCCTATTTTGCTTTTTATGGCCACACATGATTATTTACTGGAAAGATTATTTAAAGTTTATTAGTAAACACTGGGTGTTTGCAAGCTGTATCTTGATTCTTTTAACTATAATTGTTCATTTTAATACTCTTGTACACCCATATATGTTGGCTGATAATAGACATTATGTATTTTATTTTTGGAGTAGGTTAATGGGAAGATATAAACAATTTAAATATCTTTTGGTACCAATATACTCATTCACTTTATATACAATGTTTCACGGACTTAAACATTTAAGATTTATGACACAAATTAATTACATCATTATGATTTCTGTAGTACTTATTCCTCAGTTACTAATAGAACCACGTTACTTTATTATTCCATATATACTTTATCGGTTCCTTGTTAAGGAACCAAAGAAATGGCAAATTATTGCAGAATCAATAACTGTAATTGTAGTAAACTTTTTACAATTCTATATCTTTGTCAATAAAGTTTTCTATTGGAATGATCAGCCTTATCCTCAAAGAATTTCTTGGTAAATTAAAGGATGAAATTTTCTGACTACAAACTTGTTATTTGTTTAATAAATTTTAAAATTTCCAAAATGTATGTATTTATTTCCATCCTATATAATTCTTACAATACCTTTTAAATTTATATTTATTTAGAAGAATATTTATGCAATATATTGTAGATAACAATATAATATAATAAACATGCTTACGCGTGTGTATATAGCATATATATATATATATCTCGCATATGTATAAAATAGAAAAATACATCATATAATAATAAATTTTAAGATTCACCTTTTATATCATTTTTATAAGTCATTAATACTTTCTTTTTTAACATTTTTCTTATAAATTTTTACTCGTAGAATACTTTTACAGTATTTAACAACAGCGCTTAACAATAATTGAGATTCAATGAGTGGAAATATAACAATTCCAGATTTGAAGTAAAGCTTGTAAAATTTCGTGTCTTCTGTATTGTATGTAGATTCTTATAATCTTCTTTCGTTTCTTAGAAATATATCAATATAATAGCGTAAATCATTTGTAACACATTAAGTGAATAACAAGTGAATAAATAAATATATGGACATTAATATTCGACAAATTGGCCATTAAATGCGATGAGATATAATCTCACATTTTTTGTTAATATAGTTTTAAGAAACAAGTGCTAAAAGACATTTCTTGTAATGTCCGGAACAATCGCCCTGTAAAAAACATAGTCATTAGACTTAATCAGTTAATTTTCTTGCATTTTTCTGTTGAATATACTAACGGATATAAATTCTTCTAGCGATTCATTATATAGCTGTCTGAATGTTTCTTTGATTTCTCCCATGTCCACTTCGCAACGTGTGACAACCAGTCTGATTAAACGATCATCATCTGTACCAAGACCTTTCATGCTTTTGTATAATTGTTCAGCAAAGAAACCGGCTCTGTTTTTGACGCACTTCACTGTGGTGGAATTAATTCAATATCAATATACCGTTTCAATCAAGACTATAATATGAACATAATATATTATTTACATACCGATGGCTAGAAGACCTTTTTTGATATCACCCGAGAATTCGTTCTCGATTGCATCTTCAATAGCATGTCCCGTAATATTTTCATATTCTTGGAATACCTGTTTCAATTGTGGAACATTTCTTTGAACCAGTACCGCATTAAATGTTGATTCATCAGTTCCGAAACGGAGTTCACCTGAAAAGAAAGGGAAAGTGCAAATACCATATATTGATAACGTTATAAATCAGTTGCGTTATTTATAACATTACATACCAGCTCTGAGAAGTTCTTTGGCATCTTCTATAGCGGCTGCGTGATCTATGTCGAATGACTCATCTCTGTTGGCACAACATAACGATACCATTAACCGCTTGAAATTCCCGGAAGTATCATCTCTTAGATCATCCTCTAATGTTCTTCCATACACTAAACAGTAAAAGAGAAATGATTGTGATTCTTCAATAAGGAAATTTGTAATTTAAAAAAAAATTATGTCGAGTGGGACTTACTCGCTTCGTAAGCTTGTTTAATCACGCGAATCTCGTGATTGGACATAGTACACAATACTTCTATGAGGACGCATTCGTCGGTACCGATACCCGCCATTGCGTCATGTAATTCTTTGGCATAAAATTGCGGTAACGGCATCATCATAGCAAGAACTAATCTTTCGAAGTTGCCCGACAATTCAGACTTCAAATCTTTTATAAGATCCTATTAAAGAAAATTTGAATTAATTTAAAATAACATATATATATATGTTATATATTATATATATATTATATATTATATATGTATTAGTCTTTTTATAGCCTATAATTAAATTTTAACGTTTTTACCTTCCCATATAAAGTTTTGAACTGGACTGCAATTTCTTGGCGTTGCAGATTACTGCGATTGGCAAGCACATGAATAATAGCTTTTTCATCTGTCCCAAAACCCTTCATTGCTTTCCTTAAGACTTCTGCATCTGCTCTGGCATCAAAATCGTTGTATGGTACAACTGTAGGGGACAGCTGTAACATAAACCAACGATCATACTTGATATTTTCATTGGAGAAACAATGATTAAAGTATATGTTTTGTATATTAAATCATTCTTTGAGCAATGTAGGCTTCTAGACATCTTGTGTTAGTCTCACCTTAGGCGTAAACTGATTTCTCCGGGGGGCTGGGGCTGGGGTAGGTTGATAGGGAGAAGATCTACCTGTGTGCGGAGAATAATATCCTGTACCCTGCCCCCCAGGATAGCTTCCGCCTTGATAGGAACTTGAATTATTTGAGTGAGCATTGGAAGCAGAGGTGTAAGGAGAAGGTATATTAAAACATTCTTTTGCATCTGGTGCATTCCGAAGATTTGGATACATATTATAATCTTGCTGTTGCGGATATACAGAAGGTTGTCTTGGATATGGTTGCTGCATTTGTTGGGATGGGTAAGGAGAAGGGGATTGGGGCATAGGTAAAGG
This sequence comes from Bombus pyrosoma, assembly GCF_014825855.1. Lineage (NCBI taxonomy): Eukaryota > Metazoa > Arthropoda > Insecta > Hymenoptera > Apidae > Bombus > Bombus pyrosoma. The sequence goes on along the minus strand of NC_057780.1, from coordinate 2,432,216 downwards.
TATTTGTTGAACAGGAGCTCCTGGTGCTGGAGGAAGACATTGATTTGATATAGGATGACTAGGTTGCACGGGATATGGAGAATAAGGTTGTGGCATACCAAAAGACACAGGAGCAGAACTTGTAAAACCTATGTTGCCACTTTGAGGATAAGGCAGAGCACCGGGGGCAGAGGGTGTACCAGGTGGAGCCCCAAATGATGTTGGTGGTGGTGCATGGCCAGGAAACTGAATCACTGGTGGTCCCTTTGATAGCAAGGTGTAAATAAAAAATAATACAATCACATTTTCATGTTCATTTGTTTTCTGACTGTAAATATTTCATGCTATTTAGATGTGTTTTTACGTCGCACAAAGATATGTGAATAAAAACATATTTAAAAAAAATATGTAAGAAGTATCTATAATAGTAAGAAAAAGTAAATACTCACTTGATAACCGTAACTCATCTTAGTTGATTTCTTGCAAAATGATCACTAGACACAAAAATCTGTAATTAAATAATTATTATTCCAATTAAATAAAAAGCGTGATGTTTCGATGTTAATCTAATTGTAATAATTAACAAACCTACGGATAAATAACAGACGAAAAAAGAAAACTGTAAGATTGGAAACGCCCAGTAAAGATGCACTTGTTATGAAACAATGACAAACAAATCGTATTTCTTCAAGCTTATATCGAAGTTATTTTTGTTGCACGAAAACAGTTTAGAACTGCTTAATGTTTCGTAGAATTGTGGTACTCTATAAGTATCGGGAGATTTTATTTTTGTGACGTATTAGTAACGGGACTTGGAACCTAAGCAGATGTTACAAATCCGAATTCAAGAGAAATGATGTTTCATCAGAAGGTATATGTACAATGTAAGTACGTATACACAGTCATGGGATTAGTAGGAAAGGATAAGAGGCAATCGTTTACCAGTTACTGACGTCACATCGAACTGACGTAGCGACAGCGAATTAGACGGAAATGCCATGATCAAAGTACGCATGTGTAGTTTAGGCGCGTAAAATTCAAAATATTTTCATCAGCTGTCCAAAGCTGTTTTCACTTTTCTTTTATTTTGCCATGATAAAGATTAAATGTATCGTTCACTTCCTTTTTTTTATGATTGTTAAAGTCATTAATATCCACGCACGCAAAGACATGATTCGCACAAAGCCAACATTATCTAACAACGAGTTTATTGCTTTCATGATATAGTATCTCCGCTTAATTAGAGTACGAGTAAATTGCAGGAAATTGCAGACTTGGTTTAACAATTTACACGTTGTGCTCGAAACGCTTTCACGAAACTATGTTTATGTGTCGACAAAATCTGGCTAATATATATAAATATATTTATAGTTTGCAACATAAAGATTATAATAGTGCTTCGCTAATTGGCCACGGGTTGGGACTTCTGGCTAGTTATTAAGATTCCAATTATCTTCAAAAATGTCAATCAGTTAACGTAGCACTACTGTAAATCTCCAATATCGAATATTTCAAAAAATTATAAAAAATGAATTTGCGTTTGTTCTGTGAATTTTTAAAGAAATATGTAATATACAATTATATTCGCTCGACACTGCGGTAATAGATTTTTTGATAATTTTAATATTCATTACAACGTTGTTAGACTAGATAATAATGTTCCAGATGCGTGCAGCATTCTAAGTTATTTTTCTTATTTATTTTGAGCAACAAGAGCGCGGAGAACTTAAACGTTTTGATAATGAAACATCGAGTTCCAATAATCAAGAACTAAAAAATATCTCTGTTTAACTTAGATTTTTTTGTATATCATTTGCATTACTTTGGTAAGTTAATGTTGCATATTAAGAAGAAGCTTCAAAAGGTCTATTAAAATTTGAAAATAACTTTTTAATTTCCGTATTATACTCTACTTTCGACTTTAATCGTTGATCATTTAAAAGTCGTATAAATCAGAGATTTGGTTACAGACCTTTTGAAACGCTTCGTTACATTTCATTTGTTTCCTATCTACGCATGCATTCGATATGAATTCACGTTCGACGATCGAAGTTCTTCCTGCCGCGAACTATGTATAATCTTACGATATTTCATACAATCCATTAAAAACTGGTGTGCATAATGTCTTCCTTTATCGACGTTTTCTTTTTTTCATTTAAGACTGACTAATTTCATAATACATTATATTATACACGTAGGCAATCTCCTTAAAAGTAACACAAAATAATATGAACTAATAATATTAAGGATCCTAACTATAAAAACAGAAAGTTAAAATATTAAGGTTTCCTATTTGCTATTTCGCAAAACACTTTGTTCGTTGTTTCACAAGACAAAAATATATATACGCTGTTATAGAAATATACTATAAAACAATATTTGTACAACAACGATAAGTATAAAAGGTAACTTGCATTCACTCTGTTTCATTAAAGATTTGATGAACGCTATTCACAGTGGAATTCTAAAAAAAATTGATCCGTTGATCATATATCAAATTTAGGGTACCTACCTAGAAAACAAACAACTTGCAAGGCGAAACGGAAGATAATGCAAGAAGTTGTATATACTGAACAGTAAAGGTTTTTCTTTCTCATAGTTCTTTTAGTTTTATCGTAACTCAATCGAATTACTTTTCTCGCGCTAATTGGTCTTTACCCTACACATTATATATTATTTATTACAAGTAAAATTAATACGTTAATATGTAAAATAATGCTCTATACTCTATGCTATACAGAAACATACCACTGTAACAAAGTTTGGTTAGTTCCCATTTCCTTTGCACATTAGCTTCTTTTAAGAATTTTGAGTTATAAAGAAAGCTATATTTTGTTTCAAATCTATCAATCGCTCAAGATTAAATAATCTACATAAGATGAAATAACATGAAATAATCTAATATGATTCTATCATAGATCATAATTCCACTTTACAGTCTGTTTAAGAAAAGGACAATGTAAAAAGATAGCCTATATAGTGTCTTTTTATAACAAGGGAAATAACTTTGTTCAACCAGTCCATTTTAAACAAGCTATAGCTTCTTTCGAACTCTTTCGAAGAATAAAAGACCAAAAAAGAAGATCATTGCTACGCCAATCGTACTTTACAATACTTCAGGCACTGAATCACTTTGTTTGTCGTACTTATTAATGATTAAAATCAGATCGAACTCGGAAGTGCAATCGTAGTCAAACTACATCATACTATTTGTTGTTTCAGTTTAACTAGGTTCGTTTCACCATATAGTTTCATATCAAGGGGCGCACTTGGTTCATTTTTTTTTGTTTGCGTGTGCCAAGCGAGCACCTTGGTGCAGTTGTCGGCCAAGAATTCGATGTCCTTTGGTTCGAATGGCGCCAAACTTTTCAGAAAACCGTCTTCCTCGTAGCCGGCCTTAAACGGCATCGATGCATTCGGCCTCTGAAGTAGAAACTTCACGCTTACCGCAAAACCTGCCATATCGACCGGGAATTTTCGTCCAGCGATCCAACCGTCGTAAAATCCAACGAACTTCTCGTTTTTAATGATGGGAGAACTTAAACCAAATTTGGTGCATAATCCAACGGGGAACATGGAGACTCGTTTCGTTTTACGGATCTAAAATACATAATTGCATTTCTGTAATGATTCTTAAAATAATATTTCGAACCAACTATGACCGTGATATCTAAATCACCAGAAGTAACATACAATTTTGTGCATCGCTTTAAATCAGCAATACTTGCTCTACGTAAATTAGAAAGAATTATATGCTCGCAGAAATAATACCTCGTCAAAAAGAGCTATGTCATAGGTATTATCGTCATCGGCAAAATAAAAAACGCCATTGGTCGCATTCGCTCTGATCCATTGCAAGCCACGATTTCGATTAGATACGCCTCGTGGTTTGGCACCCTTCTTCTGCTTATACTTCTCAGGCATTGGAGCTGAAAAAGAAAGCACAAAGCGTCCGGGTGAGGCAACATCGTCGAATTTTGTGTCACGATCCAATATAAATTAGCTTATGCAAAGACTGACATGATACCCCGTTTGGGAGAATCGGCCATTACAACTACATATTCAAACACAGACTGGCCTGGCCAACAAAATCAATATAACGCTTTTTCATCGAGAGCTTTGCGGCTGTTTCAATTAATTCCCGATGAGACGGCAGTCGATCAACGAAATTAATTTTCACCGGAACTATTTACACCGCGTGTGTCGACTCGATGGCGGGATATTTTGAAAAGACTCGAAATTACTTCTTTCGATCATGTCAATAAACGATATAGATGAACAAATACAAAAATAACACGATCTTTAATTCTGATGGCTAGTCACGTATGACGAAAGAATTACAACGATATAATACATAATGTAAAGAATTAATATATTGTTGTTCCAATCAACAACCTTATGAATCGCCCAGTTGCATTATCTTTTTATCACTCTGTAACGATGTCGTTACGAGAAACTTGACCGAAATACGTTTAACTTGGAACGAGAGGTACAAAGTGACGCGAAGAACATTTTTCCTAGGACAGAGTAATTATCTCTAAACACGCTTGAAACAGAGAAAGGAAGTAGAGAAAGTATCGTCGAATAGCCGACAGATTTCGCCCAGGCTAACGATTGATACCATTCAGTCGCAGCTCCGTTTGAATTCCGTTCCAATTTCTAATCTATTGGATTTACCAGTGAGATGCTCGAACTTCAATCCTGTTCGCTCTAGCAGCCTCGTGACTTGTTTGGTAGCAACGGACGCGTCCTCGATAACGAGCCAGTAAATGTTCTTTACCAACATCAAAGTGTGCGACATCCTGGTGAGCTCGGGTATTTGTTCTGGTCGGCGATACGTCGGCGTGATTATGTACAGCGGTTCCGGTGTTTTGTTCAACTTCATCGATGATTCTTGCTGTTCGTTCGATGTCGCGTTTCGACTAGGTTCGAATCGCGCGATCTTCGAATTGTTCTCGCCCAGCTCGAAGATATTCTTGTGCAAATGATTTATTAGCTGTTGCACTAACATCGACGCTATGTCTGGACTAAGTCCGTTAATCTCTTGAACTCTGCGCACAGCGCTTTTGATCTACAAATAGAAGGACTGTGTTTTAAACGAGCGATTAAACGAACCCGAAGCAAAGCTTTCATCTTCCAATGTTTACCATTTCTTCGGTGAATTTCGACGTCCTTACGTAGCGTTCTACTTCTTCCTGGGATAGAACGGGACCATCTTCCGCGGATCCACCCGTGTTAAAGTCAGTTATCTGATCGAATCTCACACTGGTGGACAAATGATATTGGTAGAACACCACGAACAGACCTATTATGGCTACCACCCCCATTTTCATGGATGACTTCATTATACCAAAACCTGCAAAGAAAAAAATACCATTTATATACATACAATAAATTAACTAATTGATAAACCAAGTACCCTGAATCTCGTATAGGATTAAAGAATTATACAAGCACGAAAGAGATAGTTATATAATTACTTAATGGCTATCGTAAATTGATCGTGAGTTTTGTAACGGTAATTCGTTAACTGTTCGGAAGGTCTCGAGCATCTAGATAATGAAGTCGTTTAGTCTTCGTTTTTCTCGCTTCTCTGTCTTTTTTTTTCGACCAAGATGCTTTGCAAATGAACGAGCTCGTAAAATTAGGGAGCGTGTATACTGTCGTATACTAAAGCCGTTATAAAGGGGAAACGATAAGATATATGTTTCCGGTGATACGCGTGCTCTTTTATGCATACAAGATTTTCAAAAGTCATTATGTTTTATTAATTTTAACATGCGCCAGAAATACGTGATACATCGTAAGTATTTGTGATCTTTTATCGGTAATAATCGGGCTACAACGTCCAGTTGCGCGTTATTAAGAATGGAAATCACCGTGGCTTACCGTTCCACGAGATACATGCCTATCATCCGCGTCTTGAAAAGTAATACATCACGATACATTAAGGAACCGACAGCGAATGGAATTCTATTTGACGAAATTATCTTGGCGATCGCATCTCCGATGAATACCTCTACCTTTGCAGGCAATTAAAAATTAACAATATCTTTAAATAAATGTTCCATTCCAAAAACTGGCTTCACGTGTATGCATATATGTTCTATTTATCGGTTCTATCTGCTTTTTTCTAGATGCCCCATCCTTCGATCAATTTAATCCAAGTTGCGTTACACTTGGTTCGTTTTATTAATCTGTTACAAAATGATCTTATCGATATGATTAGTATTTAAGTAAATTCGCGGACACGTCGTGGGTTCTCCAAGAGATTGTTTCGATACGGATTCGACAGATACTTAACAACGACACGAATGTGAAGATTTTCAATCGTGGATACAAATGTAGTTCTTTAACTGAATTACCTACTCCGGTTTTTTAAAATGATGGACGAAAAATTCCAAGGACGTAACTTATCTCTATGAATAAATAATAAACTGATTAACGTCACACAGAGCACCCAAGTAATGATTTATAACGACGTTTTAAACATATCAATCAACATTTTCATTTTAAACACAGAAACGGTCATCTTATCCCTAGTCGATAGAAATCTGTATAAATTTATCTGCGCGACTAAAAGAGAAAAAAGATTAAAATGGAGACACCGACCTGCGATTGAACCGATCCGATACACTTCAATTAATTTAACAACTAATATGCCTTTACACGAGTGATCATTCAGTTTTTATATGATACAATAAACGAATCTATTCGCTTTTATCACGATAACTTATTACGTGTGCTTTCTAGAATTTAGCAAAGAAAAGAAGAAGAAAAAAGGAAGAATATCTTCCGTTAGTGAATTAAACTTTGATAACGTATGTACATATTTGTACGCGATTGTCTCTTTTGTACGGTCGATTGATTTATATTTTCTATATCTCTTACAAGCGGTATATAGTTTAATAAAGGAAACGAAATAAAAGAAATTAATGCAATGGAACAGAAGTTTTTTCCAACAAAATTGGTGATAGTAAAATAGACGTTTTCCACGAAACAAGTCGAAATTGTATCTTGTATCACCTGACCGTGTTACACTCAGCAAGATGATACAGAAACAAGTGTAAATATAAAAACTTCTGTTTCTTATTGCAAATATGTCGATGATGACGAAAGCACTGATCAAACATTTATAATTACGCTCGATTGAAGATAACATTGACAAAAGAGAAATTAAAAAATTAAAGAAATTTGATATTCTGGAAATGCACCGAGGTTGAAATAATCGGATAAATTATGTATATTTCCACTAATTGTGTTTAATTACTACGGCAAAGAATTGGAGGTCTTGTCTGCTTTCGTTCTATTTCTAAATCGAATCCATCCAAAGTTTCGTTTAACTTTCATTAAATTTCTAAAATAGTGTTCGATCGTTTCGTTGGAAAGAAACTCGGCCTGAAATAGAGGAAAAATTATTGGTATTTTTACATCGTTAAACGAAGTGCGTCGAATTTTATGGTTGTACGATTATTTGAGAAGTAAAATAAAAAAAAAATATAGTTAATAATTTCAGCGAGTCTCGGGAACTATTTAAGATAAACAAAGTGTAAAATATGTTAGATATATTAAATACAACGTAGAGCAACCATATTTTATTCGAGCCCAGAGTGAATTGAGTGAAATGTAAAATAATCGCACATAGGCCCGCCACCATTATTCCTTGATGCAATATCGAAGGTAGTTTCGATGAAAGCGCGCGTTTATTTCACTATCCAGAACCGCAAATTTGCGACGAGAATGAGAATAATCTTCACGCACGGAATTCCATACAATTTCATCTGCAAGATAAATTACGCTCCGTTGGTGCTTCCACGGAATTTGTGGAACGAGTACATTTTTTAAACGTTAAGTTTTCTTCAGCGCGATGTTGCTGATTGTTGTATATGATTAATCGATTAAAGATAGTTTTTCTTTCATTCAGAGTTTTGCCATTTAATTTAAAACCATAAAACTTTCGGTCTTGCTCGAATACAAAAGCTGCTCGAACTGGAATTTCCCGAAATTTTGTATAAATATGATCAATTTGCGCGTTAGTTGAAACATTATTCAACAATTCGTCCGATAAAATATGCATGTCTACGTTTTTGAAACTGAAGAATTTATCATCTACTCGTTCATAATATATCTCACGAGTTAATTGTTTTTTCAAACATTCTTTTCGTAACTTTGTTTGTTCAAACAATCAATGAATTATCGACGACTATATTTCATCGTTACGCTGAATTACTTTTTCTCCAGCCCGAAAGTAATATGGAGGAGATTTAACCACACTGGATAAAAAAAGTTTTCACCAAGTTTGAACCAAAATTTCTTCTTCTTCGTGCTATCAGTCACTAACTCGAACGATCCCATGCTAGCATATGTGTTTATAAATATATATAATCCGTCTATTCTTTACCACCTGGAATTTCATTTATTAAACTATGCTCGAATATAATAAAAATAAATATAGAGATCAGATTATTTGAATTCAGATATGTAAAAATAGTTTTATCATGCATATACGAATAGATATACCAAAATATAATGATGTATTATGTTATCGTTATTATTAAATGTAGACATCAGATATAAGTTTATCAGGACGACTCCGCCTGTATGTATTGAAATCCAAATAGTCGATAAACATGCGGAATTTATTTCGCATTAAGAACGATACAATTAATATGTGTAATTAAGTTAATCGTGAAAAGTCCTGCGTGATTCTTGAAAAGTGGATAAGAATGCAAATAAATCAAAACGTGACAACATCTCGGGGCTTATAATATTACCGTTAAGTACCTACTATGTGAGCAGTAGGTGCAACATAAGATGCCAATGCTCGAGAGTTCTACGAAAGCTATCAAAGAAAGTGTAATATCAAGAAAATAATAAAAAGAAAAATGAGAAAACATCTGCGTTGAAATAAAGACGGAGTGAAAATTCCAACGTGCGCGGCGTTACATAATCAAATCAGAGGATTGCAAATAGTCTACTAAAGGATCGATTAGACTTAATTTAGCGCCATGACAGACGTACATCACTTGCTGCAGTATCAACTTCGGCCATATATGTAGGTCACAAAAAGCTGCAATTCTCCAACCCTTTGTTAACCCTTTCAATTTAGTGGCGCCACTTTAATAGCACCGGCGAATTTTCCTCTGCTTTTGAATGAAATCGTGCCTTTTCTTTTAATCAAAGAACTCCATCTATGTTCAATGTATGTTTCGAACGTTTCTAACTCAGTTTCCCCTCCTTTTCTAGCCGGTAATAAGCAGGAAAGTTACCGACACGCAAAATCAAAGCAGTTCGGTGCTTATAACCTCATCGCCTGGTTAACCCTCGGACACCGGGCCATGGGTTACTCTGTTGGGTTAATTCTAACTCATATGTAATTTTTTCAAGTAATTCCACTATTACAGAAAAATAGAAAAACCAAAAACGTATATGTTTTCCATCGATCAAAATCAAGTATGAAACATCAAAATATATTGCGTTATTAAAAATATATTTCTTTGCTTTCTTTCAGTAGTCAGGTCTCGTATGAGTCAACCATAGCCGGACAAAACGTATGAATAAGCCTGAATTTTTATATACTACTTTTTGGTTATCAAAATTAGTTGTGCGAGCGTTAAACTTGGTTTTAATTTAATAATATTTAATCAATAGAGTTCAAAGCTACCAGTTTTAAACGTTTTCTCGAAAGTCCTCTTTCCACTTGATTTCTGTAGACTAACATGAACTTTCATGATCGACTAATTCATCTTCGATATTAGTATCGATCTAACGAACCATGAATGCCCCCTATTCATTCAAGACAATTAAAACTTACCTGATAAACGGTGTTCATGCTCCGCTCACGAGTAGTAATTGTTCTGCTTCTCGTTTATGTAACTTGTATAAAATCCGGCTTATCACACATGTCAAATGTTCGCGCGTTTTTTACAAGACGAGAAACAATGGCACGGTAGCTATGTTATTGATATCGTTTAGTAACATTATTGACGGGACGTGGGGAGTCCCAATTGAAATTCGACACTAGTAATTTTCCTGCATACATATGTTCCGTGATTGTTTCACCGTACCATGCATTCGTGTATCGAATTTAATGCGCTCGATAAAGGGCACAGTATAAACGACGTTGTTTTCTCATAATTTAACGAATTTCGTCTATATTTCCACAATGAATTCACAAGTTTCGAATATAGTTGTTGCTACAAGGAGAAGATCCATTTAACAACTGCGACGGACTCCATCGATACGCGATGATGTTTCACCGAATCGCGCTCGTTTCCCTGCGCGATGCAGATAGACTGACAGACGATCACGAGGATTTCACGGCACGTAAATAACTAAGGGGATAACCAAGAGATTGCTGCCTTCGGTTGAGTTTTATAAATTTTCATGATATCACGACTACGTTCGAAAGACCGGGTGACGGAAGCACGTTGTCACTGACATGATTGAGAAAAAGGTCGATTCCTTTCATTAGAATGTATCACTGATCTCTGCTTTCACTCTAATCTTGTAACACTTTGATAGTTTGGCAAATGTATTTTTAGCGAAGAGTCTTGAGCCGCTTCGAAATTTTGGCCACATGTCGTGTCGTCTCGAGCGAGGACTGATCGTTTTGAAGTCGACCACAAACCGACTGGATGTTCGTGACGACGTCGAACCCTAGTCGATTGTTTCATTAATCACGTGCCTGTCCACCGTACGTTTCATTCGTGTTCTGTCAGCGAAAAGCGGAAACAGCATAGTTGACGGAGAATTCGATCGAACAACGACAAAACGACACTCCTCCGTCGGCTGATACTGAACTGTTCCTTCGTCGCATTCCCCTTGTGCGATCCGTCTACGTTCGCATATCCCCACTATTTCGTTTCAGCTGGCGCAGCAGCCGACACGCCGCCGTCACTGCTCTTATATGTGTACATATATACATTATACATATACATCTATCTATCTATATACATGTACGTATGTATGTATGTTTATATATTACATATGTATATCGCGATATATATGCGCGCTGCACTGAATCACGTGGGAGAATGTACTTATTTGACGCAGAGTAGGTGTTTTTATCGATCTTTGAAACATCCGCGTGGTGACTGTTTCGGATCGAGCGATCAGATGGTCAATTGAATTTTGGTATCAATTTTCCAATACATCCTCTACCTTTGTCGCCTTAATAACATGACCGAAAACCATTAAATCTTAAGTACAACTATCATACCCACTAGTCAAAATGACGAAGTACGAATTTATTTTTATAATTATCAAAAACATGTAGGTGTTTTTGGCAAAATTAACTTTAGTTTTTATTCAAATATGAGTATAATTATGTACATCCATTTATATCCATTATACCATTGTAATTATAATCATCTATATACAGGTTTATGATCTTTACTACTTGTAATGAAAATTGCACAATTAAAGTACACTATCGAAGTATTAAAATGTTAAAGACCTGTATGTCTCCTCGATAAAATATAATGGCATCGATAAATCATACATAGTAGATATATAAATAAAAACTATAGATTAGATTGAATATAAATCTCTATCTGTGAGTAATTATAATACATGATAAGCATATTATTTAGAATGTAAAATAGTTTTTTTTTTCTTAAATCCTTACGGCAAGTTCTAATTTCTTTGACTTTATTTCACTTGATTACAAATTCTCGTGAATTCTTACCAACTACGATGGAAAGTTAATTTAGGAATGTAATCTCTGTCAAATGAAAAACATTGTGATGCAACTATCTGGATTAAACGTGGAGTTACATTACAAGCTATTGTTTAAGTGGGGAAATATGTTTTGTTGGGTACGATGCAACGTGACTCAACTAAACATTCGCCGGTTGGCTACGATAACGACTAGTATGCGAGGGTTAAGTTTATATATCGATTAAGCAAAAATGTAGATCGATCATCGAACCGACAAATCTTTTAAGGTATACCGATTCCAACTCTTAACTTTAATTTATGACGTATTTAATGAAGCAAATAGATCGGCCGGTTTTGTTACCATCGCAGAAATGTAGTGAAAAAGTGAGAGAAAATTTATCTGGTGGGTTAATGAATCGGTTTTTAAAGCACTTTTTCGACCAATTTGCTTAAACAAATTAATTGCTCATTATTGTTTGTACACAGTGCAAACTCAATACGAATTTTCCCCAATGTTTTTAACTCAACGGCCCCATAACAAGTGGAATCGCTCGATAACCATGCTCAACAGACACCATGCGGTAGTCTCTCTCTCTCCGAGTATCGTCGTTTCCACTACCTCTCACCTCGTCTTTCAGCGACCGGAGTATTGATCCAACCTGGCAATACTTATACACTATACACACGGTAGTGTGTAGTATTGTAAATGGCCACGGTTGCCTACGAATCTCGAGAGGGACTTGTAAACGATGTTGTCCGAACTTCCTTGTGTTTTTGGTCGTATCCTACACTCGTTGCGGTTAAAATGCATAATGCAGGAATTATGTGTTCAATTGACAAGCGTTGTTGCGTGAAATACGTATGAAGAGAGGAATGAAGGAAAAGAGGAAAAGAGAAGCATACAGTAAAGTCGAGCCATGACCTACACAGAAATGAACTATTTTATAAATTTAGAAAGTAGGTACTTTCGGCTTTTGCATTACCTAACCAACAGAGTTCGAATGAGTTCGCGTGTAAATTCGATTATCAACGATCTAAAATAGAGCATGGAACTTCTATTAGCGTGCAGAATTAGAAAGGAAACGCTTGTTTAATTATCTGTATTTCTCATAATGTCTGTCACTGATTTTTATCGGCAGATGAGATAGGTTAGGAGAACAACAGAGATACGACATTTTTAAAGGAATCTCTTATCACGCAGTTTTAACAATATATATTAGAATTGTTTATTTATTTAAATAGGTGAACGTCGCATCCGCGTTCAAAGAATGTTGCAACATTGAAATATGGACATATTATGTAAATTACGTAATAAGTAGTTATAGAATGAAACGTATGATTTTACGTTGACTTAAATGTAGTCGTTTCTACGTCAACATTTAAAAAGTAGAACGACTGGTTTCAGTGGGTAGTTTAGAAGTTGGCTCGTGTCTTTGACAACGAACGTGGAATTTACTCAGCCCTCGGAACTATATATAACATATAATTTTCGAATAGATAAAGAACGGAAATATAACAATGTTTCATTATTTGTAAAATAAAATATCTCAATAGCCGAATAAATATAGTTCCGGATTTCTGTAAAAAATATCCTAATGTCGATTACGTATTTTTTAAATAAAAAATTTAATGTTTATATAACTATAAATGAGGGTTCTAATTATTCTTATATGAATTTCATTTTAATACCATTGAGATATTAATGAAGGACAGTGATAAGTATAAAAAGAAAACAGGAAAGAATTCTATAGCTATTCTACTACGTTAATTTAACAACGTATCTTGGTAAATGAAAAATGCAAATCATACTTTCATACAGTGCGAAACGTGGATTATTTAAAAAAAGAAATATGTACTTAGTAACAACGCGCGTTGATGCAACTTCGTTAGCGCGTTCTACTGCGTTCACGACAATGGTACTTCTCTTCAGTCTTTAAGGTGCACAATGCTGCGAATTTAATACAACAAAGTATTATATTAAAGCTAGATTATCGATCGCACTCAGTAGATCCACTTTAATTCTCCTCATTCGATGGTTGCTGAAATGCGATCTTCTACGTAGGTATTGTCTAAAAAGTGTACGTTCGATTCTAACATCTTTCCTATTCAATTATCAAACAAATCATCGATCGATCAAAACAGACTATTTCACTGAATCTGACAAGCTTATCGATTTAATCGTATCAGTCATATCACGCAAGCGCGTCCTCTTGCTCATTTACGTGATTTGACACGCGATATTGCCATCACAATTCGACGTTAGACCCGCTTCGACGGACGTAGCGGTTGAAGTAATCGGGACGCCAACACTTGCAGCTTCCTGGCACCAGGAACCAATCGTAGTACAATCTTACCTGTATCGCACACAAACGGGGTTAAGAAACTGTTAAACAAAATTTTCACTTGGAACATTTTAAATCGTCCGGTTACCTGGAAACAACCCATTTCGTCGACACCGTCGCAATGATGCTGGGATGAACCGCTGTTACGAGCTTCATTCTCCCCGGCACGTTTCTGTAAATATTGTTGATAATTCTGGAAATCGTGAACAGGTGGCGGTGAACCGGCAGTATCCCTCAGGCCGTTGATTCTAGAATTTTGATTTTCTTCCAAAAACGTGTCAGGATAGAAAATCTCTGCTACTAGCAAACTAGTCCATCTTGGAGATGACAGACAACCACCATCCAAGTAATGACATCTTGATTGCCTGTGAGAGATCGATTAATATTAAAAATCGCTCGACGATAATAATTGGTTACGATAATTGCATATGCTCTGTCGTATTACATGCATCGGGTTACTTCGATAGTCTGAGTGAAGTAACCCTCGTAAGGGATTTGCACCACGTAGCGCCAAACTCCTTGATAGTTCTTGGCGAACACTGGTGTAGCGTACTCCACTTTAGCTGGACAAGGAGTGGGTGGACCGGTGTATTCTGGCTTCTCTTGTGGCGGTGTTCGTTGACGGTACTCAGGGGTGGAGGGCTCATCACGGCGTTCAGCTGCTGAGGTAGCCAATGGTTCACCTTGTATAGCCTTGTACAGCATGCAGACTCTTTGGCGTAAAACAGAAATTATAGTTCAAAATCCAAACTTGTATTTTTTTTAAATAATTCGTTTAGCGACTTACACTCCTCCACCATTTTCGCAAAATTTACGACCGTTTCTGAGAGTATCCAAGGCGCTTTCTGAATCGGACGATCGCTTGCTTCTACTTCCTTTCTCGTCGGTGTCGACACTGTCGATATTAGGGGAAAAAAGTACATTTTACAAAACGACAACCCAACGATAGATTTACGTTTCTATATAATTACTAACGAATTCTGGAAGTAGGATTGCACTGTGGCGACCTTCGGCAACGAATCGTCAGCCTTGAGTATAGGCAACGCTTTGCTCAAAAATTTCAACGTGTGATTTTTCAACAGCGCGCTATAAGAAAAAATGAGAAAGGATATTAAATCACGGTTAGAATTTATCATGGTATCTCATCATATAAATAATTTTGTTACACTTACAAAGGATACGACGAGCCATTGAAATATTGATTCATAGGATTTCGCGGGATATAACCCTTGTTAAGATCCCCGCAAATATTGTGTATGGAAACGTAACCCTTTCCCTGTTTACCGGTGTCTAGAATCATTCATGTACATTTATTTGGAAGTAGCAGAGAGAATAATTTGTATTCCTTCTTTGCTGACGCATGATATTAAAGTGGCACAACTTTGAAATGCGTACCATAGCATTCTTTGTCGCTATCTATATAAGGTGGCGGCCTCACTTTAGGCGGTTCTGCGTTCGGTGACTTCACGAAGGCGTAATATCCTTCTGGAGGTTCGTTAGATTCTATCGTCGAATTGACGTCATTTGGTTTCGATTGTTTCGTGTCCGAATATTCATTCGCGTGGCATAAAATGCATAAAAGTACCATCTACAAAATTCACACGTGATATGTACAATACCCCTAACCTCTCTCGTATAAATATTTACAGTGATTCTCTTTATTTGCGACATTACTTAATCGCAATGATCATGTTTTTATGCCGTTTGTGAAATTAAATTATATAATCATTGTTATACATTGATTTCCTCTATTTTACCTTTTCGTCTCGATCGCGTATTTATCAGTGTCTCAAAACTATGAAACTTCATTCGATTTAATCGTTATTGTAGCTTAATTAAAATCTTAACTTAAGCAAACAGACGGTTCGTGCCAACATTTCATAGATCCAACAAGTTGGCTACAACAGAGGAGAAGCTTTATTCGAATAGAAGCCAGGATCAACGAAATACAAACAACACGTTGTTTGAACTAGCTTGTCGATGATCCTTCGTCTCTACGCGTTTCGGTCTTACAAGGTATTCCCCGTTAGTAAGATACCGACGTGTATCGTATTCGGCCTTAACGGTACTCGGTCCACGCTCCGCGGACTATTAATACCCCGAGACTATAGTCTTGTATACTGACTGCCCCACTAAGCGTGCACGTTCGCCAGCCGTTACATTCTTTCGGCTGTTTAACCTTCAGGAATTTCGAGGATAAAAATCGTCATGTGGAACTATCAGACCAGAGGATATTTCATTAATCGTGTAAGCTACCGTAGATCATTTATTTTGCTGCCTCTTTGACTACACATTTGTACAGATTCACAGAATGATTATTCGTTTGATCAAGAAAATTGTGGTAATCGAATTGACGAGGAATTTGATTGCCCAAAAGGTTTTTTCAAATTTCTTCGCACACTACACTATTTGCATCATTATTATATGTGAGCTGCGGATGTTTATGCGGATTCATATCTTTATAAACATCGATAAAGGAATGAAATCTCTTTATAAGAAAAAGTGATTTATACTTTAAGTGCAAATATTCTCAAGAAGGATATTATGAAACTACTTGAAAGATAATGGAGGCAAGATAATTGTTAAGTAGAATATCTGATACTACATTATCCAGACGCTAAGGTTTATATCTGAGACCTGCATGAAATCTACCTTTAAATTTCTTTAAAAATAGCGAGGAAACATCTTCACCGACCCAATACATATATATAGTATATTTGTGGTTGTTACTATCAAGAGTGCATTTATCGGCTGTATCGTATGTTTTATCAGAAAAATAATACCGAACTAAAATTTCTGTGAATGAGTAGCATTTGCTTTCTATTATTTACCTGTTCTAATGCCTTGGGCATGATTAGGAAAGGTAGGATGCAGTCCCCTGTCATTCGGTATGGATATGACAGGCAAAATTTGTATCCATAATTCGTGTTAAATTAGTCTATGGTGATGATGCTTTGTATGATTGTTAATCGAAATGTTTACTCCATTCCCAGAATTGGAAAAATAGTTTCAGCAAGAGTTACATAGTTTTGAGAGAGACATGTGGTTGAAAAGATGTTGAGTTTCTATTTTGTTTAATAGGTTATGTACTACTTTCTTTTTAGTTGGTGACAACTCTCAAAAGCAAGTTTTAATGATAAACTAATAAAATGAAATAAAAATCATCGTTGGATTGCGTTACGATTTCCGTTGGTTTTGAAAATTTTGTTCATTGTAAAATAAAATCATAAATCATTTTCAGAATACCAAGGCAAAGTGTCAGTCGGATTTATGACTATTTAAATCGCGTTCGATTAACATTTGACATTCCATTGACAAGAAGCGATATTAAAAAAAGACGTAAAAGTATATTTTTCCCGCCATGACATTTATTACGCATTTGTGTAACGGTATTACTTTATACCGGTTCCCTGCGATTACTGAATACGGGACATTTCTATAATAAGCATCGACTAACGTGAAGGTATTGAATTTATTGAACCTTTTCCGCTACAGTTAATCTAGAATGCGCACCGATCGAGTATATTTGGCGCCTGATTCCATAGAAATTGTAATCAGTTGTACTTGTACGAGATTAGTTTTGAAGAAGAAGCGATTTAAAAAATATCATGGTTCTATATTCACTTTTATATATAATTCGTTCCAAATTATTGATTCATTATACTTACATGAAAATAATTCATTATTAAGAAAGCAATACGATAAAAATAATATAGTAAGAATTCTTAGTGATCAAAAAATAAAAGTAGAGAAAAGAAAGGAAGAAAAAGAAAAGAACGATTACATTGTCAACTCACGATAAATGTTCGATATTCCATTGTAGTGTCGCTTTTTTTTCTTCTTTGACAAAGAAACAAAATGTATTAAACTCAAAATAGGGGTTCTACCTCGGAGATGTCTCGTGACCAGTCGACGGTCATAGCAAAACTGAACACATCGAACCCGTGCTATGGTATAAGGAGCCACCTGCCTTCGGTCCCGTACTCATCACCACCAAAGCCATCCACCATTCCACTTCAAATCACGCCCCAATGCACTTTAAAACTTAGTCATTACGTTTAGAATTTTTCGATATGCTTTAAAAATGCAAAGACGTTAAATTAATTTTTATAAATCCACAAAATTAAAAATTCAGAAATTTCAACGGTTATAATTACAAATTTTTTTTAATTAAACGAATTTTTATATGTAATCTGTTAAAAATAGACGAATCACTATTGAATCATTATTAAAATTATAATTCCAATTTCCGCTTCTTACGAATATAAAATTAGAAAAAATTTTGAAAATATATATATGTATAGTATAGTATTCCTGCAATTGGGATAAGTAAAATTTATACCATGGCGCGCCGCGATCTATCGCGCATGCGTACGCGCGACATATGCAAGATAGAAGTGACGATAGTTGGAAGTGATTCTGTGGGACAATGATACGAACAGCTTATAAGCTATAGACAACTACAAGTTGTCAATGTTACTGTTACTCATCGCCATTTGTATATAACTGTCGCGACATTCCAATATAATCATTACTTTCCAAAAAGGACACAGTCTTTGAAAGGAATTTCTCTTGAAATCTGGATAAACAAATAGGCACAACTATTCATATTATGATTATATAAATAAAGTAACTAGAAAATTTTAACTTACATTTTAATTTTCCAACACTTCTATAGTTTTATTTTGTTTTCCATTGGTTACAAATATATTTGTGATTTAATAGTATGAACATAAAATCATAATTTCGACATTTATTTAATTTATTATAAATTTTCCATTTATTTTGTTGAAAAAGTATCACATCGTAATACTATACTCCGTTTTTTAATAGAACATTCTTACCAGTTTTCTTTTGAACCACTATTTTATAGCTACATGACTTGTTACATAGAAGAAAGATCTCATGAGGCGAGAGCAAAGCATTTCCGGAAATGCACGTCGCTATAGTAGTTGGTCAAGGCCATCGACTCATTGAACATCCTTCCATGGCAAGAGTACAAAGAGGAATGTGGAACGGCAACCTGTCGATCTACGCATTGGCGTATAAACCGTATTTTTTATTCTTCGCATGTTAATACGTTATGGTCATTCTAAAATTGTATAGTTACGCTTATCGTATTTAGGCAAATGATTACATATGAAATACTTATCCTCTTTGAATTTTGGTTAAGTTCAACTTATACCGAAGTTTAACGATAAAATAGATTGGGAAATGAATTTTGTCTAATTTCACGATTCGGCATCTATCTCACAACGTTATATATTTGGAAAAATCGTAGATATAAAAAAATTAAAGTGCAAAATTTGTAGCGTGTTTCCTCGAAATTTAAATAATCGTGTTTACGACATTGGCGAACGAATGTATCAAGTTTACCGCTTGGAGCGCTGCAGGTCATTGATTCGTGACTCCATAATAGTTCTTGATGTTGTTTTAAAAAACGTCAACAATGACCTAATACTATATGAGCTCTAGAAAGTTTAACTGGTAATGTAGGAAATCCATATACCGCGTCATGCTGCTCTCACATACTTAACCTTCATGACACAATGAAACTGAATTGCATGAATTTTCTATTGGGATCACATTAAGTAATATATGTATAATTTAACAAACATAGAAAATTTACGATCAGTGTAAAAATCATCTACTATCACTCATATTTTGTATTTTGGAGATTAACTGTGTGCAACCATCACAATATTGTATTCGTTTCCCTTTTTTTTGTTTCAAAAAAATATAATCATAAATAAAATTGCCAAATTATTTTCTTCAAGTTTGTAATTCAAATAAAGATATAATATATAACTTACCAGCAAAAATAAGATACAACTAAATAACGAACGTTCTCGAGTCTTCTAGTATAACGATGCCGCCTTCTGCAGAAAGTAGATGCATAGTAGAATTTGCTAATAAGAGCGGAAGGTATTATACAGAAAACAATTTGGACACTTGGTAGGATAGATGACATTTATTCCATTATTTTATTGTTATTACTTACTACTTGAATGCTATACTCGTAATAGATATCTATAATTATGTCTATAATTATGCGTGAATTTAAAGAGTACGTGAGGTCAGCCGCAAGATGTACAGCTCGTGTCAGTTACAATTGTCATAGTTATATAGGTAAATAATTATAGAAAGAAATTTATGTTTTTAATTCTGAATGCAAACATTCGTTAAAGGGGTTGGGAACGATGGCAGCTCATTGATTTCCGTTAATCTCTAGTTTTTCGTTATCGATCGATTTTATAATTTACACACACTTCGATTCTTTTTATCGCGGCTAGGATATTCTTCTGTCCTATTATTTTCCTCTTTTTTTCGTTTTAATACGTTTTTAAAAATTACTCGATCACTGTTTTCCTGCCAACCTAACACCCTTACTTATTATAAATTCCTAATTATCTTACGAAATCGTAACGCGCAATAATAGTACACGAGATATCATTTCTTTCTTTTCCTCTTACTTCTTCACTAATCACGGCGAGTTCAACTCTTGTTTTAAACAATATACAAATATTTTTTCTTATATATATCCTCTCGATATATCGATTAAACTCGTGATCTTTTACAACTTATTCTGCGCTAAAAACGATCAAATACAAACTATATACTTCTTTCGTCTGAAAGTTTTTGGTCTACATTTAACGCAACACATCCCTCTAAACATTTTTTACATTAAAATTTTGATCATAATACTTATCTATTTCATAAAAGAAAGAAAATTGTTTGCTATTTCGTTGGAACGAATCGCTATAGACGACGAACGAAATAACAGAAAAATCAAAAAACTCATAAATTTTTGGTGACCATACAAAAAATGATCCCCATAAAAAAATTAAATATACATTAAAAGTAGACGCGCGAAACGTTCCGAAAAGTATTGAGATCCGAACGTGCCGTATCTTTAAATTCGGGTAAAAAAAATATCACCATATATAATCCATCAACTTTTCCATTCTTCCGCTTTGCCATGAAATTCTTTCGCCCAGCTGTAACAATACACACAGATGATAACAAAATATAATATTTACCCGAATTCAAAAATTTCTTAACGATAAAAGGGCGGATGTCAATACCGTTTTGATGTTTCACGCAATTAGCAGGAACACCGTATTCCGCTGTATATGTTATTTTAATCCGAATTGCACTCGACATTTTGTACAACTTATACATTTATATTTAATTACGCCGGAATAGTATACACGTGTGTGTATATACACGCCGCCATTCCCAGATTTGAGGCACGAACTAGGAGATAAACAGGCGAACGTAAAATTTATACACTTTATTCAATTTTCTTTACCCTTTGGACGAGTTACGATCGTACTTTATCGTGATTCTACGGTGACCAGGATTATTCCATCGAATGAGGATCGGATTTCAAACAACAAGTTAATTCCTGTTCCATCCTGTTATATAGTTACGTTCACGTTTGTCCGTTGCGCAATTCGCTGCTTTTACGCAGCTTCATATTTGCGAATGTCGCTTTTTATCAAGCGACAAACATGATACTACATGTGATTAAAAGAATTAACTCGCCTATGTACCGAAAGCATAGTCGATGAAAGAGATATAGCGAGGCCGTAATTATTGATAAATCTTTAGCTAATTAATAATTAATTAATAACTTACTCGAAGATTACCAATTTAAAGATTACTTAATCGTTATCTATTCATCGTCGTAAAACCGTATCTGATGAAAAATAGTTATGTAATAAATAATTAATCGCAGATACTGATTAATGCAGCGGTATCTAAACTGTGTCTGTGTTATATATTACGAACAAGAAACAATTCTATATTCATCCATGTTGAATTATTGTTTCACCTTGTTAAGACATGACTGATTTTATTACCTCCCTGTATTTGTTTCATCAACAATAAGCACCTTCATTCAACGTGAACGTAACGTTGCTATTGTGAATACTGAAAAATTCAATGGTAAAAGAATGAAATCTATAGGAAAGAAAGGAAAAAAAAGAACAAATTCCATTGGCAGTTACACATAACTTGTTTTTTATCCGTAATCGACAAACGACGATCGTCTCGAATAAAAATTCGTTTCGTGTGTACTATCGACGCACACTGGCCGGATTCCCACCATATCGGATTAAGTCCTAGGGGGAGTTCTAATAATGCGTTCTCTCGAGAACCGTTTCGTCGGGTTCCCCTCGTTCGGACACAGATAATACAAGCGAATTCTCGCGAATTCCCTAATAACCGAGTGTTCGATTTTTTTTCGAAATAATATTATTGCAGCCTTTCAGTACTGTGCGCTTCTCGAGTTAAATAAAGATCTGATCCAATTGTGCACAACACAATCGAGACTGCAACGTCTGTGCAACTGTTAACAATGCCCGTGAAGTCCTCCCTAAACGCAAATGTACCGATGTGAACAACGCTATCGATGCAATCGCTTGACGTTGCATCGTATTAGTCAACTTTTCGACACTCGATATCATATCGTTTCACATGTTCCCACCTTGTTATGTACAGTAGTGCTTCGCTAATTGCCCGCGGCTCAACATTTTAGCTGATCAGTTATCGAAAGAGGTATATCACTAGGATATTTCGAGAATCTCTCTTCTTTATCGGATACAAATGAGATATGGAAACCTGATACATACACTGATTTATTTTACATAAGTATACCAGAAACCATCAAATCGCGTCAAATGCATGCATGTAATGAAAAATTGGAATAACCTCAGATAGGATTCGATGCCCTAAAATTCGGGAGTTTTCTTAAGTCTTAGAAGTCTCGTCGGTCTTAGGTATTTTGATAAATCTTGAAAGCTTGGCGCGTAATCGATATTTCACAAGGATTTTAAATACCTTAATCTAAACGGTCAATTAAAAAAAAAAAAAAAACGATTCGAGGTAACGAAAATGCATTTACGGGAACGATTTACACAATTTCATGAGGTTAGGTTATCGAATTTTATTCGCTATGATTCGAATTTTAAGAGTATTGAGGAGCACCAAACTCTTCTCAATAAAATCAGTTGCGAGAATCGGTGAGGACAGGCGACAGGCAGTTGACGAAGCAAAATCTTGGTTAGTTAACGTGGCACTATTGTACGTACTATACACACAGCACTTTGAACGATCGATAAACCTAACGTACCTAGTTTCTTACTCCCTCTTGTAAATAAATTAAGAAACCACTTTTTCTTCGTCTCACGCACACGATAATATCGATACCATTGACCACTCTAACACTAGCATCTATCGGGACCCCTTTTAAAATCGCATTCTTTGTATTGACAGAAAAAGAGCACAAAGGCGTTGCGTTCTCGTGGATCTTTTCTCGGGTATATGTATGTATATAACTTCATGGAAGATATCGATGCTTCTTTTCTCGGAAGGAATAGCCGACAGATCGACCGTAGAATGATGCCACAATAACGAGTACAGGTATTATGCTACCAATACTCGCAAATTGCTGCGCTGACGTACAATCTTACGCGGGATCGATCGATCGTTCCAAAAAAAAAAAATTTAACAAGCATTTACATCTACGAATAATTCCATCATATACGTACAACATATGTTATAAAATTTTAAACGATGTTATAAGATTTGAATTTGTTACAAATAAAACGTAGATGACATTTTGTGAAAAGATCTTATTTTGAATAGAAATTATAAAATCTTTTTATTTGTAACACGACCCAAGGTATAGCTCTCAATAATGTATCATCTCAAAACTTATTACATTAAAGTCACGATAGGTTTTCTTCTCAAACAGAATCATAGAGTTTGTCGTATCAAAGATATCCGTATCGATCGATCTCGTTTCGAGAACAGTTTCGCAGAAGGCGCATGCGAAAAGTTTCGATTGTTTGAATAAAAATAGAGGAATCGTTTCGTCAACGTATGGAACCAACATTTGTATCAATATTAATTGAAATAAGTACAGAACGTACGTATAAAAGTGGTGTTCACCCGAGTGTACACTCGATGTGTGTACTACAATTGTTTGTTATTCTACCTGCGAACAGATATACGATAGTATAAGTATGTTGTGTAATGTTTCATTTAAAACGCTATCTTATCACAGTTACTTATGTTTTTTTAATAATTTCATACACTGAAACTATTCGCTGTGCACAGACGATGTAGGAAACCGATGAAACGTCACTCAAGTATACTCCATAAAAACGTCTAAATAAAAACTGAAGGGTTCGAAGAAAGGGACAGAGAGGAGAGGAGAGATGACTACTACTTTCACATATAAAAACATCACATGTACCTCTTGAACTGTTTCTCGAACTGTACAAAAAATATACTTTCCTTTTAACTTAGGGCCAATAAGGAAGCACTTATTATTTTCCTGTTCTTATTTTCAGAAACAAAATCAGGTTCCCTAAGAAAGTAGGAGACGATGTAGGAGTTTATAAGGAAAAAAAAAAAAAGAAAAGAAAAGACGACGTTGAAACGGGTCCACTTGTGTGAATTGCAGACGGTAATGAGCAATTAGGCATTCGACTTTTCATCGGTATGAAAAATCTAATCGAGCGTGAGTATTGCTCGAAATGAGAAACATTCGAGAATGTTGGAACGTAATATTTTAACAATAGATTTCATAATCTTAGCGAGCATACTCGAGGACGCTCAAAACATCTTGAGCCCGTGCTCACTTACAAAAACGGTGAGTATCATCGATTGACAATGATTTAAGATGATTGTGTATATTATATGGAGACATTTTGAAGAATGTACGTCAACGCGAAATTATGAAAGATTTTACATGAAACGGTGCTCTCTTACTTTAAATGGTTAGATCCTTTCCGTAATCCGGAGAGGATGAAAAAATCTTGGGATGCGCCCCCCCTCACTTCGCAAAGGGAGAAAACGCTTCTCCAATCTCTACGTATCTCTACGTATCTCTTGTGCACTTCTCTCACGGAGCTTAACTTTTTCTTTTTTCAATTTATCTTACTTTTTCCTTTCCTTTGTTTCTGCACACTGTTTTCAGTACCTCGATTCGAAGTTGCAGGGGGTTGGGGTTGTGAAAGGAAGGAGATTATCGTGGAGTACAAGTGCAGTAAGGAGAATTCTGGATTCAAGGAAGAGAGAGAAAAAGAGAGAGAGAGAAAGAGGGGAATCGATTTGCGATTTGTTTTTCTTAAAACGTTAGTTTGGTCTGAGGGCCCAACGACTCGTGACGAGTTATTGTATATAATAATCGGGGTGATCTGAGTCCTTCTCAAACCTCTTGGCTTCTTCCTGCATGCTTTCCTTGATCTTGAGTATGGCCGCTGACTCAGTCTGATCCTGCGAATCAACCAACACCAGGTCGGTTACACGTAAGAGGTTAGGCAAGTCCACCATTAGGCGATACCTTGCCCATTTTGTTTTGGACTGGTTTCATCAGCGTTTCATCAGCGAGCTGAGAATACTTTTCCCCTTGATGTTTCAATATTCGAATCTCTGAATTTTTTAAGCATGCAAATATTCTCTGGAAATATTTGAACGCGACAATGTCGCTTGAAACGTAATTTCCTTTTCCAGCTTCTTGTTAAAATATAGAATTAACTGATTATAAAATACATAAAGAGATTAATCGAACCCAGTCACGGTGAAGGTACTACAAAGAAATTCAGGTGACGGAGGAAAGTTCGTCGCAGTTCGCTGATCCCAAGTGAACTCTCGGGGAAAAAACGCTGACATGCTGCGTAAGTGATTGCGCAGCGCGGTGACGGTGCGTCGTGAAGGGGCTGGGCTCGTGAAACGCAAAACTTAAAGAGAGGATATATATGAAAGAACTAGGAAGAGAAACTTGGTGTTGATTTTTTGGGAACCGCGAATGAAGAAGAGAGAAATGTGGTTCCACATCTCCAGGGCGCTCTGACCCACAACACATGGACGTTATGTAAAAAAGAAGCCCGTATCGAGCACAAAAAGAAAAAAAAATAGAAAAAACATTGAATAAAAACAAAGAAAAATACGGATGTATAAAAAAAAATTCTTGCGCATTCCGTGTGCGCTGCCTGCCCCCCACTCACGCACACCTCACCGAGTGAACCAACAATGAAAAATTCTTATTTAGAGATTAAGAAAAAATTGTAACATAGAAACTCGACGTGTCATTCCTCACGGATTCTTAAAATAATTTTTTTTTTTCACTCTTTGCTTAATTGAAGTACTTTTTTTCGTTTGAATCGTTTCTCGATACGATCTCGCAATCCACCAATCGCTTTGCGCTCACGCATCCATGTGCTACAGGTCAGTACAGGCTAGTACTATATACAGCTATCAGATTTCACTATATTTTCTTTTCGTGTTTCAGAGGGCGATTTTCGTTCAATGAAAAGACATTAAAAGATCTTAAAAAGAAAAAAAAGAGATGAAGAAATTGAAGATATTTACCGTTCCATCAGGACGGTTAAGTAAATCACAAACATTGTGTTCCACAATATACGATAGTATCCGTTTATGGTGTGTCGATTTGTACCAGATACCGGAAGAATAGATCGAAATTGTAATTTATTATGCAGTGTATATATGCGTGCATAGTGTTAGTTTGAGTTTACTGTTTCTAATCATGTAAGCAAGTGTCATCGTTGTTAATATTAGTGGCAATTTGTATAATGTAAACAATATTACGGCGACGTTAAAAACACATACTTTAGTTACATATATCGCGTTTGTTGTAAAAGCAACGAATGTTAATGTCTTCCGTGTACCTGGGCGTGTATGTGTTAGAATAAATATCACATGATTTGTGATAAAAAAAAAAAAAATAGAAAAAAAGACAAAAATACATGTAACAACTACATCGTATCGACTACATTAGTTTAAGGATTGCATTCGGTGAGTTCAACTAACGCGGAAATATGAGGACAGTAAGTGATCAAACGGAAACATTCGTTTGATCGCGGTATCGACGTCGCGACGTATAATGCAATGTGAAACACAAGTGACATGTGATTACCAGTGTGTCTTAGACAAAAAACTTAAATCGATCGACCGCGTAAGAATAAATAAATAAAACAAGTAAAAAAAAAGACATAAAGTGTATATGAAAACAGATAGTCATATATAAATGTCTAGTAGCCAGCACCCTGCGGATTTGAACGCAAATAAAAAAGAAAAACGCAGTATTCTCAGTGTAACAGGTTTACATTTATTGTCTCGATCTCCCCTGGTTTAGGCATATATTAATAAATGTAATGTTCATTGCCATTCATTAACGTGGCTTACAACGTGGGGCTGTATTAAAAGTAAAATCGACGATTTTCTTTTAAAAGTACCATTCTGGTGCGCTTCACGCCATATATATATATATGCATATCCGTATATTATACATATGTATATATTGGTTCGAAGCACGCTCTCTCGAAATTTCTTTGAACAGCGCACGACGACGAGTCGTGTTACAAGCAACGAAAAGACTACTACTGCTCTTATCATCGTTAACAATTCCACGTTTACTCTTTCTATTTTGGCTTATTTCTTCGTCACGAACTTCGAACCCTGACCGCGTGCTATCACCAACTTTTTCGCCTGTTGCAACAGATTAAACGAGCGTTTCTTTGTATATACTGTGAAAGTCGCACCGATTAAACGTATTAAAGTTGGTACAAGCGAATATTTAGTTATCTTTCGTTGTATATATGTATGTGTGTGTACTTCCTTTTTCCCAATTAAAAGTACGCATTTCATTGACATGGTGAATACTCCGGAACAACGGCAAGCAGCAGTCATATCTCTACGATGATATCCTTACAAATATATTGAATGCTAAAAATACTAAACAAGACAGTCTTCTTTCACTATTAATAAGTCTCAGTTTATCGATTCTTTGCACTTTCAATTCGGTAAAACGAATTGCAGAACATAATATGTATATGCGTATGATCCGACTAGCGTTTATCAACTGTTTCGTATAATAAAAGCTTTGAAAATCGTACTTGTATAATGATTGCAGTCATAGAAAAACAGTGAAGAAGTGCGCTAGAACTGTTATACTTGATGTCGCTACTTTTTCGTTCCTTATATAATCGTCACATTTTTCTTTCGTCTTATAATATAACGTCATAAATATCAAAGATGTGTATTTTAAAAAAAAAAATATATATACATATATATAGATATGCATTATATATATTATAAATATATATACATATATTATATATTATATATAAAAACACATGTATATTATGTATGAATGTATAAAAAAGATAGAAAATATACAAAATTAAAAGTAAGAAAAGCGTGGCCGTTTAACGTGGCTCGTAGCATAAAAAAAAAAAAAAAAAATTAAGAAAAAAAAATAATACAGAATCTTTCTCGAGAAGTCACAATAATCATAAAAAGGTAAAAAGATCTGTGTGTTTGATCGTCCTCGAGATCATAATCAATCTTGCCGGTGCTCCTAGAGCATACCCTTGCAATTGGCGCTCTCTCTCCCTCCCTCTCGCTCTCTCTTTCTCTCCTCTCTTATATCGTTTTACATAATTTGATATCAATACCTTTTACTTTTTTAATAGTTTAAGTTAATTTAAACACAACTAACAGCAGCACAGCATAGTCCGGTACTGACCTATAACCATTACGGACGGATGGATTCCGGGAGGTTCGCACGATATATTTTTCTCCATTATCGGCCCGTATTACCTCTTTCTCTTTCTTTGTATTTTTGTCACACTCATTCATGTAGGTTCAGTACTTACACCGTCTATGATTCTTATACCATACAAAAATAATTACGTTATATATATATCGTCTATATATTGCCATGCGTACGTTATATATATAACATCTTTCTTTATACATTTTTGCCCAAGTACTTTTTTTTCGTTAAGTTAATCGCAAACGCCATTCGCTTCGCAATACTCGCCGGTACAGCATATCGTTCAAATAGGAAATACGATATTGCTGTACGCTTCCGTTAGGAAAGAAAGTTAAGGAACTTGCTACAAAGCTGTTTTCGATGTTATCTCATTTAAATTAAATCTTAATAGGAACTTTCTAACGAAATAAGTATCTGAATCATAGAATATTCGTACGTTTAGGAAATATTATTCAATGGGACAAGTAGAAAAAAATAAAATGCAAAGTGCATGTAAAATGAGGTTATGTTCGAATACCTGCGTTAGTTGATCGATCGATAAAAAAAAATCCCCATTTTTAAAACATAGTTCGATCGTAGGATCGCATGACTAGATTTGTACGCGTTTATTAGCTTTCGATTCGCTAAGGATATCGACGTTTTGCATTAAAATACACGATGGTACCTACATTCTTTTTCCAAACAAGGCACTAGGCGGAAATGATCCATTAATTCTAATTAGTCGTGTATATACTCGCGCGAAGTATTGCGATGTCAATGGCTGCGAATAGATGGTGCGCAAACTTTACTTTTCTACCAATATAATGAATTCTGAGCAAATAGTGGAGGGACTCGGTCTGAGTTCGGCTAATTTGATCACCTCATTACAGAGTTTTATTGGTTCAATGAAAAGGAATTTGATTCGAGAGATTAGGCAAATGTACCTCTAATACGTCTATCGATACGAAAATTATCATCCGAATAAATAAGATTCGAAATCGTTTATCGATGTAAAATTTATTAGGCGTTTCGCAAAAGCTTTGTAGTGAAATTTCAAAAGATTCTTTTTCCATTTTTCAACGACTGTCATGTCTTACCTGTCATAAACTTAATATAGCGTATATTATTTTCTAACCTAATACTGCTTAGAATCCAAACTCTATAATAGGATGAGAAATAAGCCAGTTAGCTAGCGACGAGCTAGCGGTGCAATTAAAGAAAGAAAAAAGATGGCAGATGAAGTAGAAATAAAATAACAATCATCGAAAGAAGAAAGATAGTATAGAGAAAAGAATTAGAAATCGATTAACAATTATGCGATTGATAATCACAGTAGTTCGTGTTTTTCAGGCACCTTTGCTTACAAGCTAATATTCAAATAAATATAAATAGACGTTGGCGTTGACACGAGTCGATAAAAATTACTGTCGATAATAAAAAGTATAGAAATAATAATATTTAAAAAAGAAAAAAGTAATAATAAAAATAAAGAAAAAGAATCATAAAATTCTAGTCTGCAACCTTGTGAGTATTTAGCAAGAAAAGCATATATATATATATAGAATATATACATATATATATATATACTTTTAAATATTTATGTAGTGTATTTTGCGCGCGCGCGCGTGTTATAAATGATCCAAGTATCATAGTTTCGTAATAGTAGCGTAATGAGCACTTAAATGCTAACCTAACTGATTAGGAGCGATTAATTAACAAACGCAAGTCGAGATGCGTCGACGCGAATGTATGTCTGTATCTTTTCTTTTCTCTCTTTTCGTTTTCTTTTCGTTCTCTATCTTGACACGAGCGAATAATCGTGCTTGAGCCATTGACGAAACCGTTATGAATCGCGTTACCACGTGACGATCGCACGTGACATAAAACTCAGGGTTTGCGTATCATCCTTTTCCACATTGCATGATTAATCGGGAAATCTACGGCATCTACGAACTCGGGGCTGGATCCAAGGCGACTTGATTTTTTAAAAAAACTGTCGGGAATACAGAAGGCGCACGTGCGAGATTACTGATTATTCTTTTAATTTAGAATCCTACTCACAATCCGAAATAATAACGTAAGATTAAAGAAGGAATATACCGTTTGTGCGCGCTCGTTAAAGAAATCGATTATTTTATACTATATTATATATACGATTTCCCGCAAGGCGTATCGTACTTGAAAAATATTAATAAGAGACATGGTTATAGACGAGAATATCTGTCATTCGAAATAATTGTAAGTATTTAAAAAACCATCAGAATTATTATAAAACGGAATTCGGTCTTGTATCGCTTATCGTATACAAATGCCGCAAAAGTATCACACGATCCTTTATGCTGTTGCAATGAAAATGAATCACATACGTCATATATGTGTATATACACCATTAAATTTATATGTACCAAGTAAGTTCATATTTTCATATATTTTTTAACCATGATTGAGATTTGTATGCAAAGAATATTGCATATATATTTAAACAAAATCCATGAACGAATGAATATAGATAAATTACTAAATTAATTTTGTTATGACAGTTATTAAATTCGATTAGCCGAAAGGAGATTTAAAATTAATATTGCACTGATAAGAATATTTTGAAAATTATTAGAAATCATCATTTCGACGTGTCTTTGTTATCATATACGATACACCTTATGGAATATCTTGTGTATTATTTTATGAAAGTTGATTCATACTCTTTTGTAAGTATAAAATGGGTAGAAAATGTTTTGAAGCATTTTATTACTGCGGGCATTAAAGAATCATTAGAGAATGATTTTTAGTTATGATCTTCCACTAATATTATGCAAAGTACTTTAATAAAACAGCCCATAACTTAGAAAATTTATCTTATCACCAACATTTAATTTTTTATAGATATAAAAAATACTACTTTTTAACAAGTTGAACATTTCATTGTTTAGTAAATTAAAAATTCTTTAAATGTTTCATGATTTTTTATACCCATTTTATGTTTGCATCATTAGTCATACTGTTAGTATGATAATAGTTAGACACAATATGAGCCAAACAGTTATAACATTAGATGCAAGTGGGTAATCTAAATTAAATCTCCCAAAGAAGCCTAAATGATTAAATAAGAATATTTCGAATTTTTATCAAATATTGATACTTTTTAGATTAAGCATTAACCAGGTGGTTGGAATAAGCTTGAGGATAAGCCCTCTAAATGTAATAAGACCCAAATTATTTTAACAGAATAATTAACTAACTGACGCATTGATGGAAGCACCTGAATCTGTTAATTGCTGAATAATTAGAAGAAAAGTCAGTTCTAATATGGACTTATATTTCAAACCAGAAATATCAACAATAAAGATCAACAGTAATTTCTTTTTTAATTATTATTAATCCAAAAGTATTCACGTTTACTAGGAATATAAATTTACACAGAAAAAGAAATGGTAACATATAAGTCCATACTAACACGTCGAGTAACCGTTATCGGAAGTATAAAAAAACTTACTAATACTTACATTTTCACCAGGGCCTCCAAAACCACCCAGATTATAATCACCCATTCCACTTCCACTATCTTCCCGAGGTGTCCCAGGACCACCGTTAGCTGGACTGTTTTTCATTCCATCAAGGCCATCACCATTCAACACAGGACCCATTGTATTTGGTCCCATAGGACCCATCGGACCACCTTCTGGTCCACCACTCATTGGAAAGTCCTGATACAATCAAACAAATTATTATTGCTATTATATCTCTATATACTTCATTAACAGACATGAACAAAACTAAATATTGTCTTATGATGAATCATATTTAATATTACTAAATCAAAATAATACAAAAGTAGTAGACAGTTACTTACACCAGGCATATTTCCTCCAGGTACAGGTTTCATCATGGTATACATATTTTCACCACCACTATTACTACTATCTTGAGGGCTGGGCATAATTGGTGTACCTGGGCCTGGAGGACCTGTTGAACCAGGTGGACCCCCGTAATTACCAGGTGATGATGATGAATAATTCATTGGCTAAAATAAAAATTCATTATCGAATTATAATATGAACATTTATCTAATTATATCACTGTCAATATATATAAAGACATATATAAAAAACATTTTGTTAATTTAAACAGGAATAACTCTTTAAATATGTACAGAACGTAATCGTACCGTGGATGTATTAGGTTGCCATTGTTGTCTACCCCCTGGTCCAGCCATACTCATTGGCGGCATACCAGGGCCTCCTGGACCTCCAGGTCCCAAACTACTATTAGGTGGTGGTCCTCTCATTCCAGGTCCATAACTTCCCGGTCCCATTGGACCCATTCCTGGTCCTCGTGGAGGATTCATCCTTGGATTCATAGGATTCATGCCTGGAGGAGCTAGTAATAAAAACAATTTTTGATGCATTTTCCTAAAGACACAAATATTAATACTGTTCTAGTTTATGTTAATACTAAACACTAATCGTGAATCTTTGGATCAACGGCAAATCATGTGA
This sequence comes from Bombus pyrosoma, assembly GCF_014825855.1. Lineage (NCBI taxonomy): Eukaryota > Metazoa > Arthropoda > Insecta > Hymenoptera > Apidae > Bombus > Bombus pyrosoma. Next base: position 2,399,169 of record NC_057780.1, on the reverse strand, counting down.
CTGTAAAATATTTCAACATATGAAAAAGAGTATTTTAATTTAGATCTTTATTCTTTTGTCTGTCTTCTTTTTTACTATAGAATTAAAACATTCGAGTCATGCTTTGCCGAAGTCATATGTAATAGTAAAGCAAGTGGATGACATGCTAAATTGGTAATTTGCATCTACACAAATTAATGAAATAACAAAGCTCATGCGAAGGATGAAAAACAACGCTACTAAGTAACTTTTACAAACGTATGAGCTTTTAACTTGACAAAGGAAGATAATAGCGCCAGATACATAACAAACAAGACAATCATTCAATTAATACCTAGTAAAAGGATTGCGACATCATACAGCAATATTTTTATATATTTATGTGATATGAAATCAATTGTAAAATATTGTAAAGTTATTGTTCTATAATTGAAGATATTTTCCTTTTTAAGAACACATGAATCTTTTTCTCTTAAAATGTTACGAATGAAAAAGTCATGAGCAAGTAACTGCATTATAGTTCTTAGTATATGTTAAGTTTATGCTACAATGATTGACAATGACAATAACAAACAGATATATTTTGTTAGCCACAAAATTATTGCATTATATCTATGCAATGAGAAACTGTAATGTTAAAACAGTTATTCCTTTTTCTTCTACAAATATAAATATATCTATGTTAATATTTCACATACAAAAGTAAAGAATCTCTTTAAATGTGATCATTTTTTGTACATAAAAAACTGTTCTCATAGTGAAGTTCAACACATTGATTCTATTATTATTAAATTACGATTGGCATACTGAATGCAAGATCGGATGAGCAAGTATCGCACAAAGAAACGAAGCTAGTGCATTTATTCATAAAAAGTGAGAACAGAAACTTTAAAACGAGCAGGAGAAAAATAATAGTTAGGCTTGACTAAGTCATGTGAGTGTGATTTGGTTGCTGGGTTGCTTCCTACCTTGCCACCCTACAAATTCTCCAGCTTCGCCTGAGGAACACAAGAGCACACATTAGTACGGCAGGTAGGTAAGGTCAGGTTGATGGCGGTAAGGTCTAGTTACTTTGCGGTCGCATAGTGAATAAAGTTGTAAATATTACTTTAATGCTACGAAAATATATCGTTATAGCATATACCGACAAGTTGTATTGTATATTTAAATACTAATTTAACGAGTTGCTTCTAAATCCTTATTGTTAAATATTGTTAAATAATATATTCACGTCAAATTTTTTTTATTTGAATCCTTATTTACATGTCCCAATAAGATTATAGATCATTTAAAACAATATTTCTTGATAATTAAGAAAATATCTAACAACATTTTTACAGTAAAAAATTCTTAAACAATTATAACAACTATAGGATTGTATATAGGACTATTATATATACTAACATTACATTATTATTAAAATGTTTAGTCTAATCATCACTGAAACATTAAATTTGTATCTTTATCTCGAATGCAAAAGAAGAAAGCAAGAATACACAGAGTCATATAAATATATAATGCTAATTATAATGATTTAACTTGAAAACTACACCACTGCATGTAACTAGACAATTCAAAAACCAATCCACTCCACATCACAGCAATCCAATCCACTTTTAATAATTACTGATTTATTTATTGCTGTGTGGTTTTTGGTATGCATGCGTCTATGCCATTCTCCTCTCGCAATTATTGTCAATGCCAGAAAAAAAATCAATGTGAATCTAGCATATAACTGAGCCCTTACCTTGCCTAGTTGGGTCCATACTATTTGGCATCATCGGTTGTCCAGGTGGCTAAATAAAAATATCAATATGTCAATAATTGTTCAATATCGTAATTTAATGTACATTATTTACAATCGTTTGATCTGTTGGTAAAATAATAATACATACCCCATTAAAATCATTTCCCATTTGTGGCATACGTACTCCAGGTCTTGGTCCAGCAGGATATCGAGGACCCATGAACTGTAACAAGTCAGGAAGTTATACATTAAGTAAATTATGTTTGCCAATATAATTATGTAGCTAAAACCCCAGAATGTTATAACTATTGTATATCACAAAACTGACACACCAGGCAGCCGCAACAAGCAATTGATCACACATTAGGCAATATAACATATGCACTTTGATAGAAATCATCATAGTGCATCTGGAGGACACATGTTATATTAATGTACAAATAGAACTGCAAACCATGGGGGTTTATATTCAACAAAGAACAGATTATTTAAATCAAAGTACGATGTGCACTTAACACAACTCTTACCTTAAAATAAGCCCATTATAGACAAAAATAATAACATAACATTTTTTTACATTGTGCAACATTAAAGAAACCTTTTTTCTTACCTTAAAATTTCTGTTGTTACACATATTTAATAAAACTATTTTGTTTCTTTTTGGAGTATAATAAATACAATATTGCAAAATCATGTATTAATCGTTAATGTATTTAGGTGTAGAAAAGATACAAAATATCTGTGCTTGAAACAATATCATTATCCGTAACCATTTAAGCGAATCCTGTTTGTATATTCTATACATTGTACTTGAAGAATGACGGGTTAAAAATTGTACAGTAGAAATAACTTTGGTAGGAAAAGAAGCGATTTCGAGCAAACAGTCATAGGTACACGATGATATGGTATAATGAGAGTGGACTGAGTGATTTTCCATGAGTGATAGTGTATGTGTCGAATGAGGCTTACCTGAGTGGACATCATCTGCGAGTGTGGAGGCGGGGGTGGCTGGGGGTGCTGGGGGGATGGCTGTGATGAGGGGTGTGTGGGCGGAGATGGTCTCATTGTCGAGTTGTTCTGCAACAAGCAACGCAAACGACAGACATGTAGCAACACTGCGATCCAGGCAACAGCTAGACTAGAAGGCTTGGGTATGATTGTGTTAATACTATGTTGGTCAGCACCTTAAAAATCTAAAAGTTATAATTACGAAAATACAATGTTATAAATATTGTTTTCAATAAAGATTACATTTACGATATTTATTTCAGCCTACATACGTTAATCAATACTTCATTTCGTAATTACGACTTTGTCCACGAAGTAATATTTGATACTAAATGCCTGAGAGGATACCCCCCTCCCACCCATTTCACACTTAAACAAAATTTTGATAATTAAAAAAAAGATAAATAAATAAATAAAAAAAAATATATAAAATAATTTTCTTTTATGGATATATACGAATGTATCAAAGTGAGATCATGTTGTTTCTATCTGAACGTATACATCGTTACCCTAAAATGATTTAGAAGGCAATAAATATTCGAACAAGCAATATATGCATAACTAGACATTTTTTTCACCTACTTATATTGTTATTTAGATGTTATAATAAGCGGTCAACGAGAATATATTTTTCTCATAGAATCATTAAACTATCATTTATACAGAATACAATGTTTATAGTTTCTAAGGGTATACTTAACTTATACTACATAAAATATGTGTATGTCATATATAGATATAAATTTGATCTTTTCCATGATGTAAAGGATGGTCATATATTATTTTTACTAAATTCGTAGACCGCTTGTACTGAATGCTAGACTACTATCTATGCAGGCTTTTATATTAAATATATTAGAAATCCTAAAAAGTGTGACCTTAGCTGACATTTTTAATCTTTATAGTTTGTTAGATATTAAGAATTGTAGAAAGATAAATCCGTCTTAAAATATTACTCTAGGAGTAAATATATGCTTTCATTTTCAGAACTCAGACTGAAAATCGTAATACTAAGATATCAAGGTAGATCAGAAGTATTATAAGTAATAACTTGAATGAAGGAACAAATATATTTTGTAAATGTAGTTCAATAAATATATTCAATATTTTGTTATTGCAAAACAACTGTTAAGTTCTTGCACAGAACTAAAGTCAGCACAAGGTAGAACACTGTCAATTATAGACCTACAATATAAAATTATTCAAACTAAAACTATTCTCTAACATCTATACAAAATTTTTCCTGGTAAGTTTCTGAAATCTGCTTTATGCAGAGAGGAGATCAAAAAGTGAAAATGGTAAAGGAACGCACATACAAGTGTTAGATACATAGCAGAGAGAAAATAAGTACATAGATACAGTATAGACAAGCATGGCATGAGAATCTTATCCAAATGTACACTTGTTTCAAAACAAAATATATGTTTCAAGGACACTGTGTACATTTACAGTAATCAGACGAATGACATTGTACAGGATTGTGTTATTATGTGTAAGAAACATTAGTACTAATTAGTAACACTTGGGTCCGATTATACATAAATTAACTGTAACATAACAGATTTTTACTATCATATTTATAGAATTGTTTTCAATAAAATATAGCTATTTGTCATGACAGTATATCATAGATAATTAGATTATGTATTATGTAAAATTGAAACATTATTGTTTATCCCAAAAAACCAATGTCAAAAAATTATATATATATATATTATTATAAGGTGTATTTAATAATATGTAATGTAAATTTATTAACAATCTGTACTTGATTAATAACAATCTACAGTTAGAAGATATTTTAATTACTAACGTTTATTATACTTGATATATTTAATAAAATGTTAAGAGCTTTGAATCAAGTGTAGAATTATAATGCATGAGAATTGTAACTAGGCATAACAATGATAACAGATATTTATACATATTTATGTATGTATATACATATAAATATTGTGATATGTGTTTATATACAGTTAATATGTCTGATTTCCCTATAATAAAGATTGTAAAGATTAGAATGTTTTTATTCCTTTTAGAAGAATTAAGTTTGAAAACTTTCAATAATATATCTTAGATTACAATGTTATATTATATATAATCATATGTAGTAAAACTATTTTTTTATTTTCTTGCCCTCCCTTTCTTGAAACACAATATACACATGATGTATGTATATGTGCACATATAAACATAAAAGGCATGTTTCACAATATTAATTATACTATACTATAGACTATAGTAGGAGAATGTCAAAATTCATAGTTGATTGCTTTGAAATAAGAAACTATCATTAATAAATAATAATGTTTTCTATAAAAAATAAATATTTATCTAAATCTTTTTACTCATATTTAAACAACAAAACATAAAAGTAATTATTCATTAACAAAATACATAAACAGACATAGATAATTCAAATACTCTTCAAATTTTTTGATTCACACAATGAAATTAAGTAAAATAATATTGTTATCAGTATAAAGATATAAAAAAACTTACTGGAAAGAAGGCAGGAGGCATCGGACCACCAGGCATACCATCATTGGGTGGCATTTGCCCTATAGGTGAAGGCGCTGGACCAGCATTCTGTAATCATTTGATAATTATCTACCAGCCAAATTTCAACATCTAATAATTCATTTAAATGCCAGTTAAATGTGCATGCAAACTTTAGTAACAATCCCTGTTATCTACATACTCTAGTTTAGAAGTACATGGTCTTAGATCATATCAAAATACTCATGTAGGGTAGAACACTATGATTGAATAAACATATTTCATATGTATGAAAAATAATACAACTCAACTTACATGGGCAATGCCATTAACACCATAACCGCTATTCACAAAACCCTGAGAACAGAAATAATCTCTTGTTTATACATTTGTAATATATAATTATAACTTTCACATTATAAAATTATACTAACATAATCATGGAAAGCTTTGGCTTCATTGCTGTGTTCACAGGAATCCCGTCGTTCTGGTGCTGCTGAATATAGATCCCAAAATACACTGAAATATTTTTAATTGATTATTTTGTATGCATGTAAGTAGGAAAAATATATTAAATTATGAACATGTTCCTGAAGAAAATTAATATTTTATAAATAAAATGCAATTTTGTTATTTTTGTAGCAGAAGAATAAAACAATGTCTAACGCTTACCACCACCAAGAATGCAAAAATCCAGGCGGTTCACCAAGAGTGATATTTTTTTCCCACCGTATCTATGTAACAAAATAAGATATAATTATACCAATAATATATAATCATCTTTTTCACAGGTTCCATTAAATTTTCAAAACAATTTGAAATCATTACCTCTGACAAAAATGTCTGTGCCGCCTTTTGTGCACCAACATGTAATAAGTACTCGTACACATACAAGGCTAACCTGAAATATTATAAATAATCTGTAGATAAATATAAAACTAATTTATTTTTTTGAATTTAAATTATTTTTATATTATATAATAATATCTTTATGTAACATAAAGGTGTTGTTTATCGTTTCAAAATAGGTATACTCGCAACGATAAATGTTTAATTTATAAAATATTCATATTGAAATACCAATACGTATTCACAATACAAACACAAGCATCTGGGTAAAATATTTACGCATATTACAATTTATAATATTTCACAATGCAAACACAATATAAATAATCAGTCACAGTTAATAAGTGATATTTTTATAAAGTTTTATTAATGTATAAACGAACTTAACAAACAAAACTAAAAAATTGGAAACTTTTTTAAATGCAACAGATTCAGCATTACAGTCGCAGAATAATATTTTTAAAACTAAGAAAGAACAATTAGAATTATTTATCAATATTTAAAAAATTACATTTTCAATGATTGGTGTCATGGAAGGTGTTATCGTACTAATTTTTTCGTAAACTGTTTCTTGGTTGCAAGTTGCAAACGATAAAAACATGGCGCCCGATCGGCCTGCTTTGCCAGACAAGTAATTCTAGTGAGTCATAGCATACACTTCAGTCGAATTTACGATAAATCATATTGCAGGGAAGACAATTTTAGATAAACAATACGATTCATAAAAGTTCAAAACTAAATTTGTTAGATTAATTTCACAACGATAATTAATTACAACTGAAAAAAATTAATTACAAAACTAGATTTTCTCAGATTCCTTATAAATCACAAGAAATTTTACAAAAATACGTATTAACTATTTTATTTTAATTCATTAAGTTTGCATCAAGATTTTCTCATATTCATTATAACAGAGCTCATAAATATTATCTTCAATGATTATAATATAAAACTTGTATCAAAGAAGTTAAAATGAAAAATATATGAAAAAAATACATATATAATGCAAGGGAAAAAACAAGAATTTATCACAAACAAACTTCATAAAAGAAAAATCATTCGAATCTCGAAAAATGTATTGTAATAAATCTATAAAATTTCGATGAGAAAATAGAAATTTGTGATTTTTATTACTGTGGTAGTTCCAGCGTTAAGTAAGCCGGAATTATTCGACGAATCCGATCGCCCGGTTTGCAGATCAACTAATACCTACTACACGCATATACGTAGTATACGCACGCTTGATGTAAAGAAAAAAAAATGGAGTCACTGGTCGATCAATTGGTAAAATTTTTTTCTCCTTCTCGTTTACTTCAACAAATACATAATGCATGATAGATTTTATTATAAAAAATAATACTTACTTTTCTCTTGCTTGAGAATCTGAGGGTACCGTAGTCCCCTTCCCCTTTGCGTACATCCTCGAAGACTGTCAATTTTTCCAATGTAAACAGAACCACCGTTTTCGTTCCACAGATAGCAATGTCCGACACCGTGGCAAGTCCCGCACGAACTGGCAGAAAGTACAACTTAATATATGCTTCTAATTACTATACGTATACTCGTGGTTCTTAGATTTTCGAAGATATATGTTTCTACTTTCTAACACACTTGTTTCAATGGAAGAAACGTAATTATCAGAAACAGAGAATTATTGTATTTTCTATCGGGTCACACACACGTTACGAACACGTCGTACCACTGCCGCGGCCAGCAGCCTATACTAGATAGAGTACTCCGCATCATGGCTCGGCCAATTGTGGACGCATGACCGCGGAACGAACGCGCGTCGTCATCGTTCGTGGACTTCCCACTATATTCTTTCTCCCCCCTATAATGCAGCTCACTTTGCCTTTTTTCTTCCCTTTTGTTTCCTTTCCTGACTTTTTTTCCTTCACTGATTATCAAAAAAAACCTACGTGGTACATAAGTCGTGTCTTACAAATTCAACATAAACGACGGTGCGTCCTCTCACCACGATGCCCAAGTAGCGCTCGGTCACTTCACTCTCTTCACTCTTCACTCTCTTTAGCTTCGGCTCGCTCTCGCTGCTCACCTTACCTCACCTCACCAATAACTAAGCTTCACCTCGTCCCGCCTCACCTCATTAAAGATACAGACAGACAGACATACACACTCGTATTTCACCCCGTCAGAAGTGAAGTTCACTTTAGCGACACGCCGATTTTACGATCCTCGATGCGTATACTTCGATGATCTTACATACAGGACGACCAATAGGAGTTTGTCTGTTTCTATTTTGTTTCCTTTTTCCTTCTTCTATCACACCTACCTAGCAGGTAGCGAACGAACACGGTGTCACTTTTACACATACAATCACAAGTATAAGTGAACTTATTTTTATATAAACACGCACAAGATCGGAAATGTGTTTCGTACACGGCTTACGCGCAGTTCTCACACGCACACATATATACGGAATACGGGAAGCACTGTTGTCTTTCTCGTCCCTTGTCCCTTCTCTGTCCTTTTTGCGTCTATAGGTCATAAAAGCTGCGCGCGCAACCATTGGTTTTCACGTCAGGACCGTACGTAAGTTAAATTTTATTACTCCGCTTTATTATCTCACTTTAACACTAGGGCTACCAGAGTGATCAAAATCGTTAATTATTAATTTTTCAAAGATTATTTATTTAGGTTTTATTTCAGACTTATTTAGATTTACTCATGATGCATATTTGGAGATTTGAATGATTTTTTGTATTATGTATCTTTTCATATATCTTTTGTCTTGATTTTTTTAATAGAAATTTTACTATATATCCATCGATAGTTGTAAAGTTGATATTTTCTTAATAAATTTCAAATTGAGTAATCTAAATTTTGCTGTAACTATCCTATGATGTTCTCATCTACCATTTTTTCCGTTCATTTTATTAATGTATAGAAAACTAAAATTTTTTATGTACTTCTATCTTAAAAGTTTGGAGAACTCATTTTTTTTATTAATGTAAGAAAAATACAGAATAACATTTTATAAAAGACTAGATATATTATTTGTAAGATATTTATCGGGGACGCGTTATAAAAATTAGTAATAGAAGAATAGATACTTATGTGCAATTGCACCTATTATTGCTACATTCCTGGTTGCATTTTACCTGCTATTGGATGCTAACCGTTCCATGGTGGATGTATCTGTGTATACACCGCACACGTATATTATACAAGCTCTCGGCGCAGGTATCCAATAGCGGGGATAACCGAACATGACCGAATACTAGCGAACATTGCCGATGCAAAATAGCCGACAATTGACTGAGCGTCGAGGGGTCGGACAGAAAAGAGACAAGCCATTCCTTCGGGTGTACAGCTTCCCCTTTCTCAACTTCATCATGGAATTAATGTATCATTGATTTTTATAAACTATGAACAATTATTTCGAAAGGTTCATACTTATAAGAAAACAGTAGAATCTATTATGATTAAATATCTTTGTTTATTCTGTGTACTATAAATTAGTCTCGAGTCTTTCAATTAAGAAACTCAATTATAAGATATTGAGTTTTAAAAGGAAATGTATAGATCTTTTGATCTTTAACTCTGTTGCGTTTTTCTATTGTTAAAGAATTTCTTCAGTTTAAGGAAAATGCGAAAGAGTTTCTAACATTAATTTTTTGCTAAAGTTTTTCTTAAAACAATAAAGCAAGATTTTTACATAAAAATCTGAAAATCGCAGCATAATTAATATTATTGCTGGCGTAGTAGCGTTTTATTTTCGCGGAATTAAAAGTACTCCTTGATTTGTAATTTATTTTCGTTACTTATTAGTAAATACCCATATACTTATACCTTGTATAGTACACAATGTAACATATAGTTCATGTACTGTGTAATGTATAAAGCTATAATTCTATAATGTAGAATTGAATACATAGTATTTGAGTACATAATAAATTTTTACGAAATTTGTTGCTTGTCACCAGGGCTGTGAATTCTTAGAACATAAAGAATTACCTTCACAATATATTGCAAAAAAGTATAGAAACAATTAGTACCACATTTGTCTGATTTGACAAATATCAATGGACGGTCCAGGTACGATCACGTGGGACGAATTTCTCGAGAATGCTGAAAGGTTCGTAGAAATGTCGAGTGAAATCTCTGATCGATGGGAACTTCGAGGTAATAAGGTGACCGTCATTTTTTACTATTTGAGATCCCTAAACAAAGAGAGATTTTTAAAATAGCAAATACCTATACACGATTTGCAGAATGTGCCAGGAGAGGCATACATTGTCCGCCAAGAGAGACAATACATATGCAGTAATAGTAACTTAAATGATTATTCGACACCAAAAGATAACGACTCCGTCGATGATTTCGACTTTGTATTGAAACAAGACCCTTTTGAGGCCACTTGTCCTATGGAGAAACCATTAGTTACAGAACATCATGTGTTATGGTCCATGAGCTACAGCGTCCCGACACTTTATTTTAATGGATGGAAATCAGGTGAACGCGCCATATTTATTCGAACCATTGGAAAATTCTAAAGAAACGTTACAAAGAAAAAAAAGATCATCTTTACGATTCATTTTTAACGATATCTTGTGAATGTCGTTAATTTTATAACGACTATACATCAAAATACGAAACATCTATTACAATTGTTCTCTGATCACCACTAGACCTTAATCGGGTATGTACAGCCTGTTGAAAGCAGCAGGCGACATAATGCTGATTGTTCCTTCGATTGTAGCCTATCTCAAACTAGGCTAAGAAGTCAGCAAAGAGATTAAGAGTGACTGAAAGAAAGAGAAATAGAGGAAATCTATGTTTTACGGCATGCATGAACTTGCGAATAATTTTTCAGTGTCTTGTATTTTTAAACGAATTCGCCGTTTTCTCGTCATCTTTTCGTACAACCGTTTCATGTGTTTGACGTTTTTGTATAACTAATTTTTTGTAGATTTCCCAGGTATTAATCCAATATCCGTGGAAGAGGCACAAACCCTCGTTCGTAACGGAGAATTGAAATACAAGGATTTATCTCAAGCTATACATCCTATATTAGGTACACCTTTTCTACACTTGCATCCTTGTATGTCTCATGAGCTTTTACAAATTACAAGTAACAGGTAAGGGGTATAGAAAGAAGGAAAAAATCGTCTTATAAATATTTAGCAATAGTATAATTATTTATAATTACAAATGAATGAATTACTTTCTTACCTTTCAGTAAAAACAAGATAGTCAGTTGGTTGAGTACCGTCGCTCCTGCTGCCCTTAATTTTAAACTACGTCCTGAATATTGTCAGTTAACTATGTAATGTATATACACTTTAAAATATTCGAATTAAACTGTAATATGTCCTATTGCTTTAAGAAAGTACACGTATACACACGTGTATCAAATAAAAGTAAATTAAAATACTTTACTTTAGTATGGAATAGTCCTTATATATACGCATATTTTATTAATTTTAATTATGCTCTTAACAAACGGATTTAGCAATGCAATTTAAATTCCGATAGAATCGCTTATGGTTTACCGCCTCTGCGCAGAGGACGTGCGTCTGGTGGAACTTCAATTCAAGTAGGTGAACGCGATTGGCCCAACCAGTAACTGAAAGTTACTCGAGCACCAATCACGTCAAGCGGCCCATAGAACTGGTTTCTTTCTCCCTTCTTTCCAATTTCCCCACCACCCGCGCGCTTTTCGAACATTTGGCTCGAATTAGATGCTTCTAGTTGTAGCACAGTCCCGCGACTGTCATCACAGAGTATAGGTACATGAAATCGCGGTATAACTAGTGGAGCGTCGTGTTTGCACATGCCTTTTGTTCTTTCTATCATCTGAGTCGAAACGAACCTGTTATAATTTTTCCAGTAAACAATCGTTTTCGTAAACGCGTTCTGTACGCGACGGAAACGCAAACGGAATCGGTGCGTATTTAATGTGCATGCGTAGTGTTTTGTTCCAAATACAGAAATAGACAAAAATCATCGACGCACAATTGCTACAGGTAAGAAATTTCATTTCTACTTTAATTATGCGGCAGTTTCAGAATAACTTTTTTACAATCAAACCAAACGGTTTGAGTTTTTTTTTTACAAGTTAGAAGGATTAGTTTAATAGATGACGTATAAACAAAATTTAAAAAAAATTGCAATTAGCTTTTCCAAAGCCTGTAATGAAAATTTAAGCAACACATTTCGAAGATTTGTGCCAGTTATATACATGCTGAAAATTTTATCGAAATCGGTTGATGCGAAAATATGCGTCAGGTGTCGAGAGATGTACGAATCTTTAGATTTTAGACTGAAAATCGTGAAAAACTGCGATTTTCATTATTTTTTCATCAATTTCAGCTTGTGTACAAATAGTATATATCTTTGAAACGTGTCCTTTTAAGTTTCTTTACAAATTGAGATAAAAATGTTACAAAGAATGGCCTTTACTTATTTCTTTGTGATTCCGATTAATTGCAATTTCTTTAAAATTTTGTTTATACGTCATCCGGATGATCCCTCTAACTCGTCAAAAAACTTCAAGTCGTTTGGTTCAATTTTAAAAGAGTTATTATGTGTTTTAAAAACTGTTCAAATATAAATGGGGTCCACTGTATGTCCTACAAAACTTGTCACAATCGTCATAAATGTATCAATATACGAGTTATAATTGACGTTAAAGAATTTAATATTTTGTTTGTTCAAAGTTAGAAAATTATAACTTGTAAGTACAAATATCCCTCGGTGTGGAGAAATACAGAATGCAATCTTGTGGTTTGCAAATTTGAGAGAAATATACGATGCAGTCCTAACACGTGTCGGCGATAAAAATATAAAAATATCAATCGAGAAATAATTATGAAAAGATACTTAAGTCTGTTTTTCATTGTTTATGATTTTGTATCTTGGACTTCTACAAGCTGGATGTATAATAAAACGCCGTTTTTAATTTTAAATTAAAATTTCCGCGCGCATTATGTGTTACACAAAAAAGATATAATATATACGAGACTTTCGTACTTACGCTTTTCATTAGTAAGTACAATGTTCTTTTAGAATATAATCTATATTTAATTGCATACGTTTGAGGAACTGTATAGTCATAGGCGTAATATCAAGCATTTGGCCATTATATTCGCATTTATCATAAAAGAGATGCATATTTTGTAGCCATTTATCATTTCTTTTTAAACAAACAGATAAATTTGAAACAAGTTCCAAGAAATAGAAGTGAAATGTATTGTTCCTGGCTTGTCTATTATCATTTTGGAAAATAGAAATACGCGTACGAATCAAACTATCGATTACACTATGGCAAGACATCATAAAAAAAGATTCAAAGGTGAACTTGTTATATTCATCGAGTCACCTTCCTCGAGTGATTTTTCATTTCAATCTTAATTCAATTTCCTATTTGCATTTTATGTTAGCTTTTTCTTAATCATTAAGAAGGTTCACATTTATTGAAGTGAGAGCGAGGTTAGCAATTCGAGAATCGTAGTACAGTTAGATTATCGATAGCCGTATTACAAACTGTGATCAAAATTATAGAGACGGCATACTCGCCATTGATTAAAACTTCTAAATATCACATACATATGTATGTACATAATTGAATGATCATACTCGATGGCAGACTATGTCATTTTATCAGTCTTACATTATCCGTAAACATGTCGCAATATGATGATACAAAATTATATAAGCACATATACAATGAACAGGATATATAACGCCTTGTTGGTTACCTTGATAAACTCTGGGGTATCTTATAATACTTATCTATTAAATACATTAATCGTATAATACGAACACAACGACCAACATATGGAACATCGGGATTTCAGTTTGTTTTCAACATGATAGTTTTCAACAAATACTTATTTATTAACAGGACTATGAAGATAAGAGTGGAATACATGTCACCTATTTGAACAGAGATTTTCTTACCGCGCATTAATTTTATCATCGAGCGCAGACAAATGATTCTCGTATAAATCTTTTCAAACTTCATTACCATTATGTTAATACACGGTACAGCTATGGTACATTATCACAATCGTTATAGATCGCTTTATTTCTAATAAGTACTACGTTTTCGACAAATGGATTGTATCAGTCACGTTTCTATTTTTTGGAAAACTAAATATTAAAACTAGTTAAACCTTTTTCTTCTTTCTATGCATCCTAAGCAATTCTTTTTCTTCTAAATAAAGAATATAAATGTCTAGACATATAACGCTAAACAAATCGTCATGAATAATCAAATCTCACTCTTAAGTTTTTGGATAAATGCAACTTCATCCTTTTTCTTATGAAAACATTGAGATACCAATGTCTTATATAAACCCGTGAATAGAAACGAGGTTATGGTTTGTCCGGCCTTTAACTTGTTCGATCGTTTCGCTTGTAACTTAAGAAAGGAAACCACGTGACAAATCCGAATCTCCAAACCGACACAGTATATTTCAGAACAGCGAGAAATGGGCATCGATGACGTTCGATTTGACGAAGCGGCCGTCGTATCATCACCGAAAGACGAAACTGCTGATTGCAAATAAATATGTAGTCGCAACTAAATATAATTGCTAGTTTATCGAAAATAGATGCATTTTTTTTTCTTATGTTCGTCGCGGTTCCGCGTCTAATTGACTTGATCTTCTATTACTTGCATCTTATTTTTTACTGTCTTGCTTCGCCATGCTGTTTATAGTTACGTAACTTTCTTGATCCTGAGTCTATTAAATAGTACACTGAAACATTTGTTGTAGCTGTTTGAAAAACAGGAATTAACTGATGAATAAGAGAAAAGATATTGCGATTCGATGAAGTATCAACTTTCTTAGTAGCGTTGAACGTTATATTGATTCGTTTAATGTAATGTAAAAAGTGTAGTAAAAGTATTGTTTACATTTTCGTCGCGTTAGAATATAAATTGCGTTCGCGAATAACAAATTATCTATATACTTTGTTAATCAATACACTGATATCGTGCTGTTTGAGAGTCAGGTAAGTTGTCGCGCGTTACAGTTTTATCGTCGAAATTTGCATTGAAATACGAGCGTGTAAAAACTTGCACGATATTGCTTAATAATACTCTAATTATTGTCTTAAAAATTTATGCAAAAAGATGATAATATACGTCGTTTTCTTTGGACCATCTTGTCAATTTTGAAATTAGAACTATTAGCCAACTGACACGAACAGTTCGATAACAAAAAGACCCGATTGTTATTCCAGTTGATAAACTCAGTTTCTTACGGTCTTTCTCTAGGTCATCCAGTAAAGATCAAGGTTATCGTTTCTAGAAAAATATCCGGAAGAGTCATTTCGGAGGTCATGAAAACTTATTACGTACATATATGTATTTCGAACTGTTGGAAGACCTTGATTGATAAACTTATCTTGTATAATATTCGTTATATGAGAAGATAATGTTTCTAATAATACCCGTGCAAAATTGAAAATTATAGTGTTTTTACAATTGTAGCTAATTGGTTGATTCAAGGTTTATAAGAAAATGAAAGTTGATAGCCGTTGAAAATCATTTTAAACAACGGTTAATTAGTGAAACAAAGAAAAATAGTATTAGTTAAAGTGGGGAACTAATTGCGCATTCGCCAAATGGCAAATCGCCACGACGAAGTTTTAAACGTACGAAATTTGTCTGCCACCGGTGGGAATTAAAATTTTTTAATAGAAATTTCCAATGTTTCGAGATTGGGAGGGAAAGATTTAAATTCTCTTGTATCGTTTATTCAATTTCTCCATATTTTTAAGCACGCTATGAAATTTCATTTGCATCGTGCAGGACGAACAATTTATCGATATAATTGCACGTAATGAGAAAAGGGTAACGCGTTCACGTTCGGCTAAATGTACGGGTAAAAGTGAACCATTCACCTGGCTGAACACTACAATGAATAGGATACATCGTGCGTATTTAACACAGTACAGTAGAAATCCATTTATAGGAACGAAATTTTAATTAATGCCCGATTAACTGAACTTTTTCTGGTTGGATTCACGCGAGCGCCTATTATGTGAATGAATAATACTAGGCAGCGAAAAATATCGTTATATCGAACTCCAATTGTATAAACTGTTTGTCCCTTGGTTCGACAAGTTCAGATAAATGGAATTCTACTATAGTGAAAATACCTTTCTTATTAACAATAATGCTAAAAGCATCCTCCATTCGATTAAACTGTGTTACTGCCTATCGAGAGATAGAAGAGCCAATTTGGCTCTCAGTGCATTCTAATTGCCACTTTTACTATCCTTTAATCCCAAACGAACATTTTTATACGTTGCTCGTTTTATTCGATATAACGGTAAAATAGGCTTATGTCGTGCTGCTGTTCACTAACTCGATAAACTAAAAACGACCTAATACGATGGGTACACGTTTACTTAAAACGAAGGAACGTTCACAAAAGAACATTCGAAGTTTCCGCCTACGTTTTGATCCCATAGCTATTTGTAATCATCAGCTGATTGCGTCACGGTCCGGTTTTATAATAGTTCATTAAATTGCCGGTAATTCGTGGTTGTGGGGCTATTTTATGTAGTATAAATGAATGAACATTATCGTGCAACACTTTGAAGCTGTTCCACGTTAAGGCCAATTTACGAGTCCGTGAACTACGTTGACTTTCCTCAGTTTTTTATTTTTTAATTTCTTTTTTACAATAACAGAAGACAAACATCGCGTGCAAATCTATAAACCAAGATGAGAATTTGCATTTAAAATGTTGTTAATTTACCTTGAAATTCGAGCAAGTCTTGCAATTAGTCAGGATAATTAATATTCTTTACTCCTCAGATCCCTTGCATCAAATTATGCAAAGTTATGATCACATAACATGCGTTATGATCACGTAATGAATAGGCGTCGATGACTAATCGCGAATATACATTCGCGCGATCATATAATTGTTTAATTTATTGTGGTTCTTTATGGACGAATACGTAATCGTTTCCATAAATCGGCGCGATAAAAGCCACAATGTGTTCAAAGAATTGTTATTTCGTATCTTCTACTTTCCATTGCCACTATTCCGAAATAAGAAACAAAAGAAGAATAAATCAAGATTTCGTTCAAACGTAATGTCATTTATACGTATGTCTATAAAATTTGATGGAGCTCCATAAATCTCGAAAAATGGAGAAAAATATGATATTTGGAAACGTATTTTCTACAGATCGTAATGTATATCTAGGTGGAACACGCATTGTTTCTAGATTCCGTCGAACTGAAGAAACACTCTAATGGCCCGAATAACAGCGAAAGGTGTTGTTTCGTGCGAACAATCCGTTAAAGCTTTCTTCCTCTTGACACGAAACGACAAAAATGACCTACTTATCGCTCTTTGCTGCGGCGATCCTTACGCGTGAAAGGATTTTACGATTTAGGACTCTGAGATACGAGATTCGTGAAACGTACGGGTGGCCATTCTTCGTTCAATTCGGCGCACGACTCGAACGAAATTAATTATAAACTTGACCCATCTCGACCCGTCCTGTCAGCCAGAGATGCCCGAAAGTATTACAACTTCCTTCCTCCTTTCGAATGACCGCCTACGGAAAAGAAGTTGCCATTTCTTTTTTTCGTTCGTTCTCTTTATTCATCGTACTTGAACCGAAGAAAGAGTTTCGAAGCTGTAGAACCTTACAAATTTACGAATCCCTTCTACACATTAATCCATTAACCATTAAGGGTCAATGTTGCGAGCATAGAGTTAGTTTAAACGCAAAGCAGAGAAATTTTCGAACATTGGAAACGACAAGCTCTTCAAGACTAATAAGTCTAATCAAGTAACTTTCCTTCGCAGATCGAGAAACCATCGATCTCCGAAGAAGCTGTACGTCGCGATTCGCTCTTCGATCGAAGATCCACGAGCACCGTCATCAATATCGTCGTTATCATCATTGTCATCGATTTAATCCCGCTAGGAGAAGAGACATCGGAGGAAGAGGAGGTTTATTGTGGAAGTCGGAAGGAAGGGATCGGTGTACATGATCGGAGGAAGGTGATTTGAGGAGAGAAACAGAGATAGACAGGGCAGGCGACAAACAATAGACCCGGTGCTCCCGATGGGGTCGTAGTTGCACGTATTTGTAATATATCTGACGATGATAGGCCAGCACGGCAGGAAGAGATCGTCGTAGGGGGATCACCATAGCTAATCGTACCACCCAAGGTGGCACAGATTGAGAGCTCTATCAGCACACATCCTCTCCTGGTCGAGCACGAGTACCCGTCGACGTTCACCCGGTACGCGAGCACCTAACCACGTATATACGTACATTTTCATTAAAATCTCGACTCACTTTCTCCCTGAGTGTTTACACCACGAGCACAATGTATCTGCCCACCTTTACCTTCCTCTCTTTCGAAGAACCACTCGCTTCCGATCTCTGCCACTTACACGCTCACCGTTTCCAATGGTGTGACAAGCTTGGAGACTTCCGGATGTAATCACTGTTCTTTTTCGATTCATCAGATCGGTGATCGCTTCGTATCTGTAATTGGATTTCGTTGAATAATCGCAAGCGATAGTTAAAGTACACTGTACGATACAATATCTATTTGTATGCAAAACATCTTGGGAATTTCAGATATTAATTGGGATACTTCGAATCGATGGATTTATCGTTCTTGCATTCAGAACATTTGAGTAGCTTCCGGCTGTTAATTAGAATCCTTCGAAGGATGTATCGTATTCTCTTAGTATCTTTCGACCGTAAAAGCATTGGTAGTATATAAGGGTTGACGGTATATGAAGAAGACACGCATGAAACCTGAACGTTTCGGTCAGCCGTAACGATCTCCCACTCGTGAAAACGTCAACTTTTGGCGTAGAAACAATTCAATGTAAAAAGATTCGACAACTCCTGAAGGAAGTTTCCGGATCACTCCAACATTCGACAATGTGAGAAAGTGATACAAGTGCATCTTTCGCAAAACCTTTACGAACACATGTAATAATATATATTTTAATATTTAGAAGCACATAGACGTATTTCCTATGACGTATTTAATATCATCTCTCTAATACCATCACGTAGTTTATTCCTGTACGTCCTCGAGATCATTCTTCTGTAAATAAGATCTACGAAGATCTATACGTATAATGGTTCCTCGTTCTTTTTTTTTTCTTTCCTCCCTCTACGGTGACAACAGCGATCCAAGAAGTTAGAATCCGAGGCCAATACCATCATCGGCGATCAACGGATCAACGGATCGGATATCGTCGATCCCTTTTGAGCCTCTCGACCTCTCCTGCTCGTTCCACGCCGCCTTCCCTTCCCCATCGGGGCGCGAGCCGCACACACAGCAGCCGCTTCCGGCTAACCGGAAGTGACGCTCTATGCGAACGGTTGACCACCGTCTTTCGTCGGGATACCAACACCACGCAAACGTAGGCCAGCACTCCAGACGGGCATCATGGAAGTCGCCACTGAACTGTACGTATTCATTTAGTTTTCTTCCTTTCCTCTGTCTCTTATCGCTAACTTTGTCTTTGCTTTTCTTCCATCTTGCTACATTTCATTTTTCTCATCACAGATCACATTCAGTTTCGTTTTCTTTGGATTTTATTCAAATAATTAGGACGCAATTAATTTTGAAGACGGACCTAATGCTTTTGGATCCAATCACTGGACAGTGATATTTATGCAAGTTTTGGAAATTGGATATCGCGCGTTGGTGACTTGTGGTAACAGAAACATCTTTGAAACTCTATAAAATACCTTGACGAGTTTTGTCGTCATCGGTGAGTTTTATCGAATCTTTTTGGAGACCTTGTAGATCGTTTGGATCGGTGGATTCGCGCTAAAATCGTACGAGACGCGGGCCCATTAAGGCGACATTGACAGACAGATGAAGTTTCTCGTTCGTGTAATTCACTTACATCACCAGTTCGACTAATGAATTCGCGTAAAAGGATACAATTGCGAAACTGAACAGCGGTTTACCCGGTGTCTACTTTTAAGCCTATGAAATTTCTACGAAAAGTAAACAGTCCTTTCACTTTTGCCATACCGTTTCCTTTTGCAGTATTCCAAGTGACATCAGAAAGCACAGAAACTGATCGCTCGAAAAGCCGTACCGTGAAAGTACAATTTGATAATTGTCGGACCAGTTAAGATTAATCCCGGCCAACGTCGATGCTAGTTTGTCGGAATGATCCACGTTAGCGTGACCTTGTCGGCGAAGAACATTTTATTCGATCTTTTGCAACATTCAAACGTCAAAGTTCAAGGAATTCCATATTAATTTGAATTAATCGTTTAATTGTCATATATGCGCAAGAGAAGAAACGAAAAAAGCTTGTAAAAAAAAAAAAGGAAGGTCTAAGAAAACGTCGACATCTAAGCTGGTAGCATTTTATTGTTACTAAATATGCGTGAATGTAAGCTAAATATTCTGATAAATTGGATAAACGAAGCAATGTTCTTCGGGCTTTAACAAAAAATTATCAACGTTTGAGAATTTTGTAACACGTAATCGAGCTAGAACGTCCAAGAACTGGCTGAAAGGGCAACGACGTATTTCCCGGCAAGGTCATCGACTAGCGAGCAACAAGACTTTCAAGAGTGGCCAGCAACTCTCTCGAAGCGTACTTAACACGAGGTCACTCGTAAAGACTCAATCAAATCATAACGAAGACTACTGACCCTCAGTTCAAACGATAGGTTACGATAAGCATCGGCGCCTTTTACTTTGTTCTCAATTTGTAAAACATGCGAGGAAGATCTCGATCGATGCGAACTACTGTTCGTAACCGTAAACTGGAAGCGCGTGTATCACGGTATAACGCGGAACGTGGTTCGTTTGAAAATGAGGAATGTTCGATAGAAATAGATTTTTAACTCGCAAGATCTCTATATACGTGTTGCTTTACGAGCGATTTTCTGCATCATGAGGAAGAACTTGAACGACGATAACAGATATCTGAAACTGAAGAATTTGATGAATTTAAGACGTGGATACGTACACGGAAATTTGCATTTCGTATTGAAAGACTCTAAGATCGAATATCTTTGTATCTATATTGAGTTGTATCTATGCTTGATATCAAAGTAAGAATTATTAGTTTCACTCGTTATTCGGTAATCGTTGAAAGTTAGTCGAACTATTAGAGTATTAAGCATTCAAGTAACGTCTAATTCTACGTGTCAAACGAATTGACTGGTTTAATTCGATTAGAGTCAAATGTTATTCACGCATGGTTGAATTAAGACGCAGCGAAATATGTGCGGAGAAACAATAATACAGCTAGGACAAATGACTGCCAATCATCGTGCTTTCCTGCACACTCACCGCACGCGTAGCTTCAACACTCGGCGTTTTGTTAATCATCGTTAGCAAATTACCTTTATCGTATGTTGAAAATTAGATCTAAAAGGCGTCAAAGTTACTCGTAAATTGAATTTAAATTTATGCTACGCTATGCGTATTTGATAACGTTGTTTGAAACGCTGATATTCGATATGCATATAGGTAGAAAATAAATAATATTTACATGACCAGATACCAACGTAATAACATCAATATATATTATAGCTATATTTAAAACTTCTGTTACTCGGACGCATATTTATCAATGAGCTATTAATCATTCACGACCTTCAACCTTTCATGCTGTCATGATTAAAATATTACAACATAAAAAGTCTGCTACTATTTGTACACATTACGTAAATGCTACTTTATAAAAATATAATGTATTCGTAGAGCCTGCTGAGTAGGTCTTCCACTTACGATCAAATATGGAAGATTAGAAAAGCTATCGATTTTAATAGAATTTTTATCTGTGTGTGTAGGTAACTTGAACGACCTAACGTAAACGGTTTGACTTAAACAAGTCGACTGACTTAAATAATTTTTTAGTTTCTTTGGTAAGCAGACGCTATTGAAACCATTTCTGAAGGAGCACTCTAAGAATATCGCTTAGGATAGCTGTATACTCCACCTAGAAATCGATCGTATTAAGATTCTCAACTCGCGTCACGCATGCCTCTCGATCGTTCACAGATCGAATATATAAAATTCATCGAAGTTGCCAACGCATATGCAAATAGGGAATGACACATCACGCAAAGAAGTAAGACAACATGCCAGAAAAACTACAATCACTTGCGATTCAAAGAATCTACCAAAGTAGCTACTAACTAAATGAATATTATACAGAAAAAGTTACATATGCAAAAGAGTGATGACTATTTGAAGATAACATTACCTTTTGCCAGAATGTAACGGAATCCTTTGTCTTTCTTCTAATACTCGCGTCATTTAGTCGGTTGTCATTAAAACTAGTCAAACCAAGTTATCAGACCTGTTAACGCCGTTAAGGGATTAATTATCGCAATTAACCCCTTGTACCATCAAATCATATATTTTCGGAATAACAACCATTGTGAATACGTTATGGAAAAAGCCATTTAATCGTGAATGTCTATTTCAGGTCACCATTGTCAGGGTCTGATACACAATGCAAGATCGCCGAACGAACTTCGTATTACCCCCAAGAGCCGAACAAAAGGCCAAAGACCAGACAGGAGAAGATTCGATCATGTTTCAGGCACAATTCTCTGACTATTTTAACCGTCGTCGGTGTGTTCGGAGGAGTGATCCTTGGTATTATCTTGAGGAACGTGCGGAGTCAAGGATGGACGCGCCGCGAGATCATGTACATCAACTATTTAGGAGATCTGTTTCTGAGGATGTTGAAGAGCTTGATCCTACCGCTGATTATATCTAGCTTAGTCTCGGCCATTGGATCTCTCGATTTGTCATTGAGCGGCAAAATTGGCATGCGTGCTATAGTGTATTACATGGTGACCACTGTTAGTGCCGTTATATTAGGTCAGTACAGCTAAGAGATTCCTGATATTCGAAAGTTATTTAATATGGATACTAGAGTGACAACATAATAGTAGTAGAGCAGGCGGAGTATCGTGTAGAATGTAGAGGAACAACGTCGTGACATATTATAGTGTAGTAACGGGAAAATTTAGATATAAATTTTTTCCCGACTATTTACAATTTATTTACAATAAATTGACTATACAGACATTAATTAGACAGAAAACGATGGTTGTTTAACTGGAACTAAATACAAAAAATCATACTCTATCTCAAGCAACTGTCGCAACTCGACAACGCTAACGACTCTATTACTCGACTTCTAGACTAACTCTGCTTCTTGATTCACACTCACTTCTCGATGCACACGCTCTGATCTCTCGATCAACGCTCCTTGAAGCCAAAATCGTCCTTCTCTTCTAGCGTTTGTTTCCTTTTTTTTTCTAATCTCACTACGCCCATGCTCCGCAAGAACTAGGTGACCTTAGTCACATAGGCTTTTTTAGATGTAAAATAACAACTGAAGGGCAGACGACACTGTTTTTATGATTTGATCGATCTCTGCTTAGGCCTTTTTTTTCACGATACTACAATATGCATGGTAGTATATCGATGGAGTGAAAAAAAAAGCGATATTAAGATGATATAGTAGGTGCAAATGATACAGAATTTATATAAACATCAGTAGTTTCGCGATAACAATATGATATTGGTGTAATATAAAGCGCTTCTCGCGTATTTAAAAAATGTATGATTTCTTTTCAGGTATCATTTTGGTAATTAGTATTCAACCGGGTGTAGGAAATGATCCGGATATTAAACCAACAGAACGATCTCAAAACGTTTCAACCATCGATACGTTGATGGACTTGGTTCGGAATATGTTTCCTCCGAATCTGGTAGAAGCGTGTATCTCTCAACATAGGACGGAAATGCAGAAACCGGCGAACAGTACATCAGGTTGAAATCTTTCCTAAAATAAAAAAAGAAAAAAGAAAAATCTAGCAAACTATAGTAGTTACAACGAATATCTTAATACATTGTTTGTTGAAATAGGTAACATGGATGATTGGGAACCAGTGCAAAAGAGCGTGCCGGGAATGAACATAATGGGCCTGGTTGTCTTCGCCACGGTGCTAGGTATAACACTAGGAAAAATGCAAGAACAGGGCAAACCGCTGCTCCTGTTTTTCGAGTCCTTATCCGGCGCCATGATGTTGATTACTCATTGGGTGATTTGGTAAATTCATATTTGACGAAACTATCTTTCTCGCGGTACCATTCAGTCTCAGACAATAGCATCCCGAATTCTATCTACGTTATCACGAATTTATACGTCACGAAAATAAGTTGTATAATTCTTTCACGTAATAATGGAATATTTTATTCTGCAGGTTGTCGCCTGTGGGTGTCTTCTTTCTGGTAGCCTCGAAAATTACTGGCATGCAGTCGCTGGACGAAGTGGTTGCTCAGCTAGGAATGTACTTCCTCACTGTCTTAATTGGTCTCTTTATACACGGTTTCATAGTTCTTCCATTACTATACTTTGTAATAACAAAAAAGAACCCATTCAGGTACATATCCAATATGGCCCAAGCGTTGGTCACTGCGTTTGGCACATCCTCCAGTTCCGCCACGCTTCCAATCGCAATCAATTGTCTGGAAGAGCGAAACAACGTCGATCCACGAATTACCAGATTCGTCCTACCGATTGGTGCTACCATTAACATGGATGGTACAGCCCTGTACGAAGCCGTGGCTGCGATTTTTATCGCGCAAGTGCGTCAAGTTAGTCTCAGCTTTGGGCAGCTGGTAGCAATCAGGTAACTAAAACATAAAACAAAGTTTTCTTTATATAGCGTTAAAACTTACGCAAGAATTTCTTTAGTATTACGGCAACTGCTGCAAGTATCGGAGCAGCTGGTATCCCGCAGGCAGGTCTGGTGACGATGGTAATGGTGCTGGATACGGTTCGACTTCCGGCTGACGATGTTTTCCTAGTTATCGCTGTCGATTGGTTGTTGTAAGCACTCACCTTTGCTCATTTCCCACCAGTATACTTCGTCTAGTTTTTTCATTAAGTTAATATTGGATTTATATGAAACGTTAATCGTTGGATTTGCAGAGATCGTTGCAGGACGACGGTGAACGTGGTGGGCGATTCCCTAGGAGCGGGAATTGTGAATTATTTAAGCAGAAACGAGCTGGCTTCGTTGCCACACAATACACACACCCAAAACGGGGCGGATCATCATACCACAACCACTATATGAGATGAAAATCGTATCGGTATTAATCGGTATTAATTGGTATTAATGGAGAAAATTTGAAAATTCTGGCAAGAACGATGAGCGTTCGCTTTTTTCAACACTTTGCTCGTTAAATTGCTGCACACTCCCACCGAACTTAAAATTTTTCAGGTCGAAGACGAAGTTCAGTAAACATAATAATTCTTGGAAAGCAACGACAACGCATAGTAGCACTTGTGTAACTACTATACTATAATCCGTTTTGTTCGTAGCAAGTTCGTAGAAATCAGTCTTCCATTATTCAAGAAGAGACTTCGATGATTCTTGTACGATAATGTTAGAAGAATTAGAGCGATATTTTTTTATATTTAACCGTACAGCTGCCAGATTCGTTCGATTTGCGTACAAAAAATAATCAAATAATCTGATCATGTTTTAATGGTCATATTTTCCGTTGATTTTATGTTAAGTTGCGAGGTCTAATTGAAATGGTACGAAACGACAGGGAGTTGAAGAATCTAGATCTGATTTTATCTAAGTTGGAGCGTGGAAGCACGCTGGGAACGTGATTTCTTCAATTGATTCATCATGTGCCATATGCTTTAAACTGTTAGAAAGTACAATTGTCTAGCCTGGTGTTGTTAAGTTTCGAAATATTCCGATATTTTTAAATTTGTACGACCTCATTTCCTGAAGACCATTTATTTATTCAAACGAATTTATCCGATATAATGAACATATTACTGCCTAAGTGTTTTCTAATTTATTCTAAAAGTGTTCTTCTTTATCTTATTACTTCTGAACTCGTTTACGGCGAAATATCATTCTCTTCTCGCGAATCAACGAAGTTGTTATGCAAACATTTCATTTCAAATTGCATCTTTTCATGAATTATAACTTTCTTACATATGTATACTTAGAAAATTCGATGGTACTTCAAAGAAATACAGAAATAGTGCGAATACAGTTGAGATATATCAAATCCTATTATAATATATGATTATTTTAGTCACACCGTTTGTATTAACGATAGCTATATCGCATCAAGCTATCACCTACATTTCGATCTTTGTCTTCCATTATTACATTACGACCTATAATCTTTTTATCAATTTCTAAATTCTTAATGGTACACCTATAAAATCGAATTTCGAATTGAATTCAATTCCTTATAGATTTATACGCCTGTAAAAAGATTACGGAAAGATGCAGAGGAGATGTTGTTTCAAACTAGTTTCAAACTACTACTATCTATAGAAAGCCAGTAACAAGAATATTATGATATTCAATATACCTCACCGACTAAGACGAATAACGTTCAATTATTAACTAGAAAGTGAAAAAGCGTATTTTATTATCATCTGACGAAAAATAATCAAAGATGCATTATCACGTGTACTCTTTTGTGCAGTTACATTGGTGCATGCAGAGAATGTAACTGAATAGTCAATTTATATTTGTAATTTATTTACAACATTATATCGTATGTGGGGATCATTTAATTGACTCAAGAGACGATTAAGTATATTACACTCTTTTTCCTTTTTGCATATTTAACGCCATTTTTTTAATGACAATTAAAATAAGAATGTCAACATGATATTTTATTATAAAATAAATTCGTAAATTATTTAAAAGACCTAATCAATGTGGATACATACTAACATTTTAATCGCAAAAAAAATTGTGTATAAAGAAAAAGGATAACCATTCGTTTAATAAACATTCAGGAAAAATTTAATTGCTCTTCAGTATCATTATTTAGGAAGGAAATCAAGTTACAATGCATGTTTAATATTAAGGTATGATTCAAAACTAATAATCGTATTATCGTAATTAATCCCGTGAATCGATATACAGTTACACCTTATAATCAAATTCTATTAGCAGAATTTATGTACCTGTACGTAATTAAGTATTTGCCATAGTTGCTTAAAAATATACTGTATAATATTTATTTGTACAATAAATGTACAAACTGACGTAACAATAAAGTTATTGCTTATTTCTAAACAAAGTTAGATAGATTTTTTGAATATCAGTTGTTTTAACTCATCGAAAAAAGAAAATATATATATTTTTTATACTTAATATTTGAATTGCTTCTCCTTCGTTGCATGGGTTAATTGAAGATGTAAAATAATTCATTAAAATAATTACTGAAAATTATTTATTTCAATCGTAATTCTATCTGTGCATAATATAACATTTTTTTGGTTTTATCAATTATATTTCGATTTGCGTTGTCATGAGTAATATTAAGTGGCAGTTGCAGAAAAATAAATGTATATTTGGGATGTTAAAAATCTGTAATATGTATTAAAAAGAATCTTAGAATAGTATTAAATGTACGTAAGAAAACAATAGTATTGCAAAGGCTCCTATCACATTTCAAACATAATTTATGGTCACCTACATATTTCTATTGTCTTGTTTGCAAAATGGATATGCAGGACTGATTCATATTGTAGATCACTGATTGATTTTATTATAAGCTGGTACATTATTTGCATTAAAAAGAAACATATAAAAGATAAAGGATATTTTTGTTGCATATTTAAAAACTATAATGCATAATAACGTAATATGACTAGATAAAATGCACTTTATAATAATACTTTCAAATAACAGCATATAAAAATGCAGAAATAAGAATAAATTCAATAGAACAACTGGCAATTTTGGAATTGTACAATTTTGATATTCTTTCCATTATCATCTATATATATTCATAGATATATGTATAGATATAATAACAAACATTACTAAATTTGCTATGCAAATATAGATGTTTAATTTTATTTCTTTGTCAAAGTAAGATCATGTTACATTCACTTTGTTTTATCCATAGATAGATAGAAATCAATTCATTATTTAATGCAATGATTAGCGATCACTGAATTGTCTGAATTTCTATTAAGAATAAAAAGCACTTGTGATAGCATTAATTATATAAAATTTGTATAACTGATGTTAGGTGACCCTATAAAATGAAGCATGTTTTCGTGACACGATTTTTATACTGTCATCGCTTTCTTGATTCTTTAAGAAGAAAGGCATAATAGTAGATCAAATCGCAAAATACATATTTATAAAGTCTTAAAATTTTAAACAGGCGTTGTTATGTACATAATATAAACAATTCGCTATATTATTTACAAAATTAAAATAGTTCACAAGATTTCGCGTTAATATTAAACATCTATAAATCACAATTGTCATTGATTTCGACAGTGTGTAAAATATTCTTCGTACCACGATAATAAATTGTGCTCAATTGTGTGAAAATTTCGATATAGAGAATAACTTCCGATTCGTCTTTTCTTAAAACAACTTTTAATATTTAACTTAGAGAAATTCCTTGTATCCATGAACTTAGATCACTTGTGTCTTCGCAACTGAGACTCAATGAATTCTTTTCGTTCTTTCTCGATTCCAAAAGTGCTTGGGCAGCGGTCCGACCGGTTAAATACGCCCCGTGTACCGTACTATAAAAAGAAGAATGCGTATGTTCACCTGCAAACGCTATTACTATTTTCGAAGGATCATCTTCTTGTAGTATAGGCTCAGCTAAACGATTAATGTCTAATTGACTTGCACCAACAGCCATAGCAGTGTAGGAACCACGCGTATATGGCTGTGAATGCCACGAGGTGCACAAACAATTTTTTGGTGCTGGTACAAACGGATCGTTAAGAAATCTCCTTAATATTGATGTGCATACTTCTGCTACTTCCGCTCCACTTAATTTCTCCATGTATTCAGCAGCTTTTCCTGATATCCAACCCAGTAATAGAGTTTCCGAAATTTTCGTAAAAGAATAGATCTTTCTGAACCATGTTTTACTAATATCCTGCTTCTCTTCCTCTGGCAGTCCTCTATCATCCCATAGGAGCATTACTTCTGACACACCAGGATTTAAAAATGGTCTTTCATATTCTAAAAATATTTTATCTACACAACCAAATAAAAGTCTATCTATGGCTTCAAGTTTGTCATTTGGTAAAGGTGGTTCAAATATATCATTAGCTTTTTCCTTAAGTACTCCTAGTGGCAATGTACAAATCACATGATCAGCTAATATTGTTTTTCCATTTTCACATTGTATTTCGATAGGTGAATTTGTATTAGAACAGTTATTAGAATTTTCATTGTCCATGCATTTGTTTCTTTGCCACCTATAATTAATATATTTATGTGAGAATCCATAGCATAAATTTAACATTGAAAAGAAACCAATTTCAAGCTATGTTTACCTAATCTTAGTGACAACGTGTTTAGTTAGAATGGTGCTCTTTGGTATGTGTTTTGAAACTGGTTCTAATATAGCACTGTATCCATTTGGAAGACTAATATTTCCACCTTGAAGTTCAGCATAAGATCCCATTTCCAACAAATCGACATCTTCCATGCTATCACAGCCAGTAATACAAGTTTCTCTTTTGAGTAAACAATCAAACAATAACTGTCTAATTTTTCTTTCTTCAGATGGCAAGGTTGATAGATAAATCTCAGCCTCTAATGATACATGTGCTCCAACATTGTTTATTCCATCTGGGGGGCTATAAGTACTTAAGAAATATTCCTCGCATCTTCTTAAAAAACACACATAAGCTTCATAAATTTCTTGCAAAACTGGAAAAGGCAATTGTTTCCCATCTTCCATAGCAGCTACAACTTTGTGAGGCCTTGGTACATGTACTATATCTATTAATCCATTTGCCATAGCTAATTCAAACATTGGATTCCCTAGGACACCATGGATCCAATTTGCTCCTAATTCTACTTTTTCATTGCCTGTATTAAAGTGCATGGGTATTTAAATTTCAAAAGTTTTTATATAATTATTTCCATAGGAAATTAAAATTCATATGTACACATATATATAAATTTATATTTTTGTTTTATTTTTTAACAAGAATCTACCTTTTAATGGCAGTGCCATTAAAGTCCTAACCAAAGTATAAATGCAAAGGTCAAAAAAATCTTAGTACCTTTTGTACTTCATCTACTTTTACGTGTTTATCAAAAAATAATTTGTACAAAATACAAATGTAATGGTACAATCTTCAATTTATATTTTCTATGATTGCAACAATGAATGAATATTATAAATACATAATATAAGAAAATAACAATTCAGGTACATATTATAATGTAACAATCATATTGAGAAGATACGTAAATCGGTCGATTAAAATCAAAAGTAAAGACCAAGAATCGAAATACTTATTGATTGAGAAAGTTCTAAAATAGGTTAAGTAGAAACTCACCGATTTTGGTAGCGATTATACGCCCACCTATGCGACCTCGTGCTTCGACAATCAAAAAATCGGTCTCTTGATTCTTCAGTAAATGATTTGCAGCTGACAATCCAGCCATTCCAGCTCCGACGATTAAAATGTTACACTTAATTTTATCATCCTCTGTCTTCGTAGATTCCGCCATGATCATATCATATCAGTTGTCAATGGCAAAATTTACATAGCTTATTAATATTTATTTAAAAGGAAAGACAGTTAAGAACGTTCTTTCTCATGTTGATTCGACCATCATACTTTTTAGCATTGTCATTCAAAAGTACTTTGTTAAAATCTATTCAAAGCTTTTGACGTTTTCCATTTTAACGTACATCCAAAATACCGCAAACCACAGACCGCAACATATAAATCAGAGAGGAAATGAGAATGCTCTCGCTTATGATCCTGCTTATTCCCGAACTAGTGCTGCACCATACGGCCAAGCAGTGAAAGAAACTAGAGTTAGCATATACAAGAACCTATAAAATGAGGGATCTGGCCTCTTTGGTCACAATTTAGTATATACAAGATCCTATGTATTTAAGCTTAAACTTAGGGATCTGTCCTATGTGCTTGTACACTAGCATTACAACATAATATTTTTTCAACCACATATCCTTTTTCTTAGTACGTACGATGGTGTTTGTTAAGACGAATTCAACAACCTTGTATATGAGATCATATATTTTCATTTATAATAAATCAAAAATAAAAAAGTTTGAGTTTTGAGTTAAAGGTCTTAGCTTATCGCGGTCCTATTTGTTGATCGCTTCGATTCTCAGTCCTTCTTTCTCTTTCACTCGCATTATCATTTCCTACGTTCGACACGTCTAAGATCTCAACTTCGAGAAATAAAATCGTTTCTACATCTCCATTATCGCAACACTAGGGTCCCGATTTTTGTGCAAAAAAATCAAATGTTTCCTGTATTATCACAAAACGCAATATTTGAGAAAGAATTGCTGTAAGAAAATACTAAAGGCGAATTCAAGGCAGTTACGTTTACAGCACGTTCTATAGAATCGGAAATACTAAATTCGCGTGGTTCTACTTCGACGTTCGCCTGCGTCGACGATTGTACAAATAACACTCGAAAAAATCAGGCGTCGCAGTTACAAAACGTCGGAGCCAGCTGGCCCATGACATCATACGGGGGAAGGCTTAATTTATGGCACTCTCAAGTT
Source organism: Bombus pyrosoma (assembly GCF_014825855.1). Classification (NCBI taxonomy): domain Eukaryota; kingdom Metazoa; phylum Arthropoda; class Insecta; order Hymenoptera; family Apidae; genus Bombus; species Bombus pyrosoma. Next base: position 2,367,505 of record NC_057780.1, on the reverse strand, counting down.
TTGACGCTTCTTTCCACAGACTAGGGTGACGAACGCCAGGCGACTGTCTGGAGGAGGTTCTTCTAGCATGGAACTCAATAGGTTCTTGTCTATGCTAAATTACGGCCAAACAGTACATATCTCTAATTTTATAGGTTCTTGTATATGCTAATTTTAGTTAAATTCAGTACTTGGCCGCATGGAGTAGCACCTGTACTATGAGATAATTAGAACTACGGGCCTGAGCACTCTCATTTCCTCTCTGATGTTAATAGGGTAGATCCCTAACTGTAAGCTTAAATACATAGGTTCTTGTATATGCTAAATTACGACCAAACAGGGCAGATCCCTAATTTTATAGGTTCTTGTATATGTTAATTTTAGTTAAATTCAGCACTTGGCCACATAGCGCAGCACCTGTACTGTGAAGTAATTAAAACAACAGGCGTGAACATTCTTATTTCGTCTCTAATGTTAATAGATCGTTTACCCCACTACTACTCTTCCGAATATAGATTTCACGAGCGATCTCCATATACCCCTGATCGAGGATCGAGAAAGTTTTCAAATTGAACCATATTACACACCTACGGAGCGCATATCTCCGCCTTGGCATAAATTATATGAAATATTAGTGGTTCATAGCATGTAACAAATAATGTAGCTATTCATTGATAAAAGAGCATATATGGTAACATTTGAAGGGGGGATTCGCGACAAAGTGAATCTTGACTTTCCAAAATATACTTTGAACAGCTCGAGTCCGATAGACAACTAGCAGCATCGCTCGTACAGCGCGCGATGTGCACCAAGGGTGGAGCCACACGTAAAGACACAAATAGCGACATCCACAAGAAAATTCAAGAACTCAAATCACTCATGGACTTTATTCTATCACAGATTCTTAACAATTCTTTCATTTTATCATTCTTCTCACTTTCTATATAAATATCTCGATAATTTCAAGCGAAAACAAATGGAAATTTTCTCTCGATTCTATATATCTGTTCGTATTTACCTTTCTTTAGTAAGGCTGTGTCTCGCTTTTGCGCATAGCTGAATCTTCTTGTTTCGAACATCTTGTAAGATGGCGCTCCATATCTAAACGTCATGAGAACTGTCAATTCTTGCATCTACAAATCCAAACTGCAAATGTCAAATCAACGAAAGTAAACAGTAACATTTTTTTCTACTTTCGTTTTCTGCAAACGGTAAGTATCGTATTAAAATTATGTTACTTAGTATGCTGTCGATCGCGTGAATACATGTAAATGTTCCTGAAAAATTGGAACTTGGATTTTCTTACAAATTTACATTTATTCGAAGATTGCCATCAATATCAGCAACATTGATTGTAATTAATTTATTCCTTTAAATTGATAAAGATAAAGTTCATGTTTTAGGATGTAGAAGTAATCTCCTTAATGTGATTTTTATGTACTTAATACTACATATATTGAAGAAAAATGTCAGACGAAGAAGATACTACAATACTGTTAAACACTGCAAATAAAACTACCGAAACATCTATAAGTAAAGTCCCAAATGATTATCAATGTTTACCACCAAAAAATTTAAGGAAACCACTTCCCAAACCAAACGACAACTTAACACCATTGACATCAGGAAATAAAAATATTTTTGTTTCCATGGTAGCAATTTTTGCAGGTATTGCTTTTGGAAGTGATATGGGTATAGCAAAACCTATAGCACCTTTGATCAAACATGAATTCAATTTGAATTGCTTTGAAAAGGATTTTGTTATTAGTATTTGGTTCGTTGGAGCTCTTGTTGGTGGTTTAACGGGTGGTAAGTGTAGATAAATTTCTAAAAAATATAGAAATATAAAAATTAATAAAATGGATAGTACTAACGACACAATACTTTATAGGTTTCTTAATCGATTCATTTGGTCGACGTTGGGCAATGATATCGACGCTCGTTTTTCTAACTTTTGGCGCCACATTATCAGCTTTGGCAAATCATTATATCTTGTTACTTGTCGCTCGGATAATTTGCGGATATTCTGGATCTGTTTCAGCAATAGCTCACTGCATATATATGGCAGAAGTATCCGAGCCAAATAAACGCGGATATAATATAATGTTATATCACTTGGGCACAGCTACTGGATTCTTGGTTTCAGTCATTGCTGCTGCTATAAAAAATATAGACTATCAGTGGCGATTTTCCATTGGTATAACAGCTGTTCCTGCTTTAGCTGCATGTATAATAACCATTATATTTCTTCAACGATCTCCCCCATTCTTACTTTATAAAAGAATGGCAAACGTTTCGAAAACATCGTACAAAAAAGCTTGGTATACGATTTTTGAGACTTTAACGATCATGGCTTTCTTACTGATATTGCAACAAGGTACCGGAAAACGACAAGTTTTGCATTATGCACCAAGATTGTTTGCATTATTAGGCATTTGCTCTAGTAAGTATTATAATCATATATTCTTTTTTTCTATTTTTTTTTTTTTTTTGTTTTTATATGAACATTTCTTGCTTTATTCGTTTCACAGATGTTGCAGAAGTCACAGCTTTAATATCCCTTGGCATCGTAAAGGTATTTAGTACGATGTTATCTCTGGTTATAGTAGAAAGATGTGGACGTCGAACAGCTCTAATTACATCGGCAACTATTTGTATGACAACAATATCATTATTATCTTTACTTGCTACGATAGACAGGGGCGACGACAATTTAGATGTTGTAAATAACCATTGCAAGAATCATCATAACGAAGAAGTTAAAATTCATTCGATTTTACCTACTGGATCACCACCACCGTTTCCTTTATTGCCGACTCCATTAGCTATAGTCCCACCCAGCCCGGAAACCTGGACGCAAATTAAAGCATCTTGCGAAGTATATTTCTTTTATCTGGTATATTTACGATCATTAAAAGAATCCAACAGAATTGTTTTTATTCTATTGCAGACACAGAATATTGCTGTTTCTGAAGGTCTAACAGGTGGTTTACGTATTTTAGCAGTAATAACATTACTTGTATATGAAGCAGCATATGCCTTAGGGCTTGGACCAGTACCACTTTTAAATCTTACAGAAGTTTTCCCTGCAGCTATACGGGGGAAATGTATTAGTTTCGTTTCTATTGTAATATGGATAACACATATTATTGCCACGGAATCCGTCAGTGCTATGACCAGTAAGTTTCCTCCAACTTTTCTTTTTCATGTATTTTAAACAATATGTAATAAACAATATTTCTCATCCAACATATGCATATAATTGTTCTTCTTTCAGGATCATTGACATTAGCCGGATCCTATTTGTTTTATAGTTTCATGTGCCTCGTTACAATATTTTACGTTTTTTTATTCATTCCCGAAACAAAAGGTAAGTCTCTACATCAGGTTGCACAAGAATTACGGAAAATTTCTCTCGGAACACGTATATATAATAATTTACGTAGTTTACCGCTCATTTGTCATATTCAATGGATTAGAAAATATGATGAAAACGCGAGTAACGGGCAAAGCACCCTAATTTGAAAATAAAATTCCGACTATCAAAGTATTGGATTATCTTAAAAGTTTCCCGTAGTTTATCAGGTTCAAGATCATTTGTAGGTCACAGAGAGTCAATAAACTTGTTTTATAATTGCTGTTTTACAATTGTTCGTTTCAAAGTCTTTTCAAAGTCATTTCAACGAGATTTCAGTAACATTATGGTCATTCAAAGTGAACAGTTTAGAAACTACAGCAAGTTTCAGGATAATCCAATAATCACATGTAATCCCTATGTGTCTACGAAAGTATTTCAAATACTATTAACTTCATCTCGTTTTGCAAAGTCGTAACTCTTCTATAAAGTATTGTGTTCAACAAATATTGCATAAAAGTAACACACACGTATTTCAATAAAATTTTCTTAACTACAGATTATTACAGAACATATCACACAAACGTAATAAAGAATATCGAAATATGTAAAACATTTTCGATGCGAAAGACTGACTAGTTTTTGAATTTCAACTGTTCATCTTTCCTCAATTTATTAAGCAAAAGATTACCTAAGTAATAATTTTTTTCATTATTTATATATGTTTTATGTATTTTATTATAATTTTTAATGTTATTCAATGACACTTTTTATAATACTCACTTCTATGAAAAGTTTAATTGAGAAGGTGTGATTAGTAATCAAGTATTAGACTAGATATGTTGAGAATTAGATATTTTATAGTGTAACAACAGATCAAATTATGTTTAGAAATGCGTACCTTAGAAATTTCAATAAGGAAATGTATATGTTATATAATATATACCACCTCATATTAAGAATAGTCACCTTTTTTATTATACGTATCGCTACGCATATAGAATTCTTCAAATATCAATTTTATGATGTTCATTTGGGTGTTCATTGCGATTTCTCTACGTATAACAGTAACGTGTAATGTTCTTCGGTGCCATTTAAAATAAATATCACTATGTAAAAAATCTTTTATTATACATAACATTGCTGTATATAAAAATAATTTTCATATGTATAATTATTGCAGATTTACAATATTGTAAAATGTAATATTGTACTTAGCAATGATACAGTTGGTTTACGTACTTAATAAAATGTATAGAAAATATAACTGTTTTTTCCTTACATGTAAAAATGATATTACTCTGAAGAGTAACTTATTCCAATCTTATGAAAATATTAATGTGCATTACTTCACATCATTCAGTCGACTTGTAAACCTTAAAAACATTTTCATGTATTGCGTATCAAATTCGATTTCTGAATTATATGTATATACATTATTCTTATTTCCTCCTTCACTTCGATCGATTAAAATTAATCACGCGAGTACGGGAAAATGACATATTCTATGAAATAAAATTAAGTATCACTCTTGTAAAAACGTTTATCCTAACGAGCAACAATTAAGTACATTAATCGTATTAAATCACTATCGCAATTTTATTTTGGAACTATTAAAAATGTTATTTATTCTATGTAACTAATCTTATGCAGGTTTTTTCACAGTAGATCCACTAAAAGACTTTCTTTTATTCCATGTTAATAATTTCGGCGGCGATAAAACTTGCTCCAGAAATATATGTCTTCTTTCTTTCAAATTTAAATCGCTACCGCACAAAGACTTATCGTTTTCATAAATAAGGTCGATATTATCTCGATTTGAATGACACCTATCGTTCGAAGTGTTCTTTTCGTGACTTACTTTAAACGATGCGATAGGAGCTAAATTTTCTTTGTCGTACCTTGTACAATCGGATGACTTTTTTAAAATTACCGAGACATTTTTTTTCGATGCATCTAATTCCGAAGAGGCAGCGGATTGTCCAATTTTAATAGCATTATTCGGTGTAACAACGTAAACTAATTGCGACTTGGATTCAAATTTTTCTTTTAACAGAGAAAATTTTCGTTTCGGATAATTAATCGGTTTTTTACGTTTATCGTCAGACGGTTCTAATTTTTCCTCATTATTATTGGAATTCGACTTTGCCGATTGCATGCAAATATTTGGCATAGTGGCTGCCCGCGTAACATCCGTAGAATTCATATTCATGATATTAGAGGATACTGTCTCGGATAAATTATTATGTACAACCTTAACATTTTCAACAGGTACCAATGGACTCATTTCAACGTATAAATCGTTCTCCTTTGAATCGGATTCATCCTTTTGACGTGCGACAGAAGCTTGTTTTTGCAGCTTCGCTTTATTTCCTAAAATGGGTGAATCGGAAAGTATAGCATCTATCAAAGGCGTCTTCTTAATCGATTCTATCGTACAGTATTTAACTAAATCTTTGATAGTATCTATTTCGCATTTACCTCGAACAATCGATTCTGATTCGTCCAAACAATTAATGTAATTTCTGTTACACGTAGCGGAGTCATTTTTAAACAACGCTTTCGTCAGCTGCGCCTTCTTTATCAAATTTTTCGGATCAAAGTCTTCCCATTGACTACCCGTGGTATGATAGACATGCCTAGGAGAATTTTCCGCAGTATATTTCCTGATTTGATCTATCGTACTAACTAACGTACTAACCGAATCAGGACCGGGTTGGGTATATTCAAATTTTTCTTTCGTGGTAATTTCATCATGTTCCTCTAAGATGGTATCCAATGCGAACATTCCACCTTTATCATCTATTACCACCGGCTTCGCGATATACAGAGTGGGGTTTTGTTCGTCAATGTCAGAAATTCTTTTCGTAGAAATATCCTCATTGTATGTCGTTTTTAACTCTCGAGAATCTATCAAATCATATGTAAGTGTGTCGAGATAATCGTCTTGCTTCAGAATTCCTCTTAATAACGAACTCGCGCAAGTCGTGTCGGAAAATTCAGAACTGTAAGTAGTACCGGTAGTTGTACTTGTTAAAGTATCTCTTCTCCTGTCTCTGACAACGCTATCGTCATGGATGTAAGTTTCTATATCCGTATATCCTTTCCAACTACGAATACACCACGGTGGTCTAGCCACACCAAGAGGACAAACATTCTCATAGTCGTGGATCGAGGTAACACAACTCATCGTTTCATCCCTCTGCTGCAACTCCTTCGTCAATTTTTCTGTTTCCTCTGTTGCAATTTTCTCGCAAGTATCGTTAAAAATCGTTGGAGTTTCCAATCTCTCTCTTAACAATGTAATACTGTTAATATCCTCGCAAATATTACCACGAGAACATTCATCTAGTTTGTCGCGTTTCGTACTTACGTCCGGTACCAAATTTCTATTGGTCACAACCTTTTCCTGGACATCGTTCTCCATTTCAAGGATAAGCTGATTTGAGAAACAGATACCTCGTCTCTTTTGCAATGGAAGACAAGAATTTTGATCTTTTGTTGAAACATCTTTGTCTATATCTAATCCATGGGTCGTTGGCAAACAAATACCTCTGCGTTTCTGGCGATGAATATCTTTCTCATTGGAATCGTTACAATCGTTTTGAATTTCAAGATATTCGCAGGTATTGTCACCAGTTACGGAAAATGTATTTTTTTGTAAGCCGCTCGACGACATATTTTCGTCTTTCGAAATGTTGTGCGCCGACTCGCACTCCGAAATAAGGCAAATAGCAGTGGTTGCTGGTTCGCTTTCAATTTGACAGATTTGGTTGATAATACCATTTTCCGTACATTCCGAATTTTGTACGATATTAGTTAATAAGTACTGTTTATCCGTGGTGATTTCCTCGGAAGTAGCCCTCGGAGAATGATCAATAGAACAGGAGGACGACGCGAATGAATTGGGATAATACTGTTTGAAAGATCTAGGGGTGACAGCTTTGTTGATTACGGTCTTAGAGCTTTCATCGGTAGCTTTAGATATACCTCCGATTTTTGATGGGTGAAATTTTCCATAGTAGAACAACATGCTCGTCAAGCCGATAATCATTCCTCCAATTATTAAACCTGTCATTATCGCTATTTCTTCAGCTTTTATCGCATCTTTAAAACATAATACAAACACGACTAAAAAGACTATGTTTTCTATTACAATGACAGAGTAAAACACGAATACTCTATACCGAGATTTGCCTACACGTAAATTAAAAAAATCGAAGCAATAAATAAATCCTATAATACAATTATAAATACGCTCTTCCCATACAGTTGGGCAAAAGTCTGTGTTTTGGAGAAGTACCCAAATGGTCATAAAAAGCCAGTGGAATCCTGTAACATTCAGAGTGGAACACGAACTACGTGAAAGACATGAGTTTATTTTGAGCAATCTTGCTAGTTCGCTCTCATACTTACCAAGAAACAATAAAGACCATTCTTTTAAACAAATTACTGTTAAAACCAAAACAGCTATTCGGGATATCAGCATTCCAGCTCGCCAAAGACCTTGAAGAGTCAGTACTATCCATGTTGCTTCATTATGATCAGGATTTATTTTGTGCATAGCTTTTGTATATGTACTTATAGCCCAGCTCAATGAACAAAAGGAGACTACAGCGGATAAACCTATTTAATTATTTATTTTAAAATGTATTAAACATTGTTGATTTTTTTATTTTTAAGATAATTATCATTTGTATTTGCTCAAAGCTTTTAGTCAGTGACAGTGACAGTGGCAGTTATATTATTTTTAGCACTACAAACACCCACCCTACTGGGAGAAGAGAACATTATTTTTAAAGTTTCAGTGCTGTAAGTTCCCAAATAGAATGCTTAGATAGTAACTGTATAATTGGTTTCTAATAACGAAACATCTTAGAGTCTACAAGAAGATAGAATACTGACAATTATATCTATGCCACTGCCTTTGTTATCTATGGGGGCGGGTCAAAGGATGTGAAGATATGCAGCCATACAATATTAGTTTCTCTTCAAGTTCTTTAAATTCTAATACCTCTGTGTCTCAAAAGTATTATTATTTTAAACAATAACAGCGCATTTATATTATTTGAAAGTGAAATATATGTATGTTTTTACTAACATGTTCTCAGGACTACAAGTGAGTACTATTATCTATTTAATATAAATATTAAAATAATAAGCCATTTATATTATACATGAACTATTTTTCTACAGAGACAACTTATACTACTAAAGTTAGTTATGATATTTGTTATAATATTTATGTTGTTTATATTATTATTAAGTTTGCTGTGTAATTCATATTTACATGCAAGCAAACATGTAAAAATTGCAAATTATATCAGCAATGAAAATTATAAGCATAGTAATCTAATAAGCAATAAATCTACTATAGCCATGTTTTCAATAGAAGAGATGAGGAATATAAGAATGCAATTAAATTCTAGAAAAAATGAATTAGAACAATATTGTAAAATCATTGGTAGAACAAGCTCAAACTTAGACAATGTATTATCGAATATGATTATTGATACGTGAGTATCACATAATTTACTGCATCTATTACATTGTGAAGTGTAAATTTATTGAATTTATATTCTACAGAACACATGGATTATCATGGTGTCCTATATATAAAGCAGCAAGTTCTACTTGGATGAAGCACTTTGCTACACTTGGAGGTGTATTAACAGAATCAGCTATGGAATTGATTCGCAAAAATATTTTGCAGATTAATACTATTGTTAGAAAAGCATTTCCACGTGATCGAGATGTTAAAAAAGTGTATCAAGTATGTATAATATACAAAGAATACAAAGTAACAAAATATAATATACAAATATTTGAATGCCGAACATTCTTGTTGCAGAAGTTAAATATAACAACGAAATTTCTAATAGTGCGTCATCCATTTGAACGTTTAGTATCTGCATATAGGGATAAATTAGAACATATAGAAGGAAGAGATTATTATTATAAAAGATTTGGACGTCATATAGCACACAAATACCATCGCTATAGGAAACCAAATGAAACGAAATTAGAACCCACGTTTACTGAATTTCTTCGATTTATAGTGGAAGAAAAATATTTTGATGAACATTGGGCACCATTTATCGATACTTGTGAACCTTGTTTAATTCAGTATAATTACATTTTAAAATTTGATACTTTTGATAGAGATCAAAAGTTCTTAATACAAGAATTAGGTTTAAATGAATACCTGTACGAAAAAAATGACTTGAAAAATATAAATCCACGTGGAGTTACCACTACTACTTTAGTTAAACAATACATGCAAAATGTTCCTAGATCATTGCTCGATGAAATTAACAAAGTTTATGAAAATGATTTTAAACTTTTTTCCTATTTACCCATATAATATCTCAAGATATTTAAGAGTAACAGTAGAAACAAAAGCATAATAAATCTAAAAGTTACATTTAATTCTTTTTAATACAATTTAAGCAATAATAATCTCTGCCATAGAATTAACAGTTTTTAAATTTTTTGGATTAAGATAACTGTTTTATTTGTTCTTACTTGTCCATAATGGTGTATAACGTAATACTGCCATGATATACAGTTGCAATATTAATTGTGGAGCAGCCCCCATAAATGACTCAAATAAATGCAACATACATATATCACTTTCCTGTCTATATACCCAATTTTTATCCTTCACAAATCGTTTGTTCCTTAATGAATATATTGTGGAGTAAAGTAAAATTAAATACCTAAAAATAAAATTATTCACCCTATCAGAAAAAACACAACTAACTGCTGGCTGATAAAAACAAACTTAACACAATACCTGTGTAATACTCCCAAGAATAAAAAATGTAATAACCAATGTATGTTCTTAATGGAACCATCGCTGTGATACCATCTCAGACTAAATATTTGAATAACACCTGCAGGTAAAATTGTAAAGCTCAAAGCAAAGCATCCCCAAACAAACTCCCCTTGTAAAAAGTATTCCATAAATACAATACTATCTATAACAAAAATTTTGTTTCATGGTAACTATTATATATTTTTTATGTGTATATCAAAATATTAAACATATCTTCTATCACTTATTTTATTGTTTCAAAAAACACAACTTCATTTTTATGTTTCAAATGTATATATTTTTCACTTATGTAAAAATTAAAAAGTTTCAGTTATCATGTAATATAAATGATTTTAAGAAAGATCATTCAGTCCAAGCTTATACTCATTATATACTATACCCCAAGTATAAAAGAAATATACAGAACTTATAGATAATTTTAAGATGTAATTTTTATCTTACATTGTTATAATTATGTCATTAAAAAAATATATACAAATACAATGAATATATACTAAATTATTGCAGTTGTAATATTCAGGTTTAAATATAGAGACCGTATTAAACATACATCGATTCAATAATTATCCTTTATATCTATTGAAATATATTCTTTAATAAATTGTACTATTCTTCATACAAAGAAAGACATTTCATTACAAGGAATACGGAGTAAACATTCATTCTTTGTTCACCTGTTGCTATATCGATGAAAAAAAAACTGACAGAAGTTAAGTAGTAAAATAAGTCTAACAATCTAAATTGATAACATTCTATTTCCCTGTGTAATGTTATTATCGATACATTTTTGTTCACAGTTTCATAGCACGAAACATTATCATGTTTTAACTCTGCCGCCGCCATCTTCCCGGCCATTCTTGATTTAATTTTACACAACAAATGAAACGCGTTCCGAAATCAGCCACATACTTTCCACTTTTTCTTTACTTAAAATTCTTTATGTCATTAAGTACGGTATATTTTAAGTTATTAAGTATCTTTTCAAGTATGTTATCAAGTTATTCCTTCGAAAAACAGAATTGAATATGCAGAGTTAGCTTGATTCATCGAAGGAAAATCATGGACATATACAGGCATAAATTTTACAACACATTGCACGCAAAACCTGCATATACACACACGCAGGCGCATATAATATCTACGATTTTCAACATGTCGGTGAAATAAAATATGGCGAGTATTTGATGACTAGACGTATACGTACGATCTGGTGCTAGTTGCTTTTTGCTGACACTTTCACAAAATAAATGTTCTTCCGAGAATATGCCCATAGTTTAATTTTCAACGTAAATTGTACAGCAATATAAATCGAGAAAAGTAGTAACTATTGTACATCTTAACCTTATAGAGCAAAAAAATTTTAACTCTATATAAATTAGAATTTTGAACAAAACCGGCGATGCCATTAATTTTAAAATCACATTAACTATTGTCGAGAATACAAAGATAAATGACAATATTTTTCAATTATTAAGAAATGATACTTTTCTGCAAAATATTTATGTTTGGAATATATCAGAAAGGCTTGTGAATCATTGAGTAAAACTGTCATCAACTTTGCCACATTGTAAGTACTGAAAAAATTATTGCTCATTCTCAAATATATTCAATTACAGAAAAAACTGTTAATTGGTATTGTTATTATTCTTTTTCAAAAGAAGGAATAGGAATGTTATGCTATTAAAAAGAAATCGAAACATCATGTACAGTTTTGAAGGAGATTACAGACGTAAACCACAGCAAAATTTAGCAGGTGCAAGTAGAAGAGATGAGAAGTCAGTTCTGTTGCAGCATGCACAGTTAGAACGTTTAAAACGAGAACAACAGCGTAAAAGACATAATGCAGCACTGAAGATTCAGGCACTTATACGTGGTTTCATAGTAAGGAAGCATATGAAAATAATTAAACGAAAAGAATTTGATGAAGAACAACAAATAAGTAGTCGTAGAAATTTAAATTTAGATGAGTTAACAATATATTTCCAAAAGTTATTGTTCTTTTATAATCACACCTTGGATGCTAGCAGACTAGTTTGGATACTTCAACATTTTCTGAAACACCAACAAGAAATCAAACAGAAATGCGTGAATTGTCCAGAATGGCTATGGAGATTAAGGTAGGTTGTACAGCAAAAAACATGACATAGTAAGTGTTGCCTATTGTTTAAAAACGTGAATAAAATGTATGTCATATATATACAGATGGATTCTTCGCATGTGTATGCAACATAACTCAGAAGCTTTAATGAATGGAGCTTATTCATTGGCTATACCATTAAGAGCATTAGAAACATTTACAAGTCGAGAAGATGCAGAAAAAGTCCTACATGAAAATAGTTATAAATATCTAGGAAATATCTTTATTTATTTGATAAAACATAAATATTTTGATCAATTAAGAAAATTAATAGATAATAAAGTCCCATCTATGTTAGAACCAACCTCTGTTGCACCAACACCAATTTCAAAATGTTTACTGGACATGATTAAACGACCATTAGATTTAATTTCTTTTTTAGAACATGAAGACAATTTCTCTATGCTTGTTTTACAAGAACTTTGTAAAAGTATATTATCTTCTAAAATATCTGATCCAATAAGAATGTTTATCATTCCATCATTATCCGAATTTGTAGAGTTTCCATATAATCAACTAATAAAATGTATCGATAGAATTGAACTAGAACCAACAATAAGTTTACTTTATTCCATTTTATCTCTGGAATCAAATCGAATTTGTAAGTATACAAAATAATCGACAGTACAATTAATGAAAATAGAAAAGAACATTAATTAATGAAATTTCCTTTATTACAGCAACATGCAAATCTAAAGATGTTGTTATTAATTATTTACAAGTTCTTGCATCTATGAGCTCAACTATAATACCATTAATTGTCGAAGAAAACATAGAACAAGGAAGTGATTCGGACTCTGAATCTACTGCAAATATGATTGATCAGGATCAAGCCGATATTTTACACGAATGTATAGAAATGCTGAATGAAGAGCAACGTGTTCAAGGAATACTCTTAGCGGTAGATCGAAGCAAAGATCCAGCTATATTGCAACCATTGTGCCAACTCTGTCACCATTTGCTAATTACTGACAAATTAGCCATTCATAAGTATAAACTATTATATATGCTCGCTTTTAAGCCAGCATTTTTAAAGAATTTATGGTCTGCTCTATTATCGGCTTGTCAAATGTCCCTATTTGGTGGAGCAACCCCTCTCTTACAAATCATATCACGGGGAATTGGTCTTTCTACAGAAGATACGAAAAAAATAGTTCCACTGTTAGCTGTATTTTGTTCACTATTTAGTTTACTTATAGCAACGTTACACGACACGGAATTTTTCATTCAAGATCAATCTTTAGACATTAACGGACAACAAACGATGCCGTTTACTACTTCAGAACTGGTATTGCTGTCAAGTCATTTAAAAGGCGTTTGCTTAGGTTTGGTAGAGCTTGCATTTCCTGATAGTCGGCCGACCGTACGAGACGATTATAAGAGAGCTGTTCTTGGTCCTTCATGTTCTCTGCAAAACCAACAGGACACGCAAATGTGGACGCATTTGTTCAAAGTAACAGTCGGCTTATTACGCCAGCTGCATATGCGAGACTTAAGACGGCAATTTTGTCCAGAAGGGCACTGGATAGCTTCGAATATTGTAATACCAATTGATAAACCTCAAGATTTCACATTTCGCAGACGTAGATTGAGAGGGTATATTCCCTTTCAAGGATTACGAGTGTTCACCCGAGAAGACTTAGAAGAAGGGCCACCTCTTTCCGCAAAGGAAGTTCGAACGTTGACACTCCTTCGCGAAATACCATTTGTTGTGCCGTTTAATAATCGAGTAGTGGCATTTCAATCGCTGATTTATCGAGATAAAACGGAACAACAAGGTGAACTGACGCACTTCATGCAAGGACCGTCGATACAAATATCGGTAAGAAGAAACTACCTCTACGAGGATGCGTTTGAGAAATTGTCACCGGAAAATGAGCCAGAATTGCGATTAAAAATGCGTGTACAGCTTTTTAATACAGCTGGTTTAGAAGAAGCTGGTGTAGACGGTGGTGGTCTGTTTAGAGAATTTTTATCGGAATTGTTAAAAACAAGCTTCGACCCTAACAGAGGCTTTTTCAGGCTTACCAAGGATAATATGCTGTATCCAAATCCTACAGTACAATTATTGGTTGACGATTTCCCGAAGCATTATTATTTTATCGGTAGAATTCTTGGAAAAGCTTTGTACGAGAATTTATTAGTCGAACTTCCGTTCGCAGAATTTTTTCTATCAAAGATCGTTGGACGTCAGTCAGATGTTGATGTTCATCATTTAGCTTCCTTAGATCCGATTATGTATAGGAACCTTTTGTACCTAAAAAGTTACAAAGGCGATGTTGCGGATCTTGGTTTGGATTTTACTGTATTATCGGATGAACTCGGTGAAAGACGAATCGATGAATTAAAACCAGGCGGTGCTAATATTCCTGTTACAAATCATAATCGTATCGAATATATTCATTTGATGGCCGATTATAAGTTAAATAAGCAGATTAGAGCGCAATGTTATGCATTCAAACAAGGTATAGGTAGTGTGATTCCCTTGGATTGGCTTCAAATGTTTAATAATAAGGAGCTGCAAGTTTTGATATCGGGCGCACAAATCCCGGTCGATGTGAACGACTTAAAATTGCATACTAACTACACAGGAGGATATGCCCCTGATCATCCGACAATCATTGCATTTTGGAAAGTTGTTAATGAATTTAACGACCAGCAAAAAGGACAGTTACTCAAATTCGTTACGAGCTGCAGTCGACCGCCTTTACTTGGATTTAAGGTACAAAGCGGTTATTTCTTTTTTGATGACTAATCGATAGGTACGTGTATATGTATATAAATAGATGGATATACATATAAATATATGTTGATTTTTTTTCTAGGAACTTGATCCGCCTTTTTGTATTCAACATGCCGGCAGTGTTGATCGCTTGCCGACTTCCAGTACCTGTATGAATCTGTTAAAGCTACCAGAATTTCCAGATGAGAAAACTCTACGCGAAAAACTTTTATATGCAATACAAGCTGGTGCAGGTTTCGAATTGAGTTAAGCTCAATTTTTTCCTAATTTTAAGCAAATCCTTTTAGTTAAACCGATGATACCTGATTGTATATAAATTGTAAACGTAATTAACATTAAGCACGTACTTTGAAACGAACTACGAATGCAAAAGTTGTCATAACTCATTAATGGATAGGTGATTTGATGTTAATTAAGTGCTTTAAATATAATGTGTTTATTTATAACAGCGGGTAAGGACAAAACAGATTTCATTTGAACCATTTTTTCGCCCGCCAGAGGGCAGAATAATTTGAGAAATCTTCGTCGGATCAGGCAATAAACATATAACATTGTAAGGAGGGGCCAATTAATTAGCTGTAACGTCTGTTAAGGAGACAACTACCAGTACAGTGAACGAACATGTATTGTTTGTAAAAATACGTTACATTACCCTACAGGATATATACCAACTTATGTGCATATATATACATCCATATATACGCACACATATATGCATAGATAGATATATATACACACACACATACAACACATATTTCATTTGTTATAACTTTTCTGCCCTTGGCCTATAACTGTAAATTGTGTATATTTTTTGTATTCTATCATAATTACCGGCAACTATATATCAATATTAAATATACATGAGAGAATAGAATATATGTATTTATGAATTCGTTAATTTAGTGTAAATAACGAAAAGTCCTGAAGCGTTATATCTACATTTATTACAAATATGTAATTTGGATTTTACAAATAGTGTTCTATGTTTTAATAAAGGTTGTACACAAATAGAGAATAGACTGTCTTAAAATATTAAAAATTTTAACCGAAATTTATTTAAATGAAACTTAATTACAATTAACTGCAAAATTAAATTATACATTAAGGACATTAAATAGCTCATCGGGTCATGTTTTCATACAGCATTCGTCCTTAGATATGTATCTATAAAAATGGTACACATATGTATTTAGTGTTAAAGCTTATGTCATTTGTGTAACATGGCGTCCAACGAGAGTAGCAATTTTCAAAAAGTTTTGGAGTTCAAAATTTATAAATGCTCCAGTTTTTCTTCATCCTATGTGCCAGAGTAAGTACTTTACTAGTATTTAAACGGTTTTCCTTTGAATACATTTCGTAATTATAAAACAAAAATCAGTTATTACATGGTAATGATTCTCTAACCTAAAACGACGGTTATGTTGAACGATAAGAACCACTATATCTGAAATTATGAAATGAATATTTGCATTAATTACGCCGGATTTTTCGCCAAGTATTAAAATAATATTTTCTTTTTCTTTTTTTAGAAATATCCTTGTAGATAAACCATCAGATCAGACATCGCGCTGGTCTTCCGATATTGACACTTATCCACAGGTAAACATTGCTTAAAAATAACACGATTTATAATCAAAAGGTTGAAAACGTTGTTGCGAAATTTATAGAGATATTCAAATTACGAGTCTTTCTTTAATTACGTCAAAAAAATATTCGTTATTTTATGCCGCTGAAACTAATATTCCATAATAAATGTGTACAATAGATAATTTGGATTTTTCAGTTTCTTATATTGAAATTGCGATTTCCCTCGATCGTGAAAACAATTACATTTGGTAAATACGAGAAAACACATGTATGTAACATAAAAAAGTTCAAGATATATGGCAGTTTAGAGCCACAAAACATGATGGAACTTCTAGAAAAGTAAGTGTTGAACTTGCAATAGAAAGGAATAATTTTAGGTGTATTTATATATTGTTAATCTTTACTATCTTTTTCAGTGGTTTAAAAAATGATTCAATATCAGAAACTTTTGATTTGAAGCATGTATTAGGAAATGAACAAAATTATTTTCCAGTTAGATACATAAAGATTGTTCCATTGCAATCGTGGGGTCCTAGTTTTAATTTCTCTATTTGGCATGTACAACTAACTGGTACTGATGATGTTAACATTGTAAAACCTAGTATCGAATGGTTTAGTGTGGTAAATATATAACAATATTTAACTAAATGATAATGTTTCTTATGACAATATGTTTATGTTTTAAGTATTCTACATACTTGTTCTATACGAATATATTACAGTATCGCCAAAAAGAAGTTATAAGGCTGTGTATGAAACACTTTAGAAAGCTAGAGCAGTCCGAAATTGTAGAAACATTGCAAAGAGTTACCGGTGTTCCACTTGAAGACTCTAGATTGACCGGATTATATGATTTATTAGTTACAAAAGGTGACCACTTACAAGCTGAATGCTTCATAAGTAATGCTGTAATGAGTGAGTATTTTTCTCCTTTATTCATTGTTTTATAATATTCTGGCACAATCTTAGAAAGTAATATGATTTATAATACAGTGGGTCTTTTAAATGACTATATCAATGCTCAGACTTATAGAGCAGTTTGGACTAAGTTATCATTCAATGATGGTAAACCAGGAATGAGAGGAGGCCACCAAATGGTGCTTGATCCAACTGCAGAACTTCTATATCTTTTTGGGGGGTGGGATGGCAATCAAGACCTTTCAGATTTGTGGGTGTATAATATAGCTTCTAACAGATGGACCATTATATGTAAAGATACAGAAGCTGTGGTAAGTTGTCAAAAGAAAATATATATTATTCTCGATAGAGAATTTAAATGTTAAATTATAGGGTGGTCCAAGCGCAAGATCTTGCCATAAAATGTGCCTTGACCCAGATCGCAGGCAACTGTTTACTCTTGGTAAATACTTGGATGCAGAATATAGAACGCCAGAAAATTTGAAGAGTGATTTTTTTGTATATGATATTGAATCGAACAAATGGACACAAATATCAGAAGATACGTTCGCCGTAGGAGGACCTCAATTAATTTTCGATCATCAAATGTCTATGGATGTTGAAAAACGGACAATTTACATATTTGGCGGTCGTGTTCTTGTATCCCCAACATGGTAAGTAAAACAACAGCTGCAACTGTATCAGTTGGCGTTCTAATATGTTCATTTATAATCTACAGTTCCGAAGATCACGTTATGGTGTCAAGTTCAACTGAACCCATTTTTTCTGGATTGTATTCTTATCATGTACCAACTGGTACCTGGAACAAACTTGCCTGTGACATTGCAAGACCATGTCCTAATGCACCAACTATTAGATCTAGAGCTGGTCATTCTATGTTGTTTCATCCTGTATGTATGCATAATATCGTACGATGTATATCATGGATGGAACATAATTGAAAAATTTCATCCTCTTGCAGGGATTGCGGAGATTATATATCTTCGCAGGTCAGAGAGGTAAAGAGGATCTTAGCGATTTTTTTACGTACGAAGTTGATACAAATCATATTGAACACATATTTAACGATTTCGGTGCTAAAGACTCAAATCATGTTCCGGCGGCTGGATTTACGCAAAGAGCCACTATCGACCCTGAATTGGGAGAAATATATGTTTTATCGGTTTGTATCATATAATTATTTTTGTTAATCATATCCATAATACAAACAACACTCATTAACAGTAGTATTTGAATTCTTTTCTATTCCTATTTATTCAGGGCTTAAGTAAAGACAAAGGTAAAAGATTTGATAGTGTTCAAAATTCTTTTTGGGTGTACAGTATTAAGAACAATAAATGGTCTTGCATTTATCGAAATGACAATGTTGGGGAGAAATATTGGAGTAAAATGCAAGATTATGAACCATGTCCACGATATGCACATCAATTGGTTTATGATCACGTAAAGAAGGTTTGTTATATATTATTTATAAGAATTTGTTTTGTTTGTGCAGTATACAACAATAACGTTACGTAATATATTATTAGGTTCACTTTTTATTTGGAGGGAACCCTGGTAGATCCTGTCTTCCAAATTTACGTCTCGATGATTTTTGGCAATTAAAATTATGCAGACCGTCTCATGAACAAATCCTAAAGAGATGCAAACTACTTATTAGAAAGCACAAATTCAAAGAGCTAGCTTTGAACAATAGCGTCGAAGCACTCGAATATTTACAGACCAAAGTATCGGAAATTATTGATCATAACGATGTGGAACAAACGAAAGAGGTAGTAGCATTTTTTTAATCAGTAACGAATGAATACTGAATACTCCTTGCCAATGTTGCCTTTTCAAATGTATGCATTTCTTCGTTACAGTTTCAATTGTTAACATCCCTTCTATTCAGAGAACAAAACTCCTTGTTAGGAGAAGCCACAAATTCAAATAGTTCAGACGCCGTATTAGGAAATTTAATTAACATGGATACATCGTCGTTATGTTATTCGACTACGCGCGATATTCATAGTTTGAGAACTGAATTATACGATAAACTGACAGAATTTTTTCCTGAGTCATCGACACAACCCCGTGCTAATTTGATCGATCTTTTACCGTTGTGATCCAGCAATAATTAAAATTTAATTAAGGATATTTCGAAATGTAAAGCAGAGAGATTCTTTTCATTTTCGTGTAAAGACATTTACTATGATATCAAACGAATTTTATCTTTAAAAGAGGAACGTTATTTTTATAGCGTAATTCTTTGTATCATTTTAAAAGGAAAAGAATTCTCATAAAGCATGCAGCCTTCCCCTAACATATAAATACACAACTTCATTTCTTTTACATAAAGGATAATTTTTTTGGAAAGAAAAAAAGAAAAAAAGCATATGTCGATATATATTTCACCGTGATGCACTTAAGCGAGGAGTTAAATTATAACAAAAATTTATCCTTTACATCTTTTTCTTATTGAGTTTTCGTTTACATTGGACTGTTCTAGCTGTTTTTACTACATGTAAATTTGTTAAATTTATTTGTTAATTTTATTTCATAGAATGCGATTAATAAGTATCATAATTATTCACCCAAGTACTGTTACACATTGTTCAAATCGGTTCTCACTATTAACAAATCGGAATTATCTTGTCGATATATATTAACCATGTGTCTACAAACAACTATCATTCTTAAAGCAATTAAAAATTGACTATTTTTTAAATTTCTTTTTTATCCAATGTGTATATACTGAAGGGATGCTTTACAAACTCGAACGAAAACTCGTTAAACGTTGTAACGTTAATGAGAAATTGCAACATAAGTGCAACAAATAGGCGACGCATTAAAAAATGTATATTCTTCTATTTTTATGGCTTCGCTTTGTTCGCCATTTAAAATATTTTATACAATGTATTGTTATTGAAGCATCATCTGTACATCATGCGAAATAGGTCAAACTAGCATTACCATTTATATTCATAATAAGAATTTACTATACATATTTCACGATAAATGTTATAAAGCTTAGTATATAATAGTAAACTGTTATAAAGCATGGAGCTTTCTATGCATACTATGTATATCTGCAATATGTTTTATTATACTCTATGTTTGTATTATTGCTACATCGCTATTTAAATAATCAGTTATCATGAAGAAGACGCGCCAGCATATTTGCTTGTGATAGAATTGGTATAAAAAGCATTACTTTTGTTTTCGCGATCTTGTATATATTCTATGACCATAAAAAGTAATAGCTAAAGCTACCATTATTGTTAATCTTTTTGTATTATAAATGTTATTCAATGACATGCGCGGAACATCTTGTACATAGTATTGCTTTATCGGTGTATTTGTCTGAGCAATTATTTGTAGCATTATAAGATACGAACAGCGAAAATGTGATTATAGTGAACGTTATTAATTATTCGAGATACATGTACGAGAAGGTGTTTCTCTTAAGCGTATCTTTGTATATAACTTTGTGCGCTAGAGAATGAAACGATTGTACAATTCGGTTATAGGATAAGAAGTAGTGGATCTATACGACGAACATTAGAATAACATAACAAGGAGAAAAGATGCGAAATTTTTTTAAAAATATTTCATTGTTACAATCTTTCTCTGCGATTTTCAACGAAAACAGGACAAAATAATTTTTGGCAGAGAATCTGTTATAATTATTGGTTTAGTTAAGCGTGACTCTGGCATGTGTGCGCAGTGCAAGTATCTTCGATGTTTATCAGCTATCGTCGAAATCTATTTTATACGCGATCGTGAAAGTTACGTTGGTATTCGAAGATACGTTGCGTATACACGTTCAACAAATGAAAAACATTACTTCCACGATGTTATGCATATATATCAAGATAGTAAATATCAGATTTGTCTCAGGATTTTATCTGATCGTTTTATTATAAAATTCGACAAGAACGTTGAGTAGAATTCTAAAGACGTGATATTCGAAGTTCTAGTCAACTAATATACGATTATGGGGGAAAAAAAATAATCACCATTCGATATTTACAGATGAAACGATAAAAGTATAATTTATAATGATTAAGAATCATAATCATATTGTCATGTAATTTTTCTGGTTTCATCTTGTTCGTATAACCTATCCGTTTCTAGCGATAATTCGACGTTGCCTTTACTCAAAAGAAAGATAGTTATTTCAGAATTTTAGAGGATCAAACTGTCAACACGTGATATAGACAAAGATTAGTGGGAAACCCTCATTCAAATGTCTTTTGTAAATTTATGGGCGGAATTCCTACTAAACAGAGAGATATCTGAAAATTTTGCCTTCTTTTTAGCATATCTTTACCAATGAGAACATATTATTTTTAACATATATTTTTATTCTATTCGAACAAAGTATATGATATAATATATAACACGTGGACAGTTTGATCTTCAAATTCCATTTTCAAAAAGCACCTTTTACTTGTTTCTTATCTTCGATCATCTGTTCTATTTTTCTTTTTCGTACATTTAAATATAATCATTTCATTGCCAATGATTACGTGCATTTATTTGAAATCGTTATTGTTTTTTAAACAGTACTAATTGTAAGATAAAAACGAACTCGTGTCACATATGTGTACATATAAAATAAAAAAGGTGAACTTTTTTGCAAGAATTACTTAAGCGTAATAATTTGAATCGCTACATGAGCATTTATAATTTGCGATAAATAACTTCCGGCAAGTTCAAAAACAAGTGGCGATATTCAACGTCGATTTTCAATTCTACGGTTTGATAATCCATTCTCGCGTGGATGCGAGTACAAAAGGGAAATTTATTCAGAAAGAAAAAAAAAGAAAGAAACAAACCATCTAGAGAAAAAGTTAAAGATGTCAGACGCAGAAGAAAAGGAAAGAATAATATGCGAAGTAACTGCAACGTCTGACACCAAATTTTGCTGCAATATGGAGCAGTTGTCTAAAAATGCAATTAAACTTCGAAAGGTATATTGATCTATTTTTTCTAAAAACGAGTGAAAATGAAAAGTTGATTATCGCTTGAAAGATCAATGATGAGAGTGGAGATGCGCGGAAGGTATTGGAATTAATGGCAACGAAGTCAAAGATTCGTCATGAAAGGAAAGAAAGTAATTGTCAGGTTATTAACGAATGCCAACTGGAACAGCCTCAGAGTTTCTACTTCGCGAAGATGAAAGAGTTTGCAAATAACTTGCCCGCAAATACCCTGTTACCTGTACGTAACTTCAAAATGCATTATGTTGTTTCTAACGTATAATAAACGTAACGTATCGTTGCATGATTCAACGTTTAGGAACAGGAAGACTCCATACGAGGTTTAATATCGGCTGGGTTACGATACAAGTACGCGAATATTTTCGAGGAACAAATGCTCGAAACGAAGATACGTTATTACGAAGCGATGCACGATTTAGCTGTGAAAAGAGTAGTAGCGATCGAATGTCAAGATGCGTGTAATGTAGATTTAGAACAAATTCCTCCGTATAAACTTGCTGGGCGGACAGAATTTTATTCAAAGTATTTAAAACATCGATGCGCGATTAGAAAAAAGTATTATTTACCTCATAGATTGATGAGGAACATTGTTGCAAAAGCTCATATCTTGATGCCAGAGTGGATTTGTAATTTCGGCCGATATCGATTGGAATTTGATTATCTTGATTTCAACAGGTGATATATGTAATGATTATATAGTTTTTAAAAATTAATACCTGAACTGAACAGCGTTCTGTTCTTATCCCACACGCGTTAGCGTATATCAAATAAAACTTAACCATTGAACGTTAATAGCCTTTCATAACGGACAATCGTAGGTTCTTGGATTTGGTGGAAAACGATACGAAAAAAGGCGCGCTGATGATCAGCAGTACCTATTACAGCGACATCGTGCGATTAATTTCTCAACCCCGCTACATTTACGACGTGCCTCAACCCTCTTTGCCAGACTTTCTCAATTGCGCTAATAATTTGCTCGCGCTTCAAGTGGTCACGCGCATGATAAACACTATTGAATACTTGCTTCAAGTTTTAAAAGACAAACAATCGGTGCCTTTATTCAAGGTACAACAATTTCTTTGAATATTTCGAATTTTTATCGTTCGATCGATTGGTATCGATCGATAAATCGTTCAAAGACAACTACTGCTGCTAACTTCGTAAAGTATGATTGAAGTTCATTATTCAAATATGCAATTGACAATGAGTCGAAGAAACATTCATTGATATTTTTGTTCTGCAGTTACATTTAAAATGCGAGAACAACAAGCTATTTCTTAGTCCGACGATGCGTGAGATATGTCACGCATTTCATAGCATAGTTGATCAAATTAGTCATGTCGGTCAACAATTACCGCCACTGGATTCTTGGGTCGGTGTAAAGATTCAGTGCGAGAACATTAAAGCTGTATTACCAGAACTATATCTAGAAGAAACGCATCGACGTCTCGCAGAGATTTTACAAGATACTTTCCAACCTTTTAGTAGTTACATTGAAGAATTGTCTAACAAATTTCATGTTGTTTTCGATCCAGAAACGCACAAAAATATCGTTGCTTACGTTAAGACGGGACGCACGTTTCAAGAATGTGTATCCAAAGTTGAAGATTTTAACCAATTCATTAGAGAAATAAATGGCATGGTACATTATTATGCATGTACATAGATACACATATGACACAACATTTACTTATTTCGGAAGAAAGTAATAGGAGTTCACGAAATCTAGTTTTATTCCAGCCGGATCAGGAATATTTTTCGATCGGAATAATTCATCAAGTCGCAGCAAAAGCAGGACTTCTTTATTATACGGAAGAAGTACGTAAGCTGATTATCGAGAAGTTGGTCGAAACCCATCGAAATTACAATCTTGAAATTTGTGATACGTTCGAAATGATCAGAGAACGTGCTTTAAACATTCCTCATACTACTAAAGAATTACTCGAATTAGGTAAATTTCTTAAATAAACATTTTTAAATAAGAAGATTTTTTAAGTAAGAAATCTATTGGATTAAAAACTAAGTGATTGCGGATTTTGTCATTAGGTGGTATGGACAAAATCCGCAATCACTTAGTTGCCAACCCAATAGAAGAAAATTTGTAAATGTATCAGACAGAAAGGAATCAAGTGATATAATTTCTTTTTAGGTGAATATATGTTAATTGCTGCATCAACGTTAATGAGATCGTTAGAAGAAAAAATTACTTTATCGTTGCGCATGATGGCGTCATTAATCGGGATGACAGCATTAACCAAAGATCATATCGAATTGAATAACACCACTATTCATTGGTTAAAGCGGATAAGACCGGTATTCGAACAGAATAGCGCAGCGTATGAGCAAATTAAATTTGAATTAGAGGAGAAACTTCAGAAAAGAATCGAAGATTTAAACGCGGATGTAGAAAACATGTTTCCTAGGTAAACTCCTATGATAGGAGAATTGATACAGTTTTGAATCTCTTGTAATATATATTATAATATTGTATCGTTATTTTGCTGATTTTAGATTGAAAATTATGAACGATATGGATGACGCAAATCGAATACGGGAATATATAGAATATATGCGAAAGTTTGCGCGTGATTTAGATCGTATGGATGAGAGAACGACATGCATCAACGACGAGGAGAAACTTTTCAAATATCCTCTCTCGGAATATCCACGAATCAATGAATTGAAAGAAAATATAATGCCATATTATGAATTAATTTATCGTGGTTACCAGTGGCAAAGACATCGAGATGTTTGGTTAGATGGCCCGTTTGAGTACTTGGACTCAAACGATATCGAAAATAAGGCAACTGATTATTTTACTAATTTTAACAAAATCAGTAAACAGTACAAAACAAGAATAAAGTTGGAAATCGCAATGAATTACCCGCATAGGTAATGGATACAATATCGAACGTATTTAGTTAATAAAGATATCGAGTGTTAAGGCATCGCGATATTTTCGCTAGTTTCAAGGGATCGCCAGACGAACCAGACCCTTTCCAACAGCCGGCGCCCTTAAAACTTTGTCATCAACTTATCGAAGATATCAAGTGGTTCAAGGTGATTTTTAAGACACAATAGCCAGCTGTTTGTCAAGAATATTTTCTTACTGCCATTATTCTTAACACAGCAATATATACCGTTGCTAGCTGTTTTTCGAAATCCCGCGATCCGCCAAATCCATTGGGATGAAATGTCGGCTATAGCCGGTTTCGATCTTACTCCTGATGCCGGGACAATATTTCGAAAAATTATAAATATGAATTTAATGGAAGATTTGGAAAAGTAACAGAATTTTTATTACTTTCATGCTTTTTTCTCTAACGTATTATAAATTAGATATTTTCCACTCTGTTTTATACATCAGACAGTTGATTTAAGTCTATATTCGATCAAGGTACGAAACGATAAGTATAAGCGCAACAAAACAACTTATGCTTGAGGAATTATTAGCAAAAATGATCAGCGAATGGGATGATGTACTATTTACCATTTCTCTTTATAAAGACTCAGGAGTAAACATCTTGACGCAATTAGATGATATTTATGCTCTATTGGAGGAACATATTATAAAAACTCAAACAATGCGAGGTTCCGCGTTTGTCAAACTTATCGAGGAAGAAGTTAAAAATTTTTACTTTCTTCTACTTCGAATACAGTCAACGATCGAAGAATGGACCAAAGTACTTTCAGAAGCTTCACGGCATATTCCCTTTACGTTTATAGATATAATTTTTACATTTCTACATTAGGTTCAAGTACAATGGATGTATTTGTTACCCATCTTCTCAAGTAAAGATATCGTAGCACAGTTACCCGATGAAGAAGTACTGTTCGTTCAAGTCGACAGAATATTTCGTAGCGCAATGAGTGGTGTTGCAAAGGATCCTCGTGTACGAGAAACTGCCGGTTCCGTAAGTTTTTGAATCGTTGTAGTAATCGTAACGTTGAAGTAACGGGACTATTTACACAGGTGGGTCTTCTAGAAATCATGCAGGAGGCTAATGAATTAATGGAAAAGGTAAATGATGGAGTACTAAACTACTTAGAGAAGAAGAGACTTTTCTTCCCAAGATTTTTCTTTTTGAGTAACGACGATATGTTAGAAATACTGTCTGAAACAAAAGAACCCTTTCGAGTCCAACCCCATCTTCGAAAATTATTCGAAGGGATAAATAAGCTGCGGTAAACTATTCTCGTTGGATGTTAATGGTTAGGAACGCGATAACAATTTCGATTTTCTAACAAAGTATAACATGATAGATTTGACGAAGATATGGAAATATGTTCGATGTTTAGCGAAGATTACGAAGAGGTTAGAATGCAAGAAAAAATTTCAACCATTGCCGCAAGAGGCTGCGTAGAACGATGGCTTATTCAAGTATGCGATCACAACGTATTTACAGGAACAAAATTCGAATCGAATATACAACGATATGCAATCTGTCTCGAGGTTATAGGTCGAAGAACAAATGTCAATATCTGTAAGGCATGAAATCCTTATGAGTTACCTTGATTATGAAGTTAATAAACGGGTCATATGGGTATGTATATGGCCTGGTATGGTCGTCCTATGCGTTTCTCAAATTTACTGGAGTATGGAAGTTCAAAATAGTCTCATGACCCATATTCCTTCGACAATGGAAACACTGCATACTAAACTTAGATCTCAAATCTTAGAGATGGTTGAGTTAGTCAGAGGTACACATAGTTCGCTTAAAGCATTTGCTGTTATTAAATAAAACGTACCATCCTTAGGACAATTATCGAAACAAAATAGAACTACGTTGAATGCTCTTATTACTCTGGACGTGCATGCTATGGATGTGGTAAAATCGTTGATCGACAAGAAAATCATAAACGAAACGGATTTTGATTGGTTAGCGCAATTGCGCTACTATTGGGAAGACAATGTGTTTGTTAGAATTATATATACAGCTGTGGCTTACGCATACGAATACATTGGAAATTGTCCTCGCCTCGTTATTACTCCTCTGACAGATAGGTAAGAAAGAAGGTGTTGAATTGTCGAAACAAATTTAATGGGACTCTACTCCATAGGTGTTATCGCACTTTAATCGGTGCATACTCGTTACACTTGAACGGTGCACCGGAAGGTCCAGCTGGTACCGGTAAAACAGAAACGACGAAAGACTTAAGCAGAGCTATAGCGATACAATGCGTGGTTTTCAATTGCTCCGAAGGTCTCGATTATAAAAACATGGGAAAGTTCTTCAAAGGTCTCGCTTCGTGCGGAGCATGGTCTTGTTTCGATGAGTTTAACAGGATCGAACTAGAAGTATTATCTGTAGTTGCGCAGCAAATGCTTTCCATCACCCAGGCAGTACGAGCTAAATTGGAAACGTTTGTCTTCGAGGGCACTGAATTGAGGTTAAATCCTGCCGTTTACGTTTGCATCACAATGAACCCTGGCTACGCAGGTCGTACAGAGCTGCCAGACAATTTGAAAGTCCTATTCAGAACTGTAGCAATGATGGTACCGGATTACGCTATGATCGCTGAAATATTTCTTTACTCCTCTGGATTTAGTAGCGCTCGAGAACTCTCTACGAAAATCGTAACGACGTACAAGTTATGCTCCGAGCAACTGTCCACGCAATCTCACTACGATTATGGCATGCGAGCTGTGAAAACAGTCTTAACAGCCGCGCAAAACATTAAACTACAATTTCCAGACGAGGACGAGTCCATGCTTCTACTTAGATCCGTGATCGATGTGAATTTACCAAAGTTCTTGGCGCACGATGTTCCACTTTTCCAAGGTATCGTATCCGATCTGTTTCCTGGATTGGAACTTCCGTCTCCAAGTTATGAAGTACTTTTAAGAGCGGTTTACGAGGTTGCTGACAAATACAACTTGCAACCAGTGGATGGTTTTCTCCTAAAAATCATACAAACGTTCGAAATGATGATCGTTCGTCACGGATTTATGCTTGTTGGAGAACCATTCGGTGGGAAGACCTCGGTTCTCCATACTTTGGCCGATGCTCTAACCTTAATGCATGAACGGGGCGATGAGAACGGAGCGACGACGAGATATTATACGATTAATCCGAAGTCTATAACGTTAGGACAGCTATACGGATGTTTCGATCCGGTTTCATCCGAATGGACGGACGGTGTATGCGCTGTTATATTTCGAACGTATGCCGCCGAAGACTCGCCGGATAGAAAATGGATTATTTTCGACGGACCAGTCGATGCACTGTGGATCGAGAACCTGAATACCGTTCTCGACGACAATAAAAAGCTTTGCCTAACGTCCGGTGAAATAATACAAATGTCCAACGTGATGTCCATGATCTTCGAAGTGATGGATCTTGCACACGCATCGCCCGCCACAGTGTCCCGCTGTGGAATGATATACGTAGAGCCGCGCGTTCTTGGCTGGCAGCCATTCGTTCAATCTTGGATAAATAAACTGAATCCCGCGTGGAAGGAAGGTCAAGAGAAAAATATCCAGGAACTGTTCAATTGGTTGGTGGACCCATGTTTGGAATTTATTCGAAAATCCTGCCGCAAAATCATCAGTGCTGGTCAAATTCACGAGGTTGTATCAACGATGACTCTTTTCGAAATGTTTATGGAAGACGCGGTAGAACAGAATCCAAAAACGTACGATCAATTCATTGTGCCTTGGCTACAGGCATCTATACTAACTTCGATAGTTTGGGGAGCCGCCGGTACGTTGGATTACGCTTCCCGTGTCAAATTCAACGCGTACTATTTGACTTTCTGGAAGAACGAACAGAAGGATCACCCGCTTCCCGAATTTCTCATCGAATCCCTGATCTCTATCCCAACAGATGAATTGATTCACGATTGCTTTTACACGTACCGAGGACGAGGAGCGTGGAGACGTTTCTCTGACCTGGCAAGGCAAGAAGAGTATTCGGATACCGGAAGCATTGTCCAGTTAATGATCCCTACCATCGACACAGTAAAATATCAAAATCTATTTTTAAAGCACGTTAATCATCGTAAACGTTTTTTATTGTATGGGGAGACAGGGACCGGGAAAAGTTTCTACATCAAGGATTTGATCATGAACAAGTTAAACGAACAAGAATATCTACCAAATTTCGTTACATTTACTCCGCATATTACGGCTGCACAGACGCAGGAGCTGATCGTGTTAAAATTATACAAGAGACGCAGAAATCAATTTGGTCCTTTGTCGGGCACACACTGCATCGTATTTATCGATGATGTCAACATGCCTGCGAAAGAAACGTTCGGTGCCCAACCGCCGATCGAGCTGCTCCGGCAATTTTTCGATCATAAAATTTGGTTTGATCTAAAGCAACCGGAAATAATTTATATATACGATACAATGTTCATCTGCGCGATGGCCCCGCCAGGTGGTAGTAGGCAAGAATTATACCAAAGATTCCTGAGGCATTTCAACCTGTTTAGCATCGACAACTTCACCGAGGATACTATCATCAGAATTTTTACGAATATCGCGTTTATCGGATTGCAACGGAATGGTTTCACCACAGCAGTTATGCCGACCATCATGGAGATTGTAAACGCGACTATGAACATTTTCCAGGACGCTCAGAAAGAACTCAGACCGACCCCAGCGAAGTCCCATTATCTCTTCAACTTACGTGACTTTTCTCGGGTGATAACTGGATGCACGATGATCAGCGAGGAGTCCGTGAAATCGAAATCGGATTTCACAAAATTGTGGGTTCATGAAACTCTGAGGGTCTTTGGTGATCGTCTAATCGATACAAACGACCGACAATGGTTGTTTTTAAAGATCAAGGAAGTAGTTGGAAGTAATCTCAGAGAGTCGTTCGAGATGGTGTTTGATTATTTACCAAAATTTAACGACCAGTTAACGGAACAAAGTCTACGGAGTCTCGTATTTGGTACTTTCATGGATATAGATACGATTCCGAGCGATCGTCGTTACGAAGAAGTAAAATCGATAGAGGAGTATTCGGAAGTAGCAATTTCTTGTCTCGAGGAATATAATCTTACACACAGGCACAAGATGGATATCGTTTTGTTTCGTTACGCTTTGGAACATCTCGCAAAAGTCTGCCGCATATTGGTAATTCCTTGCGGAAGCTTACTAATGGTTGGCGTAGGTGGATCCGGTAGACAATCGTTAACAAGATTAGCTTCCAATATGACCGGTCTCGGTATTTTCCAGCCAGAGATAGGTAGCGCATATGGCATACAAGAATGGCGGGACGATATAAAAAAGGTACGTTCCTTAATCGAAATGGGATAATTAAATGGAATCCTGACAATAACTTAATAAACGCAAGTGTTATATTTGCATCGTTTAGGTG
Organism: Bombus pyrosoma; assembly: GCF_014825855.1. Lineage (NCBI taxonomy): Eukaryota > Metazoa > Arthropoda > Insecta > Hymenoptera > Apidae > Bombus > Bombus pyrosoma. The sequence continues at coordinate 2,336,633 of NC_057780.1, read as the reverse complement.
CTCATGAATTCCGGCGGCGCAGGCAAGGACTTCGTGTTCTTACTCACCGAAGGGCAAATTAAAAGTGAAATTTTCCTGAACGACATCGACAGTTTGTTAAATTCAGGCGAGGTGCCAAATCTATTTACTATCGAGGAAAGACAGGAAATTATTGAAATGGCACGGTTACCAGCTCAGGGTGGTGATCGAAATTTAGACATATCGGTACTCTCGATCCTAGCCTTCTTCGTGAATCGTTGCAAAGAGAAGTTACACATAATGCTATGCTTCAGTCCCATCGGGGACACCTTCAGAATTAGACTCCGACTTTATCCGAGTCTCGTGAATTGTTGCACGATAGATTGGTTCGATGTATGGCCAGAGGATGCTCTCGAACAGGTAGCACTACGCAGCACCACTGCAATCGATATCGATGAACAAGTGAAGATCAACGCAGTGATCGCGTGTAAATTTTTTCACGTTTGCGCCAAAGATATTAGCACTCGGTTTTACAATGCCACAGGCAGGCAAACTTACATCACAACGGCCGGATTTCTGGATCTCATACGAACTTATGCAGAACTGATGAAAGAGAAACAAGAAGCACTTATTCTCGCGAGGTACGCGTTCGGAATAAATATTCAGCGAAACTGAAAAAGAATGCAAATTTAAGATTACCCACTCTTTCTTTCTCTTATATTTGATACTTTCTTCTTGCGTATCGCAGAGATAGATATATCAGCGGATTGGATAAATTAGAATACGCGGCCGAACAAATTGGTCGAATGAGAGTAACGCTTTCGGAATTACGGCCTCAACTTGAAGCGTCTGCCAAGGAGACGGCCGATACTATGAAGAGAATTGAAACCGAAAATATCAGCGTGGAAAAGGCAAGGATCATGGTAAAGAGAGACGAAGATATAGCGAATGTACAGGCCGAAATAGCGAGAAATTTGAAGACAGAATGCGAGGCGGATTTAGCGCAGGCTTTGCCAGCTCTAGAAGATGCAATAGGTACATAGGTATACATATTCATAAGCACCTTGCGCGCGGTTAGGCTTTTCATAAATTTTATTCACTTTACATTTTACACGATTGTAGCCGCTCTAAACACTCTAAAGCCAGCAGACATAACGGTTGTAAGGACAATGAGAAGTCCTCCAGCCGGGGTAAAACTCGTAATGGCTGCGGTATGCGTGATGTTAAGCATACCCCCTCTCAGAGTTGAAGATCCAGCTACCGGTAAAAAAGTACTCGATTACTGGACTCCAAGCAAACGTTTATTAGGTGACATGAGATTTTTGGAAACTTTACGGCAGTACGATAAAGATAACATTCCACCGCATATAATGCAGGTCATATTGTCAGTTACTGTTTATTCTCCACAGCAGCTTGTTTGCGTAAATATGATAGGCTTAACACATAAAAAGAATCTTGGTAAATATAGGAAATCAAAACGACGTACATGACCGATAAGAACTTCGAACCGAAAATTGTAGCTAGAGCATCCTCGGCTGCCGAAGGTCTCTGCAAATGGGTGAGAGCGATGGTTTTATACGACGAAGTGATCAAAGTAGTTGGACCGAAAAAGGCGAAGTTGGAAGGCGCGCAACGAGATTTCGAAAATACTATTAAATTTTTGAACGAGAGACGTGAAATGCTGGCCGAATTGACCGAAAGATTAGAACTTCTTAACGAACGTTTAAATGTAACTCTCGCCAAGAAGATCGAGTTGGAGAACGAGGTAACAGAGGCATAAACGGGTCGTATATTATGCTAAATGCTAATTGCAATTCCATAGGTGTCAAACTGCAGAAATAAGTTGATTCGTGCCGAAAAATTAATTAGCGGCTTGGGAGGAGAAAAAAATCGTTGGATGACTGCAGCAGCAAATTTACAAAGTTCTTACGATACTTTGCCAGGAGATATTTTAATTTCCTGTGGCATGATAGCGTATCTAGGACCGTTCACGTCTAACTACCGTATCGAAAACTTGGAAAAGTGGATAGACTATGTTAACAGCTTGAATATCCCATGCTCGAAAAGTTACGATTTCGTTGAAGTACTCGGCACTGAGATAAAGATCAATTCTTGGAATATATTTGGGCTACCTCGAGACTCGTTCTCCACCGAGAACGCCATTATCATGGATAATTCGAAGAGGTGGAGCTTGTTCGTTGATCCTCAGAGTCAAGCGAATAAATGGATTCGTAACATGGAGAAGCAAAATGAACTTGAAATCATCAAGATAACGGATAAGGATTACATGAACATCATAGAACAAGCACTAGAGTATGGTAATATATGTACATATGTACATGTATTATTTGAAAAATATATTGCCACAATTTATTCTTACTGTTACTTTACGTACCTGCGTTTAGGAAAACCAGTATTAATAGAGAACGTTCTTGAAGACTTGCCACCACCTCTTGATCCGATATTAACAAAGGCGATATATAAAATGGGTGCCTTGTGGTATATCACGCTTGGTGAAAAGTCAATTGAATACAGTTTGAGGTTTAGACTGTATATTACGACGAAACTACGCAATCCGCATTATCTACCAGAAATTTTCAACAAAGTAACCGTGATCAATTTCGCGTTAACGATTGGTGCTTTAGAAGATCAGTTGTTAGGTATTGTGGTTGCAAAGGAGAGGCCCGATTTGCAGGAAAAGCGAGAATATTTAATCGTTCAAAGTGCCGCGAATAGACAAGCTTTGCAACAAGTGGAGGATAATATTTTGAGAACTTTATCGGCGTCAGGAGCTAGCATATTGGAGGACGAGGAAGCCATAGAAATTTTGGACTCGTCCAAAATTCTCTCTATCGATATATTTAAGAAGCAAGCTGCCGCGAAGAAAACGGAGGCGCAAATCGAAGAATTCCGACAAAATTATAAGCCCATCGCAAGACATAGTTCCGCTCTCTACTATACGATCACCGATCTACCCAACATCGATCCTATGTATCAATATTCTTTGACTTGGTTTATCAACTTATACATCAATTCCATCGATACTGCGAACAAAAGTAAAATTCTCGAAAGAAGACTCGCGTTTCTACGAGAAACTTTTACTTATAATTTGTACCAAAATGTCTGTAGATCTCTATTTGAAAAGGACAAGGTAAACTTTCATACTATATTTTCTTACGATATAATTGAATTGAAAATTTTGATATGTGTCATCTCCCCGATCAGATTTTGTATTCGTTTGTCTTATATACGACAATTTTAATATCGGAGAACACGATCACGAGAGAAGAAATGACATTCTTTCTATCTGGAGGCGTCGCATTGGCTGCGATACCTGACAATCCGGCGTCTAACTGGCTTCCACCTAAATCTTGGGGAGAAATTTGCAGAGTTCATATATTACCTAGCTTCGCCGATTTTCAATCAAACTTTATTCGCAATTTAAACAGATGGAAGCAGTATTACGATTTATCGAATCCGGAAAACTCACCAATACCGGACCCATGGGAGAAGAATTTAACGCCTTTTCAGAAATTGATCGTCACAAGAATGATCAGAACAGACAAAGTGATGATCATGGTAAAATACACAGACCATTATCCTGCCCTTCGTTCTTTTATTTATCCTCTTATACTTAATGCGAAAACACTAAAACGTTTTAGATACAACGATTCGTTGAAGCTGGGATTGGTTTGAAGTTTGTATTACCGCCACCCTTTGACATCTCCAAATCGTTCGCAGAATCAAATTCTCTGATACCATTGATCTTTATTTTATCTCCGGGCTCGGATCCAATGGAAGCGCTTACGATATTCGCAGAGAACATGAACTTCCATGAAAGATTTCGTTCGATTTCCCTCGGTCAAGGTCAAGGGCCGATCGCTCAGAAGCTGATTAAACAAGGCCAAAACGATGGCGAGTGGGTGTGCCTACAAAATTGTCACTTAGCTGCCTCTTGGATGCCTATGTTGGAAGATATCTGCGAACACCTCGATCCTTCGAATACACACAGCAACTTTCGTTTATGGCTTACCAGCTATCCTGCCACTCACTTTCCAATTACAATCCTACAAAATGGTGTTAAAATGACAAACGAACCTCCAACTGGATTGCAGAACAATATTATGAGGTGAATCTAACAAATTATTTAAACATAATCTACTAACTATCTATGTTTCAAGCGTCTACAAATGAAACGAATGAATAAACGAATGCTCAATTCAACCACTAGGTCCTACAAAGCAGAAGCTATCAAAACCATGGATTTATTTGATACGGAACCCAATAAAAAGAGAGCGTACTCGAAGTTGCTATATGCTTTATGCTTCTTTCATGCTGTAATACAGGAAAGACGAAATTACGGCGCTCAGGGTTGGAACATAAAATACGGTCCGTCAAACGCCTTTTTCTTTTTTTTACTTTAACTTTTTCCTTCATGTTTTTAAACTCAATAGTATCATACCTAAATGCTTGCAATGAGAAATATTGTATAAGATAATTACATGCACAGGTTTCAACGAATCGGACCTTCAAATATCAGCCCAACAACTTCATCTATACATAAATGACTACGAAGATGTTCCTTTTAAAGCTATTATATATCTAACCGGTGAATGTAATTACGGTGGTCGAGTCACAGATGATAGAGATCGACGATGCCTAAACACGATATTACAAGATTTTTATAATCGGAACGTAATTACGGACCCAAATTATGCCTTCGCGGATATCGGATCTGAATACACTTTACCAAAAAAGTATTTCTATTTTCTTTGCTCAGGCTTTTATCGTCGTAGTGTAAAAAGAGAGAAAGATTAACGTGCTGTTTTACATGCACGTAGGCACGAATACGAAGATTATATAAAACAAATTCAAGGAATTCCTTTAAATCCACCGCCAGAAGTACTTGGATTGCATATGAACGCAGGGATTACGCGGGATCTTGAATTGTCGAATGAATTCTTTGAGTCCATGATGTTAGTTCAAGGAACAGTGACGATAGGCGATACTACTAAGCAAGACGAAATGTTATTGAACATAAAAGATGATATTTATAACAGAATGCCTGAATTGTTTGATATCGAAGAAGCGCAAAAACAATATCCTATTGTGTACATGGAATCCATGAATACTGTTTTGATACAAGAATTGATAAGGTATAACATTCTTTTACATGAGATTCGGGGATCTCTCGATATGCTAGAAAAGGCGGTAAAAGGATTAATAGTGATGACTCCTGCGTTAGAGGTATTGCGGAATCCAATGGCATTATACAACGATAATATATATTTGGCGATAAATAAAATATGAAATATAATTATAGATTCTAGCTAGTCATATGTTAAGCGCAAGAATTCCACCGTCTTGGGTACAAGCATGTGCTTATCCAACTTTGAAACCATTGCCAAACTTTATCAACGATTTTCTTGACCGGTTAAGCTTCTTTCAAAAATGGTTAATACAGGATAAACCGAAAACATTTTGGATATCCGGATTCTCGTTTGTACATGCTTTCCTTACGGCAACGACGCAAAACTTCGCGAGAAAATACAAGATACCCATCGATAGAATTGATTTTGATTTCGAGGTTTTACGATAGTTACAAACGTATCTTTTATCACGGTGAGGAGGATGTTAAATACTTCCATCGTCATTTGTTCTAGGAACTTCCTACGTATGAATTGCATACATCCCCAATTGATGGCGTTTACGTTTACGGAATGTATTTGGCCGGCGCAAGATGGGATATACAAAGCATGCTACTCGCTGAAAGTTATCCAAAAGTTCTTTGGGAGCCTATGCCAATCATTTGGATGAAACCAAAAGTAGTGGATTCCATTCACGTAGGAGAGCGATACGAATGTCCTCTTTACATAACTTCCGCGCGTTTTGGTGTTCTTAAGACGACCGGACATTCAACTAATTACGTGTTATCGATCCTCTTAAATACCAACTATCCTGTTAGTCATTGGATTAAAAGAGGACTGGCTCTTCTTTGTCAACTTGACAATTAAACAATCTCTCATAGTGATCTTTATCACTAAACTTGTATTTTTTAGCTAGTTAATTACAAGATTGCGAATCATATGTGTAATATGTATAATGTATAACATTCAATGAATATCCTATACATACATACATACATACATATACATCAATACATACATAAAAGAAGTTAAAATATGGCGCCTCTCTAAGCGCTTAAGGCATAAATGAAACGTTTTGAATTAGGTAGTAAATGAAACTTATTTTAATATATATTTTACATCTACATATTAACTAAGTTTGTACAACGGAATAAAGAAACAATCGGATTTTATTTTATTATTTAATCACTTTATTAATATGAGTAGTTCTACTTTTGTTCTTGATAATGGTGCCTATACCGCAAAAGTTGGGTTAGCTTCCGACAATGCCAAGTAAGTTATGATGCAGAAAACAATTAAATTAGAACAAAAAAGAGTACAATTATTAACGGATTTATTTTTAGATTAGTTCCAAATTGTATAATGAAAGCGAAAAGCGAACGACGAAGACCTTTTGTAGGAAATCAAATCGAAGAATGTCGAGATGCATCTGGTCTGTTTTATATCTTACCGTTTCAAAAAGGATATCTCGTCAATTGGGACGTTCAGAAGACTGTCTGGGATTATATATTCTCTAAAGAATGCTGTCTGGTAAACTTGAATCAGCTTTCTGTAATTGTAACTGAACCTTTATTTAATTTTCCAACCATTCAAGAAGCTATGACAGAAATATTTTTTGAAGAATACGAATGTCAAAGTCTTTTAAGAATCAATAGCTCTACTCTCTCTTGTTATCAATATAAAATGGAAAATCCTAATACAAAATGTTGTATTGTAGTTGATAGTGGTTATAGCTTTACACACATAGTACCATATATAAATGATACCAAAGTTAAAGAAGGTATTAGACGCATTGACGTGGGTGGAAAACTTCTTACAAATCACCTCAAAGAAATTATATCTTATCGTCAGCTTCATGTTATGGATGAAACTTATGTAATAAATCAGGTGAAGGAGGATTCTTGTTTTGTTTCTTCAGAATTTTTCAAGGATATGGAAACTGCCAAAAATAAGTTAGAAAACAATCCTATAGTCAAAGATTATGTTTTACCAGATTATACAACATTAAGACGTGGTTTCCTCAAAAATCCGGAACCTCCTAATGAACAACAAACTCTACGTTTAAGCAATGAAAGATTTGCTATACCCGAAATCTTGTTTTTTCCCTCGGATGTTGGTATTCGTCAAATGGGTATTCCAGAAGCAATTATGGATTGCTTGAAAGCATGCGACGAAGAGACGTGGCCGCATCTTTTGTCTAATATTATTCTTACTGGAGGTAACGCAAAATTTCCTGGATTCCAAGAAAGGATTTACAAGGAAGTTAGAAGCTTAGCACCTGCAGAATATACGATAAATGTGCATTTACCTGAAAAGTAATGAAACATTTAATTTTTGTAATTGATACATGTGAAAAGATTTCGATCTTCGATATTACTGTTACATATTGTTTTCAGCCCGATCACATATGCATGGCACGGTGGTAAAACACTTTCAAAAGATCCAATATTTTCAAGTCTTTTGGTAACTAGAGAGGATTACGAGGAAGAGGGCCAAAATCTTTGTTTCGAACGTTTCGATGTCTAACTTTAATAAATTTGTTGTATTAAATAATCCGTACATATGTGTACAATATTGTATATTGTATATAATATCGCGACATATATTAATCTCTTTTTTTTACATGTGATACGAATAATATAAAAAATATAAGTGGAATGTATAAATAATATTACTATTAGTATGAAATATTATTACTGTTCCTGTAAATTCTTTGAATAAAACTCAAATGGATTTCATTTGTGCCATCAGTTCTTCCAGACTAGCATCAGATTCAGACGGAATTTGATTAATTTGAGAACAAATCGAATGCAAAGCGCTATGCTCACTTCCTGATAATAAATTCTCTTTTTCATCCATTTGTTGATCTTGTTCATCAAGAAGAGAAATTCCTGCAATGAAGCAATTGATCAATTTATTAATCATATACTAATATTTTATCTTTCCATGTGTTACTTACCCCATTCATTATCTTCATGAAGAGGCTTATCTTCAACTATTTTCTCTATCTTTTGTTCTGGTTTTGGTTTCAATGCATATTCTACTTGATGTTTTCTACAATACCTATCTTCACAGTTTGGATTTGGTTTTAATGTCATTTTAGGAAAAAAATCTTGCATAGCATTATAACCCAAATAATAGGTAACATCACCAAAGTTTAAAAGATACTTCAATGCATTTTGAACTAAAAAACCTGCAACAATTCCCATAGTTGTTGGCAAAGATGCTGCGCAAACCCCATCTCGTTTTAGAGTTTTTTCATCAATGTTTTCTGCTACTACTAATGGAGGAGCACACTAGAAATAAAATGATATTTTTCACAAATCAAGTTTAAGCTTTAATGCTTTGCTTATACTTTAATTTTTATTTTTATTCACCGCAAAACAAGCTGTTTCTCCAGGAATAATAAATTGAATATGACCTGAAACTGCATTTTCAGATACCCCACTTTCAAACCACTTCTGATTAAGTTCGTTACATGCGGTATTAATCGCCATTCGTGCTTCAAAATTGTCTACACAGCTCAAAACTAAATCTACTGGACCTTTATTTAAACTTGCTGTGCTAAAAATAAAATTTAATGTCACTTAGATATTGTTAATTACAATTATTCAAAAATTAGGTTTATGTACCTTATGATATTTGTAAAATCTTCAAAATGATCCATTGTAGTAATGTTGTAATTGTAAGTTTCAATCTCTACATCTGGATTAATATATTGCAATGTTGTTGCTGCTGCTTCTACTTTATTTTGGCCAGCTTGGTAAGGTTGGAAGAAAAGTCTATTCATATTGGCCATTTCTACTTTGTCATAGTCAAAAAGAATCAACTGAAATTTACTTGTTTGTTACATAGAAAACAGATAAATTCTTTATTTATGATTTTATATGAGACTGTTACCTTGCCAATTCCACATCTTGTTAGCATTTCTGCAGTCACGCTACCAACTCCGCCTATTCCAACTATAGCAATTGTTAATTCCTTTATTCTTTCATAATTATTTACTATACCCATACGTTTTAATGCCATCAAACGACTAATCAAAGGACAAAGAAACATTAAGATATTTTCCTTTCAATTTTGTATTAAAGAGTATATAATTGAAGTATTTATAATTCAAACTATTTAATATAATGGAAAAGTTTTATATAAGCAAAAATTACCTGTAAGGATTTGCATCAGTCACTTCACTTGACATATGTTCTATTTTTGCTCTTGTAGTAAACGTATTTTCATGTTGTTTTTGAAGTAGTTTGTCTTCAAGTTCTTTGATTTTTTGCCTCAATCCATCAATTTCATCCATTATGGATATTACAAGTAATTTTCAAAAATATATAAGCAGCTGTACTTACTTTAAACTGCAACTGCGGTTATGGCACGCTATTCTATTACAGGTGCAAAGCAACGTATTTATACATGCATGTATACTTATACGATACGCGCTGCAAAATATGAATCTTTATACACATAACACACTGATAAAGAGGATAATCCAATTTTGAATAAAAATTATTAACTTGGCAATTAATCGCATATACGATATGTTCGAATTTTATAATAACTTTTATTGAATTTTATCATGATTTCGTAATTAGAAACATAACCTGTTACATTCTACTTGATTTATCCAAGCAGAGTACGTATTTACGTATGCTACAAAATTAAAGAATATTTTGTATAGTTACTTATAAATTCCTATCACTTTTTTCCTACATTAAGGCAATAAAAATGTTAATTTTTTCGAAAATCAATTTTACAGATTTAAATTGAAATGTATGAAGATACGACTATGTGTTGAATTGTAATTATATGATAATGATGAAAAGTGAGAAATCAGTATGAGATATTGTTTAATTTCAGTAAAAAAATTCAATAATTATAAGATTTATTATTTCTTTTTAATACAAACAAAATTGTATCTGCTTTTTTTTTCAATTAATTTCTATACAGCATTGTTTAGTATTACAGCGTTTCGTATCGTAAATTATACATATTGTTATTACATTGCATATATGCACAAATGTTTTGTACCCGCATAAAGGAAAATTTTGAAACTTTTCGTCATTATTTATTTAGCCATTGTATCACTAACTTTAAGAGTAAATATTAGAAAAACATTAAAAACATGTGATCACGTAATACAGGATGGATAATTTTTTATTTTCATGCTTTTATGATCGATGACAAGTTTAAATCAAAGTAGATCCGTGCATTTTGGCTAATTTTATTGTCATACCTCAACCGCATTAGAATAATTTATTTTCCAATAGCCCGCGTTAAAAAAAAATTTAGAACCGAAGAGAGAAACAGAAAACGAAGAAGTATGTAAACAATTTCACTTTATCGCTTTGGCATTATTATGAGTGAATATAAAATTCGAATGTACATTTAGTATATATTGAAATATTAGGTGCACTTTCTTCTACCAGGATATAGCCGTTCTTAAACGAAATAAGAAAAACAGATTTTTAAACTGGCCTATAATATATGATAATGATAGAACGGCTTTCCTAGTGATATTTGTTTAATAATACATTCTGTCCTCAAAATAGTGTTAAATTATGATGTTGCAAGATAAAATATCAACGTTAAAATTTAGCATAATATATTAATTACATTAGTGACAATTCGTTATTTTAATTTTTTTTTTTTGTCTAAGTTAATTTGCAGATTTAAATAGTAGTTATTTAATAGTTTTTTCCTATAAAACTAAACTAGATTATCGTAAACTTAACGTATGAACAGGGAAGAATTATCAAATTTGGACAAACAATTATATTTGCGCCGTTCTTGCCATGTGAAAGTGACTTGAAATTAGATATTTGTCGCGTTCGAGCAATACGACAGTTATAAGCAGAATAAATAAAATGTATTTATACTTGTACATAAAGTATTTCCTTTTTACATCTTTAACATTTATAGCGCAGTATGCATCTCATACGTCTACATACTCTTTCCACTTATTTTCACTTATCTGCGTTACGTATATATGTATATATATTTTTTATGCATTATTGAAAAATAAAATATACATATATATATATACATGTAAAATCTTTAAATACATGATAATAAGGCAAAAACGGCGCAGTGATCAGAATAAGAAGCGAACATTACTCTTTAACCGATAATATTCGAGAGCATACCACGCTCTTCGAATTCAAATCCACACTCCGCTTGATAGGGTACGCATTTATAATATGCTACGTGTTTGTGTGTGTGTATATATATATATATATATATATATATATACACACATATACACACACTTGTATATATTTATATGTATGTGCATGTATTATATATATATGCATATGTAAAATTATTTTGTATATATATATATTGAATTGACCGTACTTTATGCATAATTTATACGTATAGGAACTGACGAATTCTTTCGAAATAATACGAAAGGACATGGTTTACAAGTGGAGTGTGCTCTATTCCTATACATTCTTTAAAAGTACGTCACTCTTCTTCTCTTTCTCCTTTTCTTCCTCTCAAAGAAAATTTATCAAATGTACACAATAAACTGACTTACGGTCGTATATAAATAATTACATGTTCAATTTATAAACATATTGAATAAGAAACACATTGGTAATGCTGTATTCGAAATAATTCGATCGATTTAGTGGGTGTTATTGACGTTAAGTTTTTGACCAGCGCGTTAAGCTCACAATGTACAGCAATACGAATGTTTCTTTTTTTCATTTATCGACGTGTGTCTTGTTCATGTACGTAGGCTTTTATTGGCGCCAAGTGTTTTAAGGTGCCTGTGAATTCTCGTTTTGATCAATGTATGAAAATTAAATTGAAAATCTTAACAGTTCTCTTTCTCTCTCTCTCTCTCTCTCTCTCTTTCTCTTACTCTTTCTAAATACAAACGACGAAATGGTCATAGAAATGTGGATATCATGTTCTCAAAATTTGATCAATTAAGTCTTTACCAGTACTTTGGTAACATCTATTACTGGATATACAGGTATTCACAGAGCACAAAGAGTACTTGGCTATAACAAACATTTTATTCAACTATCATTGTATCAGATATAAACGAACATTTTTATCATCGTTAAAAGTACTAAATCGAGCGGCCTAAGGTACATGTTAAGTGTAAGCACGTATGTGCTATGTGTATGTGTGTGTCGTACGCGCTTGTGTGGATGCAAATACATATAGTTTTTGTTTTGCATCATTTTTGTTATAATGTCTTATGACGGACGATCTTCGAAGTGACATAACATGATCTAATCGCATCTTTATGCATTTACAAATTTCCCGTGATCGTGACATTAGCAGCAGCGTCAAAGGAAAACAACAGAAATGACAGATTAAAAAAATAAAGAAAAGCAACATACAATTATTAATGGCACATGCACACCGGCCAATATGGACAGAGCACATACATTGATAGATTTCGTTTTAATATTCTAAACTTTCTTCCGTTCCTAAATTATTTGCAATATAGTAGAATCGATAGTAGTTTTGAAACGTATCATTTGCTCCTCATTTGTGCCATTTAAGGTCTCAATCGCACATAACAGATTGCTTCTGACACAACAAACGTAAATTCTTTTAAGTAATACCCAGGATAAAAAACAAGGAATGTCTAAAATATAGAACTTTATACACCACGTCAAAATATAATTGCCATTTACATAAAGACTGGTCCGCCATCATACAAAATACTTTTCTTCTTCTTAATTTTGCAAGTTTGGGTGGAATGAAGGGTTTTAGTTTGTAACTAACCAAAAGTCGTAAACCGTATGTTATGGATGAAACGGATGTGATGAATACTTCATCGTTTTCTGAGTCCCATTTCCAACTTGTCCTGCCACATTTTTCAGTCGGTTTATTCCACGAACCGGTACGCTGCTCACAGTCACGCTTAGGGATGGGATTAAGCCCCTCGCGCGAAGTATCGATACCTAAATGAAAATGTTTGATTCTTCGCACGCTCCTTATAAATACGCATACTGACTAAAAAGATGCCTGTTTTGAAATGACTGAGCAATTCAAGTCCAGTTGTCGTTTAATACGGATCGACTTATTTATAGAAAACATACTACATACGTATCTGTTATTAGTTACTGATTATCGATAGATTTTGAAAATAGTGTATATCTGACACACTCTTTCTCGAAACTATATCATTTCGATTGCACATTTTATTTGTTATTTGCTGAACGTTCTATGTTATCGATTATTCTGTTCCAATCTATTTACAGTTTTGGAGACTATTATATAAAGCTAGTCAGATCCGAATCTAAATAAATTAATTTTTGTAATATTTATTGTTTGTCAAGGAGGAATCAAACATTTTCTTCCAGGTATTATTTCTAGTGCGTGTGACTTTTTCCCGTCATTAATGTTGAGGGAAAAATGCATCCATCGCATAATCGGTGAGGTATCACTATAACCGATTTTCTGATGCGACAATATAAGAAAAATCAGCATTTTACACGCTTCATTCTAATCATAGATTAATCGATACTAAACGACATAGACTTGAATCGTTAAAATATTTCAAATCAAACATTTGTTTAGTCGCATCTTTAGTCACATTACGACCATTTGAAACGATCTTCTTATTTCAAGAAACAGAAAGAAGATAAAAAAAATCAGTAGTCAAGAATATTTGAAATTCTGAAATATAATGTACCGCGAAAAATAAAATATATATTAGTTGCAAAAAAAGATCGTTTTGCATTATTAACGGTCGACATTACTCTATTTCGTATGTTTTCTTTATAATATGACTATAAGTCGCATTGGTCATTCCATACACCTGAAACTTTAGATCAAAGAAGTATTACTAATGGATGTTTATATTCTGACCACAACGTAGTACATCTTGCTCTCGTTATTTAGATGCCTGGAATGACTTTGCGTAAAGCGTAACACAGTTGTTTACTTTAACTAATTCGCAATGGGAAAAATTTCCGATGGGTACTTAATAGTAAGGATTTGTTTCAACATAAATGTGTTTTCACGCTCAACGTTTGAACACTTTACAAGAACAGTGTTTATCATTGCGAATTAGTCAAATTTTACAATGCCGGACGATGTCAACAATTGAATGCCAACAGAACTGCGTGTATTCGTACATTACAATACAAACACGACGTGTTCATATTCCCGGCATTCTTTCTCATTCTTTGTTTTTATAAATATCGTAAAATAGAAGTTGTGAATTCGAATCAATACAAACTTCATGGATGTTCAATTGATACGCATCATATTCGTAGATGCGAATGAATATTCACGGGATTCTCATGGTCGATTCAACAATACGTGAATGATATGGTTAAATAATTATAAATTGGAAATTGAGGTGGTGACATTACCTGGGCCGTTACTCACCTACAGGCAACGAACCTGTTATGGGAGTAGGTGACGATGATACCATGTTTAATCGACCTTGATCTTTTACTATTGGATCTAAAGTGAAAGAGAATGGAGAAATAAAAATGAAACTATCAGTCTTTTGAAGTATTACACCATTCATATTTTCTGTCAAAATTTATAGCGCAAAATTTAAATATACTTCATAATACTTACAAAAATAAGGATGTTCCATAGCTTCGCGTGCAGTGAGTCTTTCGTAATGATCATAACGCAAAAGTTTGTCAAGGAAATCAAGGCTTTCGTGCGATACTAAATGTTGATTTTCTGAATGCATAAAACGTTCCCAACGTTTACGTGAATGTCGACCTAAAATATCATTGAAACGAGGATCCAATTCAATATGGTACTTTTCAAGATATTCAAATAATTCCTCAGTCCCGAGAACTTTTGCAATTCTCACTAGTTGGTCATAATTATCGTGTCCATGAAAAAACGGTTCTTTCCTGAATATCATACTTGCAAGCATGCATCCAAGGGACCACATATCTAATGAATAATCATACATCTGCAATACAGAAGAAGAAGCATATTATCCATAAATTACTTATAACATACAGTTAAAGATATGATAAATTACACACAAACCTGATAATCTACAAGTAATTCTGGACCTTTAAAATAACGCGAAGCTACTCGTACGTTGTATTCTTGACCTGGATGGTAAAACTCTGCTAGACCCCAATCGATTAACCGTAACTTTCGATTTTCATGATCTATCATAACATTGTGCGGTTTGACGTCCCTATGCATTATTCCCATACTATGGCAATAATCCAATGCCTAAACAGAAAAAGGAGACGACCATTTCTTGTACATTATTAATGATTTTCTCTTTCGTTTTACATCTTATTCAACCACAGATGCAAAATGGATCAAACACTATCGACACATTACTTACTTAAATATTCATGAGTCCGAAAATTTTTAAAATTTCTGAAACTAAGGATTCTTTTTATATGCTTTGACTAATAAGAAAGAACAATTTCAGTATTTTTATGGAAAGGCACTACATCATATTTTCGTTTAGTATATTCACTTTTAACCCTTTTGAGATAAGATACATTTAAAATTATTATATTTTATTGTACTTCATGATCAGAATAAACTAATAAAAAGCATAAGAAAGAAAGAAACATAGAAAATTTATATATGCAAGTTCATAATTGTTTAAATACTTAAATTTCAAATACCATAACATTGAAAGAGTAAAGATATACTTATGAGCAAAATAAAAATATAGAGATAAAATAAATTTCATATGAAATATTCTTTTATCTAAAAATACTAATACTAAATAAAACAATGGTAATAGAGGGAAAAAATGAATTTGTATAAATAAAATATTTTCGAACTCTTCCTTGAACCTATGATATACACCTACATCTATCAAAATAATAATCTCGAAGATTCACATTGGACTGTTCCATTGCACTTAACAATACACGCACTTTTAATAATTCGTAGAGGTAGTATCTTATGTCGTAGTCTGTTAGCGTCTGGTATAATTGCTTGAAATCTGTGTTGTTCACATGTTCAAATATCAGTGCCGGCGTCCTTGATACCGGATCTTTGACAACAGCTTGGAGTGTAATTATGTTGGTCCCACCTTTGAGGTTTTCTAAGATTTTAATCTCCCTTTTTATTTTCTTCTTTTTTACAGGCTAGACATTAAAATCACATGAAAATTAAAGTTTCCGCTAATTATAACTCACTTACTAAAACATAAGCTATGCTTTTTACCTTTAAAATTTTTACAACACATTTTTCATTATTTGTAATATTTATGGCTTCAAATACTTCGCTATATTTTCCTCTGCCTAATTTTCTTACTAGTTGATAATCATCTTGTTGTCTATATAACAAAAAATTTGTTACAATTAAATAAAATGAGGGAAATACACAAATATACATACATACAGACATAGATATGCACAAATATAGATACATTTATCTAAATACACACAGAATGTTTTATTGCACACTTACCCCCAGTCGACAACATAGGATTCATAGTCCCAGTAATCTCTGGATTTGTGTGAATTCACATCTGTGTAGACTCGCGCTCTACTGGGTAATGCCATTTTTTCTGATATATCACTACTACTATTTATTTTGTGGATTGCTATTCTTTCACTGTTGTCTATTGAAAAATTACAAAAGCTAGTTAATTTATCTCTTCCACTCACCCAGTTATAAATGCGCGAGGACAAATATACACCTGAGTCATTAAAAAAAATCATATTAAAATTAAACATATTTTAAATTAATAAGAGAAATATAAAAAATTGATGAATAATATATGAATGTGTAATAGTCTTTTGCTAAACACTAACTTATGTTTACATATGAACTGAATCAAATATTAATATATTAATGTCAATAATATAATTTATAATATCAATGATAATAGTATCTATTAAGGCAACTCAATATTGCACTTATATTCATGTATACATTGAAAAATTCATTAATACAATGCGATATTTAATCATGAATCTAAACATTCTCTTGATTCTTATATACTTTTTATTTAACTTGACATAAAACAATAAATGAGTAAATTCTATCTATACTATATTCTATACTACATTTAATGTAAATAAATTGACAATTATGTGTATCAATTAAAAATCAATAGTAGTTGCAACGTAATTAAAATAACATAGTAAAGAAAATATAAGTATATCATTGAGTTATAATTGAAACATTTAACTTAATTTCTTGTAATACAAATTCTGCAGAATACAAATAAATTCATTTATAAACTATCTAATAGTATCTTTATTAAAAATATCTATATGATATTTAACTGAGTGTAATTACAAAAAGGAGTTATATGGTTAGAAGAATCAAAACAACTTCACTAAAAATAATTATATGATAGCAAGTAGACTAACCAAAGAAAAAACTGAAACCTGATATAAGAAACTAACAAAGTTTAAAACGTGTTCACCGAATACAACGAATGAACTGCATATTCCTTAGAAGTCTATTGATTGTGAGCTCACAGAACACTATCAATTCGTTTCTGTGGTTTGAAGTTGTGATTTAGCAAAAGAACAATTCTATATATTCAAGCACAATTGGCATATAGGGAAAATTGGTATTTAAGTTAAAGATAAAAAATGTAGGTAAAAATTAATCTACTATCGCAACAGGGATTAGAACACGCACAAGCACAAGACACGAACACACATGTACGAGATAAATCACACGCCATCGCAATCAGGAAATTAATGTTGACTTATTCTAGACTCACCTAATACATTCCGGACCCGAATCTTGATTAGTTTGAGCGCAGCAGATCTCTAAATTCGTCGTGAAACCACGCAACCTGCTTAGGGAATATGTGAGGCCGCGCGAACGCGTGAAACTCAAGGATTTTTGCGGGCGGCCGGCTTCTCAAACGACCGAGGTCCAAGATGGCAGCCAACAATCCACCACAAACTTCAAATATATAGATTGAAAACTCCAACCTTCAACCGTCTCTTCAATCAAATCTTATTACTACTATTACTTAAATTATCGACTTAACCTTTAGAGATATTATTGTTCTTATATTATCGTTTACATCAATTAACTACATAGTTTTATATATACAGTATACGTGTTTGATATGTTTTATATAGGCACATAAAATTTAATATTAACTTTTTAATATTTTATACATATCATTCTCTTCACATAGTAATAAAATTTCATCCCCAAAATGTACGTATTAAAATAAAATATTACTAACAAATAAATTATAAAAATATTAGTACTTATAATATATAAACCTTTTTGTATAACAAGGTTTTTATTTAATCAAGGAATGTTCATTTTTATTCAAAAGAATTGTTAATTGTAATTAGAAGGGAAACTCATGTACATGTTTAGTAAAATATTTTAGTACACTTCATACATATTGACCAATCAGAATTTCTTTTATGGTGATATCTTCATTATCGCGTGTCTCAACGTGTGTCTTTAATAAATTAAATGTGAAAAAGATAATAAAGATTAATATATAATGTAATATAATATAATAAATTACGCTTACACTCGGCAGATGGTGGTTTGTTATAATAAACTACTAGCTATATTTACGTTAAATGTTAGATAAACTTAAAAATAAAAAAACATCTATATTTCAAACTTAATAGGGTTATTATTTAGATAATGTTTACAACATTTTAAGCTAAAGAGTATCCCTGATTTGTGTTAATGAATGTATAGGATGTAATAAAGATATGTCATTTTTTATTGAAAACCATTGCTGTAAAAGTTGTTCTATATTCTTAGCATTATCCTATAAGAAAAAAAATTTATGTAATAAATAACCAGATGGAATAATAATATGAATAACACTGCATATTTGATGTGCTATTGTCTAATTTACCTCATTCACATTCATATCAGTTATATGTAATTTTTTTTTAAGATTTTCAGCATCTAAAATCCAAATATGTGCAGATTTATAAACAATCCATAAATTTTTACGTAATAATCCAACAACAACAACGTCAGTATTTTCACACGGAGGACTGCAATGTTTATATTAAATGTTAAATAATAGTGTCATTAATGCATAACGATCTCCAATACTTACCTATCTAGAAAATTTTCAGTAACTTTTTTTAAATCTATATCCCAAGATACAGTAGTTCTCATGACTAAATTTTCTTTTTTCTCCATATTCATTGTTTTCATTTTTTCCAATGCTTTTAATAGTCTATTTTTATTTTTATTAATATTTACTATACATTTTTCTTTTGTTTCCAGTTTGCTTTTGTTGTGCTCTGATTTCTCATCGTGTGCTAGGTCTCTATAGTATCCACGTTCTTCAGGTGACAACTTTTTCCAAAGATTAGTTATTTGATAAGCAATTTGAGGTGCTGTCATATTAGAATCTTTTTTTATCACTAAAAATAAGAATACAGATCTAATATGTATATTTCGTATATAAATTAAGTTGTGTATGTTAAATACTTTTACCTTCTGACCTGGCATATTTTGAAAATTTAAGAAAACCTGCACATAAATTTGTATGTGAATCGATATTTGGTGACTCCTTTAGTTTTATATAATTGTAAGATTCTACATTTGTACCTCCCTGTAAAAATCATTTTTTAATATATTTCATGTGATTTCATGAATTGGATTTCTTATAAATCTTACCTCCAATTCAGATACGTGTCCTTTACTCCATTCTTTTAACATAATTGACTTTTTCATATCCAATTTATTCTCTGCATGCAAAGCGTTTGTTTCCGCATTTTTTATCTTATTTTCTTTCTCATCTGTATTTGTATTAGAAGAATCGAACAATACAAAATCCTCACCTAGATCTACTATAGGTAACTGACTGAATGTTTCAGATGATGGACTTAGTTCAAATGGTGGAGTATCTTCTGTGTTTTCTTTTGTATTACTATCACTATACAAAGTAAAAAACATATTAAAAATAATTAGATTATATTTTTTATCCTATATTATAAATACTAACACTGAATTATGAGAAATATCGTTATTGGAATAAGTCAATACAAAATTCTGTGATTCATTTGAATCTGATTCACTTAAATCTAGAGATGGTAATTGAATACTGAGGTCATCTACTTTTTTTTCATTTTCAGCACTTTCGTCATCACAAATTTGCATATTTATAGAAACTTGCGGTCGTCCTTTATGCTCGAAATTATTAATCTCGGTAGAATTTAAATTATTTATTACATTTTCATCGGTATTTATATTCCTTTCAATAGGTTTATCAAAATTTCCTTCTAATCGTAATTTTCGTTTTTTGCATGCAGGTTCCTCATTTTCAGTATTGTTAATGTTTACTTTTTGTGTATAATCTTGGTAATCAGTAAATGAACTTTCGCAATTGTTTTCTGGTTGCATTTCTCTTTGTATTCCATAAAAATTTTCTAAATATTTTTCTATTATATTGATAACCACGTTCTGTGCACATAATATACATAATACAAATTCTTAAAAAAGCATATAATTAATCATTTTTGCAGATATAACTACCTGTTCCTTAAAAAGGAGAGAAGTTTTATTTGGTTCTAGATTAACGTCTATGTTTGCTGCATTTATTAAAATATATACAAGAAATATTGGTTTTTTCCTTGTTGACGATTCTTGTCCTAATGCCTCGAAAATTATTTTAATCACTACCTGGAAATAACTCTTAAATTCTTTGAAACTGCATCATCTAATTAAAGGAAAAGCTAAGTAAGGTATATACCTTCTCTAATTCTTTATATTTAATTGGTCTATCATTCACAAAAATATATTGTCCTCCAGAATGTAACACTTCAGTTGCTTGTGTCATCCTTGAAGGAACCATTATTTTAATTTTAATCTAAAACATATACTTTCATATATTAAAGTATTAAATAAAGTATTAAATACATAAAATTTTGTATATAATTACATCTGTATCTGTAATATCTATCCAATTCATACAGCATGTTATTTTTTTACCAAGAGTATATGTAACTGCTTCTTCAAGATTACTTATACTAGGTTTTGCAAATATTATGTTATTATTTACTTTATAATTTATTCGTGCATTAAATTTGCATATTCCGTAACTTTTTATTAAAGACTCCAAAGTTCTAATATCTTGATTAGCTTTCTTTAAATTTGTAATTATTTGCCTTCTCACTGGCATTTGTTTAAATAATTGTTTAACTTGTACAGTTGTTCCTAAAAAGAGATATATAAATGTATATTTAAAAAATTTGAAGCAAAATATTTGAAGCTGTCTTGCTACCTGTAGATCTGTGGCAATGTTCTGAATTTATGATATGACCATTATGATCTATAGTATAAGATATAGCTGCTTCATCTTGTTCTGTTTTTGATATGATCGTAAGATCCGATACTGCACTCAATGCGTATAAAGCCTCACCTCTGAATCCGTATGTTTCTAAAGATTCTACAAATAATAGTATGATTATAAATGCAAAATCATATTATGCATTGCTATATAAATGTTTTCTTTGTGATATAACTACATACCTAAATCGGAGAAACTAGACAATTTTGATGTGTAAGATGATAAAGCCATGTAAGGAGCATCTACTTTTGAAATACCGCATCCATCGTCCTTTACTTCTATTAATGTACATCCATTATCTATCTAACATTTTTAAAAATATGAACTTTATATAAAAATTTTTAAATACTTTAAAGTAATTATTAAAGAACAAAATGTGCTCCGAATAAGAAAAAAATGTAGTACCAAGTTAATTTCAATATTTTTAGCACCAGCATCAAACGCATTTTCTATTAATTCTTTTACAGCAGTAGATATCGAAGTTATAACTTGAGTGGTAGTTATTAGTTTCACTGTGTCTTTGTCTAAAGCTGAGATGATCATTTTTACGTAACGTCAGATTTATCGAAGATCCATTAAGGCATTAAGATTTTTTATACGTCAAACTTATATCTTGTGCATTTTGTACATCACATAATGTATCCACTCATAATTTAATGAGATCAACGCGCGAATATCTGTTTTAAAATTTGTTTACAAATGAAATGGAAAAGATAGATCGTATACGACTTTAGAAATGAAGAACGCGATTGTAACGACATTCAGTGGACCGCATTTTCAAGCGCGGGAATTTATAAATATGAAACCCTTAAGTGTCATATTTTAAAAATACGTAATTGAAGACGGATCTAATTTAATAGTTAAAATTTGAAGGATGGGAGAAGAACAAGATATAACTCAACAAGATATGACGAGATATAACTCAAAATAACTATTTTATTTCAAAATATTATTTCAAAATAATCATATAAATCATATATGATAATCATCATAAATCATATAAAGTCATACACCGATATAATACAGTGTCGTATTTGAATAACAAAATAATTAAACACTTTATTTGTACTTCTCCAACAATTTGTCCACGAATTTAATGTATGCTTCTTTCGCATCGTTCTGCGACATACCTTCCTTCGATTTCCATGCGTCCCATTTTGCTTTCCCCTTTAAATCCAGCATACCAGGCCTCGCTGTACAGAATAATGGAATGATGTAAATAAAATAATTGCATAAAATTTTATACGAAGTAAGACAAGCATAATCCATATACTTCTTGTATAATATGTATTAAACATGTATGTAATAACTCACTGGTATTTATATTTCCCACCGTTGCTTGTTTAAACAACGCGTACAGTTCTAAAAATTCTTCGTCAGTAGGACGTTTGGTAAGAGCTTTTACAGCTTCTGTTGCTTGCTCGAATTTCTACAAAATCACATATACAATCATATACTATCTAGTCATATTAATTATTGCAGATGCTCGTAACTATATTTTCCTTAATATTTAAATTTCGTATTTCCTTTTATAGCACAAAACATTACTGAATAATGGAAGACAAATTATGACGTTGCACAAAATTTCACCTTTGAATCATTACGTTATCTAGTAGGAAAATATCGTTAGGAAATAAATTTCTTGTAAATGAGTGAAATTGGTAATATATTATGTACGTAAATCATATTTCCTCGTTTTCTTCCTACTGAGCAATTTTAAGCATTAACTATTTATCACAAATGACAATAACAATTATTATAACAAATTTTTCTTTCTGCTTTTTACAATTATACAATCCGATCTTGTATCAACACATAGTGATTTATTTGCCGAATATAGTCACATAAATGAAACCGAACGCGCCGAAAAGTATTGAATAAATAAAATCGTAATTACCTGATCAAGAGACATCCTTTTTAGCAGTTAATGGTAGCTTTCGGTTAAGTACTGCTAGTGACCAATGGATCTACCTATGCATCGATTAAATATTGCTTCTGGAGTCCCCACCTTTTTACCAACTATGCTACATAACTGGCAATGACAAAAAGAGGTACATGTAAGATTTAAAAAAAATTAGTACGTACATACATCTATGAATAATAATCTATCCATGTCGATGTTTTTAAGCCGATTTATATATTTCATATATAATTTACTACCAATAGTTTACAAATTGTTGGCTTCGTAAATTTTTATCGATACTACCGAAGGTGCGATATTTTCTTCTCGTCTTTAGCTCTAATTTTTTGAATTACATCTATAATAATTAAAAACGAATTTATATATAAATTAGGATGGTTGCTCGCTGATCTACTTTTGAGAAACAATGTCATGATACGCATGATTTGGTTCGGTCCAGCGATGGGAGACCAAGTCAACGAAAACCGCCTGGAAAGAATGGGGCCAACCTGCCACATCATCACCCAATACTCAGCTACGCAAGAATGTAGAAATTCTTGACTACCTGATACATCGTTTTACCTTTCCCTAACTTTGCTGTGCACGAGAATCTCTGCTCCTCAGGGCCGTGTTCGAAGACAATGTGTACATCGAAGCTCAGGCTGAATTTCAGAATTTCGAAACTAAACGAAATGAGTTTCAATCTCTCGAACGCATCGTACAGATTACACGGAGGATTTTATTTCTTAGCACGTATGTTGTACGATGATGAAATTGTACATGACAATATGGAATTAGATGTTTTATAGATGCGCATCGGATAGAAGCAATTTGATTGTGTGAATATCGAAAACAGATTAGATGATAAACGTAATAAAGGAAGGAAGACAAGGAGGATAATTTCGTTGGTATTTAGAACCGCAGAGTAAATAATAAATGCCTTGGGACAAAAGTATAGAAATAGCACTCATGAAGCTACGAGAACAGGGAGGGTGAATCATTTGAAGAATACGGGAATGGTTGACGAGTAGCAACGAAAACCGACGGAGACGACCGATTTCGTGTACGCGGGATCGCGGCCGCGCGCAGTCAGAGCAAAGTGGTTTCAAAATTCACCGAGTATGCGTGATTTGTCACTCGATCGCCGATCAGTTCGATCGGGACAGTGTTACTCTCTCTCGGAAGAGTACGCGGCCAGCTAACACTAGTGCCCGACAGACACGTCTGTCATCGTGTTTGCGATTTATCCGATGATCGGTATCGTCGGTATAAATATACTTATAAGCGGCAAATGTATCCGTGGCCTGGTTAACGAGATACAAGTTCTTTACATCGAGTGTCGAACAAATTTTGTGATTGTTTACTGTTTATTAACCAATACGGGAAAAGAATCAAAGAGTAACAGTAGCATAGGAAGTCAGAAAGTTTCGTGTGAAATATCTCAAGTGTCTCGGCAAGCGGACAAAATACATACCGTGAACAAGGAAATTCAACGAGAATAAAAATATTTTGATTATTGCGATTGCGTTTTTCGTTTGTTTAATAAACGGTGATATGTATTTCGTATTGCTCGAGAAAACGGGCATCGAATAACGAACGATCGACAAAACGTGCAATGTGTCTTTTTGAATGTTACACGTTACGAAGGAACAGCAGACAGGCTTAGTTGTTCATTCCGAGAATCGTGATCTGTACGGCATTCGATGCGACATAGTCGACAAAGATATGGCCAGACCGCGTTCTCGTTTAATCGCGATTGCTCTCTAACAAGCATTACGTATCAAGGATATCAACGTTGTTCGACCAACCATCGTATGATATCGATCGTATTATGTTAAAAATTTGTGCTGACAGTGGAGAAAAAGTTGTTGCTGTCACGTATGCGGCGACTACCGTGTCACGTTGCATAGCATCGAAAACCTCGTTAAAAGGTAGATAAATTCAATCGAATTCCTCATAACATACACGGGTATTTGCCGGTATCTGATAACAGGTCGTGTTCCTTTCGTTATCGCTGGATCGTCGAAACAGCGCATCCATGGACTTTCTTCGTTATGCGACACGATATTATGCTGTTGGACTATGATTTTCGCGTGGTCGCTATCGATAAATCAACTTTGGAAGTGAAAGGTATTCACAATAGTAACATGACAAAATGACGATTCTTTGGGTGAACCGGTAATGATTAATTAACATACGATACCACTGAGTGACGTTGAAGTAAGAGAAAAGATGAGTATTGTACCAGTTGCGAATAGGAGTTTTCTCCACGGAGACCGGAAACCATCTCCAACTTCGGAGAAAATTCTTTACGCGACTCTCGATAGTCTGGCTCTGAAGAGAGCGACGTTACCTTTGCAATTGTTACCTATCAACGATGATAACAACGCTCCGACCGAAGCAACGAACGAGTCGATGAAGCAGGGGAAAATTCATACTGAGACGATTGCCAAGAGATCCAGCTTCAAGGTTCGCGTTAATTGTTCTTTAATGGGTGTTCAACTTCCAGACGATTTCTTTCAGCTCGATAAAATTGCAATTTCGCAACTGTCAGCGCTATTTCACGTTTGTCATTTCACAATCGTTGGAAAAACACAACGAACGGGGTAGTTGGAATCCCGTCGCGATGCGAGTTCGCGAAAGTTAAAACGATGCTAATAAAGGAGTGGCTTGGAAGCTTGTTAGCTTCCAACGATCGTTATTCGCCATTCCGTTTGAATTCTACTGACCGACTGATTCGGTAACAGATTCGAAATCACTTTGTTATCTTATCGCACTCGTACTATCGTCTTGTTCCTCGTGCTTACATCCGTTAATTACCGACCGACGAGATCTCCTTTTTTTTTTTCGCCCGTTTGCGTGCCTTTGTCGGAAATCAAGTTCTTCCGGTCAAATCAACTAGTTCCTCTGGTTCCAATTCCTCTAGAAATTGCAACTCGCAGAGCGACGGGTCGGTTACTATTTTGAAACAGTTAGGATTGCGATTTTTATCGTATTCCTTGAAACCGTATCCGCAAAACCGTTATAAATGTCCTAACTATAGCATAAGTAGGTAAGTATATATACGCAAACTAATGAATCGCGTGAAACGTTTCGTTCAGGTCGACGCGACGTGTCCTTCATCGAAGCAATATGCAAAATACCTTGTGGTTGCATCGCCGTTGTCGTCGTCGTCATCGTCGTCGTCGTCGTCGTCGTCGTCAAAGTCAGACTCGCAGGAGACGCGGTTGAAAATCACCGCGGTCGAGCCTAATCTAAAAAAAGATATCGCCTGTTTGCAACGCAATTGGACCAATAACAGCGATATCGAGGATACTTCGATAAGAGATAGCGCGTTGGAGACTGACATTTTCGAGAGAACCTATACCGGGGAAATTGCACGTAATTCCAGTTATTGTTGTTATATCGCGAACGACGTAACAGCAGGTTCCACAAACGATAAAAATGAATCTCCATCGGACGATTATGAGAAAATAGAATCGGTGACCGGTACGGACGCGTGTTGCAACTTTCAGGCAGAAGCGAACGATGACGAAGAGAGTCTCGAGAACGAGGAAGATACTTCGTGCAGGAAAAATGTATTTGTCAAATCTAAATCTACCAATGATTTAGCTAGCAAGAGTTATTCGGACATGAGACTATCCTTAGACGGACAGTCTTTAGTGGGAACGTTCTCGGATGGAAAGTTAGCGAAAAGTTTGCTCTTTAGCGACGAATTTCCAAACTGCGGGAAAAAGAAGAAACATTTTGCGAAAAATGTGTTGCATTTCGTACCGGAATATTTGGTAAAGGGACAAAAAGGGAAGAGGAAGCAGAAGGAAAAAGGTATTCCGAGTCGATCGTTGAACTCTTTGAAAACTTCATCATCGGTAGATACAAAGATAGGGATAAATTCCAACGGCAGATACAGATCGAGAAGTCTTTCTCGGGAGGAATTGAAATATCTAAAAATCTCTTCGCCGACGAATTTCGTTCATATCGCGTCCGCCACGAATCCGAATCTGGTTTCGAAGGAAAACACGATCAGATTTAGTTTGGGGCAAGTGGTAATTACACACGAGCAAAAGTGTGCCACTTTACCTCTTCTCGTTGCAACGAACTACGAAAATTCGATGGCTGAAAAACGAAACGGGCAATCGTCGTCGTCGATCGTCGCAGCTGCTGCGGAGTCGACTTCTTTCGATGCAACGTCGTCGGTCGTTGATAAATCAAATGAGAAAGTCAAACGTACGTTTTCTCTTTTGGGATTACCTTCCTCATTTAAATATCCATTTTCTTCGTCTCGTTTAATCACAATATTTTCTACTTTTAGGAAGAAACGACGGGTTCAATGTTGAAACTCTAAAACGTCAATTATTATCCGAGTTGCAAACACGTTCGGCAAAACTATTGGAGTTAAGCCAGCAGGTGAAAACGGACGAATATCGGGCAAATATACGCGAGGGGCGTAACACAACGTACGAACTAGCGTACGAGCCGTGTACCGAATTACCTGCCAATTCCAGTTTTCTCTGGAGCAATCGGACTAAGAATTTCCTTCTGGAGAATACGCGGACGATACCCAATGAAAATACCGAAAACATCGAAGACACCGTAGGTGAAGTATACGACGACGTTGGACCTCTGAATCTTAGCAACCAGGTGATAATCCAATGCGTGTGTACGATGTATTAATGTTTAGCGAATCGACGTGTTTCTCTAATTCTTCGTTCGCCAGTTATTTGATACATAAATATTGATCGCATTAGAACGCGACGTCTTGGCAGTTTTGCATTTCAGTTTTTTCATATTGCGTTTTTGTTTACCTTAAGAAATGTAATCGCTTGGCGGTTTATAGTGAATTATCAGTTTCTTTCCTGTCGCGTTGCAATGCATTAATTATGCGTTAATTAATACATTAATTAGGAGGACGATTACGATGATGTGGGCACGCCTGATGCGTTACACGTTAATGAGAATCGTATCGGCGAATCTTCGACTGCTTTCCAAGATTCCGATGATATTTACGACGACGTTATGGGTCCGAGTTGCGCAGGAAACGATTTTAAGGACGACAAGATCGAAATTTGCGATAACGAAGTGAAGCAAGAAAGCAGCGAACTATTCGTCACTAACGAATATTCTAGCGTAGACGAAAATATCGATGTATCAAATAACGATCAAGATGTATATGATGACGTCGGTTTACCGAGCGAAGAGCGAGTCAATAGCCTTTATACCGGCTCTACGATAGGTTCGATCTTGGGATCGAGTTGGATGTGCGGCAAAGAATCCGAGTGGGAGGATTTAGAGGATTCAACTATGATCGGACTATCTCAATTTGCAAACAAATACTACACGTCGTAAGTAACATCGGATACGATAAAATACTTCCTTATCATTTCTCTAGAAAGTAGTTTTTCTCTTGATGAAAAAAGGATAGAGACGCAAGTTGTTTCGAGTAGAAAAAGGTCAGGTCAGAGATGGTCTCGGATGATGAGAAAACAACGATCCAGAATATCAAGGAAGGACTTCAATTCGTCGTCGAAGCCGTGCGAGTCTACGCTTCGTGGTAAGTTTTTGCAAAAATATTATAAAAATATTCTAAGATGAAATTACGTTATATGTATATCGGCAATATCAGGTATACAGTTGTTTCTATAATTGTTTAACAAGTGATCGACTTTAGGCATTTTATGTACAAACGCGATGTCGTAAATTGTCGTATCTCACAGACGATAAACGTTCCTGACATTTTCAATGAAACTGATTTTCAAAAAATATCTTGTTCCCATTTAAGAATTCGTATAGCACAAAGAGTTGAAAGATCGACGTGGCTTCGATACTCGATGCGACGAATACACACGTCGTTTTTCTTTTTCAAAAGTATTAGACAGCGTAAAATGAAACATTTGCTAGAAATTTCCGCTGGTTCACGCGACACGTGAATAGTATACGTAGGTATATATAGTAACAAGAGCAAGCTGGCCGTATAATTGATTCAGCGCTATTTGCATTCTTAAATTAGACGAATCATATGACAAGATAATGTTCAAAATCGAAACATACAGCAATGAACGGAGTGAAAATTTTCCATCGATTGTGACTTCCTTTGCCTTCGTACATAATCTCGTTGATTCGAGATTGAAAATCTCCAAGTAAAAGAAAGAAATAGACTTCTGGAATCAACGGCTATGGGACAGCTTGTGGAGTGCATTGTGCTGTTATATCGCTGAAACAATAGTCGGTTGCTCCAAGTAAAAGTTACCTAAATACATACTTACTTGTCGTATCGCACATGTCTCGCGATGAACGAACATCGCTAACAATCTACAAATGGTTGCACGTAATCGACCGATCGCGAATTTTCTATCTGAACCAGACTTACCCATTGAAATTTTCTTTCTTCGAAATGTTTGACACAGTTGTTATTCCTGAATTAAAAGAGAAATTGAGAAGGAAGATAGATCGCATCGATCCTTCCGATCGCTTTCACGGGCATATTGCCCATACCTAAGGCGATTCATCGATATCTTGTAAGGATTAGCAACAGTGGGATGGACGATAGTAAATAGACAGAACGTAGGCGATGATTCGATGCGCGTGAAAATATTTTATCGAGGAATTCAGCCTGGAAACCGGACTCGAACACACAGATGAGGGAGGTGAAAGCGCGTATTGCGCTCTCTCAGTGTCAGTCACGGCCGAGACGCTGCGCTGTTTGTGTCGCGTCGTGTAGCGTCGCGCTACTTCCTATCGTATCGTGTCGGAACTCTCTATTATACTTTCGCACGATTTTTCGTTCGTCGATTGCACAACGATACGATTCTTTCTTGATCATCGCTACCTGCTTAGTCTTTTACTTAATTCCGACACGAATTTCATATTCGTCCATCGATATTCGTAAGCGAGACTCGTCCGCAACGAGTCGACATGTCGTGGAAATGAAACAGACCTTGAAAACTTTCCAACGACCGAATACACAAGGTAAATTACATTGGTTATTTCGTACGATACTTTATTACATACACGACATGATAAAGACTTTACAAAAATCGAGGTTTGTCCAGGACATAAACAGGACGAAACCGTTTACAATGTATCCCTTTTGTCTGACTGATCTCAACTTATTTGCTCGCCATTCAGATACTGGAGATAAAAAAAACTCCTTTCGTCGCTTTTGTTCGTTCGTTCGGAAATATATATGTAGATTCTAATTATTCTTTTGAACAAGCAATACGTTTTAAAGTATCGGATCGCGAGAGTTATTCAACGAGATCCGACAAGACGATCTGTGTTTAGAAATGAAAGTAAAAAGAAATTACACGCGACTCACGATCGAAATAATTTCACTTTATTCATCCGATGCACCATGGCTTCTACCTGTCCCCTTCTCCTCTTTGATTTCTCGATTTCTCGATCTTCCTGTTAACGTTTGAAACTTGGACAAATGTCGAGCACCACACACACACACACACACGTTATACCACATCGCACCACATCACGTCACACCATGTACATATGCATTTATACACGTGTGTGCGGTAAGAAAACGACATAGTAACGCTTGACCGTGAACGATGATTTTAAGTGGCTGTCAGCCTTGGCAACGGATCGGTGTTGCTCGTTGGCTGTACGCAGAATATCGAAGAATGGAAGAAAGAAGAGAGCGAGGACCGAACGACGCAACAAGATCCACAGAGAACACAGGGTCTTGTTCAGATGAGGGTCATCGACCTAGACGAAGACGTGGACACGCAGGAAACATCGTGCTACGTTCACGAAGGTCCTTGCAAGATTTTAGGAAGTTGCGCTGATTAAAATTTTCACATACTGTTATACAACAACGAATTTCTATCGATTGTTTGTCCGTCTATCTTACGGGAAGAAAAGATTTTCTATGTATCTCAAAATCAATCCTAGAAAAGAGATCTAATAAATACTATGACTTACCTTGAAATCGTATTAAAACAAAAAACCACTTTCCTACTGGTTTGAGAGATAGAGGTTGGAACATAGCGCGTGTCCGTCTCGTTTTTCATCGACTTAGTCATTAACGTTTTACAGACGATACATCCGATGACAGCACGTACGAGAGTCTCCATTCCTTCCAGCCGGATGACTTCTGCACAGATTCGGAAGCGGAGACGACAACCGACGAGACGACAAGGGAGCGAGAATACGAAAGTACCGAAACAGAACAAAAGATTCCGATAGATTCCGATCGATTAGTGATCGCGTATTTGGAAGCACCCACAAGACCGAATCCTCCACCACCGCGCGAAGTTAGTCTGACTCGAACTCTTGGTAAAAGAATAAAGATGCTTCGTAGGACATGGAGTATTACCAAAGGAAGTCTGGGCCGCATGCGAAAGAGAACCACGGTTGATGACGGTCATTCATGCGACGAAAATAAGGAATTCTCCAACGATCATTCAAATTTAGACGGTGGAAGATATTTTAGTTTTGCCAGACATTTTAAAAGAACCGTTACCGGACCTTTTTCAACCTTTTACTTAAATGGTTACATCGATTCCGCGAATGGCGATAACGATCTCTCAACGTCCAAAAATTCAAGCGAGCAACCAGTGTATAGCAATACCAATGACGAGATGGGTAAGTCAATGTTTGAAACTTCTCTCTTGATTTTCCTAATTTCTCACGTAATTCCTCTAGACCACTACAGCGTACTCGTCGATCAAGAACCACTCTATCAATTTTATGCAGCAGCTGCTGCTAGGATCGCGTCCGACTTCAGCTCAGACGATTACGAGGAGGTAATATATTATATTACAGACCATTCGGAATATTCAAATGCTTCTGATACAGTCTAATTATTTATCTATTATCGATTATCAGGTCGAGGGTATGATCCCGTCGCGATCTACTACGGATTTGGCAAAACCGGGACATAGAACGTTGTGGTGTCAAACACCACAAGTCATAAATAATGGTCTTTTACGTAAGCGACACGTTACATTGTTGCTGTTTTGAATTTTCATATTTTATCCAAAGTCTATCCGAGATCACGTTTTACTTTTTACTAGAACGACTAAGTACGGAGGAGAAGAAGGTTCAGGAAGCGAAATTCGAGATTCTCACTTCGGAAGCGTCCTATTTGAATTCTCTTCGTGTCCTAAAAAACGAATTTCTCAACGAATCCTCACTCGATGAAATTTTAACTCCGCTCGAGAAAGATAAACTGTTCGGCGGTATTCCTAGCGTATTGCAAGCATCGGAACAGTTTTTAGCTGAACTAGAAACTGTATGGAGATACGATCCCATGTTGCACGGTTTGCCAGACGTGTTGCTTAAATATGCCGATAAATGTTTAGATATTTACGTAGCGTATTGTTCGAATCAAGTTAGCATAGACACGACTCTTAAAGATTTAAGGTAAGTAGAAAATAATTCCTCCGGATGATGATAAAGTTATATCGGTGGATTAATTTTTCCAGAACACGAAAAGGTTCGAAATTTATAGAAACCATATCGCAAATAGAAGCTCGTTCGACTTGTCAAAGTTTGTCGTTGCACTCATTTTTAATGTTACCAATGCAGCGAATAACGAGGTAAAATAAATTCTGTTTAAATGTTAGAATTTCACACATGTCGAATAACGAATGAACGCGACAGAAGCATGTAAATTATTAAAAAGTATGTGAATCCAGGCTTCCTTTATTGGCCGATGCGGTTCTCTCTAAACTACCAGTAGAATGTGAAGATAGATCACATTGGGAAAAAGTTTTGTCGAGTTTAAGTTACGTCGTTGCTGAATGTAACGAAGGCGCCAGTACCGCAGCGAAAGAAATCGAAATGGAAAATTTAATACGGTAATGTTCACGGCTTAATATAGCCCAAGAAAGTTTTATCGCAATCTTCCTTATTTACTTACATATATGTGTATATATATTAAACAAGAAATTTTATTTTAACAGAAAATTGGAATATTCCGCAAAAATTAAACCAATTGTATTAAAAGGGAAACATTTGATTAAAAGCGGGCCAACCGTACAACTATCGACAAAAGCCGATGCGGAATACAAACTCACGTTTGGAAAAAGATTTAACAAGACGCCACTTTATTTATTATTGCTCACGGATCTTCTTCTAGTCGCAAAACAAAAATCTAAGTATGAGCTTTCGTTATAATAGCATTCTCCTGCTCTGCTATAAAATAGAAAATTATTGTTTCATATAACGTATGTTTTTCTTCTATATGTCACAGTACTCACGACGAAGTGTACACCGTTATAGATACTTGTAAGAGAAGTTTAATCGCTTTAGAACCAGTTCCTGAAGACTCGCCATTTTCTGGACGCAATGCGATGCTGTTAACGCTCTTAGAAAATTATTCCGGACATCAGATCGAATATGTATTAACATGTGAAAGCGACACAGAAAGACAAAGATGGCTGGAAGCAGTTTCATCCTCGAAACGTGGATTACCAGAAGAAACTCTTTACGAAGTGTGGGATTGTCCTCAAGTAGTAGCTTTATATTATTACTCTCCAAATCAACCGGACGAATTGTCATTGCATCCAGGTATATAATATTTTTTATGAAAAGACTACTTAATCTACTTTGACCGATTCTGCGTTTCAATTAACGCAAAAAGTTGCTTTTAGGTGATATTATAAACGTGTTTAGGAAAATGTCAGATGGGTGGTATCAAGGAGGAAAATTGTTAAATGGTGAACAGGGCTGGTTTCCTGGAAATTATACGAAAGAAGTAGCTTCAGAACATGTTCGTGCAAAAAACCTTAAACAGAGACATCGTTTTCTTACACTAAGCGGAAACGCATTACAACGAAGAGCAAAACAACAATCAGCGACTCATTAAGTGAATGATGATTCAACTACCGATTATTAATTTATGCAATTTTTAATAAATCAGATTTTACGATATTCTACAATAATCTAATTCCTATCGTTCTCACATAAATAATAATAAATGTAAGGATTAGTCAAAACGGAAAACATGTTTATAATAAAAGTATCTTATTATTTATTGTCTTAATATAAATACTATTATAAATGTTCCCTAATAATCTCATCAATCTATAACTGTACTTCATATATTTTAGCTAAAAGCCTGAGAGTAAAAAACAAATGAAATTAATATTTGGATAATTTATAACAATCAATGGAATGTTTTGTTTATGCAAAAATAGGACATGACACGTACAGTCTTATAAAGCATGCTTTCCAGCTCTTTCTGAGAAAAGAAGAATATAGTATCCTGACAGTACAGCAAACTTTAACTTAAACAAAATAGATTGACTTCTATTACATTCTAAATAAACAATCCAGTATATTCGTCATTATCCTTCCGACGATAAGCGCAAAATATTTTTTCGTTAATCGCGCTCACAATCACAATGGTACAATGTGTCAATAATGTTTATATACCTGCTCTAGAATATCTAGATTGTTTCACTTCAAATAATTTTCTTACAAAAAATACCTGTACTGTTGTTGTTACCATTATGACAATTATTTGGGCAATAGACCATGTTTGGACATGAGAATTATTATCCAATAATAAATTAAAATCTCGAGCTTCTCTACTTCTGCTCAAATGTTGAGTTTGAAGCATTTCATTAATGTTTTTCTCCACGTTGATTATTGCAGACTAGGAAAGAGAAACATATCATGAACAAATTGTTGCTTTGAAATGAAAATAATAAATACTTACTGTAAAGTTTTCCACAGACAGATTTAATTCCTCTAGTTCCATTGAATATTTATCCCATTCATCGTATCTGTATCAAATAAATAAATAAATTATAGACTATAATTAAAAGATATACTTTGCAACATTATACATTTTAAAATGTACATACATATATGTATTTATTACCTGATTACTGTAATATATAAATTAACTAATTTTGAAGCAAATCTGGAAAACTGATTATCTATACAAATGCTATAATAGCCAGCATTTTTCACAGTATCTTGATAATCTGAGTTAGGAAGCCACTGATAAGGATGAACTATTACTCCTTCTGGATTTCGTACTGCAAAGCCAGCTTTTCTATCTCCACCACGTACCACCTGCATTTACAAATATTCTTCAAAATTTTCTTATTTTCTCTTTTTTTCGAATATTTAAAAATCTTTAGGAATTTATGCTTAAAGAATAGAACCATATGGTTAAATATATTCAGATAAATCATCACAGATTATACATATTTAAACTTGTACGAAAAATATTCGTTAATATTATACTATACTGATCCTCAACTTGAATAAGTGAATAAAAAAAAATACTTTCTACGAAATAACCGTGTGAAAATTAACTGTATACCTGGAAATTTACGTAGAAAGTAGCGCCAGCATTAACATATTGAAAGTAACAATCTTCTTTTCCGGCATCAATATGAACTTTGTAATCTAAGGCCACCGCGGGTAAAGTTTCATACCACGGATGAGGCATGCTGGCGTTCGCGAGGCTAAGAAACACTCCGAAAACCAAACTTCGTAAAAGATTAGACATTGTTCACGTTCAATCAAACAGACCATCACAACAATCCACCCGGCCAACAATCGCTTTCACGATCACTGACAAATGTGTTTCAATGTGCTTCTCCTACATCTACCACAATCTTCAGTGGTTCTCAACTGTCTTTATCCAACTCTTTATTGTAATGTATAATTCAAAATATTGAAATCTATTACAAATTTTATTATTATTTCATATTAGAAACGTAAAAATAGAACAGTTTAAATTTATAAATACTATGATAATATTCAATGTAAAATATTGTTGTCAATATTTTACGAACGCCAATTCTACTACCATATATAATTTATTTAAATCGTTGCAATTTCACGGTGTTTTATGAAATTTATGACGAATTTAAAATAAAATCCATTACCTATTCACTGTCCATTAAGGAAACAAAAAAAAATTATAACTAATAAAAGTAATAGTAATTTGAATATCTTAAATTTAAAAAGCTCTACTACAAGGTGAAAATCATTAAATATGAATGGAAAACAATGAACAAAGAAAATAAATATGTGAATAAGTATCATATGATCTGAATTTTGGCTTTCAATACCAAGTGAAAACATTTGTGAAAGAGAGAGCTGCTCGGATGTAATACAAATAAAGATCTAGTCTAAAACAAATTAATATTGATTCAAAATCTTATACACTGAAGTTATTAAGCTCCGTACATAAAAATAAAAATCAAATGGTTGTATGTAACGATATGATAACATATCATATAATTTTTAAAAAATTTTTATAGGTAGAAGATCAAAAGAAAGAAAAAATGAAAGTTTTATTCTGATATTCTGATATAAAATTATCGAGTAACTCATTGAATAGTTATTAAAATCATTTAATAACCATATTTTAATTATTACAATGAAATATATTTAACTTTTGTAAAACATTAAATATGAAAAATATCGGGCTATGTAAATTCAGGGACTTTTATTATAGTGGCTATCCTTATACGTTTATATGATCATGGTTCGGTATATTTTTCAAATAATCATCTAGAGTGCACAACTTCAGTTCATGAAAACGTTCAGAACGGTTCAGAAGAGTTGGATTTGCTAGTTCGGAAATGAAAATTGTGGTGTAATTTGTAGTTGATAGGTTACGTTTTTCTAATTAAATGGATATAATTGACAGATATGCAAAGAAATATTTATGGGAATATGTGGTACGTTTTTGAGAATGGAAAGTGTTGTAAAAATACAAAAGTACAGTAAAATATCGTTGTTGTCTGTGCGGTGCATAGCATAGGATATGGTATCGCCATCCAAAATTCAACATCAGGAGCACAAGCAGCCATCAAGAGAAAATAAATTAAACAAACACTCACGTATGTCTAACATATATACACATTTGTATTTATGTCAAAACAATTGATAATTGAGATTATTGAACTTCTATGAACAATTTCCTTTCGATGTACATACATACGTAATAAAACGTGCATTTGCATAAAAAATTATTTCTTCTATTGTATTAACATAATATACGTATAGAATGATCTTTCCGCATTGCGCGTAATATACATATGTCTATTAATAAAAAGAACATGTGATATTTCATTTTTAATCAGCATATTCTCTTCTTTTACATGATGTATTATCTTGATATTTTTGTAAAACTGATACAAACTTAAATCTATTCAAAATTATACGTTTTAATAGCATTTTAAAATTGTATTCTATCACAGGTATAGGAAAAAAGATAAAAAATTCTTATGACATTTCTGTGACATTTCAGATGTTTGTACAAAGAAGGAACTGAAATCATTGGAAGGAAAGTCATTTTACTTGGATATCAAGAATCATGCTACTACAGCTAAAATAGAAGCTAAGATTAAAGATTTGGGAGGAGTAAGTGTTTAGTTATATGTAGATGGCACGTATGAATGATATGTTGTTACTTCATTGCATAGTTTCTCATAGTGTATTTGTAGTAACTCCTTTCTGACATACATATATCCCCACTATGTCTCTCACATTTATTTAGTTTCTAGCTCATATTTGTGACATTTATCTTCTCTTTTGTTTTCTACTGTTCTCTATTATGACTTAGCCTATTAATATTAACTTTGCAAAGATATGATTTGTCATTATCAGAAAAATTAATTTCTTTCATAATATTTTTTATTCATATCTATTTTAAATTTTTAGTTGAAGTTTAAAAGTTGAGATAATAAGAAATAATTTGGAAACATGTTTAATTGTTAACTCTCTTCTTATTGACAAACTGTTTTCTCTTGTACAATAAATAAAAATCACCGATATATCAAAAAGCAAACTGTATTTCGGACAATTTGAATATGGTACAGAAGGATTTTCGTAAAATATTTCTGTTGACAAACAACCGTTAAAAAACCGGGTCGTGTCACGCCATCTTTAGGAAAAGCTGAGAAGTAGAAGCGAAGTGGGGCAGATTCGTCGCTTTCAACTGTTGTGTTGTGGTTTGAAAAAACAAAAAATATGGACGCGAAAATACAGGGAAAAAGGATTTTCAAGTATTCAGCGAGGCTACCGTATTCATTTAGTCAGAGTATTCATCGGCGGAGAGCGAGCAAGAATGCAAAGCGCCGCCTCCAGGCTCGTCTGCCAAGCTGTTAACGGCGAATGGCCATTTTGTGCGTGACAGTTCTCCCCCGCGAGTAACGATCTTGTCGCGCGTCCCAGCGCTCTTTTCCTTTGCCTCCTTCCTTTCGTTTCGCCGCTTGAGATATATCTCGACAAACTTCTCCCTTCAAACCCTGTACTGTGAATCGCATTTTAAATATTTTACAACGCAAAGTTCGAAATATTTGCGAATTCATAAACCGATAAACAGTGTGGTTCGAGGAAGTTGTTTTGTGTGAAGGTTTCATGCGTTTCAAGACCGCTTGACAGTAATTCAACATAAACTCACTGATTATTTTCATTACCATGAATTTCTTTTAAGAAATCCTTTTCAGTTGATTTCCCAATAAAAATTCCTTGAATTATTCCCTTCATTTGATCCCACGTGCTTCGTTATTGTCTTGATTGTGCGATTCGTAACATATTATTAGAACGGTGTGTAACAATGCGGCAACCATTGTTAACTACATGAGGATTTCCAACTACATACGCATGGCTCGCACTTCTGCGAATTCGATTGATAGTAGTGCGCTTAGTTGCGCTTGAGAAGAACACGAAATTGTTTGACGTCAGCATACCGCGATGTAAACGTGTGTATTTGTGCATCCGTCAACGGGTCACTTATCACCGGGCATCCACACATTACGTATCCTTTTGATGCAACTTCCAATTTTTTTCTCGTGAGTTCAATCACTATAAAGCCGGCAAACTTTTCTTCTTTGTTCTTGCTATTTTCTTCTCCTTATTTCTACCTTTTTCGCTTTTGGTTCTCGCTACCTTTCTCAATTTGTTTTGTATTTCATTTTACTTTTACATTATTCATCGTAATTAATCTATAGTTCTAGCAATCTTATTTAAGTTCTAT
This sequence comes from Bombus pyrosoma, assembly GCF_014825855.1. Taxonomy (NCBI): domain Eukaryota; kingdom Metazoa; phylum Arthropoda; class Insecta; order Hymenoptera; family Apidae; genus Bombus; species Bombus pyrosoma. The sequence continues at coordinate 2,297,418 of NC_057780.1, read as the reverse complement.
TTATAATTTTCTAGGTAATAGAATTATTTTTAATACGGAGTGTAGACCTGGTGATTAGTGACAGAGTAGACAAGACTGGTTACATAAATTTTGAAAAACATAAATGGGGTTGTGCCAGTGGAGGCAGCGGGGGACCTCCCTCGCTGAGGAGTTTAGAAACTCCAGCCCCCATGCCAACTCCTCCAACATCATTTTTTAGTCCTGAATGCCCCTTATCTAATACAACCAATCTACGGGGTCAAACTACCCAAAGATCTGTGAGTATCATGTCAAAGTAAAATTTCACCTCTACTTTTCATACAACTGAATTTTGTGCTTTGTAATCTATGTACTATTTTTTAGAAATCGCGAGTGGAGGCAATGTTGGAGCGTGCTCTGATACAGCCACAACAGTGTTCCGTGGATCCACTCTACAACGCTCAAAATTGGGGAATTCCTATTTGGGCAATTGATAAACTTCAGTCTTGGCTTGACAAAATCTACTCATCTGTTAAAGACACGAATCATTTGAAACAATTAAGACACTCGCATCAACAGAGTTCAACTAAAGATATAAAGGTCAGACACCTCAAGGGTCCTTATCTGAAATTTGAATCCTTTCAGAGGTATGTTGTTTAACATAAGATCTCTATAACTATACGTCAAATTATTCTAATATACAATGACATATTGACATAGGAATATTAGACCTGTATTTGTTGAACTACCTGTGTGGCCAACATTGAATTTTCACGGTGATCCAGGCTCTTGTCCTTTCAATACGAAGAGACGAGAAAAACTGGAAAAATTAGGTAAAGAAGTAAAAGAAAACAGGGAAGGTATTCAGGCTATCAACCAAGAGGAGGTAATGTTCGATATACATATTTATGTTGTATAAAGTTTGATCGTTAGACGCAAAAAATTATATTGAATGTGAATAGAAAAAAGAAATGACTCGGCGACCACGAGCAGCTGTCCGCACTCGAAGAACAGAACAATTAGCTTCCGGTTATTGTGAAATTTGCCGTATTAGATATAGAGATCTGACCAAACATGTGCAAAGCGATCAGCATCTTAGCTTTGTTCAAAATGATGATAATTTCTTGTCTTTGGATAAATTGATCAATGCAGGAGCCAATGTAGAAGCGTTTTTAAAACTAAACAGAGGAAAAAATATAGAGTACGTAAAATATATTAATAATTAAATCACTTCTTTAACAATAAGTGTTAAAATATTGCTTAATATTTTTTTGCTCTTTTGTAGAAAAGATTGCAATTTGTTTTCCAATGGGGATCGTAATCTTCATGACACAGTATTGCCAGAGGGGAAGGTTAATAGAAATGCAAAAAGTTTAGGGGATTTTGACGTTGGAGACATAAAGATGGTACAACGTAATGGCGCACGTCGGAATCTCAGTTTAAGATTAAATTCCTCTCATAATTTACGTACACGTACAAGACATGAAAGCGGCCATTTATTAAGATCAAAAGGTAGTCCCTGGCATGAAGCCGATAAAACGGAGAAGTTTTATGACGAATTCGAAGGTTTTACTATCAAAAAGCGAGCGAAAGGGACAATTTGGATCGAAGAAGATGAACCAGAAGACAAATATGTAGAAGAAGACGAATTAAAAGAATCTAAGCAAAATGAATACAAAATTAAAACATTCTCGGCGGAATTGGAAGAAAAATGTTGTAATGAGAAAAATTGTGAAACATATAACAAACTTAAAGATACTAACAATCAGGACATACAAAGGACAATAAATTGTAATAACGAAGAAAATAATATTGAAAATAATACCGAACGTATCAAACAAGAACAAACTCTTACAAAGAGTAAAAATCATGATCAAATTAATGGAAACGTAAAAAATGGTTGTAATGAAAATCTTTTAAGTACAAATGATAACAGTCGTATTAAACCATGTAAAGTTTCGTCTGGAAACGAAACTCTAAAAGAATTGACTTGCAAATTACAGTTAGAAAATACTCCATCATGTGCAAAAAGGTTATCAGAGCACAATGATATCAATACAGACACAATCTGTAATGGTCATTCTGTAAGGGATGAACAAAGAATTAATAGAACATTGAATAATACAGAAAAGAACGAAGTAGCAAAAGAAGAGAAATCAAAATGTTGCAAGTCAAATAGAAGAGGTAGTCGGAGCGTCAGAGGGCGGCACAGGTTGTCCGTTGAAGAACGTTTGATTGAAGATAATCGTGCATATTATAAAGTGGAAGTGTTAGGAAGTAAGTTAAGATCGAGTGTATTGTCAAACAATAATTCCCAATGTACAGTTCAAAAGGATGGGGATAGTGAAGAAAAGAAGGAAGTGCCATCTAGTGAGAAACCAGTAGTTGTACGATTTAAACGTGTAAGAAAGTCGGAACTATCATTACTAAGCGATGAAGCGGAGTCTTTTATGTTTAGGGAACTTAAACGAGATGATTCGAGTGAAATAAGCGATGACGAACAGAGTAGCGTATTACCACGGGATACTGAAAGTGAGTGCAACGATAGCGGCAATTCTATCTGTCCTAGCTCATTCTTCACTTCTAGTTCACCTGTAAAATCGGAAACTACCGAAGACGATTCTCAGGACTCTTTAAGTTTGGGACGAGCTAGAAAAAAAAGACGGACACATGCAGAAGCGCTGATCAAAGATAATGTTGATTATTACAAATTTGAAACTCCTGGGAGCAGATTAAGGTATCAGGCACCTCTAACTGGTATTAAAGAAAATCAGGAAAAAATAGAAGGTAATATTGTCGAGAAAGGTATAGAAATAGCAAAGGTGTATCCGTCCAAACCCTCACCAGAGGTTGAAAAAATGCAATTTTCTTTTGAAGCCATACCAAAGTCTGAACCATGGTATCAAACGTATCAGCGGCAAGATGAAGGAGCAGAATTTTGGCACTATTTTAGCGAAGGGGACTCACAAAAGCCATTTCTTTTACCATATGAAATTGAAAATTTTCACGAAATTTTGATAAAAAACCAAAATAGAGCGGAAAATAAAAGAAAAGGTCGCGGACGGAGCATGGGTTGTATTGGACGATCTCCTAGGAAAAGTCCTCGTTGTCATGCTTCCACATTAGCTATTATGTCAACAATTATAAGAAAAAGAGAACAACAGCAACAACAATCTTCGAATTTGTACACGATAGATGAATGCCAATCCATCAGATCACATGCAAATACTCCCAGACCTGATCAGAAAACTGAGTTGAAATCTGATGTGGATGAAGATCTAAAAGAAATGGTAAAAAGTATCGACGAGATGCTTAATAATGCAAATGATAGTTTCGAGTTGATTGAATCGTTCGAGCCAGATACAACACAGATGGAATTGAATTTTTATGAACCAAATATCCCAAGAGGACCACCTCCAAACTTGCTTGAATTATTGGACAGTTGTCACGATATGGTAAACTGTTTAGAAAATTCATCATGTGCAAGTTCTGAGTGTGGTGAGGGAAGTGTCGAGTCACCTTTAAAACGAAGAAAGAAGAGGAAAAATAGAACCGGATGGCCTGGAATTAAAATGAAGAGAAGACTCCAAAGCAAACCTCTGGCAGACATAAACTGTGACAGGGAAAACCTAGTGGAAAAAAATACAGGGCCGAGCGAGAAGGATTGTAATGTGCAGGTCACGAATATGTCTAATAGATTAACAGAAGAAGGTAATATTAAAATAGCTACATCCATTACGAGTTCCATCACACAAGATGAACAGTCATTAGGCTTTGGCCAGAGGAAGGACGACGGACGTTTATTCGAAGTGTATACCTCGAATATTTCTTCTAATACGCGTCACGACGAAAACGAGAAGAAAGACGTAAGTATAGCGGTTCCTGATAATTCCATGTTACATACAACAAATGCTGAATCCTGCACAGGTTCACTCACATCTGATATATGCAACGAGACTGACAGGAATTTCATATTGAACAAAGACTATGGATTCAGAAAAAATTTGTCGAAGATCGAAGAAATGTCAGAAAATGATCACGGAAACGATGAAAATCACGAGAACGTGTTTCGGAAAGATGTTCATTCTATATCGGAACGTCGCTTTATTTCGAATGCAACCATCAAGAAACGGCAACATGACAACACATCTTCTGAAACTTGCGAATCCCGTGTAGAACTCGAAAATCATGAGATATTGTGTAGAAAGGACACCGAGACCAAAATTGTTTCTAGGAAACATCATAATACTAACGGATTACCGGGAAAGAGGCAACAGAAGACTCATTCTGAAAACTCTGACTCTGAAATTGAACAGCATCATCGCCTCCATCATCATCACCATCACCACCTCCACCATAGTAATGTATATAAAAGGAACAGAGTAACTTCGCGAAAACGGATTTGCGCGAAGAAACGGACGAGAAAAACTGACATATCTTCAGATACAGTCTTCGAAGATGAGAATTGTAAAAAGGATTCCTATTTAAGTATTACATGTAAAAAGCAACAAACTATAAAAGGTACAAAACGACGAGCCGATACCATGTCATCGGAAACACAAGATTCTGAAGTCGATTGTGCATTATCGGGGCATGTCAGCCCTACGATTATAACTACTTCAGAACTTGAACAAAGACGTTCGAGTATTGAGTTTCAACCAGTTGTTAGAATGATGAAGATCGACGATCAAGTTGAAATGGACCACAGTATTCTCTCGGTAACGATTGCAAGCAACAGACGGTTAAGAAGTTCCAGTTCTCCGAGATCGAATACTCAACCGCCGAAAAAACGTTTAAAGACCAACCGTGGTCAATTCGGAAGGTGGTTAAAAAGTAGCTGAAATCCTCAATATGACTTTCGTTATAGTTTAAATTTTAAAATCGAGATTCAGTCTTTTATACGATCTCGTTGTTAAAATTTAATCTATATGTTTTACGAACATGTAAATTATGTATAAAATATTTGTGTATGTAGAATAGTATTTAACACTACTGGCGCACCATCGATAGGGTTTTATTAATATTTTCCTTCATGTCCTTTTCCGATTTCTAAAGTTCTATGAAGAACCTTGTACATTGATATTTTGGTGCAGTCTGCGTTCTTGTATCAGAAAGTTGGCGTATGTATATATATATATCTGCGTTTAAAGAAAGTACTTTCTTTTATTTTCTTATTTCGGTATACGTGCAAAAAATGTGTACATCTAAAAGAAATTATTTTTATTTGTAAAAGCAGGCTTTAGAATGCGCAATGCTGTAAACAAGCTTCATTGTAGCAAACCATAATGTTCTGTCACAAAACGCATCATTGAGTGTAAGATATAATTCAATATATATGTATGTATATATATATATATGTATATATATATATATATGTATATATATATATATTGAATTCCTTTGCGAGAGTACATCTAAATATTTTATTTCAAAGAAAAATAATGTAAGCCTTTCGCGATTTCAAAAAAGAGATGACTATTAAAGATATGAATTTTCCATTAAAAATGACAACGAGACTCTACATGCTCCTAACCTATCTTGTTTTATATTATACTTCGTTATTGTGTAACATACAAAAATAGTATTGTGTTTGACTTAAATTTTATTAGACAAGATATTACATAATATCTAGAGCAAAAAATTGTTTAAATGATACATTATATTTTCGATTATTTTAAGTTCTCGCGTTCCATAAACGCATTCTTCAAATCTGCGAGTTTTTTTTTCTTTTGTCTCTTCTTAATAGAATCTTTTTTCATTAATCGTTCCTTTTGACTTTCCAGAGAATCCTGACCATTCACTAAATTATCTAATTTTCTTAACAATATCTCTCTAGCAATTTTTCTATTTTGTTCTAAACTTCTAGTTTGATGACATTTTATAACTAATCCTGTAGGTTTGTGTTTTAAAATTACTGCGTTATTCGTCTTGTTAGTTGCTTGGCCGCCAGGTCCAGTTCCTCTAACATGTTGTTCTTGTAAATCATTTTCATCTAGCCTGGGTACTTTTGAATAATCCAAGAAGCGATTGTATGATTTATATCGAATTTGTTTCTGGCTATTTAATAGATTACCCCAATTGTTCTTGACTTCACAACATAAAAATCCGTATATTTTTCGAACAATCAATGGCGATATATGAGTATCATAAAATTGATTATTATATGCTCTATTTAACAGTTTCAGCATTGCTGTAAGCAATATATAATTATGTTTGTCTAATTTTACTATAACGAACTATAGATTTACAATACTCTCTGATTTTGTAGAAGCTTTTGTCCCTTCTGAAAAAAATAACCTTTACGTTAAGTAATGTATATTGTTTTACTTTATTTAAACACATTTGCAGCTGCAAGTTTATGACAAAAATGCACTATATTTTATGATTACTTACTTGCAATTGAAAGTCAATCTCTATTTGATCAATTAAATGCTTATTTTGTTTAAAATTTTTACGAATTCTGTATCGGAAATATTCTTTGTCTGTATACTTCAAATTATCACCATAGCGCAATAAATCTTTGTATAATTTTAAAATCGTTTGTCTCATTTTATACTTTTATTTTGAAATTACAATTTTTCTGACGTTCGTTAAACTATTAAATTACTAGATTACTGATCATTAGAACTACGAATCGTCCTAACCTCCCAATGTTAGCGTTGCGTATTACTACTAAGGGATAAATCATCCGATAAAGTTCTTTCTAATATTTTAACATATATAAGTATAAACACGCCCAAATAATCACAGTTGCGATTTTTCAGTTACAAAAAAATATATGATTAATTCTTTTGATTACATTTAACTTTATCACTGATGTTATTACTATTACTAATTTATTAATAATTTTATTAAAATGTTTTGATACCAATTTTATTTTTATAAATAGAATTAACATAAAAGAATAAATAAATTACACGTTAATATACAAAGTAATAATTTATTTAAAAAGTTGTACTTTTGAATAAAAAACATTTGAAAAATTATTTGGTTTGTAAATATGATTTCCTATATTAATCCCATATAAACGAACGTTGTGCTGTTATAATTCTTGAAATTCCATTTCAAACAGTTTTTTAATTACATCATTCATTTGTAACTCTTCTGTTATTTCAATTATTAATTCCTCTATCAATTTATCAGATATCCTGTTTAAAAATATTTTTATCATTTAAAATTTATAAGAAATATATAGGATAGTATACTCACCATGCCACGATATCCCATGGTTTATTTTGTGTATTGCTAGAATACATTGGCCTTGATTGACACAATTTTTTATATTCACATCTGTATGTTAGAAATAGTAATTCAGTTTCTTCTGAAATAGCAAGCTGCACTCCATTTTTGATGTTTGAATCAGTAACCTTCCCGTTATGAATAATCTAGAGATTTTGTTAAAAAACATATATAATTTCTATCTATTCTAATTAGTTGCAGTATATTATGTCACATACCTTTAGTGCTGTCTCATAATCTACTTGACACGAAGCATCACAATGTGTCATTTTAGGAACTTTGCCCATAGAAGATACACAAATTAATTGTACATTTTCATTGTGTCTTTTAATTTCAGATAAGCTGTCACAATTCATAAAATATTCAATTTTATTGTGCTTAATAAAGATGTATTTTTATTACTGTATTTTCTATTTACCCATTAAGATTACAATGTGATTGTTGTTCATAACTGGTTTTTGCTAAAGAAGCTTTAGTATCACAATCTTTAGGTGACTGATATTTTTGTAAAAATTCTCTTAATGTTTCCACAGACGTTTCCGAAACAGGTTGCATCTCCAATTCATTTTTCTATAATATAATTCACAATAGTGAATATTAAATAACATATTAATTTTCATTATATATATATAATATACAATAAACTGCAATGAGTGTTACCTTTTTTGATACAAGAGCCACTAAGTCGTTTATTACAGGAGCTAGTGCAACCAAATGCTCCTTGGGAATTGTAGTTACTTTTTTAATTAAATCATCCTCCTCGTTAGTAAAATTGTTTGCTTCAATATTTACTCCTTTGCTTTTCATATTTTTCGCCTCCCGCATTTCTGTAGATGTCTTTTTACGTATTGCGACCGATTGTTGTCCACTATTTGTTTCAGGTTTACGTTTAGTTCGTATTTCTATATTACTATCCTATTTTATAAAACCCAATGTTTTGTTAAATCCTCCTTAAGATATTTTATTTTTAATATGTCTTACATTTTCAGAATCTATCGTTAATCCATCCATCACAGTTCGAATGTCATCTTCTTTAGAATTATTTATATTTTTCATGGAATCAATCTGAACAGCGTCCCTCGAAGATGTCGTACGCGTTATAGGACTAGGATATAGTAGTTCTGGTAACGTATAATCCTGAGCGTACAAATTTCCGATTTCCTTAGTATTATTCTCATTTTCTTTCTGATAAGTATAGCCTGCAAAATATATACTTAAAGTTATAACATATCTAGAATAATATATACCAAGTAATATAAAACCTGAAATAATTTTCGTATACTTTTTCTTCTTATATCGTTTCTTCTCTTTAGATTACCCTTAGACATTTTAACATCCATGCTGTACATGCTTAACCGATTAGATAGATTCTTGCGATTGCAACGTCCTTTGTTAGGTAAAAATATTGGTGCAGTAGTGATTACAGATTGTACATTCTTGTGACTTGTGGATCCATATCTACTTTCTAAATTTAACTTTAATTTAGATAAAATAGCATCACATTTATTTTGAAGAGTCTTCCCCTGCAGAAGAATATATTTTTAATAAATTTTATAATTTATAAATATTAATAATAAAATTTCCTATTCAAGCATTACCAACGGTATAATTGTAGTATCTCCTGAACAGAAATAGTAAGTAGAAATCTCAATTTTATCACAAATATTTATCAGATTGTAGACAACCTGTAACACATCTTGAAGTTTTGTAGAATGACCTTCAAGAATAGAGTTTGGAATATGTTTATAATAAGCAGTTAGAGCTTGTATTAATAATTGATGAGCAGCAACCAGCTTTTGTTTTATCATATCTTGATGAAATACAATATTCTTATATTGTTTTAATCCTAGTCTGGGAGACATAGCTCTGATATGTCTTTGAATGCTTGTAACAAGTCTGTTAAGATTGTACAGATAATTTCTTGAAAATCTTATAGAAAATTCTAGTGTTTGCTGTTGTCTTCTTTTCAAATCACTATCACCATCTGGTAAAGGAATTCTGCATAATCTAAATGATATTTCATCTAGTAGTTCAGCAATTTTCTTTTGCATCGATAATAGTTTCTGTATGGTAAATGGATCTGGTTGTATATAAACAATATCATCTTTGTTATTACTTGAATCTGTATCAGAATTATTCTCAAAATGATTGGTTGCACGAAGAAGTTGGTTTGTATAACATTTTTTCTCTGTGATAGAAGAATCTGACAAAGATTTTTTAGCCTTAGATTTAAAAACTGTTTTCTGTCCTTCAGATTCACTATACATATAAATATTACTGCCCCGAGAAGTTGGAACTGAAACATTAGTTTTACATGTACCCCTATTCTTTGTTAACATTTTCTCTTTTGAATAATTGTTCCTGATGCTGTTTACCTAACATAGATGAATTAATGAAAATTTGATATAAGTTAGAACAATATAGTGAATTAACACATTATAGTACACATAACATAGATCAAAATAAAAGCTTCAAAACACTTACTTTTGTATAAATCACTTCATTTTTAACATTAGATTTAGGATTTCGAATTCCTTTACTTCGTTCAGGGAGGGCATCTTCTTCAAGTCTTTTAAGTTCTCTATCTACATTTTGCATATTTTCTTGCAACAGGTCTTTCATATTTTGTATAGAATAGTCAACATCTTTTTTGTCAAACCTCAAACTATTTAACTCCTGTTCTTTAACGAATGAAGCCCATATACGTTCCTCATCCTCTTTGCGTCTGTGTCTCTGTACATTTCTTACTATGTGTTTAAAATGACTTTCAGGTATATACTATAACAAAAGATATTATTTTATATTAATGGTTTTTGCCATTTTAATTATTATATGTATTTAAATATGCTTGCATGTTTATATATGTGTATATATATACATATATATATGTTTACATATACAAATACCTTAAAGCTATAATCTTCAGTTACTTCTAAAGAAAGAAAATGTTCTCTATCTTTATTGCTTATTTCATTGGTTGGTCTATTTTCTACCATAAAAGACATTTTTTCTAGGATGAATTAAAATTTTGCAGAAGCGACAATCAAATCTTTTTGTTTACGTGACAGTATGGCAAAAAAATATCTCAAAGGATGTGTGAACTTGATGAAAATGGGTGTAACCTTATTTGTTTTGAATAGTAATATAGAAGAAAGTTAAAAAATTGTCTTCTATTCGGTTTTTGAACAGGAGTTAAATTAGCATCTTAACCTCGATCTTTTGACAACATACCAAAAATACTTCAGAGCATTCTTTTACATCGAAATTAGACCTCTATTGAATGTTATATATTATATGTATGTATGTATATATATACATATGTATGCATAGATGTTTAAAAACTAAAAACACACGTTCATAAATACATGTCTATTTTAGTTGATATAAATAATTTTTACTTATATTTAAAATGAAATACAATTTAGATTGCAATTTCTCAATGTTCAATTTCTTTAATACATCAGAAAATGTTATATCAATACAAAAAGTCTTTTGCTTCGTTAGAAATTACAATCAACTAAGTGCAGAAAATTACAGGAAACTTTACAATAGAAATATTTTGACAAATGATTCTTAATATGCTTATATGTTAAAAATTAAGCAATTTTCTTTTAGTTGGACAAATTTTTAACCCATGAAGATTTACAAAATACAAATATAAATAAATAAGTCAAGATAGTATTGATAAAAGTTTGGGTGCGGTTAAGGCGTGCTACCATTTGTTAAGTATCATTGGATCAATACTCATGCGCGCAAGGATATAGAAAATACAAGTGTCGTGGTTGTGAACGAGTTTTGTCCTGCGTATCTGAATAGTCTACCTGACGATCTATACCTTTGCGCGCTTGCTTTTCAAATTATCCAAGTAATCAGCATTACGATCAACCTTTATTATTCTTCTGTTATGATATCATTAATACATTTCTATACGTGCTCCCAAGAATTTCAAATCTCCTTATCTAAATATATTTAATCAACTGTTTCTTAGAAACGACCAAATTTCTCTTAACAGTTTATTGTAAGTGACCGCAAAATTGTTGCTAAACCGTTAACCAATCCTTAGTTAGTTCGACGTGACGTCAGGAAATTCAGGCGCAGAATCACAATCCACCAGGCTCCCGATTACTTGCATGTTGTCGATTTTTCGCCTTTTATTACGCAAAACGTCTGGAAATTTAAATCTGATTTGGTAATGTATAAAAAGGCAATTCATTCATTCTTTCTGCAGATTTAATTTATTTTTATTTCTTTTTATTTTCTGTGCTTGTCACATATCATTTTGTAATACTTATATTTTTACATTGATGTTAAAATATGCCGAATAACAATTTAATATTATGGAATGATCTTAATGGTAACGGAAAACGATATGTTACTTCTCTGTTAAGAAACAAAACGATATTGCTGTATTTGCATTTTAAAACATATTACATTTTCGAATTAATAGTCATTTAAACATTTTAAACAGTGTATTTCATTATATGAATATTTTTAATTTCAATGTTTCTTCTATTTTTTATATCAGATGATGTTTTATTTGAATTATTTTAAATTATAGTGTAATACTTTTTCAGATTTCCAAAACATGATATACATCTAAGGAAAGCTTTTTCTAGATAAGAAAGTAATTCATATCTCTGTGATTTCTGTTTGTGTGTGTGTGCGCAAAAATTTTATATGTCATTCAATTTGCAAATATTTATGTCTTTACATATCAAGTGAACATAAATTTTTTCAAAATGGCATCTACAGTATTAGTTAAATTATCAACTGTACCGTTTCCTCAAGTAAGTATCAGTTATATTTTATTAAAAATAAATATTCATCTAAATAATACACATATTACTTTTAGGGAAAGAAATCACCATCAGAGAGAGATATAGTAACATTAACAGATAGGAATGAAGGGTTGAATCAAAGTATAAGACATCAAACTATAAATATTGATAGAATAGCTCAATTGGAACAAAATATGAAATTTTTACAAGAACAACATCAAGCAACTTTGGTGGCTTTACACCAAGAAGTAGAATCATTACGTCAAAAAAATAGAGGTAAGCAGTAAATCATAACGTTCTTTATCAATAATATGTTTGTTTTTCCATGAATAAATAAATCCCTAATACTTCGTTATTATGTGTAGATTTACAGTTTCAATTAGTATTCTCAAAAGGATCTACTTATGTACCTAGCAGTCCTTCTTCTCCTGAAGATAATGGAAGTGGGTTTGTGAAACCAAAGGTATGCTTTACAGTCTTGATGTGTTTCATGTAGATGTATGTGCGTATATGCTCATGTGTGATATCAGGAACTTTAATTAGAAATTCTCTTTTACAGGGTAGCCCAGTATGTGTGAATGTTACACCATTACAAGTGGAACTTTTGGAGAAAGATTTACAAGATACCAAAATATCTTTACAAGTACTTAGAACAGAAAATCAGTATTTTTCTGAAATTATTGAAGAGCAGAAAAAGTTAGTAGTTGCAATAATTATCGGAAGTACTTAATTATAAGCTATAAAAATAATTTTGTTCATTGCAGAAAGTTGAGTTCAATAGAAGAACAAAAGATAAATAAGAAGTCAATGATAGATGTAGGAATTCAAGTAGGACTTCATTCCCCTCGAGCACATTTAATTGCATGCTTTGAAGGCACAGAAGCGGCGATAAAACGATTACGCAAACAAAATGAGGAACAGAGAGAACAGATTGGAACATTGAAAGCAACATCACCAAATATGAATGGTAATAAAGGAGCTCGATCCCGTGACAGTAATAATAGTCATCATAGTCGCGGGTCACCTACGAGCACTATACAAGAACAAACTCCTCATATATTTCCACCATTACAGAGCTACTGGCACCATAAGTCATTTAGGTACTGAGGACTTAAAATGTTTGCTACTATTACAGCGTATATATATTTTACAGTTTATTTGTAATACCATATTGCAGGAACGGAAGAAATCGACATAATAAATCGGACCATCAGACGGAGATGGATTCGACTATGTTACCACAACTCCAAAATGGCAATATAAAATTAGATACGATGATGTTTGAATCTCTATGTTATCGATCTCGTGGTCATCGTAATTATTATCGCGATGAGAGCAATCGAAAATATAGAGGAAACATTTCACAAAAAGATCATAGAGATAGTGAACATCATCAACATCATCACCATCATCATCATCGACGAGATTACAAGGATAGGAGTTCTAAAAGTCATCAAAAAGAATTTCCAGATTCAGCAGAAGGATCTAGCGAAGCTGATAATTCTGCGGGTGGTAAATCATAAAACAAAAGTAGTCTGTTAATATACTAGTTATGTAGCAGACTTCCTATTCTCTACCTATATACGAACAATTACGAAAGACTCTAACAACGGTATATTTGTTAATAAAAGAACAATCTACGTTTTCTTATATCTGCTTTAATAAGATAGTATTAGTTATATGCATACAGCTTGGAGTAGGATAGTCGTAATATCAAATTAAAATTACGCAATCTTTAATGTAAAAATCTAGTCAAGTTTTACTCATTATAGACTACTAATATAAAAACAAAATATTCGTGCTTAATGGATACAAAAGTATTAGCTTGTATGATTATTTCTGTTGTTACAGAATAAATAGAAAAATATATGACTGTACCATTTTTAATCAGGAAAGTGACAGTATATTTCTCTCCGACAGAAAATATGATCACAATGATGATTAGAAAGAATATGAAAATGAATAATAATAACAGTTACAATAATAGTAATAGTAATAATACAAATAACAATAAAAATGATACAATCGATATTTGTGCAATGCTATGTTCTCAAGATTTGAATGATAAAACCTTACACTTAATGTACACATTGTGTACACTTAATGTAGGTATGATATTTCAATATTGTGTATACATATAATTTCCTTTTATAATATTATTTATATAAAATTGAGATTTAATATATAATTGAATGATTCAGTGATTATTTTTTGTTATATTTTTTAAATAATTTAACATAACATTTCATATACAATACGTTTAATAAAATGTAAGTGATGTAAACAAGAAAATTATCCTGTAATGTTTATTTATTTAGTAAGATTGTAAAAAAAATAATTAAATGTCAGCTTTCGTTTTATTTATTCTCTCCTTCACCTAGAAATCTCTCCCACTCCTTGAAACCTCTTTCTGTATTTTTCATTAAATTTCAATAAGAATAATTAATATCATTAAACATATAAAAGAAATATTTTAAAAGATACAAAGATATCTATATATATACTAAAGATGTAAAAATTAATCAGTTATTAGCTGCTGTCATAATAGAGAATTATTCTTTAAGACAACGATACTTATAATTGCCGCGCAATAGCTCTTCGTATTAGAATCTACCAGGTATGGCAATTGTTATGGTTATGATTTGATATTGGATAGTTAACCGAGCTAATAGAGATGTAAATTGTATGGACGATAGTTACTGTTTAATTATGCAAGACTGTATAATTTAAAGTGAAATCTAATAAAAGGTATAATAACACATCTATATAAAGATTTATTTCTACACACGTAATTATTATTAAATTTTGAACCTTTCTATATCAACTGAAATGATACATTTTTAAAAAAATGTATTTACTTATTCTCGTTAATAGTATCTTGACTATTGAAACAAATATCATACAAAATATTAAAAAATTTTTTATTTTTCATACTATATAATGTATAAAAATGCAAATGAATTAAATGTTGGTCGTAGCAGAAATGGTCGTCTCTGGAAAAACTCATCTCTGGTCGTACCATAGTTATATAACTGTAATTATATTTATATGTATCATAAATCTATTTGAGAACCACTGAGAAATGAAAACGGTTGTGTTGTGCGTTGTGCATTATATTTGAATTGATAGAAAATCTTGAAATTACGCGCGAATGTCGGTTGGTTTAGATATAACCAAAAAAAGAAAAATAGTAGTAATAAAATAAAATAAACTAAAGAATTAGATATACATAGATTTGATGTCTTAGAATTTAAACAGTAGGTGTATCATTTTAATTTGTATCTCTCGATATTTATTAGTTGATTACAATGTTAAGACATCTGAGATGAACATCAATTGAAATCCTTATGCTAAATACTTAATAAATATATAGGAACTATATTGTAACTACATTGTGTTTGTGTATCTCAGATTGGTATGAAAGTGTAAGATAACAAAATTTTAAAGAACAGAAAAAGAATTAATTAAAAACAATAAACTTTATATATATACATATGTATATGTGAATAACTAATTGAAATTTTTAAATGACACACATGACTGAGGTAAGTATATTCTAAGTATTGTAACGATAATTACGTTTTTTATAAATTTAAAATTTGCTTGTATTGCCATAGGTAAACTTTGCCGATTTTCAAATGGAAGAAAGATACAAAAAATTAGAACGAACTTTAAAATTAGCTTCGCTTAGACAGGAAAACAGAATCGAAGATACATCATGGCCATTACTTACATCCCCTAGTATTTCAAGCATTAATGCAGATCCACTTGACTCTACTACTAATATTCCATCTTTGCAATTTTCCAAAATTGATAATGAAGTTGTTTCTTCAAGCAATAATTTGAGGAATATACTGTTGAAAAAGAAAGGCATTAATAGTAATCACAAAATGATTGCTACATCTAGCGTTAAGAAGTTTCGAGAAGAAAATGATTGTTTAAAAGATCGTCTTATGATGCCACCACCCAACTTTAATAATCATTTTTGTATCGAAAAAAAATCAAACAGCTTAACATCTCCTAATGCAAAATCTTTAGCACGAATTAGAAGTAATTCCTCTGATATTGACATTGAATCACCTAAGAAAACAGGAAATCACAGATTTTCTAGTAACAATGGAAATTATATTGACAGCTTTATTCCTTTACAAATTAGTTGTGATAATTTTGAAAATAAGAATGTTAGAATGTTTACAAAATGGAAAGTTATGTTAAATGAACAAAATCAGTTGGTTATTAAAGGAAAAATTGAGTGGTAAGATATGCAATATGTACCTAGAGTTTTAATTTATTTGCTTTTTAATATTTATTTACTATCGATTTTATTATGTTAGTGGGAAGATTGCTCAGAGTAAGCCTATTGTAAGAAGATTAACGAGTACTAAGGTAGTATCCATTTTTAAACATTTGTATCACTTGCAAGGAAATATTGTTGATGATGAGTATGGTAAATATCTTATAGTATTTACATATGTATGCACATGTTTATGTTTTGTATATATTGTATATTATTTTTTTATATTTAGAATTACCAGATTATGTTCGAGGTAAATTTTATAGCGGATTTCCTGATGATTGGGAAAATGTTTATCAAATTTGGAGAACATTTGTACAGCAAGGATATAGTGCAACTTTTCGTTGGCCTACTCCCATTACAGACAGTGATGATGATTTAAGAAGTGAAATAACAGATATCACATTTGTCGATTCAAAAAGCCCAAAGAATAAAAGATCAAATTTGAAGCCTTTTGAAGAATCCTATGCATCTGAAGCATCAGTTAATGTTGACTGTACATATAATATTTTGCAAACAAAGGAAGAACAAAATCTCAATTCACATAGCTGTCAAAAAAGTGATTCATTCACACAAACATGTTTATCTGACACAATTAACAATTCGCCTTACAGAGGAGTCAGCATTCAATCTTTAAAAAATCAATATGGTAATGATAAAGAAAATATAAATTTGAATTGCACTAAAACTACAGTAAACAGTTTGAAGGATAAATTGAATGTTATTGTAAACAACTTAACAGATAAAAATTGTGATGAAGAATGTGTGGGTAAAATTATTGAGATATTTGATTGCTTAAATTATGTTGTATCATACGGGACAGTTAAAGATGATGGATCTAATATTGAAAATTCAAAATTAAAAGGAGATAAACGTATAGTGGAAGAACAATATAATGGGATAAATGACGAGTCTCAAAATTGGGTAGAATCTGAATCAATTTCACTGGAACGTTCTGCAAATAGTAAAGTTGCAAATTATAACAATTCATCACAAAGAAAGAGAACTTTTGCGGAAATGAGTAAAAATAATGATATCAGTACCTCTGATAGTGAAAATGAAATTTATGTAGGGGTTCCAAGGATACCGATAAATCGAATAATACGACAGAAAAACATATTACTGAAGCCTTGTAAACGTAAAATACGAAAAAAAGCAATATATCAAAAACATGATGCTATAGAAAAACAACATATTTCAAACGCACCATCAATTATGTCAGATAACGATAATGGAAGTTATATAAAAACAATAAGATCCGAAAAAGTAAATGTTACAAATTTTAATGATTCTAGTATCAGTATTATAGAAGACGAGAGGGCTCATTTAAAAGTAAAGGAATGTATAAGTTCAAATATTCAAAATAATGTAGATAAATATGTGAAATCTGATATCATGGAAAGAGAACAACGGGGAAAATCAAATGATTTTACGAAAATCGAAGATACACACGAAATCCAGAAATATTCTGTACAACAGAATTCAACAGTTATTAATAAACCTATCAACTATTTGCACTATTCTAATAAAAATACAACAGACAATGATCCTGAGTTTACTGTGGCTAAAAAATGCAATAATACAATGACACAAACGAATTCTTACTTAGAGGGAAACAGACATAAGAACGATCAATATCAAAATCATTCACCCTGTCAACAATATGAAGAATCATTATTACATCCAAAAAATACCATGACTGAAATGACAAAGCCTGTTGTAATTAGCTCAGTTCCTATTGATATAGAAATTAGAAATACACAATTACATTTTTCACAAGATCCAAAGGTAAATGTAATTGAGGACGAAAATAAAGCCATTAAAGATTTAAATGAAAAAGTTAAAAATAGAAATCTGACAAAGAAAAAGTCTCCTATGAAATCTAATGCTATTTCAAAAACGAACTCAAATTTATTATCTGATAGTACGCAATATTCTGAAGAATACAGTAACATTCAATCAAGTAATGTCGATCCTATTATTTTAAAAAAGTCATTACAGGATAATTTAAAAGTTTCTAGAGATAATAAATTTATGAATAATTGTAAACCGAAATTATTATCTGCTTGGACACCGAACATTTTAACCAAATCAGGATTACATTTAATTTTTGAGGGAAACTTATTAAAGTAAGTAATTAAATCGTATAATGCGCATTATTAATTTGATATAAAACATATCATTATATTTATGTAGCGAAGTTGGCCACATCATACATAGGAAGTTTAAAACGGATATAATATTTCGTCGAGTATCACAAAAATTGGTCGAGACAATTCATCATGAATTTTATCAATTGATTGGTGACTTAAATGATACGAAACATGGTTAGAACTTGAAATATAATATTTAATAACATTAAAATATTTGTAATTATATTTTATATATTAACGATATTATTCTATTTCATGTAGTTGTACCTAAAAAGTTGGTGAACCAGTGTCGTTATGGTTGCCCCGCCGATATAGAACAGTTTTGTGAAATATGGAAATCATTAGAAAATGGTAAGCTCGTGGTAAATAATAATAGCAATTAACAGTAAGTAATAAATGATATTGGAAGTATGTATCTATTTCAAATTCTAAATAGAGTAATTGTTTGTGTTTAAGCTGATATTACCGATTCGGTACACATTATAAATGTTGGTGTGAGTTCAAAAGGTAGAAGAATAATACCTCCATTAAGTTATTGGAGAGGTAAGAAATAAAGATGTATTTTTTCTTATCTATAAAATGATACATATACATGATTATTTTTGAGCCTTTACCGTTTTCAGGAGAACGCATTGTTCTAAAAGACAACAA
Organism: Bombus pyrosoma; assembly: GCF_014825855.1. Classification (NCBI taxonomy): domain Eukaryota; kingdom Metazoa; phylum Arthropoda; class Insecta; order Hymenoptera; family Apidae; genus Bombus; species Bombus pyrosoma. Next base: position 2,278,345 of record NC_057780.1, on the reverse strand, counting down.
TCCAGTATATAATCCTGGTACTTCTCAAAACTCTCTAATAATTTCTCCTCATAAGTCTTCTGCTAAAAATAACGACATAAAAAGGAGGAAAAACAGAAGTGATAGCAGCAAGAAAAGCCATTTAGACATATTGGCACAGGTAACAACTATAATTAATTAACATAATCGTTATAATGTCCTGAGCTTTACGAGAAAGTGCTAAATTTATTATCGTAGAATGTACCTACAATTTCACCAGAGAAATTGGTTAAACCCACTAAAAATGATACAAAATTAGTCGGACACAACAGATCCACAAGGATTGTAACAAGAAATAAGAGAAAAGCTTTGCAAGAAGTGTCAGAATCAAGCGTTTCCAGTGTTAGTAAAAATATTTCCGCATATGAGGTAATATCACTTATTTACTTCTTTGTTTTCCTCTTTCTATAGGTTTCTCATCTTTTTCTTTATTTTAGTAGAATCAGAAAATGACATTTAATTCCGGAAATATAATAAGTAAAGACGATATAGAATCCATAAATGCTGAAAATTTGGTAAGTGATTCTTTAATGACATTTATATTTATCAAGACATTTTATAAAATTACCAAGTATGTAATTACATTATTTTCGTAGCATGAATCTCGCATAAATCTTGTTACAACGAAACCGACAAAAATAAGATCAAACGCGAGAAAAGATATCGGACCGAATATGTCACTTAGCACCCTTTCTAAGCAAATGTAAGGTACTTACAGTTATAATATCAATTTTGTGATCTTGCATTCAATAGTATTGATACCGTATATTTATTCAGTCTTGGAAATCAGCCATCAGCTGGGAAATATCGTGATGTAGTATATACGTATTATCAAGATGTTGCAGGTAAAAACGACATATTATCAGATGATCAAGTCTCTCATGTATAAAGCAATACGACGTTGAAAAAATTTTATTTATATGCACATTTTACAGTTATGACTAATATAGTGTAAGTGTTTTGTTACATTTTTAAATAAAAAAACAGATATATGTCTATTGTTCGTTTGCTGATATATGTTGTTTATTTTTGTTTCAACTGAAAGAGGATATTATATGTACTACTACTTACTAGAAAAATTAAGTAAACTTACAAGATAAAATTGAGTTTATTGTTTAATGGTGTAATTTAACAATTGTATAAAGTATGTAAGAAACATGCTGCATTTCTAAGTTAAAAACATAAGAACTGTACAATAATCCATCATCAATAAAATTAAAATTAAAATAAAAATATATAACTTTCATATGAATTAATATATGCTAAATAAAAATATAAGAAAAAAATTCAAGATTTAATTTTTTACATTGCACTCAATATATATATATATATACATATATATGTATAAATATATATATATATATCTTTTTAAAGATAATCGAGTATGTAGTTTAATAATATAACATATATATACATATATAATATATATATACATATATGTATCGTGTGTATTCACACACACGTACACACATATGTGACACACACATATATATGTTTTATTGTTTATTTAAGTATATGAACGTAACAGAAAATGCTGTTAAAGTTAACAAATGGGCTCGGTAAATGGTTTTATACAGTACTTTTAATGCTCAACGTTAGGAGCATTTTGTATGAGATATAGGTCACGATTCTTTTTCAACTTCTATCAATATCTTTCTTTTTATATCACGTGATATGATATAATCGGAAAGTATGATATATTATGTATAAGCGAACCTGTTAACTTTCATCATATAAAGGAGTACCATCTCCACTAAGAGACATACTTCGAGGACTTGAATTAGTGTGTGGTGTACCTCGAGGAGATTTATAAGAAGGTGTCCGATTCGAAGTTCTATTTCGTGGCGTTGTTCTTCCAACCGATTCTTCGTAATTTCGTGGAGTTCTTCTAGATTCTTCATATCTTGGAGTAGAGGTACTAAAAAAAGGCGAGCAGGGAAAGAATGTGAATAAAAGAAAGAAACGCATAAAAAAATTATATAAGTCAAAAGAAATGCGGAAAGAAGAGACAAATACTTACGACACACGTGGTCCACTTTTTAACCGTGCCCATGCTTCCGCTGCTTTTTTCCAATCCATAGGATCGCCTGGTGTTGACATTGGAGGCGTAGGTCTATGCGATGGTGTTGATCTGTGATGTCCTGTAGAATTTATCCCTGAAGGTGGAGGTGGATGAATGAAAGGACCTTGCTGATGATTGGGTGTTTGTTGCCCATATCTTGGAGTTGGTTGACCATGATGATGTGGAGTATGATGTGGTGTTTGATATGGTGTCATAAAAGGTGTTTGTCCCGAAGGTGTGTACGGAGTATTAGGATAAGTATGAACTCCACCATAACCAGCTGCATTCGCAGTTCCTGGTGTGTGTGGTGGATAATGATGAGGAGTCTGATTCGCCACTTGCGATAAAGAATGTAACATATGATGCGGAAGATTCTGCGCCACTCTTTGTATGGCTTCTTGATTCATTCCTATAATATTACAATAATGTTGATGTCAAACAATTTTGAAAAATTGATGAAAGTTGAAATACGTACCACTCACTGCTCCTGGCGTTGTATGATAAGGTGTTCTAGATGTCATTGCTCCACGTGGAGTACTAGGAGTAGATTGTCCAGGTACCGGATCACGGAAATGTTCTTTGAACCATCGGAACAAGTCGCTCACTCTACCAAACATTTGCCCTCTGAACCTAAATCCTTCTGGTGACACTGTTACATATTCGTGACGACATCGAGTTCGCGGAAGATAAGATAGCAAAAACTTTCCAGGATAATTCTGAAATGATGCAGAAACGTACACGAAATGTTCGAATCTTATTGCACGTCCGAACATATTTGAAAGCTAATCTTACTAACCTTTGCAGCAGATATTATATACGGAATTCCTCCAGGATTTTCCTTCTTTTGTTCCTTTAATATCTCTTCCGCTTTATCCTTAATGCCTTCTACAGCTGGTTTATAATATTTAAAGTCCAATAATTCCGAAGCATATGCAGCCATAGGATTAACATGTCTCGCAATAATTTCATCCAAGTCCTCGAATTCTTCGTTTCCAATCCATAAGCTTTGACCGAGAGAAAAGGCATTTTCTTTTCCCTCCTCTCTAACATCGATATGCTGATAAATCTCATCAGTAACTTTCCATGTGACAGTTAAATGATCAGCACCTTTACTGCTCGGTCTAACTATTGCTTCCCCTTGCTTCATAGTTTGCATTAACTTTTCAGCTTCTGCAAAACTGATGTTGTGAAAAGAAGGATGTACGATTACGCGTTTCACATATGTCTGCCGTTGCTTCGCTTTCTTGGCATCTTCTTCGACTTTCGCATCTTTTTGTTCTGCTTCTGTGTCATAAAACGGATCTCTTTGTGGTCTAAAAATAAGATCAAAATAATCAGAGAAAATAACATTTTAAAACAAATGCACGCAACACACACACACGCGCGTGCGTTCGCGCATACGGACACATTTACGTACCTCCATTCGTGATTTTTATCCGCGAGGTCGCTACTTTTACTTGTACATTCGACGCTGAATCGCTCCACTTCAATCTTTATTATCCGGCAATGTATTATTTGTCCTATGCTTACTCTCTCTTCAGGATTCGCAACGTGTCTGTCAGATAAATTTTTTATATGAATATAACCAGATATTCCATTATCTAATCTTAATCTCACGCCAGTAGCTTTGCCGGGGCAAGCTCCGGCGTCAAAATGATTCCATACTTCGGATAATTCCGGAAAATCATTTTTCAAACAGAATGGACATTGCCACAATCCAGTTTCGTCGTTTCTTACGGGATTGGCTTGATCCAACTGATCACCTTGCGGTTTTCTATGGCTTATTCCTATTACTGTGGCCAAAACTAATTTCCCTACGTAAAATGTTTCCGGGGTTTCCTTCGTTAGAATATCGAACAACCTTTCCGCGCTCAGTGACTGATATGGTACACGTAAATCTTTATATCTGCAATTTAATTCTGCTCTGATATCGTATAAAGTGACACATTTATTGCCGAAACCTTGTCTTTCAAGTTCTTCCGCGAACGCGTCCAAATCAAGATCTTTTAGTCTTTCAGGAGATTCGAGAATCTCTTCCAGTGCTCCGGCTGGATTAGCATCTTCGTCGTCGTATTCTAAAGCGTCGACTGCCATTTTTCTCGCCCATTCATACGTTTCGGGATGTACTCGAGACCCATCAAGGACTTCGACATACGCTTCGGTGCTGTCTCCTAAACTGTTTGTATCTATCTTAATAAAACCCGCACAGTTAATAAAAACCTTAGGTCCCATGTGACAAGAAGTTACAAGCTGAGTTCTATTTTCCAACCTTTGATTGGTTTGTTTCAACATTTTGATCAATGCCTGTCCTTTTCTCGGCCCCAAACCACACACAAATTGAACTAAATTCCCGCAATAAGCTTGTTGTACCGCCTTATTCACATCAACGCCAACTTCGTTTACGCGATTCACGAATTCTAAATATAAATTATCCAAAAGTTCGTCTTTCGGCAATTGATCTTGCAAGTTGTGATACTTTAAACATAAAATTTCTTCGTCAGCGGTGCATAATTGAGAAAATTCCACCAAGGGATCCTGCATTCTCCTGCCCAATGAGATAGCCTGTCGCAATAATTCCGGATAATCCCGAAATTCAGATACACCTTTATTACTGTTCGAGTAAATTTTAGCCAATTCATTGTCACAAATTTCTATCTTAATGTTTGGGAATTGTTCTTCTTCTACTAGGTTCGCAATACATTCTTTAATATCAGCCGCGATCATCATTGCCTCTCTCGACTCACCACCTATAGCTACAACATGCGGCTTTTTTGTTGCTATAAAATTTCGAATTGCTAACAAATCGGCTTCTTTCATAGCTTTCTCGTCCTCTCGGTAACTATTCTTTCGTTTCATTATGTGTGGCAATCTCAAATAATCTGTACATTCCCCATCCGGTGCGATTAGACAAGTGAATGCGGCTTGAGAGTATTCTGGGACATAAGCTAAACCCATTACCCGAAGTCCTTTACTGGTATCCCATTCCTCATCTTCTTCCTCTGGAAATTCACAGGTATAAGGAGCAACTTTAATCCAATTGTACATTTTACGACCACATGCTCTCATTACGCATTCTTTAGCTTCTGCAATAAGATTTGCTTTTAGCTCTTTCTTTAGACTCGGTAAAACAATACGTGTAAGTGCCATTTCAACACTCCCAACTCTCAATGCGTTCCAATCCTGGACATTTTTACTAAACTCGTCTCGATAATAAAGTTGTTTCATTTCGTCAACATAGTTGTTACTAGTATTCCCTTCGATGCTATCACTCAATGTTATCGTAATTAATTTATCTTCTTCGGCTATAACCAAATTTAGGAACTGATCTCCAACCAGATCTCGCACTGGTTTATCCTTCAAATACTTCATCCCGTAAACTGGATGGTTTTCATCGATCTCTTTGATTCCTTTTTTCGTAGGTTTTACAGATATCTTTGCTCTTTCCATGTACATTTCTCGGACACACTTCCTTACCAAAGGTTCACGCGCTAATTGAATAGCTACCATTAATTGAGCAGCTTTTAGTACTTCTTCCGAACTATTAAGTATTTGACTACAGTATTCATTAGCAATGGTTAAAGGTTCCGTTGGTTCCTGATCTACTTCGTGTCGCTGATAATTGTCTCGTAAATTTTCGGCGAAATGTTCGGGAGTGAGACCGAACTTTTTTGCGAGGTTATCGAGGCCGGCCCGCCTGCAAATAGAATATGGACCAGTTCGAACAGCCTGTTTCAATGTTTCATCTGCTTCCTCTTCTTCCTCTACGTCCGGCTCCTCTTCCGGCAGAGGATCTTCTCCGTTTTCCTCGGCATCCGCAATTTGTTGTTTTCGTTTTTGAATCTTTGCTTCTTTCCGTGCTTCTTTCTCCTTCTGACGAGCAGCTTCCTGCATTGCTGGTATCTCATGACTATAGTATAACATGAAGTGGTGATAAACGTCATTTAGTTCCTCGCTGGTTTGCACATTTTTCAATCGTTCTATGTCATCATCTTTAATCAATCGTACGTTATCTGGTAATGGAGCATCAGGATTTTTCATAATCTCATCTAACTGATAATTTCGCATTTTGTCAAATAATTTTAATAAATTTTCTTTTCTCTGACGAAGTTGACACCACTTGGCGTCAAATTTGTACACTTTCCAGAGATCGTTAATGTTTAGTTCCGGTAGGACATATTCCTTTCTATAAAACGATATGAAAGGTACTTCGAATTGCTGATTTCGCATGAAGTCTAAAGCTTTTTTAATTTTACCGATCGTTTGAGGCCCTTTCCGAGCTCTTTCTTTAGCCTCAGCGTTTAGGTGTGCATCTTGAATTGAAATAGTTGGTCGACAGAACGCCTGTTTATAGATCCACTCCGCCTCTAAGTCTAGTTCATCAGAACCCTCTGCAACTGGCGTAACAGGAACAGTACGGAGTTGCATTCTCTCCGGTATATCTGTGTTCCGTATTTCATTATCCATATCGGTAAAATGACCGCGTTTAAGTTCGCTTGGTTCGTAAATTTCGAAAATACTTTTTCTCGTAGTTTTCTTTTTCAACTGTTTTTTCGGCCTTCGCGGTCTCTCGGCGTCTTCATCGTCCATGTATTCATCTTCTTCTTCTTCCTCTTCTTCCTCTTCTTCCTCCTCATAGTCCTCTTCGCCGTATTTACCAAATTCATCATAATCAAAATCAACACCAAAAATGTCTTGTGCTTCTTGCAAAGCTGCATCAGAAAAGATTGGCTTTTTCTTTTTGCGTTTCTCGGCGATTGGTCTACCGTCATCGTCAACAATAAAATCATCAGCGTCGGTGTATTCTCCTTCACTTCCTTCCTCGTCAAATGTGTCGACTTCAGGTCTGTGACTACGTTCGCTTCGCCTTTCATCTTCCTAACACATAACAAAAATAGGGAGTGAAACGAAAAAGAATAGATACAGAATAAATGAAACAATTCCTCTTCAATGGTATTTTTATGTCCATTTTTACATACCATAGCAATCTCCCTTTCCTGATGTAAAGATAGAAATAAACGCAAAAATATTGGGTATGTAATAGAAAGAAGTACAAATTTTGGACTAGGATATTTTAATAGTAATATAACTTACATCGCCGGAACCTTCAAAAAGTTCGTTTGCAATAGCATCTCTATCATCGTCTGCCTCCTTTTCCTGTTCCTCCTCTGATTCCTCATCTTGTATCCTTCGGAGGCGTTTGAAACGTTTCTAAAGTAAAGAAACATATTGCTTCATTTGTACTTCATATATAAGTTTACATACTTTAAATAAATGCATCAATTTGCACGTACTCTTTCAACTTTGACTCCTAAATTTTCTTCTATCAAATCATAATCTTCATCTTCTAAACGATCATCAAAGTCCTCATCATCACTTTTTTTACGTTTTTGAGACACTCCAGAAGCATCACTATCGTCTCCCTCGCTTTCTTCTATAGGGTTGTCGTCAATGAGATCCTTAAGTTCTTCCCGTAAACGATCCTCATCATCTGTAAATAAATGATAAGCATATTATGGTCATTCACCAATTATAGAATAAAATAAATAAAATATTACTGTATTTAGACGCATAAAAATTAAAAAAAAAAAATATGATACAACCTTGAAATGTATTACTCTATCCTCACCTTCCTCCTCTTCTTCATCACTTTCTTCCATAGCTTTTATTTTCTTCAGTTTCTTTTTTTCATTATCGTCTAATTCCTTCTCCTCCTAAATTTTAATAAAAGATCGATTAGTGACAGAAGTTTCAAACGATTAAAGAATATACATATAGATATACATATGATATCATTATAACAGCATTACATAAATAATGATATTGAACTCAACGATATAAATACCTCGCTTTCTTCCGCTTCTGAATGTAAAAAATCAGCCATTTTGTCAAAGAAAGTTTTGCTCCTCAATTGACAAGTCTTTGTTCGTTTTCACCGACCCGGAACAACAGAACCTTCACAGATGAGACGAGAACAAGAACTGAATGTTGAACATTACATCCAACTAGGTGCAAGAACAGTAAGGAAATGAGAATGCTCACACCCACTGTTCTACTTGTTCTACAGTACAGGTGCTGCACCACGCGGTTAAGTGTTGAAGTTGTTCTATGATATCATATATAAGAACCTATTTAGTTCCAGAACCTTTTTATTCCCCGTGGTTGATCGAATGTTGTGATCGTTCGAGATTGGTTGGTGCGCTGATAAAACCAACTAGTTCCCGTATAATGAAACAGGCTCTTGTAGCATGAAACCACAGCGAGTATACCTCGTTTGTAGCATGGACCTAAATAGATTCTTATATATGCTAACGTCGAACATCTTTAACACTTGGCCGCTGAGGGCAGCACTAGTCTGGAAACAATCGAAATTATAAATATGAGCATTCTTATTTGCTTGGCAGAAATCTCTTAGCCTTGGTATTTCTACATGAAAAACCCTAGTGAAAGAAAACCACTGACTTACTAGATAAAATTTTTATATTTTCGTTGATTCTCGATTTATAAATATCTTTCCAATATGTTTCCATTTGCTCTTGCTTATTTCATTAGTATCACGATTATTTTTTATAACTTTCGTTTCATATCATTAAAAAAATAATATAGCATGTCATACTATGTTATTACATAGTTCATATTCACGTGATACTTCGCAATTTGAAACAGTTTCGGTTAAACTTCCTGTCAACAAGTGATTCAATTGTAAGAATTAGATATTTATTTATATTCTGCATTATTCTAACATTTACATATACAATTTAATACGAATGTTGTACTTTTTACAATTAGGTAGGATTAATAAAGTTTACAGAAATTCAAATGGAGGAAAGCTTGAGTCAGTGGCGAGATTCGCCCGGTGTTACAAAGAAAACGAGATCTTATGTTATTTCCGATAGCGACGAAGACAGTGAGAATACCGAGAAAGAACAGATTTTTGTAATTGAAAGTAGTGAAGCTAGCGTAAATTCATCAGCGGAAGAGTAAGTAGTACATTTTATTTAATGTAATATTCCGAAACTTAACTTCTTTATATTTTAGAGATTCTTCATCCGAAGAATTATCGTCAACAGAGAAAGGAATTAGACGTAGGATTAAAAAGCATATCCCTCATTATTCTGACAGTGAAGATATCAGTGATCATAATGAAAATGATTCTGTATCAATCAGTAGTAGCGAAGAACATAATACTGATGACAGTATATCAAATGGTATCAAATTTGATTATTTTCATTAGTAAATATAATAGCTTTGAATTTGACATTATTAGTTATGTTTATTAGACGAGATTGAAACAATGATGAAGAATAATGACAAAATATTAATGGAAGAAGAATTGAAAGATGTACCAAGGAAAATCCAAGACGATTTGGAAACTAATGCTTCTAATATATCTAAAAATAAATCCATGATGAAAGAACATGTTTCTAAAAAAAGAGAAAAATGTGAAGAATCATATATTTTATCTGATTCGGGTATAAATATTTTCAACATTTCTTATTTCAAAACTATATATATATATATATATATATATATATATATATATATCATAAATTTATTATATTTATGTTAAATTGTTTTGCAGAATCACATACAGATGAAGAAAGTAGTTCACAGTTTGGAACTGCAATATCTTTAGCAAAGCAAGAAATAGGTGTTAATAATATAGATCCAGTGATAGCACAGAAAAGAGCTCTGCTTGTTTGTAAAATGCAACAGTTACAAAATGAATTGAGTAAGACAAAGGTAAATTCCAATAGTTAATAGGTAGTAATGGTTAAAAGCGAAATATACATTGTAAATGCTATATACATTTCCAGTTATTGCTTACTGCCGGTAATATCGATTTATTGCCAGATAAAGGAAAAAGATTACATGAAAGTATTGTAATGCAACAAAAAGAAATAGATGCAATTGCAGCTGAATTAGAAAAAACTCCTTTGACACAAATTATTAAATCTGAATCACACTCTGTAAAGCAAGAAATGTCATTTACCGAAGGAGAAAAGAAGGAGGAAGAGCCATATTCTGAAAATTTTAATTCGTATTATGATTCATGTAGTATACCATCGAAATTGAAGTCATCCGCAGAAACTGGAGAACTTGGGAAACAAGCTCAAGCAACGTTAGACAGAGAACGATCCTTGACGGTTGATAGGTTGCAAGATTTACATGGATCTCTTGTAGCTAGACCGACCGAGGAGGACAAAGCGGAAGATCCACAAGGCTTGAAAGTAAAATTAATGCCTCATCAACAGCACGCGTTGGCATGGTTAATGTGGAGAGAGCAACAGAGGCCTCCTGGCGGTGTCCTCGCTGATGATATGGGTTTAGGTAAAACTTTAACAATGATATCTCTGATTATAGCCAGTATTGCTAAAGGAAAATCGGAAGAATCGAATTCCGAGGAATGGGTGCATTGTGATCCATCAATGGCACAGCGTTGTAAAGGGGGTACACTCGTAGTTTGTCCTGCCTCCTTGTTATCACAATGGGAAAATGAAATAGATCGTAGATGTAAACGTGGTATGCTCTCTGTTAAAGTTTATCATGGTACAAATCGGGAAAATGTACCAAAAAGATTAGCAAAAAACGACGTTGTTATTACAACGTACAATATCCTACTCCGTGAATTTAAGAATAACTCTATGGCCTATAAAATTCATTGGGAACGCATTATATTGGACGAGGCGCATGTAATCCGGAATCATAAAAGTCAAGCTTCTCAGTCAGTGTGCGGTTTAGTAGCGAATAAACGATGGGCTCTTACTGGTACACCCATCCAAAACAAGGAAATGGATTTATATCCTATTTTGAAGTTTCTCAAGTGTACTCCTTTCGACGACTTACGAGTATGGAAACGTTGGGTAGATAATAAGTCAACCGCTGGTCGTCAACGATTGGCAACTGTGATGAAAACGTTAATGTTACGTAGAACAAAACAAGAACTTCAAGCAAATGGCATGTTAGAAAGTCTTCCAGAAAAATTTGTAGAGGAGATACTTATAAAGCTAGATCCAGAGGAACAGTTGGTATATGAAAAAGTATTAATATATTCTCGTACATTGTTTGCTCAATTTTTGGCTCAAAGAGCTGATAAGGATCATATGGTAGATTTAGCTGCTGGAAAATACGATAAACCAACGTTTCTTTCGAATCCAAGTAAGTACTTATATACGTTATATTTTGTTAGTAATGCATCAAAATAATTGTCTGTTTTTTCTACTGATTGTCAGATAAAAATACTCAGTTTACGAAGGCGCAAAACAAGTTATTATCATTACATGCTGATGTCAAAACGCATGAAATTTTGGTTCTTCTACTAAGATTACGTCAAATTTGTGTTCACCCGTCGCTTATTCATTCGATGCTAGATGAAGAAGATATAGAAGATAGCGATATAAGGGAAAAGGAAAATGTCAATTCAGATTTATTATCACAAATGAATAATATAACATTAGAAGAATCAGAAAATAACGAGGAGGAGACAAACGAAAAAGAGATTGGCATTGATCGCAGAGTAGCTGGTAATTTACTCACGTCTAAAAATCCTGTGTTTAAGTGCGATCGCGTGAGCTCGAAAGTGAGTTATCTTGCATATTCTCAAGTATGAAATATCACGCATTTGTATTTGTTGTTTGGCATCAGTTGGCTGATTCGAATTTACTTATACTTGCATCTTGAACGCAGATAAGGAAGGTGCTTGATACAGTTATAGAAATTTTACAAAAAAATGACAAAATAATTATCGTTTCTCAATGGACGAGTACGTTGAATATTATTGCATCTTGTTTGTCCTCGATAAAAGGCGCTAGTTTTAATATGTTCACAGGCAATGTGCCGATTAAGGAAAGACAGGTAGTTTTTTAATGAAGTGATAATTTTCGGTCATATCAAGTAATGCTGTTTGAAACGTGTGAGGTATTTTTACAGGGCATAATGGATTCGTTTAACGCTCCGAACGATGACCCGAAAATATTATTGCTTTCGCTTACCGCTGGAGGGGTTGGATTAAATTTGGTAGGTGGAAATCATTTGCTGTTAATAGATATTCATTGGAATCCGCAATTAGAAGTGCAAGCTCAAGATAGGATCTATCGTTTCGGACAGAAAAAGAATGTCTTCATATACAAGTTAGTAATAGTCTTTGCTGTAACATTTGTAAAAGTTCACGGGAAGAGAACGTTATTTAATATTGTATTATATTTCTTAGATTTATCTGTCGGGATACGATAGAAGAGCGTATAAAAAATTTGCAAGAAAGGAAAATCGAAATAGCTCAGAATGTACTCAGCGGCGACAAGAACTCTGCTGTCTCGAAACTTACGCTTAACGATCTCAAATCTCTCTTTGGCCTTTAAAATATAAACCTTTTATATAATTTTATTTTTTAATAGACTCAATTATAATATAAAGAACGCTCGTTTTTAGATATCTTTACCTTTCTCTTATCTTTAAGGCATCGAATTATCTTACCGCAATATTAAATCATCTACAAATTAAGTAACTTTGGGTATATACAAAGGTTTTATTATGAAAATAAAATACAGGAAATAGTGTATCATTGAAGTCTGGCAAAATTGTTGGTTTCCCATGTTGCTCCGTTATCACAATTGTTTTCAGGTAATTTCTTGCATTTATCTTTCCTCATTTTACTATGCCAAACACCATAACAGAAATATATTCCAAGCCCTGCAAGGAACAAAAGTATCATTTCTCCGATTATTTAATTTAAACGTAATCGATTATTTTGATGCAGTCTACTTACCAACTATCATCCATATTAAAAATCTCACCCAAGTCATTTTGTCTAACATCATCATAAGATATATATTAATAAGAATACTGAAAGCAGGTAAAAATGGCACTAACGGAACCTAAAAGTATATTCTTGTATGCGGTCAAAATTGTTACTGAACGTTCATATTAAAAGAGAACGATAACGAGAATGGAAACAGTATATACCGAAAAGGCAAGCTTCTTTCCAGAAGAAGGTTGGAGATAAATAAAAGTAAGAGTAATGATTAGAGCTAATAGTAGAATTGCTAATAGAGCGACGAATGTAACATTACCGCTCGTTATGTCATTGATAAAAATCGAAACAGTAATGCCGATGCAAATACACAGAATATCTGTAAAACATATGTTACTAGTAAGCGACACAGATGGTATTTGTAATCGTTAAAGATCAATAGTAAAACTCTTGGTTAATCGAAATAGTAAAATATACTATACTATACCATAACACACGACAAGACACGTAACGATTTGGGATGTTAATTTTGTAGAGTGATTTAAACCATTAGCGTTAATTAATTGTTTCGCAATGAATGTTAAGGTTCTTGGATCGCGATCTCCCTTTTTTTCATACGCTTCGCTTTTTTCATACCTGAAATGATACAATATATATACATAATGGAAATTGCAAGTTATTCTATCATTATTAAATTGCCATATCTTCTATGAAAACAAATGAGTATTATTCTTTTACCGAAGCATTAGTACGCATGTTGCGACGATCGAATAAGCGAGCAATGTTCCGATACTCATCATATTTACGAGTTGTTGCAAGTCAAATATCGCAGCTAATACACCTGAAATCGTAGTTGCGTTTCATACATTTAGCAGTTAGTGTAAATACCCGCCGAATTAGGGTATTATCAAGCAATAGAAAAGTGGTAAAATACGAACCTGTGAGAATTCCTGCCGAGAAGGTACCCATGAGAGGCGTATGAAATCGTGAATTAACTTTTCCCATCCACTCGAATATCAATCCGTCGGATGCCATTGCATAAATAATTCGCGGTAAGGGAAACATCGCACCCAGTAAACTGCATAAAAGATTGCTGTCACTTACATCGGAAACATCTCCGTAGGTATACATGCATTTACACATATATATGTGTGCAATTATATTGTATCATACTTATCGGAAGTTTTACCTGGAACATAGACCACAAATAGCACCTATGGTTACCAGCCATTTCGCCCAGTTCCAACCGATACTCTCGAATAGATGAGGAAACGGGGTTTCTGCATCCTGCTCGTAGTAAGGAAGGACGGTGGTTAACACCATAGAGACACCGAAATATGCTAGAAAGACGACGGTCAATGAGGCAACGATCGCTATCGGGATCGATCTTTGGGGATCTTTCGCTTCTTCTCCCGTTGTAGCGACGCAATCGAAACCGATGAATCCGTAAAAGCACGTTGCTGCTCCCGTTATAACACCCGCTATACCATAAGGCGCGAATCCTCCACTTCCGTAATCACATTTTTGCTCCGTGCACGTGGGCTTCGTTTTCCAATTGGTTATATCAGCTTTACGCCAAGTGCATATAAATAGAAACACGTACGTACACACGAAGAAACAATTATTTCAAGTTTAAATACTCCGTTGCTCACCTTTAAGAGATCCGGCGATTATCACGAATAAAACTACCGAGAGATTTGTAAGGGTGAAGATATTGTTCGCCACCGAAGACTCCTTTGCTCCGAACGCCAACGCGGCTGTATTAAATTTCGAATAGATTGGGATTGTGAAATAATCGATATTTTAGTGGGTAAATGTGTGCCTAAGTAACTTATATGATATCGATGTTTATTTGGTCGATAGCATTTTACCAGAAAAGATCAGAGTGATCCCAAAGGCAAAGAAATCCGGATAAGAAGAGAGGTGATTGATGTCGATATGTGCTGCCGTTTCAAACGCATTTCGCATAGTGTTGTTGAACAAGTCATCCACGTAGGTGCTCAGTCCTCGTACTACGCTAGCCGAGCCAATTACGTATTCGAGAATTAGCGTCCAACCTATCAGAAAAGCTGTAAATTCTCCCATCGTTACGTAGCTGTATATATATGCTGATCCAGCACGTGGAACTCTTGCACCAAATTCCGCGTAACAGAGACCTAAATAGTTTCTTCTTTACTATTCATATTATTTAGGGTAAAACACAACGAACGAATCGGATACGAATTGTACCTGCGAACATGGACGCGATTGCGGCAATAGCGAACGAAATTATTACGGCTGGCCCTGCGGTTGTTTTTGAAACGGACCCAGCGAGAACGTACACACCCACGCCGAGGGTCGAGCCTATTCCGAGAGCTGTGAGATCTAATGTTGACAGACATCTCGCCAAATTTGTATCCTCAGGAAGATCCACTTCTTTTTTTCGACTAAACGTTCTGTACAGATTTCGTAATTTCCAATTCTTCATGTCGCATAACTGAAATCAACGTTTGTTACACGCGATATGCAGGAATTTTTTTTTTTTAGGAAAAAAAATAAAATAAAAAATAAAAACGAAAACGAAGAAGAGACGAGGAATCAAGACGGTTTGTTCGAAAATATCGTGATATCTTTTTAATTTGCTCACCGGGTGAAGTACGGTCAAAGGAGAATCCATTTTTGTCTGCAGATGTTGAGAGACTACAATAAGCGACCGACTATAGACAGAACATTCGGCACACGACTAAAGGAGCGCTAATTAATGTCTTTAAATCAAGCTCAACCATCAGTCACGGTGCGAGCACACAGAATCATTCAATTGGTCGGAATCGCTTCGCCGCTGTGAGTATATTAGAACTGTTCAGCGTTGTCTATATTGATCATTTGCTTACAATATTGATCTTAAATCACACGATTTGATCGGTCTTTTATTTTGCTGATTTTTGTCATCGATAAGTTCAAATAGCATTTCTTTGACTTTTTTATGAAACAGATCGTACTTTTAGTTTCATCGTATCGTGGATTAAACATTTCCTCTCGTATTTGAACGTACTATTGTATTTTAGAATAGAAATCGAATAGATAGAAATCGTCTACATTTTTCAAGTTCGAATATATTTATTAATTTGATATTATTTCGATCGTCCATGACGTCAAGCATTGTGTTTGCAAGCAGTAAAGTTCAATCTATCATCCACATAGTTGATACGTCGGATAACCGATGCTACATAGACGAGCGACGAACATATACACGTGCATACATATATAGTTACTACGTATGCGTAATATTTATTCCCGTTTCTCTTCGATTATATTTTATTTTACCGAAATATACGATTTTTCTTACACAATAACACGTATATCTTCCCACGAATATATGATATCTGTATTTATTATTTCAATTAACTTAACCGGATACTATAGCGTATACAGAATGAGGAAAAATGCTGATTTTGTATATACTTACACAAGCAATGTACGCAAAAAGACGTTTATCCAAGGTTCGATTCAAACGATGCTGCTTGATGCTGTGAACGATATGAACTTATCCTTTGTGGGAATTACTTCCCTGACCGTGTTTGATTCGGCTTATCTACATCAGATATAGAATATCCTCTAAGCGACTTTAAGCGATATACGATCCGTTGTAAAAAGATATGTTGGTAGATTACGAATCAAATGGATGGATAATACACATTTTAAGATAGATTTTTCAGAGAGAATGAGTTCTTTATATGTTAGCTACGTGTTGAAAAGGATACAATGTACATCTAGTTAAAATTTAAGAAAGCCTAGCGATATGAAAGTCGGCACCAATATTTAAAACGTAATTGCAACGAAAATTTTCTTAGGAATTTTTCAAAAAAATTAATATATGATGTGAAACTGTGTTAGAAATTTCATATTAAAAAATGGGGAGGCTTAGCAGTTCCATTTTTGAGGTAGAAAAGTACGAAGTATGTGATTCGATAAAATTCTGAAAGAATAGAAAGTATGCACGTGTACAGATATAACACATCTATGCGTGTCTCTACGTAAGGCGCGGGACTAGTTTTACAAAAAAGTTACTTCCACGCCTTCGTGTGACGCGCGTCGCGAGCGATTGTGCTAGAAGAAATACCTTAAAAAAACAACGTGTTACATATTACATGTAATTTTATTAATTTTATCAACAAGTACAAAATATTTGTTAATGCATTATTTAATAAAATTCTCTTAAAAAATGTATAAAAAAAGAGTGTTTGGACGGATTGTTGTAACAGATGTTGTATACAAAGAGATGTTGTATACATGTTATAATGAAGGACGGATTCAAATTCAATTCCACCGTTGTTTTACCTTATATTATAGATTATATGATACGGAGAGTATGAATTACTTTTATCGCAGAAATACTCCGCATCGTCATTTGTTCCTAAATATGTTCCTTTCAGATACATGCAAAGTATCAACTTATATATAGTTACAATTAAAATATATATAATATATAATTATTTGTTCCATGCACAGTTGAAAAACATTGTTTTTCTAATGAAAAGGAATATCACTAGTTGCAAGAAGCCGACGCTGGAGCAATATCTTTTGCCATTATTCGTCATTTCACTATATGCCATAAACTATGCAAAGATATCATTACGATCAACCAGGAAACATGTATTTTCTCCGCTGCAGACTGAAAGAAAAGAAGCAAATTCCATGTATATAGTCTATATCGCTAATGAAGCTTTTAGAATCAGTATGTGAACTATGACTTACGATAACATAATAATTGCATTTATCTCCTTGACAACAATCAGAACATTTCCAATCTTCATACCATATATATGTGCAATCTCCCATATTAGAATGTTTTATTCTTTCGCATTCTTTTCTAGTTGCACATCTCTTTGAGACATAAAACTGTTTCTTCGCACCTTGTGACCAATATGGTGTACCTATAAACGATGTACGATGTTACAAGGATTTAAATGAATGATTTATATTGAAATGAACCATCGAGTATTGGTTAGTGTAAACATAACCTCAAATGTTGCTCTCAAACGAATTGTCAGCTATGGAAACTTTAAAACTTACTTCCCCATTTAATTTCCGTTAAACACGTGTCTTGACTCTGTTCACAGATTTTTGTACTCTTTAAACATTTTTCTCGATTACCCTCTTGATTGGTACATACATAGCATTCCAGGGCGTGGCCTAAAAACATTCATAAATAAACAAAACTATTCGATGAACAAGTATTTACTTAACATACTAAATGATAAGCAGCACGCGATGAAAAGGGCACAATATAATCCTGTTAATCTCATTGTGGAACAACAAATACACAAATTCAGATGAAAAAAAAATAAAACCACTGCACAATGCGACACTTGTTCAAATCGAATGTAGGAAAAGATCGACGACTGTAACGTTGGTACGAATGATGACGTTGACGCTCCCTATGAAGTTCGAATAATTTTACGGCTACGAATTAAAAGGGAATATGCATCTATTATGCTAAAATAACAATGAAGTACTATTAATTAAACAGTCAAAAGTTCTTTAGCGTTTATCTCGATATTATTTGAGTTTATTCGTTTCTTTGTCGATCTTATTGTGATTGGTAAAAGTGCGAATTAAATCGAACAGCAGAAGAAAGACGTACATCGATAATACAAAAATCGATCACGTCTACAAGAAACATTTCGTGTGCACGTAAGAAGTTCATGCGTGATTTTGTTATTAAAAATAACTAGTACAAATAATATCGATTCGCGCGTTAGAACTCGAGGTATATGCATCAATTTTCTGGTTGACTGGCTTAGGGTCGAATTATATTTGCTCCAATCTCTGATCAATCCAGTACATGGTTCGAAAATATCGTATTGAATTTTTTCAGGTGAATTTGTTGACGTTGACCTACGTAACGATATGGTATAAGAGCAAACGTTAAAATTTCAATCTTCCCAGCCTATGCTATGCTATTAAAAGACATACGTACGTCCAACGATGAATTCTAACAATGAAAAAAACAGAGAACATGATGGAAATGACTTTATACGTAGAGGAATGGATAAAAGATTAAAAACGGAAGAATGTTAGAACGATTTTAGCATAGTAGAGGAGAAACGATATTGATTAAAGAAAGAAGGAAAGAATCAAAGTCGCTATTGAGAAAGCACAAGAAGAAGCGGCGTATAATAGAGAAAAATACGGTAGAAAGTAAGAAAGCGAGGAAGCGAAGCAGCAAGGATGCAGGGGGAAGGTTAGCTAGTGCATTGATACTCCCCTCTCTAAGTACGTAGTCCGAACTCTCCCTCGGGGTTTCGGTGAGGTCGCATGTGCTCGCGGTTCTCGCGGATGTCGAATGTCGATATTCGAGTGCGCGGCGCAGGCTGAGCAGTAGCAGTGTCGAGCCACTGCGCCGAGAATCTAAAATTATCGGCCGGTTCATGAGAGGGGAGGGCAGGCATATGCAGAGGTGGAGAAGGCGAGAGAAAGGAAGGCGGGGAGGTTGACAGAACGATGCAGGAAAAAAGAAAAGAGAGCGAGGAAAAAAGAGAGAAGCAAAAGGATAAGGATGGAGAAAGAATACGTAGCCAAGAAGAACGATGGCAACAAATTCTCATGGAGAACGAAAAGAAGGGAAAAAGGAAGAAAGTCGATCGGAACTAGGAAGATGTAAATCATTATTATGTTTGATGATTATTTTATTCCTTGATAGGAAGGGACGAATCGACGAGAGTAGAAAGAAACATTAGAGTTAGGCTAAAATCCAAATATGAAATGACAAGGGCACAGAATGCAAAAAAAAAGAAAAATGGAAGATGAGAAGGTGGATGATATGAAAAGGAAAATGGAAAGCTGGAATGGAGATGGAAGCTGCGGGTGGGCAATGGCTGGGCATTGGAGAGCATGGCTGGAATGAGGAGGGCGACGAGAGAGGAGTACGGGCGAGGAGAACGGGCACGCGCGCGCGCCGTTTGGCATAGGTAAGAAGAGAGGAAAAACGAAAGGGAAGGGTGGTGAAGCGGGGATCAGATGCAGGCATAGAGAACGGGGTAGCGATGGTCGCGGAGGAGGGTGAGGAGGGAGTGGAGGTGGAGAAGGAGGAGGTGAAACGTTGTGGTGGTGGTGGCAAGCAGGCAGCGGCGGCGGCGGCGGCGGCGGCGGCGGCGGTGGTGGCGGTGACGGCGTTGGCAGCGAGCGAGGGCAGAGTCGTTGACGGTGACCGTCGGTCTCGACACGAGTTACCGTGACAAGTGCATTACTTATCGCACGTCGAGCGAGTACACATTGGACGCGCACGTCGAGCATTTCGACAACCGCGCAAACAAACGGCTTTTTCTCTTTCCCCGCTCCTCCGGTTTTCGTCTCTTTCTTCTCGACCGTACTCTTTCCCGACTTGTCCTCCCTTTCCCTGAACGTTTCCCCGAGCATTCCTGTGGTTGTTGGCTCTCGCTCGGATAGCTTACTCTTCCCCAGCAAGGGTCGATTCGTATACGCGCGTGCATCTTCCGACTGACGTGTGACAGTCGAGGAAAAGCTGCCGCAGCTCCATACATCAAGGGAAGAGTGGCCTGAAAGTGTGCGAGCCACGATCAAACTTTCACAGATTTTTGCTCCGATCATTATCTAGGGGAATCGATTAGTTGACTGCACGATGGCGGACGATCAGGAAGCAAACAACACGTGTGAGGATTCCCTTGGGCCCGGCGACGCGAACACTGCATTCGCCAAAAAAATTAGGGGACGAAAAGGAGCTCTGAAGAAGAAGAATGTCTACGTCGTCAAAAATCATAGCTTCATGCCGCGCTTCTTCAAGCAACCGACCTTCTGTAGTCATTGCAAGGACTTTATATGGTGAGTCCTTTAAATCGTCTTTTTCTTTATCTCGCGTTCCATCCTTCTCTCGCGATGTTCTCTGTCCTTACATCACCGCTCCACTTTTGTCTTCCCGCTCCTCTCCTTCTATCGATTCTTCTTTTCGCAATCGAATTTAATCTACGTACAATCGAATATCTGTCGCGTCTCGAGTTCCATTTGGAACGCGCGATCGTCTCTATTTTTCTCGTCTTTTTTTCCATCCTTCTCCTCTTTCCCTTTCTCTCTTTTTCTCCCTCGCTTTCTCTTTCTTTCTGTTTCTGTCCTCGATGATACATAAATCCAGTGGCCGGTAGCTGCCGGTAGAGTAACTCGAGCAACGGTTAAACGGTCCGGCCTTGAGAATACTCGCGCTTCGTCTAAATTAGAAACGACGACCGAATGAGAGATCAATTTGAGCGCGGGATTTTTGAACGATTTTAAGCAATCCAGCATCCACGAAACGAGTCCTGCTTTTTCTCTTTTAAGCTCTATCGATTATGGGACATCCAATAATTACGCTTATATTTTCCGTTGGTAAGATCGAACAAAGTAGAATGACATCGAATATATATAATGTTCACTTTTCGAATTCATTAATTCAGGGATCGATTCTGAAGTCTGAAAATCGAGTTTATTGTAACAATACTTGAATAAAATACAAAGGTGAAAAACAATTAATAATAATTAATAACAATAAATAATAATGAATAACAAAGCTTTGTACAAGGTCTGCTTGAAAATCGAGATTCGACTTTCCACGTCCTAAACTACCACTCTTCCTTTATCTATCTTCAATACTCTAAATAATAAATTCTCTCTTACGATCTTGTCTGTTTCTAACGCTCGAAATCCTTCTTCTCTAATCGTCCGTCTGTGAAATCACTGTTTGGCAAATTGATTGTCCGTAACAATAAATAAGGTCGCACTGCCCGTTAAACAGAGAAAGTCCCTTTGTTTATCCGCGTTTGAACTCTTAGGGAGATTACATATATGCGTCGGAAAGCAAAAACAATCGGTAATCGAAGCGATGACAAATCTTTGACTGACGATATTTCGTATTTGCATAAGAAATATCGGATCGCAATTGTCCGATCTTCTCCATATATTTTATACAATTTGGCGTACGATAGACAATGATACGTAATTAATTCTTTGTAAAGCGTCAGGTAAAAGAAGTTTACGGCATGGCATAACCCGGATGATATCTAACGAGTAACATTTACGTGCAGTTGAAACGGTTACAGGCATTGACGCACAATAGCGAGCGACCCAGTAACCAAACTAACTTGTTTCGCCGACATCGATTTTGCCGTTGAGAACGGACGCAACAGACGTTTCCGATCCAATTCTTCCACACCTTTTGTTGTTGCCTTCTTGCGGAAAAAGAAACGCGAAATGATCGAGAAGTCGTCCCGGTATCTTAGTTAGACTATCCCAACGGTTCTCTTTGTTCCTTCATGATGCTCCTATGCTTGTGCTTTCTTTCACTTTGATTCGGTTAAAAACATCGACGACGAATAATTCGGTTAAATTGTGTCGAATATGGTTAACCGTGATCCTGCCCGTGATTCTTTTCGATCGACCGCGACGATCCGGTATTGGACGCGATCCGATCCGATCCGATCCGATCCAATTGAATCCAAGCCGATCTGATTCGATCCGGTCGTGTATAACCGGAATGTACGAGTCTACTTGCTCGCCAGTGTTTGCTCTCATTTACGATCGACACTTGGATGTAACGTTCCGCCACCTTTTCTTCTCACGCTCGTTCGAACCTTGAACGATTGTCTTTCAAATATACGTCAACCGCATTTTTATTATGCAATATGAAGTTCAAATAAAGAAAGCCAAAAGCGATAACGTTGTTATTGTTATTATTATTATGTATCACTCTATCCATACAGAATAGTGTTTGGGTGTGACAATTGCATTTAACAGACAGTTTAAATCTCAACTTAACTCTAAAACCTTAAACTTAAGTACAACGTATTACCATACCTTATCTGATCATATACAAAAGCAATGTATTTTTACGAGCTTCTTTCGAAGAAAATAACAGATCATTTCTCGGATTTCGTTACCTAATAATGGAAGTCAAGCGTCTTTCAAGAGGATTGACGAACCTACTCACGGTTGACCGCAAGATTTATTTCACTGGCTTCTGTCTATTCGCGAATCACGTGTTGCGATTGCAAGTCCTAACGTATTTAAAGCTATAAGTCGTTATCGAGTTGTGTGGTTTCGCGTGACGAACTTGCATTATCCGTCAGGAACGGTGAACACAAGCTCGCCATTCATTTCTAATTACATACTTAGGTGTTCTTTGCCACACCGCCACACCGACTATACCGACTGATTTTATTTACGCGAAGCGATAACGCTGCACTCTTTTCTTGTTCAATTGCTACATGCTAACGAGAAGATAGAAGGATGAAGAAGAGAATGTGCCTCTTGTCGAGGAATCGGTTGCACAACGAGCAATGGTTGCGCGTCGATATACATATACATACACACGTATATGGCGATAGAGATGACGAATCACATACCAAACGATGCATTTGAGTTTCGTGAACCTTGAGATCGAGATGACGAAGCCAATCGACGACGATTCATCTTCGACTCTGTGCAATCTTCATCCACGGAAGAATAATCCGCACGATTCTAACGGAATATCGTAGATCGTAGGCATTGTTGCGTATTCATCTATACATAGAAAAAAAAAAAAAAAAAAAGATAGGTCGTACGATGCTAAAGAGGGTCAACAACGACCAAAAGACTTCCACTCGTTAAACAAAGGGATTGGCCCGTTCCCTTTGGATAAACATCGACTTGTCGATTTACAACCAATTGCTCGGAAGTATCTGCTTCCGACGTGGCTTGCTTCTGACAGGCCGATAAGTATACGATCGAGTTCAATGAAAAGGAAGCAAACGCGTTAGTTCCGTTGTCGAATTTCGAAAATTTCACCGCCAATGGTTATAACGCGGATTCTAATCTCATCTCCTTTTATTAAACAGTCGAGCGAAAATTGATCTCTGATTCGAAAAATCGCGTCTAACAAATAGGCAGAAATATTAAGTTTGTCGTACGTTACTTTAAAGTTTAATGCTTTCGGCTTATCGATCGCATTGCATTGTAACGAAAGGAGAACAGCCTGTGTCTACCTCGTCGGAATTCTCAAGCAACGCGACTATTATTTTTGGATCGTTGAAAACGCTTTTTATTTTAGAGATCAGTTACTTTTCAGGTCTAGAAAACTGGTTACCGAGTTTACGTAGAAAAGACACCTAACAGTTGGATCGTGAAAAAATTGAATACGCGTTCAAACGGGAAAGTTTCTTTTACTTTTAGCGTACTCATTTTGTTCGTTTCTGCTTGCGTGTGCCTTTCGCTTAAACTCGTGTGTTTCTTGTTTCGCGCGAGAAGGACGAACAAATATCTTGCACGCAGAAAGATGCACTCTTGCATCACTCAGAGTGATTTTCGTCACTGGGTATCTTATCAGGTAATTTCTTTAAGCTCCTCAAACGATGTCCGTGTGTCCCCCTTTCGCCAATTGATACTTTATCGATTTTAGACGCTTCCGCTTAGCGAATCAACAGACTATCTGACTGATTGGCTTTTTTTCGTATCAATTGTACCGTTTTACGATGTCGTATCGCTGAATACCTACGTAGTCGTCGATTAGACTGCACACGCCTGGTGCGGGGTTGTCTTATGGTACGTTTCGTATTTCGCGAAAATCCGAATACGACGTGCCGGTAAATGAACGTTACCAGCGTTGCTACCAAATGAACGTTCCGATTTATTCGTATGTTAGTTCACTCGTATTTGAGATTCGATGGAATATCAGGACACGGATTCCGACAATCCTGGCCATTCCTCGGAAATTCATGAGAATCCTGTCGCGTTGATCGTATCGGTGTGCCGCACACGCGCGTTGTGTCTACATACCTATCCAGTAGCTTTGAACTTCCATTTAATCATGATTTTATGGAATCATGCTTGAAACGTATTCGAAGCTTGTTCATTTTGTCAACGAGTTGGCCGGGTCGTGTCGCGTAGCGTCAGTTAAAACGGAACGCGAAAAATAGAAAATTCTCTTTGAGAATTCTCGTAGGAGACTGGTCGCTACGATTTACCAACAATATTTTTCGCCGCCATCTATTTCACCGCGTTCGGAGGAATTCTGTAAGCACTGGAATCTAAAAAAGCACGTTCCGTGAAAGCGAGCGTGCTCTGGCCGAAGGCCAGCGCCTGTGAGCTGCCTGTTGAATTTTGCATCGAACGTTAAGGATCTCGCTCTGAATCTCTCGTGCATCGTTCGCAATACCAATCGATTCAGAAGAATTCATACTTTCTTGCAAATAAGACGTACAGAATCAGCGGACAAGCGTGTCAAGAACAATCGCGTCTTTGACAAACGACCGATCGCTATCCGCCGCTAAACTAAGCATCGCGACTACACCCGTTTGTCGTTGTGCAAAGGTTTCGTTGCGAAAAAGTACTCGCGATATCTATTTCGGACTAATAAATTCGGGATGAAAGGTGAGAGACGAGGGTATGTGCTCGTAAACGCGAGTATGCTCGACGCTTCGTTTGGGAATTTTTAGCGGTCCGTTGCGGTTCATTGCGGTCCATGCGGGGGAAGAGTGAGGCCAGGGAGGCTAGAAAATCGATGGGAACCGAGCGAACCCAATTAGCTTAGAACAAAAGGCTTTCGATGGATTCTCGCCTGGATCGGTAAGGTCGTCGTGAGTCTCGATGAGCCCAGGAAACCCGTCACGGTCCAAGAAGCACCTGCGGGTTAAGCGAATATACATAGATGCGATATCGCGATCGATTACCTTTTCTCGAGGAAAGATTATAAAACCTTACGTTTGTACGATTCCTTCGACAATTGCCAATATGTACATTCATTGGCAATTTTCCGACCGAGCTTGCTTCTTATCGGTCCTTCCTTGTCATTAGACATATTTGTATGATCATTTGCATATTAGACACGCGTCGGTGTATTTGTGCGCTTTTAAATTTCCCATAAATGCGTAAAAATCCGTCCATTATATCATCAGCTTTACTATCCTTCCCCTTGCTACCGGGACCTCGATTGATCGTATCCTCCGGTCAAAGTGGAAAATCGTATTCGAAACACGGTGAATTTTCATCGCGCGTTCCTCCTCTTTCACCGGATAGTCAGCAGGACGGAACTAACTCGTTCCCTCTCCACCCTCCCCCCTCTCTCTCTCTCTTTTTCTCCCTCTATCTTTCATCCAGCTAACCCATATCGGCTTTCGCTTGAATATCCAGCTGATTCAACTAAAAAAATCGACAGCGTTGTGCCGAGCGATGTTGTTTGTTCGTTTGGGACGAAACGAGCGTCAAGCCAAACTCCTGCAACGATAGCTGGTTAAAAGATTAACAATATTTGGCGATCGTGTGTCGGAAGGTAGAGACTATCGGGTAGAATATGGTGGCCGCCGGTGTGGTGCTCCCTTCCGGCTCCGTTACAGTGGTACACGAGTAGCGGATAGCCAAACCAGTCGACTAAATCGACCTTAATTTTCCAAAGGGCGGCTACTGACGATGTATCCCGCATCGAAAATAGAACCGATCTACTTGTTATTCCAGTTATAGTAACTTCCACGACATAGGCATATATATCGTGCGTGTATACAATATATATACGCATACGTATATGTACATCAAGTGTACGTATATGAAGTAGCAACGCTGATTGATGCGGTGACACTTAGGACGCTACGCAGCGTTCTATTTTTTCTTAATAGGGATTCATTCCCGGACAAGATGTGCACGTTTCTCGATACGGCCAGCTTTAACGTATAACGGATTTTACGACCGTAGCTTTAACGTGCGAAATCCAGCTTCTTTTATACTGTTCGGCGTACCTGCAGATCCACCGAGCGAATAAACTCTCATTTCTTACCGCGTATAAGCGATTTAAGCTTGTCGTTTACCTCGTGGCACGGCATCGGGCCAGTTGTCCATGCATTCATCGCATTTGCCGCACGCCTTATCGACATCGATACGAGACACTATGAAAAGGAATATACGAGATTTAACGCTAGAACTACCGACAGTTAACGCGAAGCTATTTCTACCAAAACCAGTGAAAATGACTGGTCTTTAAAAGATACCTAATGATAGAATATTTTTATATTTATCGATTGATTACTTTCTTACAGAAGCAATTCAATGTTATGTAGTACATCTTTGGTATCATTAATCCATCTAGGACCATGATTCTTAAACGAGGATTGACACATTTATAAAATTGTAGGAGCAGTCGTTTTCATCTAGCGATCTAGCGATCGACCTGGAATTTTCTTGATAACTGATATCGTCGTATCGAGGGATACGCGGTAAAAATTTTCAAAACGTGTGGCAAGTTGCAGAAAACGAGGAAACTGGTTAAATTGGGTTTCGATAAACGGATCGCAGCACCCTTTTACACTTCGACAAGTACCAGTCATTTTGACTGCTGTTGGTATAAGTAGCCTCGATACGAAATTATTTTCAGTTTGAATACATAAAAGACAAAATAAAATTCATTGTATTATTCTTTTAGTTATCGTTGCGAAAGTTATTACACCATTGCGGGAAGAAAATATAACACGAAGTAGGAATTTTAAAATAAAATCGTAAAACCAGTCGATTTGACTGGTAGTGGTAGTTCTAGTGTCGATATCGAAGGGAAAGACAGGGAAGGGAAGCACAAAGAAGAAAAGAAGGAAGAAAAGAAAGGAAAGAACTTAGGGTTGTTCGATTTTAAGACGCCGTTAGATATAACTGTATATCGTTTATTCGCAAACTAACGCGAAGGGATCTGTATTATTCCGATAAAGTAAACAAAGATTAATAAGACGGCGTGGAAAACGCAATTACGAAGAAAGGACACGGTTCTGAAATACGAAACGCGACTGTATAAGCGTTTACGTCGATGTTGGTTCGATGCCGTTCATGTGCCCTGCTGTTAAGTGAGCGATAGCCTTTAAGCTTCGAAGAAATGTAGGCTAATCTGGGATTTGTATCGATTTTTCTTCTTTCTTCCTTTTCCTTATTCCTTTCTTTTCGTATTCCACGTGTCCTTTCTGAACATCTTCTTGTGTTTCGCATACTTTCCAGTTATAATCCCTGATCCCTTCGTGAAAGTGGATAAAACAGAGCAACTTGCCGCTATCTTTTTCTTTTTCGCTACCGTACGAGTTTCATTCTCGCGTTTGATCTCGCATTATCCTTTCGGTCGACCTGTCCTCGTCGCTTATCGTACGTAAGGTCGTTACGCTTTACGATCCGCCAATGATTCGCCCTTTGTTCATTATCTTCGGTTCGAACGACGCCTTTGAAACTGCGAATACGCGAATTCCGTTTGATCGCCGGCAATACGATACGCGTAATCGGAAGCTACGCGCACCCAAGTCTAGTCGTCTTGAATCGAAACCTTATTGGTATAACAGCGAAGCCTTGAAATCGAACGATTTGCTCGTTAAAGCTGTATTAATCATTCACGGACCAGTATAGATGGTTAAGGCGGGTTACATCATTGGTAAATAAATGCTATATCGGAAATGTACTTTGGATCGTCTCCCAAGATCCAACAAGTTCTCTTTCCTAGACACGCACTCGCCCTGTTTAAGTTCAAGCTTCGGCTAATATCGAGAGCTTGTTTACGTTGTTCGGCCAAGGTTTTAATATACGCGGTATAACGATTCGATAAAGTAGAATTCGTATCCTTCCTCGTTTCATTGAAATCGCCGATAATCGGGACAAAAAATCTACTTTGAACGTTTATCGAAAGGTTTTTATACAGGCACTTTCTTATTTAACGTAGTAAAAGTGTACAGAGAGAAGAGCTCGTTCGCACTTTGCTTTTGACAAGCCACCGAACGAAATGGATGCTGTTTCAATTGATCGAACATACAGACCTCGAACGCGTTTCCCCATGCAGCACGAGACTCGTCAGTCTGTCGTACTACAAATAGTTGTCAGGTGCTTTGTTAGTCAGAAATAACAACTACAACAACAAGAACAACAACAACAAGAACAACAACAACAACAACAACAACAACAACAACTGGAACAACAGAGAACGATGGAGCGTTCGATGGAAAAATTAATTTCACGACGAAAACTTTTGTTTCAGGGGCTTTGGAAAGCAAGGATACCAATGTCAAGGTAAGAACGTCTGAGGCTTCGACGCGATCGACCTCTTGTTCAGCCACAATTCGTCCCATGGAACAACTTTGGCTCCATTTTGCCGCTTGTGTTTCAGTCTGCAGTTTCGTCGTTCATAAACGATGTCACGAATACGTGACTTTCACGTGCCCTGGCGCCGACAAAGGAGCTGACTCGGACGTGAGTATCGACGAATTGCATATCTCGTTACACACGATTCTTTTCGTTTATTATTCTTCTTTCTCGAAGCAGTTTTATCGCGCCTTTCTCTCTTTCGTCCGAAGCCAAGGACGTTCTAAACGCGCTTCGTTTCGAGAAAAAAAAAAAAAGAAAAGAAAAGAAAAGAAAAATGTTACAGTCGCGATTTTCACGCGATTCGATTAGCTCGCATACCCCGCAGTGTGTTATCTGAACTGCGTATACGATTCATGTGATCGGAGTGAATTTCAAGAATAGCGGAATACGGAAATTCTGCGAGCAAAGAAATGCGCGTGTGTTGCACACGGGTGTCCACCACGGACTATTGTATTACGCCGAGACAGCTTGCAATTACGTTCTCTATTTCTTTTTCTCTTTCTCTCTCTCTCTCTCTCTTATAACTCTAGCTCGCTCACAATCTCTGTCGTCTAAATACGTGTTAATTAATAGCAGCAACAGCGTTAAACACGCGTAGAGGGCCGAGCATATTGGTAGCCGTTGCGAAAAGTGGCGACCGGTTAAGGAAGGTCGTTGTCGGATCGATATCGAGGTCGAGCTTTCCGTCGACCAAACGCGCGCGGATCGTATTTTTACAGTGTAATCGATTCAATGGATTCCGTATTTTATCAGCTAATGAAATTCGTTCTATCGAACAGAACTCGTGTTACCTAAACTTACGTATATCTAATAATAATAAGATAAAAGAAAGAAAGAAGGAAAGAAAGAAAGAAATACGTGTTTTGCGTTACACGTTGGTAGAAACTGTAGATGAGTTTATCTCGCGTTTAAACACGTAGGCCGATGTAATTTGAAGAAATGGACCAGAACGTAATTGCTTGCGCGTGTCGAGAAGGAGAGGAAGAAAGAGAGAAGGGTAACGAGCTAAAACGAATCGTCTAATTAGCCAATAAATAAAGCGGTAACGCGACAATTAAAAGAACAAGGATGATCCTCGGCTGGAGCAAATAGGGAAAGGACACCCGGGGCTAAGAGCTATATATTTCTCCACGTTTTCTCGCACCGCGCACGATTGGCCTAAGCGTTTACTGCGCTTCGTTTAACCACGCTTGTAACACGGAATAATTATGCGGACGACTATAAGGAAATTCGTTGGCCCGGATCGTCTAAACGGGAACAACGCTCCCGACTCGTTGCGAGATCGCAACAAGCGAATCGGAAAATTCACCGCTTCCATCATCCTGCTGCGACGCCTTCGATGGTAACCTGTCGAAGGACCGACGAGTCGCGAACGTTTTTCCAATCACTGCGGAAGGAAATGGTTTTTATTTACATTTGGGTATTCGACTAAAACGATCAATGTCCTAGCGTCTTCCTTGGCCCTGGTGCTGATTTCCTTGTGCTTCTGTGCTTCGAAGATGACTCTTTCTCGATACCCCTAATCCCTATACGACCTTGCAGATCGAATTACGGCACAATTTCCCTGAAGGCGATATCTTTGCTAGCCAAGGAAAACGTACGGTTGATCGATCGATCGGAAACTAGATTTCAAAATTGGCTGCGTTTTGACGTCGGTTAACTGACACGTCCGTAGCACGTAGCGGTTACGAGTAACGAGTCATGCCACGGAGAGTAATAATCGAGTTGGCGCTTTCGTAGTTTGAAAGCGTAGCATAACTTAGAGAACTTAATGGACCACAGCGCGGAGGACACAGTGCCGCCTCGTGATAACACGTCACACGGAACCGTGGTATCGCTTGTTCGTTTCAGCTGCGAAACTGGCTCGTTTCGCGGTTACCGCTGCCACCGATTCCGATGCTGCTCCACGCGACGGCTAGACGACCCGTTTCTAACTTGGACCAACGTACATAGCACCGGTTTATTTCGAACGACGTGCTACACGCCTCTGTCACTAGCGAGCGCGTGCAAGCTTCGTGGAATGGAAATAAGCGCTGGAACAGATGTTTCGAAACGAACGTGTCGCTGTCACGTGATCGTTCTCCTCGATATCATTGCAATTACGTCCCCGTGCAAGGCCGGGCAACGCGTTTATTCGCTTATCAGGGAAATCGATCGCCACCGATATGTGTTATATCCTTTCTATTCGATCTCGATCCTGATTTCCATTCCGATCCCGATTACGATCCCGGTTGCAATCCCGATCACGATCATGATCCCTACGCCATGACCCGAGAGTCTGCGTGTGTGTGCACGGTGTAATGGTGTAATAACGCAGGACACGCGGACGAAGCACCAATTCAAGCAACACACCTACAACAGCCCCACCTTCTGTGACCACTGCGGTAGTCTTCTCTATGGTGTCATCCACCAGGGCATGAAGTGCCAAGGTATCATATTAAAAACGAAAAGAAAAAAAAAAGAATGGAAAGAAAAAACGAGAACACGCAACCAGTCACACGCACACAGACACACGAAAAGAAAAAGGACACAGACACTATCGCACTTTATACTGACCGTACATTTTGTCTATGGTCCACCGTTTGTTCGTGGTGTTGCTTTATCTTCGTCTTGTTTCCTCTAATCTTCTTCGTGTCTTCTGATCTTCTACTTTTTCTTCTTTTTCTTCTACTCTCTCATTTTACTTTCCCTCTTCTTCTTCTTCTTCTTCTTCTACTACTACTGCCACTGTTTCTTCTTCTTATTCCTCATCCCGATGTTCGTACTTTGTAAATATTCTTTCGCAAAGCTTATCTCTCCCGCGCAAGAGTTTAACATATTCGTGCGTACGTAGCAGCCTGAACGCTCGCGAATTTCACAGAACAAGTTATCGTCGATGCGCGATGTACACCGTCTTCGATCAGTTTTCTCGATTACGCGCGAATTAATTTCTCGTCGGTCTTTCCTGTTTCGGATTTTACGATTCGCGGCAAGCTCTCACGTGGCAATCCTTGCGCGCACAACTTGATCGCTATTTGCGCCTTCGAACGGCTACGTATTCGTTGACACTCTCGTATCCGCGTACGTTTATCTCTATGTGCGCACAGAAACGTGTACCTATTTACTTTTCACGGGACGGGGATAAAGAAGCGAAGAGAAGAATAGAAGAGAGACAGCGAGATACAGAAGAAAAGAAATGGAAAGCTAGGGGAGAGAGATACACGATGTACATATGTAACAGAGGATACGATTCGACTTTGGTTTACTTTTCTGTCCGCTTCTTTCTTTCCAGTTTCCGCTCTCTGTTTCCCTCGCTCCTTCGCTCTCCTTGCGATCGTCGTGGTGACCGATCTGGCGATGGGACAGAAATCGGTTTAACAAAATCTCATCAGACTCGTTTCGTTAACGCGCAACCGGGAAACTATGAAAATATGGAAACGTGGAAACGTCGTAGGTACATACCCATCGCTGGACGAATCCTGTCTTTTTCACACACGACTTGTCTTTTCTCTTTTGAAATTTAACGTGTGCGCGTGAAACGTTTCCTTCCCACTTACACCTTTAAACCTTTTCACACTTCTCCTCGTTCTACTTTTCACGATGTGTGTGTGTGCACAGACTTTGATGTTCGTATACATATGTATAATAGTTACACGCAATATTTAGCTTGGCCTTTTAGACGTCGAAGCTTGATATTTGCGTTACTTTGTTACATCTACGATCTTCTCTCATAGTTGTCGGTGTTTCTCGAGATAGGCAAAATTGTGAATTCGAGGATGACGCGACGATTTTGAATGCACGAAGATCGCAAAGAACGCGCGATAGAAATAGCGGAAAGTAATAGTTTCGGAGCCGGCCGCCGCGCCAGGTTGCTCGTAAAATTTCGAGTAGAATCGGATAGTAGCCAGCAGCGAGAAAGAACCAACGATAATATTAATTATGGTTTAGACGATAGAAAGGGAACGCGTGATTTCCATCATACTGTGAATAACATCTTCGACTCTAAGCTTCTTCCGAATAAAGGCGATCTTCGATCCTGTACAATATTATACATATGATATATTACATTATACTTGTTATATTTTTGTAAATAACTCTTCTACTTTGTACAGATTGTCTATGCATTCTGTGTCTTTCCGCTTCTACGTGTTTTTTTCGGATAATCTGATGTCCCGCACACTTTATACGTTGATCTATGCCGCATCATGTGTCACCGCAATTCGTTTTCTATAATGTATATATGTGTGATTTCTGTGGCGCGTCTCGGTACCTCTTTTCCCTTACGTCCCTTTCCGCGAGATACACGCGAAATCGGACAAATCGAGATTCCTTTCCACCCCGTGTAATTTCCATTTTTCTACTTTATCGACGAGCCATGTGTAGAAATAACGAGAGGTTTGCGAACGAAAAGTCGGAAGAAGAATTCCAGGCTCCAAGCATAGAGTATAGAACGTGTTTGGCGCCAAGAGAGTAAAAGAGAAAGAGCGTAGTAGGGGGCGGGCTGAATTGGGAGAAGAGCGGCGTGGAAATGAATTAAACGCTCGAGACTACCGGGGTCGGGAGAAAAGCCTGGAAAATCGAGGCAAAGGAGCGGGCCGCGTTAGTGCCCGAAAGACGGCAAAGGCCTACTTCGCTCCTCGCTTCCCTCGCTGTTCCTCTTTCCATCTTTCTCTCCGTTAGCTCGATCCCATCTTACTCACGGGCTAGTCCATTTCAGCTCGTCCTAGCCTCCCTTTCACCCCATCAGCCCGACCGACCAAGCGGCCGCCCACCCTCCTACTGGGATTCTTCCATTTTTTCTTTCTCATTGTACGGAAACTAAGAAGAAAAAGAGACAAATTCAATTTCGCGTAGCAAACCATGACCTTAACTGGGTTCCAAGTGAACGTTACCGAGCGACTAGCTGGTTATCTTTATCGCGACAAGGATTCCTTCCCGACAAATAGGTTTACACTGGTGGGAAACGACATTCCTCCCTTCGCTCGAATTGAAAAAGATGTTAAAACGGCTTTTCCGTAAACCGTCTCCGATTAAATTTGAGATTAAATCGAGAGAGCGGTTGATTCGACCAACCACTGAAACGGACGCAGCAACACCTTTGTACTTTCAATTTCGGCCATCCTTTCTCTTCGTAGACTTTGTTCAGCAGCTTCGACCGGAATCCGAACGCGTCTAATCGTAGCGAAAAGCGAGAACCGGGAAACCATTTTTTTTTTTTTTTTTTGGTCGACGTTTTTTTGGTAACGAGCAAGTTGGTCGATGAAACGATCGCTGAATTAGCTTCGAGCGACTAAATTGGTAAACGCGATACAGCAGTTTCGGTCGAGCTATCGGTAGAGACGAAGTAGCGAGGATTCGGCTGGTATCGCTCGGAATCAGAGCATCAGATCACAATGAAGGACCGGGCTTTCCCGGGCCGCTATTTCTTGTTCCCAGATGAGCACCGCACACAAATGGGAGGTTTTCACGTACCTGACGCCAACCTTCTGCGACCACTGCGGCTCGATGCTTCACGGTATCGCGCATCAGGGACTTAAATGTTCAGGTAGTTAACAAACATTCAAATCAAACAAACTCAGTCCGCAATACATTCCACGAAGCGGCTAGATTTCGCACTCGTTTATCTCTTCACGTAGTTATCTTCGGTATAACGTACAAGTTCGCATTCGTCTAGATTCGAGTAGAAACAGCTGCTACCGGCATATCTACCCTCCGTCGCGTCGCTTGTATCGAGCGGCGCGCCTCTCAATATAATAAACTATGAAAACGCGTTGCGCTGTCTCTCTCTCGGATCCAGCTGGACCGCGATACCCATATTACAAACTGTGCGATCAATTTTTCAAATCCGTTCTCGATTCTCGATTCAACGATTCAACCCGAAGAGAGTAGGTACGACGCCCCTCCGTACGTACTTACCTTCTGCGACGAGAAGTCGATCGAATAAATTCCCTCGATTACCACGTAAATGTGCGAAATAACGCAATACTCGATAGAGCTTCGCTTCTGCGTCTCACTTTCAGTATCCTTATATTCCCCGATCTTATCCAACTACCATCTCTCCGACCTCGAAATCGCAGTTTAAGAAAACTCTCACTCGTCAGTGATCGCTAACTGCATCTACGATTCAAACGTATCCTTTTCTACGTTTCTTTCGCTGTTCTCGACTCGACTTTGGAAACCTCGGCAATTTCCATCCTTGCTCCCGTTCATGTTAATTTCTAAGACAAGAGAAACGTTAGGAAGGTTATTCCCGTGCATGACAAACGTTCTGCGTTCCCACCGTATTTTCCTCGTCGCTGTCATCATCGTGCACCTGTTCGATGCTATCTTTCCTTTCCTGCCTCATCTTCGTTGACGTCATCGTCGTCATCATAGTCCGTTGTTGTTCTCGTTTCCGTTCAGCTCTTCCAATCTTTTGCTATCTCATTCTTCGATCACGATATTTTTCGAGCAGACCGATTGGTCGGTTCGCTCTCAGAACCTTCTTCGTTTCTTCCAACAACCTGCATCCTCGATTTACTTCTCAATTTCTCATAAATCCTTCTGTGTATATCGGACGTATCGAACTCGTTACATCGATATATCTACATATCATATACATGTACGTAGATAAGTCGCGTTTTCAAGCGATTTTTAAACTGTCTCGCGTGGATCGTGTACGTGGCTCGTAAGATCTTCGAGGATCTTCGACCTCTGCTCTGAAACGTCCGTATCCAACGTTTACGATGTTCACGACGTTGGTAGGTACGAATAATTTTCTTATCCTTGGAATATCGTTATCCGTATCTCTCCCTGTTTGTTAAGAAGGAACGCTATCCCGTTCTGCTCGTATCTTCGTTCGATGATTGTCGGTGATACTGCCCCCCCTCATTCGCTGCGAAACGTTACCCGTTCCGTTTAAAGTGGAAGATGGGAACACCTTGCACTTGGTTGTTTGCCTATTAGCTCCTCGCTTGCTTACCCCGTTGCTCTTTTTGCCACATCCTATCGCACAGTTAGGCGAGCTCACCGCCTCCTATACATATACATACATCTATATAAAATACCTTAACAACAGTGTACGTACGGTATTTGTTCGCGATCTTTATACATAGATATTGTATATACGGTACATAATTGTTACACGATTGTACATACGATGCATGCTCGTAATTATCATAATACGTATACGTAGATTTGTCCTTTGCTCATTAGCGAGTAAACATGAACGCAACACCTACCCTTCTTCGTTGATTATGCCACCCTTTGATTGCATATTATTATTTTCAGATCATGCATACCATTCATACGTGTCAACTGCGATATTAGATTTTCCAATATACTATTATATGTATATACAGATACATATGTACATACGTATCTATGTATGTGTACTCGCGTGTGTCAAAACTTCCCTTCGTATCCTTCGATGGAATTTCGTTAAATGGTAACACTTTGTTCTCTTCTGGTTTCTCTGTGATGCTTGGTATGCGCACGGGAGAACATATCTATGTACATATGTTTCACGATCGCTGTCTTTTCTTTCCTTTACGAGCTATCGATACCGATGCGTACGCGTAGATATCGATTTCCAACGATAATTACCCGTTCGATATAGATCTTGTATATATTATGCCAGATCACGTGGTTTGTCATAGTGGCAGCTTCTCGTTGTATTCCACTTCTCGCAGTCAGAATTACGAGGTGTTATCGACCGATCGATGCGCGGATCGCGCGAGAAGAAAATCTCGTAAACGAAACGAAAGAGAAATAGCGAACGAAGAAATGGCTGTAACTGCGTTTACCAGCAGTCGATAATGTCCTCGTAATTCGTGCAAACTCCCTTTGTATTACGATTTATGCACGAACTTCCGTCGATCGAGCATGTCATTCGGACGGTTGTTCGTTTAAGTTCCGCGCGTGTGCACTTTCGACTGCAGCCGCGATCGCGCGTCTCGAATCGTTTTTCCATCGAGGAAAAATGAGAAAAACGGACCGAACCAGCTTCGATCGCGTGTAGCGTTCGGGTAGCGTAAACGATACGACAATTTAGAAAAATGAACGAACGAAAAAGACAGAGAGAAGGAGACGGTCGACAGCTGCAGTTTCGATGGCTAATGAAACGCGTAATGAACCGCGCCCCTATTCTGCATCCTGCTGCTCGAACCAAGACTTTCAGACAAAATATGCCGAGAAACCGTACGAAAGAAAAGAAGTAAATGAGTAATACGAAAAAGAAAAGAAAAAAAAAAAACACAGAAAATATACGAGATTACCGGTCTGGCTGCAACGTAAACGTGCCAGCGAGTATCGGACAACGATTATAATCGATCATGATCTAATAACGTAGCATGCGACATGAACGTACACAAGAGATGCGAGGAGAGCGTGCCGAATCTTTGCGGATGCGATCACACCGAGAGACGTGGTCGTATGTTGTTGCACATCTCATGTTCCGGAAACAAGCTCACCGTCGAAGGTACGTTTACCTTCCGCTTTGCTGCTCTCGATTTTCCCTACGACGATTGCCCTCTTCGTTGTACGAGTGAACAACGGAGAATAAAAGAGAAACGATTTGCAAACGTAACGTGCCATGTATCTTTCATATTTTATAATTATTTTTTCTACAACCGAAAGGAAACTTGTCTCCAGTTTAACCCCTCCCCGTGCCATTTAGTTCGGCGAAACTCGGGCCCAATCGGTAGACATCGACGCGCGCTGAACGGACTAATGCTCGTAAACAGTCGCAACACGAACCGAAATGTAGATGTATCAGACTCGCGATATTTATGTTTGGCCCAAGTATCTGGTCGCGAGTCAGACTCGCCGAAGTACGGGGAGGGGTTAAGGGGGCGCCCTGAATTAGAATATTCTAAAACAGCGTTTTTTTGCGATTTTCTTTAGAAGGGAAAGAAAGAAACGAAGTTATTGCATTTTGAGATATGGTTTTGTATATATTTAACGAATACAAAAAAGTTTTTTTAAGGTAAAGAAGAAAATTGTAACAGGTTTCTAAGCCTATTACATGGGCGTCTTGTGGCTGCAGGGCGGGAAAGATGCACCTCGTAATTCTTGATTGAAAGAAAAAACCAAAAAAAGGATTAAGTTATTATATATTTTTTTTCTGGGTGAACTAAACAATGGCAGAAAGAAATGTGAAATTAAAAATTTTGGCGGGGTGAAAAAAATATATACTTTAAGGTGCTATAGCAATTATTTAAATAAACTTTTTGACGAACCTTTTTAGTTTACCCAGAAGAAAAATATATAATAATTTAATCCTTTTTTGGTTTTCTCTTTCAGTCAAGTATTACGAGGTGGATCTTCCACGCCGATTTGCAGTCCATGAAATAGGCTTAGAAATTTGTTATAGTTTCTTTTGTTACTTTAACACGTTGACTGCCACCCGTATTCGGGTGTCACTTATTTGACTACTTGCGAAGGACCGTCGTAGGTATTTGAAAAGATATTCCATAATAATAAAACTGTTGAATTGTTATAAAAGTAATACGAAAATGGTTTATTAAAAAAATTATTTAGCATGTAAAACTTTAAAGCATTCTATACATAGCTGAGGTTGGTCGGGACAATTTGGTCAATAAGTTGTTATTTTCTTCAAATTCTTTTGTGCCTTTGTTCGGTCCATTCGACGTCTTTTATTTGCATGCGCGTCTAATGCTTCTTCCGGAATCATAAGCCTCGTAAAAGCTTTCTTTTTTACTGCTATCTGACTCACTAAGAAATAAGTTTTCAATTTTTCTTTTCGACATTGTAACGAATTAGGGCAGAGATTTTAAGTTATACCGTTCGTTGCTCGGCCAAGATTCAAACTGATTTCGTAGAAAGTGGAGAAATGAGAAACAAATACGAAGGAATGGAAACAAAAGAAACGAGAGGTAAGACCACCGGATGAGCGACTCGCATTATGAAAATATCGATTGGAGCACCGAGCAGAGAACGCTTGGTATTGTTGTACGCGTGGCCTGACGGAGATTTTTTTGAAAACAGGCCTGGCAGTCAACGTGTTAAACAAAATCTTTTTGTATTCGTCAAATATATATAAAAGCATACCTCAAAATTCAATAACTTCATTTCTTTCTTTCCCTTCTAAAAAACAAAAAATCACAAAAAGACGCTGTTTTAAAACATTTTAATTCAGAACACCCCGTTAAAGATAGAAAATATATTTTTCAAAATTATGCGAATTGCAATGGACCAACCATTGCATCGAATGCAAAAGCGTGACTATTCCTGGTGCGCGTATTACGCACGACAATAGTCTTTGTTCGATGCACGTACATAGATTTGCAACTTGAACGCCACAGCTGTGTAGCACGGTTCGCGTATAAAATGGATTTAGTCTTTTTACACCGTCCTGCGATAATTACCATTAAAAATACCCTTGTAATCGATTTATCGATTCTTTCGTCAAACGGCTGGCTCTGCAAGAGATGAAATAGGGCCCCGGAGCGACGCGACGCGACCGACGCAACATCTTTATTATTAGATGATTATTACCGGTCAAATTAAGCTTCTTTCGTCTCAAGGCCGTGATATTAAACGGTCGTTGATTATCGTAAATGAAATTCTACCCTTTCTCCGTTGCTCGTAGAACGGAACAATCGCGTAGGACGGTTGAAAGCGAGAGCGAATACCAAAGCGAGGAATGTAACGAACGCCAGGAAAATTATCGTAAATTTTGACTGCGATTACAGTGAAACAAGGACGAAATCTGATTCCGATGGATCCAAACGGTTTGTCGGATCCCTACGTCAAGCTGAAGTTGATTCCGGATTCGGACAACGTGAAGAAGAAAACGAAAACGATCAAATCCTCGTTGAATCCCGAATGGAACGAGACGATCATTTTGTAAGTGACGGTAAAACTCGTTTCTTCTCGAAACGATTCTCGAGAAATATAGTTTTTAATCTCGACGCGAAGAAGATGTATGTATTGTACGCGAATAGAAGTAAGAACGTAGCTAAAGAACGACCGATTCGATTTTTAGCGATCTGAAACCGGAGGACAAAGACAGACGACTTTTGATCGAAGTTTGGGATTGGGATCGGACGTCGAGGAACGATTTCATGGGTTCGCTGTCGTTCGGGATATCGGAGCTTATCAAAGCGCCTGCCAGCGGATGGTTCAAACTTCTCACGCAAGAAGAAGGAGAATACTACAATGTACCTGTGCCGGAAGAGGGTGTGGATCTTGCCGAGTTGAAGATGAAAGTGCGAGTATGTTTCTTGCTGGCAATGCCGCGACCACGAGCTTGCGAGAAAAAAAGAACAACGAAGCGACATAATAAACGATTATCCTGATTTTTTATCCCGTAGAAAACTTC
The DNA here is from genome assembly GCF_014825855.1 of Bombus pyrosoma. Classification (NCBI taxonomy): domain Eukaryota; kingdom Metazoa; phylum Arthropoda; class Insecta; order Hymenoptera; family Apidae; genus Bombus; species Bombus pyrosoma. Next base: position 2,238,124 of record NC_057780.1, on the reverse strand, counting down.
GGTAACGAGGAAAACGACGGCGACTCAGGACAAGGAAGTGCCGCACAACATGGGCAAGAGCGACTTAATAAGGGCGAGCGATTTCCACTTCCTGATGGTGCTCGGCAAAGGCAGCTTCGGAAAAGTCAGTCGTTCGTTCCGTATACATAGATATTTAAGCAAATAATAATCAATAAAGCGGCAAATGCACGTATGTTTGAACCGCGTCATGTACATTAACACGGGGGTCGTGTTTAAGGTGATGTTGGCGGAAAGGAAAGGAACCGACGAACTATACGCCATCAAGATCTTGAAGAAAGACATCATAATACAGGACGACGACGTAGAATGTACTATGGTCGAAAAACGCGTTTTGGCGTTGTCAAGTAAACCGCCGTTTTTGGTGCAACTACACTCTTGCTTCCAAACCATGGACCGACTGTATTTCGTGATGGAATACGTAAACGGTGGCGACTTGATGTACCAGATACAGCAGTGTGGCAAGTTCAAAGAGCCCGTCGCAGTGTAAGTCCCGATCGTCGAACAAAATCGCGCGCTATTCGCGTGGTAGCGATCGTTCGCGTTAACGACCATACTCTTACCGTTCGTAGATTCTACTCATCCGAAATAGCGATCGGTCTCTTCTTTCTTCATGGCCGAGGTATCGTGTACCGAGATCTGAAGCTGGACAACGTTTTGCTGGATCAAGACGGCCATATCAAGATCGCGGACTTTGGAATGTGCAAAGAAGGTATCAACGGAGACAAGACTACCAAGACGTTCTGCGGAACACCCGATTACATCGCTCCGGAAGTTAGTGTTCCGCTTCTTCCTGACCAAAGCTATCGTAACATATACAGCAAGTATGCTAGTATATATAGTAATATACTATATATACTATACATACATCGCGTATATACGAGGATTCGCGACTCGTATCGATTCGTTTGCTCGTTTATTGCAGATTATATTGTATCAACCGTACGGAAAGTCGGTTGATTGGTGGGCATACGGCGTACTGTTGTACGAAATGTTGGTCGGTCAGCCGCCGTTCGACGGAGAAGACGAAGAGGAACTGTTCGCCGCGATTACGGAGCATAACGTTAGCTACCCAAAGAGCTTATCGAAGGAAGCCAGAGAAATTTGTAAAGCGGTAAGCGTTGCCCCATTAGCCGACGATTTTGTGGTTTAACCGCGATTAAATTATCGATTTCGACCTTGGTTTTTCAGTTCCTCACCAAGAATCCGGTGAAGAGACTCGGTTGCGGATTACGCGGAGAGGAAGACGTCCGCAGTCACGCGTTCTTCCGACGGATCGATTGGGAGAAGATAGAAAATCGAGAGGTGCAACCGCCGTTTAAACCAAAAATCGTGAGTATGTCGCGTACACGCGAAGGCAAACGGTATGAAAGATAAATAACGCGTGAACGTTTGCCCGTAGAAACATCGCAAGGACGTGAGCAACTTTGATAAACAGTTCACCTCGGAGAAGACAGATTTAACGCCCACGGACAAATTATTTATGATGAACCTGGATCAAACGGAGTTTATGGGTTTCTCGTTTCTCAATCCAGAATTCGTGCAACACGTTTAAATCGATAGAATATTTAAGTCACTGGATAGTTTTAATCTCTCCATTTCCTTCGACGTTCATCTTCCGACTCTTTGCTACTCAGGGCTTTCACCGTCATTTCTCCCTTCTCTCTATGTCTCTCTCCCTTCCGTCCTTTTCCTCGCGTCGAATCACTTTCTCTTTTGAATCATTCTCTGTTGCAAATGCAACCCGAAACTTTTCATCTTGTATCTTTGAAATAAAGATCGGGGTAGTCTGAGATGTCTGGTCGCTCGTATCGCGTTAGTATCGTGAAAACTTACAGGACCGGCGTGAATAATGGGTTCGTCGAATCTGAGATCGTAAGAAAAAGAAGGAAAATAAACTACAATCATTCGCTGAGGAAATCATCGTGCTTCCTCTTGCGCTTTTATCAAGAATCGAGGATATTTCCTAATTACGATACTCGTTCTTCTCTCCCCTTTCCCTTCCCTATGTACGTTATCGTTATACGTTTACTTCGGTATGTTCTACTGTTGCCTTCCGGAATACACATACACAAACACAGAAATAATACACGCATTTATATATATGAACGATGCATACCGAACAAACGAATTATATTCTTACCGTCATATTATCATGGTTATTATTATATAGATAATCTTATAAAAATAGTCTGAAATTGTTAACGTTATACGTATTAAATTTCCATCCGCGTTTCGTTAACGTTAGATACACTTTTCGTCTCTATGATCGTTACAAGTAGTTAAAGTACGTCTACGCATAGTATTCGAATGTTCTCATGCACCGGTTTTATCTCCCATTGAAATTGAAATTTCCTAGCGTTATAAATATTCGATTCATATTCTCGTTTCGTATATCTGCACTCGTTTACACTAACACCTATACATGCAGGTACATGCTTACATTTATACACATGTGCCGAAGCAGAATTATTACGCGATACAATCATTCTTGTTTCCTACTCTTAATGAATTATATCGTCGGAGCACGAACCTGACGCGTGTTTTCTTACGAATTCTATTAATTCGTTCCCAGGAACGTGCTCGATGACCACCATATCGGTAATAAGACTTACGATCGTAAAACTAATTTCATACCACGCGAGGGTACGCGGTGAATGTCGGTGATGTTGTTACACGGGTTACATATACAACACATGGTTGGAGCTGCTAAAAGATCGACGATGCGTTTAATGATCGCGAAGAGTACACGGTTGTTTTGCCTGTTCGATCGGACGTTGTTCTTGTCTAGTTTATAACCAATGTCCGTCAGATGTTTGCTCCCGTTTCAACGTTCACCGCTCGTTGAACGTTGTCGTTGGTCGAAAGAACGACTCTGCACATCGAGCAACGTGTTCGCCACGTGAATACACCGTTCTAGACAATGAACAGCTGTTCTCGACAGCACACACACCTCGTCTCCTCTGCTTCCTTTCGTTTGTCGATTTCGACTTTGCTCGAGATCATAAAACGAGCAACGCCTCGGTATTCCCTGATGAAACTCTTCTCGTGCCTGAAATCCTCGCTCCAGTGATATACGCCTTTTCTATCGAACTTGTTTCGGCTCGCGTCATCGAGGACGAGAACGATCCGACGTAAAAGAACCGGACGAATATCTCGCGTAGAACGTCGCATGGAACAAGAGCAAATACAGGAATTCGCTGAGAATCGTTCGAGATCGTGAAACGTTCTCCTCCTCGATTTCTCTTTCTCGGTCGGTTAACATGCCGACGCTCGATAGTAGGATTAATTATTACTTGTCGATTAACTGCGCGTAATTGTCGTAGATAGATAGATATACACACACATATGCATGCGCGCACACGCGCGTAAACACACATACACAGAGTTGACTGACTCGTTAACTTGAACGGACATCCCTTTTTTCCTTTTTCTATTCGTTTCGCGTTCACGACTCGTCGAGTGACGGTGTAATCGTACAACAACGGAACGTCGAGACAAATAGACGCGTTTGAGTTGGAGCGCGAACTACGAATTGCCGAAATACCTACCGTTTAGGTATTTTACTTGGTATCCTTGAGGACGACGCTCACTCGCCGAGAACCATGTGTATACGCTAGAAACTCGTATCTTTTCGTTGCACTTCGACGCGGACGATCGTCGTCGTTTATCGTCACATCCGACATAGCAGGAATGACGAAGGTTGTTTGGTACCAAGGATTACTATACGCTCAGGTACAGATGTTCGTAGCTCGAGATGCTGAAATCGCGAGTTTGCAGATCGTTTGATCATTGAAAATACTAAAAGATGGAAACGCTAGTGGTTCAGCTAGATTCGTTAAAACGTAAAAATTTGGACATTTAATAATCCCCTATATTCCTGGTGGTTCAACGACGAAAAGATACGAGTTTACAAGTTTGGAAAAATTCGAACATAATAATTACATCTGATTAAGCGTGTTCCAATAAATAAGTAATTATCGTGACGTAGTTCTCGCCCCCTTATTCAGCGGGTGATCCAATCTTGTTCTTCTATCAGCAAATCGGGCGAATTTACGTAATCTCGTCCATATTCCGCTGTCGTTGTCTAATTGAATTGGCCGCGTTACCACGGTTCGCGCGTTTATTCGTTAAGAAAACGAGTATTGTTTGATTCTCTCAACAAACGGTTCGTATAATTAATAATAGAACGACGCACGTGCTGGCTCTACCGCGTAGATAAAGTTCACCTTTAATTTGCCGAAAAGTCGAAAATAGCCGCGCGTAAATTACGTTCCGAATACGTTTCACGCCGCAAGATCGATTTCGGAACATTTGCGCTAATTCTACCGACGAATCTCATCGAGGTCCTAAATATTCCGGCACGAGACTACGTAATCTACGCCCGAGATCTATTTTTGTACGAAAAAAAGAAAAAAAGACCAACAAAAAAAAAAAAAGGAATGAAGTTCGACAAAGAATTTGCTCTAAGCGCGATGGCGATTCTTCTTTCTCGTTGCTCGTCGTCGAGAAGGAGATAGTACTTTTTCCCCATCACTGTACCGTGACACCTTTCGTAACGCTCTTTTACCCTCTACGCGATATTCGAACGTTGTTGTCAAAGGAACGTTAACCAAAGATAATCGTCGGATGATTTCGAGAGCCGTAGCCGTCGATTAGCGAAGCGTTTAAGCAATTCGATTCGCGAGATATATTTCGAAACCGAAATAATAGAGAAACTAGAAACGTAGCGATCGATCGCCCTGCAGCGGCGGTCGGTACTCAGCGACGTAAGTACTTACATACTTACGTTTTCGTTGTTTCGTCGGGACTGCGACAGCGTACGTATTTACTTAGATACATACGTAAGCTTCGCTCTACGCTGGTGTTCCAGCGAGGCGACACAGTGATTTTATAATCGTTGTGCCGATTTATCTCTTTTGTCCTTGTCTTTATTTTCTGTTTTTTTTTTCTTCGAAACAGGAAACAATGAAAAAGGAAGGAAAAAAATGATGCTTTTCTATCGATACTTCTTTATCTCGGTTAGGGATAATAGTTGACTGTTTCCTCTCCGATTCTGCTTCTGACCTCCTTTTCTATACCCCTTTTATCCTTCGCACTCTGTTCGCTGTTCTCAATAAACTTACATTTTAAAACTAAGGGATAGAGAACGGACCGTTCATGCAGTTTTCAGTGCGACGAACAAACATATTCGCGTACCTCGATTTTAACGCGTGTCTTCTTTTCGCGCATGAAACTTGAAATTAACAACGCTCGGATCTTTGAAGCTTAAGATTCGACCGCGCTCCAGTAGTAGCGCAAGCAGCGAGGCAGTTGGTCGGTAGCGCGGTTAAATCGAAAAGGTTTACGAATTTGTTTGTTCGAATACGAAAAATTGACATTAACAAGGAGAAAAGAAGAGGACGGGGATATTCGAAATGTAGCGAATGTAATCCGCGTAGTTCCGGTCACTCTCGAAGTTGTAATTCTGTTCTTTTATCTCGATTACACGTCGTATAACACTATACACACGTTCGCTCGTACACACATATTTTTAAAATGTTTTCTGCATTTATAATGTCGTAATAAAAGTTTCGAATCGTGTCATGAGAAAAATTACTCGTACGTACACTGACAATGAAAACCACTGCGCGTAACGAAGAATTTCGTTCGAACTTACCGCGTATCTGTTGCTCCAATCGAAACACACGCACTGGCAATGGCAGCGCACTCTTTCGGTCGACGTTGCCGTCCGCGAGAAGACGCCACTTGTCCCGCTACAAGCGTCGACGAAAGTTGAACCGTTCGAAACGCGGTAAACGATTCGCTCGTCGAAATTACCAGAAGATTACGAGATCGTGTTCATTGTCGACCTCATCGTCGTTGATGCTTCGTACGATGATACGCACCTCGGGTAGTATTCGGCGTCGCGATGTACCGGTGTACGATCTCCTCGCTGTGTTTCGCGTCCTCGACCATCGTGTCTCGCGCAGCACGTCGATCTTTGCTTTCTAAATCGTTTTCCCGACTAACGACAGTTTCAGCGATGCAAATCCTTTGCATGTTCCCATCGCGGACTCACCCACGGACTAAACACGCGCGATATCTGTTCGTCGTGTGTGTTTCTTTCTGTCTTACGCGAAATCGGTTTTCGTTTAAAATACGGTGATATGGTCCTCGAAAGACGTGAATCTGCGCGCGCGCCATTGTTGCCAGCTGCTGAATGAAAGGATCGCGCAGCGCGGCAACTCCGAAGGGAACGACCTGTCGGTGAACATGGTTATGTTTACCGATTATGTATTATTTTCACCTCGAACATTCGACTGCGTCTCGAACTCAACATACGAACCTGAATCGTGGTAAGTGAACTCGTTTTTCTTCCATTTCTGACATAGTGTGCAATGAAAACGTTGTCAATTTTACGAATATAACTCATTTATTTCGTTCGTACTCGATGCGTGCCAGAACATCTCTATGCTATAGTCGATACAAATTGGCTAAGGCTTTGGACTATCTCCGGTATATTTGCGACTCTTTCGCGAGACGTTGACGATTATGTCGATATAGTTGAACTTGTAGACGCATATACGTGTCGCTGCGCGTATGCGTACGCACGTGTCTATACTCGAACTATGTACAATTTGGACGCGCAACATAAACGAATAGGAAAAAGAGTGGTAGGAGTAGGTAGGATGCGAGAGAAAGGTAATAACAAAATGTAGAGGAGGTAATAGAGACGCGAGACAATTGAAGAAAGGTATAGAAATCGCGGTGGGAACACGTCCCGCGAAGAATCGACTCGCTGTTTCGCGAGCCTGGTCCGGGGTATTTATGTACAGTCGACGACGTCTCGTCGAGATCGAACATCTAATCGTAAAAACGTGGACGTTTATATACATACGAAGAAAAGAGAGAAACGACGACGACGACGACGAGGAGGAGAAGGGGAGGCGGATTAGCGTGAAAGAAAGGATGGAAAGTAGGAGTGGTATCGCGGTTTTACGCGATGTCGGCTTAAATCTACGAATATCGAGGATTCAACGAATGCCGGGACGTAGACGATATGCCGCGAGCCTGCTCATCGGCCGAAATACTGCACGGTGCTTCGGAATCGTCCGAGCTCGATAGGATTCGCGATCGGATGAGGAGAGGAAGGGAAGACGTCGTGTACTCGCGAGGACGAAGGAGGGTGATCGTCGACGGGACGCGGGTGTACAGTAGTTGTACGATGGTGCGCGATGCGTTTGCTCGTCTGCGGTGCGAATCGATCGGTTCGTCGCGGCTAACAAACGCGGTGACTAGCTGAGAATTTCGCGGAGCGATCGCTCGCGAATCCGGCAAACGCGGACAGAGACCGAGAGAAGAAGAGGCGCGAACGATCGTTTCCTCGCTGTCGGGACGTCGATCGCCTCGGACACCTTTCTCTCTCTCTCTCTCTCTCTCTCTCTCTCTCTCTCTCTCTTTCTCTCTTTTTCTCGAGACTCGAAGCTCGACGCTCGAGAGAAAGGACAAGGAGGGGACGTACGCATGGATCAAGGAAAACGTGGACCGAGAGATGGGCCAGATCCCGAGAACTGGTCCCAACCGGTTCGACATCTGGTCGATTTTCGCCAGTGCGGCAATTGAATGCCCAGCCTTTTGCACTCGTGCGCGTATGCGGTGAACGATTCGCAGTAGCAATTCTCGGTCGGGCATTCGCACATGTCCTGTAGACAAGCCTTGTAGTACATGGTCGGGTTCACCTTCTTGTGACAAGCGTCAAAGATCTGCGACCTCAGCCTGTTGCATAACCTGCGCGACACACGTCCATGTTGTTACATTTGCTGGCTACTGTCGGACGCGTAAAATCCAAATAGCCAAAGGGAGTACGACAGATAGATCGAATGTCACCGTACCTGTGATCTTTTCGTCCTCTGCAACGTTTGGCCCGATCCGGGCTCACGCTCGGCTTTGGCCTGACGCAGCTCTTTTTGGCCCCCACTAGCCAAGATTGACCGAACGGTTGAGGATCTTGCAACAATTTGCCCCTTCGATTGGTAAAGTCGTCCTTTGGTAGGGAATTGAAGTTGCCGCAGAGACCGCAGAGCCGTCCCCTGTACGAAGTCGGCGCCGATACTTCGAGGAAACTGATCCCATCCCACAGAACCTTGATTCCTATCTGCGTGCTCACGATTATGCTGTCCGTCGTGCGATTCACGTCCAGCCGGTTCGCCATGCGATACGGTATCTCCACCTTCTTCCCGTTTACCTTCACTCGCATCTTCTGCCCGAGATTCACCTTCAAGTCGCCTACCTACGACCACCACGGCGGATAGAGAGACTCGGGACGAGAGTGAGCTCGATCGATCGATCGGCCCGCACATCTCCGTCGCTCACCTTGATCGCGATCGTTTTCGTCCATGCGGAGAATCTGGTCGACCTGGCGTCGTTCGTCACTCGAACGCTAAACGTGTGTCCCGAGCAATCGCTGGCCAGCTGGTACTTGCAAGATCCCTTGAAGCTGTAAAACTTGCCATCGAACGTACGATAGTGCGGATCCCCGAAAACGGTGCACACCCCGTCACCTGCGAACAACGAACGTGCGATAGACGTGAAGAATCGCGACGACGTCTCGACGCTTGGCGGCGGTGGCGGTGCGCTTACTTTCCACGCAACGAGGACAGCATTGGCCCTCCGGATGTTCCAATCTGGAGTTTGGAGGGCAGGGCAAATTCAACGGTGGACACATCGGCATCGCGCAGCGTACTTTACCTTGCATGCAGGCGCATGCCTTGCACGAGTCAAGCTTCCAACTTTCGCCATCCTGCCTAGGACAAAACAGAACCTTTAATAAATCTTTGAACGAGATCGCGTTGGGTGAACGACCAGCGGCGGATCGATCGAACGATGATGGTTGTACTTCTCGATGGGAATAAATACTCGCCCCGTAAGTTTTGCCGGCGTAGGTGCAGGATCGTCGAACCTCCTCGACCTCGGAACACTGGGGACAGCAACGACCGGGGACAGCGATCTGATGTTCGGCCAGACAGTCGTGTACCGGGCAGGTTTCTCGAACGCAGGAGACGGTGGAATTCGAGCAGCTGCACCGCGTACACTGATCCAGGTAGAATTGATTGCCGGAGTTGTAGATACCCGTTCCCAACATGCACGCGCCTTTCGGCGGCGACAAGTATCTTCGACTGCCTGTTGACAATGACGTGCGTGCAAGGCAACATCGACCAGAGAACCGTGCTTATCGCTTCGTCCGACCAGGCAAATTTGACCTACCTTTGCAACGTGGACAACATTCTCCGGAATCGTGAACGATCTTCGAGCCAGGGCAGTGTAGCACCGGGCAGGCCTGTTTCGCGCACGTTAATCGACCGGCAGCGTTGCATCTGCAAGTAACGCAGGGATCTTCGGTGGTGGTCACCGATCTGTCTGCCGTCACTAGCTGTCCGTTTACGTTGCACCCTACGAAAGAAGCGATCGTGCGTGTAGTCCAACACACGGGACAGTGACCGATCCAGCTCGCCGACGTACTCACCTGCGCACACCGGGCAACATTGGCCGGCTGCAGCCGGAATAGGATTCGCGCAAGGCGTATAGCAGTGCAGTCGAGACTCCGTGATCACTCCGGCTTTGCAAGTGAAGATTCTACATGGATCGTTCTCCTCGGTCCACTCTGTCTCGGACTCATGATGGACTCCATTCCGCATACAACCTTCGGCCGATCGAACCAATTAAACTTTGAAAAAGTCAAAGAAGCCACGAAGAACGCGCCGATTAATTTCGCAATGGCAAAATCAGGGCTCGTGCCGAGCGCATTTAACAGAGACGAGAGAAGAGCAGGAGAGGAAGAAGAAGAAGAAGAAGAAGAAGAGGAAACGGACGATAAGAAATCCTCTGGCCTCGATCGAGCAAAGAGTCGGTCCGTGGAGCAACGCAACGCGACGGTTGCCGGTGTAAACAGCCGATCGCGATGCCCAAGTTGCTCGGGTTTATCGGCGTATCAACGCGACGTATCGACGAACAGAAGCGCCTTTGTGCCCTAGGAACAATGCTCCGCCCCGGACATTCCACTCGCGTCGAAACTCACACGCTCTCTCGCTCTTTCTCTCTTCTACTCTGTATGAATCCATTTCTCCGAGAGCTGTGCGCGATCCAGCTACTCGAACATGCCACGTCGACCCGTGCAACGAAATTAAACCGAGTCGAACATCCGTTTCCGCTTACCTTTGCACCTGTGACAGCACTCTTCCTCCCGTGGTTCCAACAACGTGTAGCAACCCTCGATACTGGGGCACTGCTGTTTCCTACACTCGACGAAACCATTCTGCGAAACAGAAGAAACAGCGGATCGTTTAGCGATAGATCAAAATCGCATGGCGATTCGATTCGATGCCCAAAGTCCGAGATCTCGCCTCCAGTCGCGCGACTATCGTCCAACTCCGGCGTAATTATTTCTCGCGCCTCTTATCGCGCGGCCTATAATTAAACCTTTGTGGTTTATCTGCCGGTTGGATTACGTAAAGCTATTTAACGCGCGGGTCACGGATGGTCTCGTAGCGAGAAGGTCGAGACTCTCGAAAATAATAGAGATTATCGCCGATGAAAGCATCAGACGAGAGTGGCGTTCTCGATCGCGAATCCAACGCTCGATCGATCCATCCATCTATCGGTCCATTCGGATCGGCTACGAACCGAACGTACCGAGATAGTCGTCATCGACGACGTCGTTTCGCCGGCCGTCTCGCTAACATCGCGTTCGCTCCAACGATCGCCACTTATTTGGAAGAATTTTCGAGTCCGATAGGTTCGGCTAAACGCGAACGAATTGCGAACGTGGCGTCGCGTCGCGTTAAAGATTCTCGTAACGCGCGTGGTCGAACGCTGTCCTCGCGGAGCCCTGTCGTCCTCGTTTACCTTGCACAAACAGTTGAAACATCTGGTATTCGGGATCTTGTCCACGGTGAAATCTTCTCCTTCGATGTCACATGTTTCTCGGCTTCCTGTAAGCAAAGGCCGTGAACGGCGAATAACAATGCGAACGGTGCGACGCGATCGGTACGCGTCGCGGTCGCCCGATATCGATTACGAGTGCCGATAAATCCGACGTCTGATCGCTGCGCTCCGCTCCGCGCCGCGCTGCGCCACATCGTACCGCGATCGAACGACGCTCGTTTCGAGAATCGACCTTCGCCGTTGTTCCACGCTTCCTTGTCGCTCGCGTCGCCTTATACCAAGCAAGTACCAGAGCGACGCGCTCGGTGTTCGCGGTCGTTGAGCGGCGCTCGGCGTCGCGTCGTGGCGGTCGATCGGAATCTCGATTCTCCGTCGTTCTTTCTTACTTACGTGATACACAGCTATCGATATCCAGTGGGATCGATCGTGCGCGCATCGAAGGTCAAATATCTATGGGAGGTCGACAGTTCGGCCGGCCTTTCCCCAGCCGCGTTGTCTTAGGTCAGCGAAGCCATCGTCGCAACGTCCCTCTCGGTTTCCTCGCGCACATATTCCTGCACACTTTAAACAACCTTCCTTTAACATCGTGCGCCCCTAACCTGTTCGCGATTCGCACGGCGATCTATTCGCGAGCGACGATCGCGCATCGCGTTGTCCGCAGCGCTTTTCCAACGCGAACACCACTCCCGGCGCTGTTTCTTACGCTCTTTTCACACTTGCACCGGCTTTCCGTCTCCGCGCGTCTCCATTCCATTTCGTTCGAGTCGTCTCGCGCTGTTCCAATTACGGGGCGCGATAATTCGACATCGCGCTCTATTGCTGGTCGCGCGGCTCCCCATCGCGCTTCCGTTCGAATTTCCACTCCGTGGAAAGTGAAAAAAAAAGAAGCAGAGAAATCCGTTCCGACCTGCTGGTAAATCACGCGTTTCTTCTTCCCTTTTCGGTTGTTTTCTTTTTGTTTTTTCTCAAGTGCGCAGGAATGCGTGCGAGAAAGAACGCGGCGGCGTTGGCGTTCGCGCCGTCCGTTTCCTTCGCATTCTCTTTCTCCTCTCCCCCCCCTCCCCCCGACTGGCAGTGTCCTCCCCGCGGCCTCTCCTCTCTCTCTCTCTCTTTCTCTCTCTTTCTCTCTCTTGTTTTTCCTTTCGCCGGTTGTTTCTCTTGTTCTCACCCGCGCGCGCGTCTAGTTCCGTTTCGCGAGAAAGCCGCGAACGCGACGACGAAACGAGAAAACGCGAGAGACGTTTGACGGGCGAACGCGTATCGGTAAATAATCAACGACGGTCGGAATTTTCTTCGGTCTTCATCTCTTTCGAATATTCTGTTTTCGGGCGTTTCGAGAGGCATCGTAGGACGAGACGGTTGGAAATGGAAAGTGGGAGAAAGAAAGGGAACGGTGGAGAGAAGAGGAAAGAAAAAGGAGGAAAAAGAGAGAGATTCGATTTGACCCAGCTACGAAACGAAGATGGAAACGGACGGACGGACGAACGAGAAGGCTGTTTCGATGGATTCGATCGAAAGTCAAGGCAAACGCGCGGGCGTTCGTTCCTGCGCGATTACGCAACTCGACTCGTCTCGGGCAATCGGTGGAATTTCTCGTCTACCGTGGAGTAACACGGACGGCTGTGCCGTCGTTCTCAAACGTTCGGAGACCTGTTTTCCCGCGAGTCGTGATTCGACCCGACCACTTGCGGTGCAAATAGACCGGTAGATAATGGAGACGGACTAAGAATAGAGCCTTTAAAACCCGTTAATAGAGCGTGACCCGCCTCGCGTTCGCGTTCGTTACACTGACTTTCGATCGCGATCGCGATCGCGGTCGGATCGTTACCGCGAATCCGCGAATCGAGCGACACCGCCGCGCCGTTTGTCACAGCGAACTCACCTATTATGCTTTCCGAAGCGGCGCACCGACCGATCGGCGAAACGAAAGCCAGGGCCAGAACTAGGATCAACGGTTTCGACAGCGATCGTCTCGTCCTCATCCTCGACATCGATGTCGTTCCGCTGTGCGCGTCGCCTTCGCTTCGGTCTTCCCCTTCGCCGCCGATCACGACGATTTACTAGAAAAGAGAAAGCAAAAGCTTCCGTGAGTGATCGTCGCGTTTCTGCCCAGGGCGACGTTCCACGATTTCCTCGCATTTCGCGAGCAACGACGATCGAAATCGGAGAAACGGACTCGACGAATGGATTTACGGGAAAAAGCGCGCCGGACTGGCGCGCGAATTCGGATCAAGGCTGTGGATAGCGGCGCGCCCCGCCGTGTCGAGTAACCCCCGGAACGCGTCGCTTCGCCTCGCTTCGCATCGCCTGCTCTCCCCTCGCCGCGCCTCGCGAACAAACGGAAAGAAAAGAAAGGAACGATCGATCGAGAGCGGTTGTTGAGAACGAGTCGCACGATGGTAGAGAGAAACGCGCTCGCCATCGTCTATCGAACGATTGTTGTCGTAACCTTCCTGCCGTCGGTATATTTGCGCTAGATCTTCGTATATTTTCACGAGCCACGCGCACAACCTACGGAATCTTTCTTCGGAAATCCATAACAGCCGGTTCGTAGTAGTTCCGAGAAACGCGTAGTTAAACGCCGCCGACCGACTAGTGTCCTCCGTGCAAGCGCGCCGATTCTCGCGAAACGATCGCCCATCTACTCGCGGCCACCACGCGGCCGCCGGATGATCAGCCGCCTGATTCACGGGGGTCGCGCACCATGCGACGCGGTGCCGTACGCGCGCGCCTCGTTCTCGCCGCATCGGCTTCGCGATGCCGTCCTCGCTTCGTCCGGGGGCGAGCGTTGCCGACCGAGATTTGCATAGAATCTCGCGCGGCGACGCGACGCCTTCTCCTACGACTGGGAAAAATGCGGCCAAACCTACGATCGATCGCCGCGCGCCATGCCGTTGCCTTCGAAGCTTAGAAAGTCGAGCGAAATTTTTCCGTCCTCGGTGACACTCGCGATCGCTTCCAACGCGATTTCCATCAAACGCACGCCCATCTCTTTGTTTTCGCTTTTCCTCCCGATTCTTACTCGCTGCGCCGTTTCTCTCTTCCGCGCGTCCCGCGTTCCCTCGCATCCTAATGGACCAGACGAGTTTCGTTTATCTCCGATTTAGAAGCAGAGGATAACACTTGGTCGGGACGGTTCAGTCGCGTTCACGAAGATAGCCTGACGAGGATAAACCGCTAAGGATAAACGAGCCAGCAACAGGTATTTGGTCGGGTTGTCGCGTCCCTCGAACGAACGCGTTCCTTTTCGAACGCGATCCTCGAGACTGGATCCTCTTGCCCGATCGAGAACCGACGTTCCAACGAGAAGCGCACGCGGCCACTGTACGCGTCGCGGAACTGCGTGAAAACTTATTTCGATTACCCACGGTCGCGTTACGTAAACGGCTGTTTCCTCGAGGCGAACCTTTTTCACGCGAAAAACCGTCATCCGCGAGACTTGGTCTCGCCAGAGGTTGTCCGAAAGAAGCGCGTTATCGTGCAACGTGCCGGTACGTTGCGCGCCGTTCTACCTCGTTTTTTCTTTCGGACGTTCGCCGTGCTTCGCGAGACGCGACCACGCGAACGGTACCCACTTGGCTCGAAAATTGAAACGCGCGTTCTTCTTTTTGTAAATAACTTTTTGTAGGATCGTCGATCACCGAGTACGGTCGGACAGCCGTACGTGTAGGAGAGGACGAAAGGAGGGTAAAGGGGAAGAAGGAGGAAGGAAAAGAGAAGAGGAGGTCGACTTTGCTTCGGAGCTTCGTTCTAGAAAAACGCGCGAGATCGTTGGCCGGATCGCTCGGTCGGACGATCGTGTTACGCGCGGCGTACGACGAAACAACGACGACGGCGTTCCAAGGAAAACGCAGATGAGCGAATCGTTCGCGGAACGAGCGGCTAAGCGAAGACACCCGCGACTCGATCACGACGATGTCCACGAGGGGCGATTCGTACGAAAGCGGAGAGACAAAACACCGGCTCAGAAGGTGGAAGACGAACGGGCGCGCGATCGACGATGCGGTGTTCTTACACGATCGGCGAAGAGGCCGGCTCTCGGCAAGTAACTGGAGGTAAGTGGCACGAGCTGTCGCGTGCAAGCACGCCGTGGCGGAACGACAACAACGGAACAGGTGCGTGGAACGAGAAGGGCTAGCGCGCGATCCGGCCGCGCGTGCGTCGGTATGCGAGCACCTTGAACGCGCGAGCTGGCCTGCCTCTCTACCTTGTTGTTGGTCGTTGTTTTACGTCGATCGGTGCCGGTCGAAGGTAACCGCGAGGGCAAAACAGGGAAATCGGAAGAAAGAAGGAAATCGAAACGGCGGGAACGGCGAAAACGAGTGAAGAAGGAAAGGAAAGAGAAGAAAAAGAAAGACGGACGGGAGAAGGGGAACGAGCCGGCGAGTCTTGGACGATCACGATCAGCGGGACAAAGCGGATCGCGTCACTGGCGACATCTAGCACCGTGTTCTGGGCTGTCAGATGGCTACGCGCCGCCTTCGATCCTGTATCGTGCGCGACCGTTCTCTTCCTCCTCTTCTCTTTAACCCTCCTCGATCGAGCGCAAATTCCACGCGCCACCACTCGTTCAATTTCGAATAATCGTTCGCGAGCTGGACCGATCGATCGTTCGATTCCGTGCAAACGTCGCGGCTACATCCTCGACGTCGATCGCGTTGCATCGTCACAGGTGTTTGCCGTTTCGTCGCATCGACGTTTCGTTCTTCGCGTCGCATTCGCAGGATCGCGAAACCGGCACGCGCGAACGTATCGGTCGGCGAACCGCGTTCCACGCGTTCAGGAATACGAAACCACGAAAAATTCGGTGGAATCGGAACGAATCGACTTACCGGAACCGTCGACGTCGACTCGGTCGAAGTATCGCCACGCACCCGTGACACTCGGCGCCGACGCGTCGACGAGGCTACTGTCCGTTGGCCGCGATAAATCGAGACTTGGTACATTTGACGAGCGGGAAAGCCCGAGACGTGTTCGAAACGACGCGCGCTCTCTCTCTCTCTCTCTCTCTTTCTCTCTTTCTCTCTGTGGAATCCCTGCAGCAACACTCTTTCGACTAACTTTCGCGTTTGTACTCGCGACCGCGTACAAAACCGCGCGCGCGCGCGGTGCGTCACAAACGAAAACCACCGTTCGAAGAATCGAACCGCGCTACTGCGTTCGCGGGGCAACCTCGACTACCAACTACCGACGATTCCGCGTCAGCTGCTCGCCGCAGCTGCACTAAAGTTCCGTTGCGACTTCCACCACCGTGGATCGTTCGAGCGTGTAACGACTAACGAGGCTCCGTAGCTGCGTGTTGGACTAGCCAGAGCGGAGGTATAGCGGGGAAAGGCGACTGGAAATGGCCGAGAGTGGTGGCTACGTCGGAGATGGTCGTCGGGCCAGCGGCGGAGGTGACGGTGTGGTGGCGGTGGCGGTGGCGGTGGCGGTGGTGGCGGTGGTGGAGGAGGTGGCGGCAGAGTAGCAGCGCGGGAAGCTGGAGGAACAAGAGCTTGGGAATCAGGAGAAGGAGGAGAAGAAGGAGGAGAAGGAGGAAGAGGAGGAGGCAGTTGCCTCCGATAGAGAGTGGGTTCGCTCGGAGAACCGGTGAAGAGAACAGCGGAGGAGAAACTGCGAGCGAGGTTTCGACAGAGAGGGGGAGAACGTTCGAACTCGGCCTCTCTCTCTTCTCTCTCTCTCTCTCTCCCTCTCTCTCTCTCTCTCTCTCTCCGAAGCATGGGTTAGGAGTTAGGACATCGCCGATTCGATTACCCGGTAGTTTGACAATTTTTGTACGCGACAAGACGCGATACCCGTCCGATTTCTATCGATTCGGAACGAGTGGACGAGTGTCTCGTACGACGACTACCGATCTCGAGAAGCATTCTCCGACGTAGCACACGGCGAACAACTCGTTCGATCGTGGTCGCGTTCGCGACTGGTCATACACTAGCGATAAGATAGACGACGGCAGCGGTCGACCGGATTGCGCGAATCGGTGCTGAGAAAGGTAGAAGGAAGACCGATCCGCGAGAGACGAGGCGAGAGAAGGAAGAAAGACGGAGGAGAAAAAGTTTGGTCGCGTCGCGGAGCACGAACGAGTAGCTACACACCGGCGACGAAACGTACGTTTTATCTTAGGGGCCGGTGGCGAGAAGAGAAGAGAGGAGAGGAGAGAAGAAGAGAAGAGAGGCTATCACGCGCGTCCCTATTCGATCGGAATGCTGGAAAATGCCGATTCCTCGGCGCGGCGTACGACGTCTCGAGACGACTCGTCCGACCCCGAACTCCGAACGACGAGCAAATCCGCTGACTCGGTGGACCTCCGTTCCCGGTTCTTGGCCAGCCACGTATTCTTTTCGATCGGTGCCGTCAACGGCAACGTCTTCGAAATCCGGCCATTCTATCGACGGTGTTCCAATTCGATAATCGTATCGGCTGCGCGCATTCAATAATACGGCGTTTTTACGAGATATCCGGGAGCGGAATATTCGCGGAGGATTTCGCGCAAACAGCCTGCTCGCCGACCCGATCGATCCGCGAGCATTAACCTCGATACCATTAACGAGTTTACGATCGATTCGACCCGATGCGAAAGAAACGACGCGCTAGGTATGCACCTCTTCCTTTCTTGTTCCGCAGCAGCTTAGCGAGGACGAAGAACGGCTCCGATCCTCTCGTCGCCTCCCTCTCTTTCCTTCTTTGCCCTCTTCTCCACCGCGTCTCGACGATGCGGAGTATTCCGCGAGCGGATCTTCGTAACGAGAAGTACTGCCTACCTTGTTAGCTTTGTTCGTGGAAGCGCGCCCTTGCAACGAGCCACTGTAAGAAAGCTAGACTAGAAGCTTCGTTGCACGCCACTCGTTATTAAATTCCACCTGGCCATCGCTGAACGTATAAACAACGTTCGCGTTAAATATCGTTGCTACTCGTTTCGTTACCTCGCGACATCGCGATCGAACGGGCGAATCGGCTTTCGCGCGTGTCTCTCTCGAAAAAAAAACGCGGAATTAATACTCGATCGCGCTATCTGCGATCATTGACGCACGCGCGAGCAAGACGAAGGAGGAATCGAAGAACGAAGAATAGAGGAAAACAGATTGGACGGACAGCGGAGGGAAATGAACGAAGGAAAAACGACTGCGAAACGGTCCTGTTTGTAACGAGCGGAACGTCAAACTGCAACCGCGTCGTTCGCTTTTGCTTTCTTTCGCGTAACGAGTGCAAGGTCGTGCGAAAACCTCGCTTGGCACAGTCCTCCGACCGAGTATCGCCTCACGACCGTTACGGAGAAATTTCGCCTACTACGTAGGACGCGGGGCTCCTCCGATGACGCGAGGACCGCTCGCTGCTCGTTGCAACGCGAGGGGACGAGCGCGAAGCCAAAGAGTACCGTTGCTCCGCGATATCTCCTCTTCCACTCGGACCTTACGTTCATTTTTCTCCACGTAACGGACAGCGTTCGAATCTGTTTCGACTTAGCGTCGGGTTCGTTACACGATATTGCTCCGTTGTTGACGCGTTGTCGGTTGCCGCGCGCGTGGCGGTCGCCGCAGCTCGTATCCGGTAAGCGCAACGCTTCGCTCGAGCTGCGTCGTGATCCGCTCGACAATAATAACACGTATCGTATCGTATCGCATCGTATCGCATCGTATCGTATCGTATAATATCGTAAGGCGTGTCAGGGGATCGGATCGGATCGGATCGAGTCGAACTCGGATTAACTCGTGCAAGCGCATACGTACGTATTGCACATTCGGAGTACGTAACGTGGGACATGCTCGCGGCAAGGTCGTTTAGGGATATCGCTCGCACGCGAGCCAAACATCTTTCGCGACCTGAAAAGGCAAACCTCGACCAACGAGTTCGCTTTCGATTCACCGGTCGACCGTTGCTTAACGTTCGCCCGACTTCGGCCGATTTTCTCATCTCGCCGAGTGGCCCTTCCTCCCATCTTCCTCTAAAGCTTATCGCGAGAAAGAAACCACGCCGCGAAAAGACGTGCCAGCCGCGCGCCATAAACGATCGATCGAGAGCATTTGTTTGAATTAGCAAAATAAACGAGCGGCAAACGCTGAACAGACGTTCGCGTGGGAAGCGCCGTTTTCGAAATATCGTAGGCAGCGTCGCGGTCCGCTCGGCTACGCGACCACGCGCGGACCGCGAAACGCGAACCATGCGACTCATCTTTCTTCCATCGTAACATTCCGATTCGCGGGATCAACGAAAAGAAACGATTCCTCGAACAGATTCCAGTCACGAAATTTATTTTCTCTTGCGATTCTACGACGCGACGATACGTTGCCCGATACGCGCGTGCGTTACGCTACCGGCTATTTTCGGCGAATCAAGCGTACGCAGCCTTCACGCGCGTAACTACCGCGCGATGTTCGCCGAGCGTTACTCGAAAAACAAAGCCGCGCCGCTCGCCTTCGCCAAACTTTTCCTTTCGAACAGATAGCAAGGGTATACGTTGGAGTACGTTCGACTCTGCCAGAGTCGCAACCCCATGACTCGACCGGAAGCTCGAGCTTTCCGAGGATCAGAAAAACGGACGCCTAAATTTGCGGAAGTCGAGGGACCCTGTCGTTAGTGAGGCGCTTGCCTATCTTTCGGCTCGTCATTATCCTTCGGCTCGTCATTATCTTTCGGCTCATCATTATCTTTCGGCTCATCTCTATCTTTCGGCTCATCTCTATCTTTCGGCTCGATCGGAACGATTTTCGTCGAATCTTTAAAACCATCGGCCACTCGATCTTCCATTAGGATGATTTACGAGTCCATCGAGCGAAACGTTGCGCGCTGCTTTCTCTCGACCCAGGCCGCCGGACGACCTTCTTGGGCCGCGCGAAATTTTGAAACACGCGGCTAACGTAAAAAGAAATTGCAAGGTGAGGTACGCGTTGTAACATCGTCAGGTAGACTGTGAACGAAGAAGGCGCAAACGCATCCTCGGATGGTTAGGTTGCTGTCAAGTCGAGAACGTTGGAACAGGACGATGGACGGCCCGCACGGCTGGCCCGCTCAGGGATATCGACCACCGAAAGAGAGGCAATAGGTATTTAGGATAGGAGTCGAGAACCGAGGTAATTGGTCGGAACAAGAGCCCTGTGAGAGAATTCTAACCGCGCGCTCCCCTTGCCGCCGTTTAGTCGGTTCGACCGCCTCGTTATCCCTGATTACCGCTCTCACGGAGATTCCGATCCTCTTCGAAAGAACTCCATTGGTGGTCCCAGGGGGGTTCGAGAATTTAGCGAGGTGGTCCGCTTTTAAATCATGCGCCGTGCCGACGAGTCTTTCTCTCCGTCTCTTTTACTCTGCGGCGAAACGTCGCTCGACCCCGATAACCGTGGCACGGCGTGGCGCGAAATTCAAAGCGGGCAACGTTCTTTCCGAAGCAGGTTTTCGAGGTCGCCACGCTCGCGACGCAATCTCGAGCGTGAAAAAGGAAGAAGGTTGCGGCGTACGATTCGCGCGTAATCTTGATCGCGTTTCCGGAAACGACCGTATCCTGCTTTAGCCTGGCCGAGCAGAAGGCGGAGAGAGAGCAGAAGTAGGAGGAGGAGATGGAGGAGAAGGAGGATCGCGAAGCGGCAAGAGGACGGGAGTGCGAGGCACGCGAGCGCGCGGGATGCCTAGGCAGAGGGGAAGTCGGAGGAACTCGAGCCGACCGACCGTTCTCGGTCGTCCTGGCGAAGAGGCAAAGAGGCAAAGAGGCAGGTTTTATCGGTATATGGTAAGCTAATTAGCGGCGTTCGCAATCAATCGCTTCCGGAGGCGGTAACGAGTTGTCCGTTCTGCATCGGCCGCGAACCAACGTGCGCGCCGAATTTTCCGTATCGCCATAGCGTTTGCGTATAGAAGCGTGTTGCTTTTCTCTTCTTCTTTTTTTTTTTAAGCCGACGAAAATAAACGGTCGATCGATCGGTATCGCGTAGCTGTCGTAATCGTGAATTACCGTGTAAGAAAGAAATCGCGGTCGTAATCGCATCTCGCGTGGGATCGTTCTTTCTTCCGAGAAGGTCGTCGATTGCCAACTCTCGGACGAGTTTCCGCGTAATCCCCACGGCGCACAGAGAACAGAGACACCGCGCACGTATTACCGTTCTTCCTCTGTTCTCGGCGAACACCATCGGCGGCTGAGAAACGAAAGACGACGCAACGACTCGCGCGATGAAAACGAGCAACAGTGAAATAACAGAATTGCGATGATTCTCCACTGTCCGTGACTACCGGTACGAACCGAACGACGCGATGCGACGCGACGCGACTACGCGACAGGGAGAAGGCGAAGCGGAAAGGTTCGCGAATCTATTTGTCGCTCGATGTCTCATCGAGGATGCGGTCTTTCCTCTAACGCGTCGCTTCCGACCGCGAACGTTCGTTCCTCGAAACGGCCTCGAACAAAAGCTCGGTTATCGCGATAAAACGCGTCCGCGCTTGTCGCCACATACGAAACGTATCACCGTCGTCGTCGTTCCGAACCGTTTGACGATCAAACTCGTTCGAAACGAACGTTCGTCCACGATGCAAAAGATTCATCGTGCAACGCGGTGCACGCGAGGTCCGATCGCGTTTTATCGCGGATGCGTCGGTGCGTGTAACTATCGGAAAATCATCGAACAAAACGTGCATTGTCATCGAATTCCGAGACGAAATGACGAATCTTTCGACTCGCGCGATTCCTTCGTTAACTAACGAGTCGGGAAAGCAGAATCACGGCGCCAGAATGAATCATCGTGGCGTGGCTTGGCGATTCAAGCAACGCGTTTCATCGAGTTTTATCCACTTCTCGAGGATACCGCGGTAGCGTGGCTTGGATCGCGAATCGCGGCTCGCTGGCCATGAAACCGCGCGAGCAAAGTCGCAATAGGAGCGATCGATCGAGTAAAAAGTTTCCACGCCACCGCCTCGATCACCTGTTCCAATTAATCCAACGATCAGCTTCCCGAAACGCATTTTTCAGACGAGCTCGACGGAGAAGTATCGCAGGAGGACGAACGAAAATAAGCAGGAGGAGGAGCTACTAAGCGGACTCGACGTTGCCGTCGTTCAGCTCGATCTCCGCGATGTCGGATTCCCTGGAGCCTTCGAGTCGTCGAATCGCGTGGACCAGCCGCGTCTTCAACTTGTTCACCTCCTTGTTGGACGCGATGGGGCTGAGCGCGTTCCACGTGGACGACGATCGCGTCTCCGAGGTTCCAGACTTTCTCAAAACGGATTTCAGCAGAGCGACCAGAGCCGCGTCGGCGATTTCTTCCCAGTCCTGTTTCCACACGCGAAGCTTCATTATGTCTGAACGAATCGTGCGTAGCTCGACGTTATCGACGTTGCGTATGACGTTACTTACGAAACGATCGGACGGACGTGGTTCGAACCCGATCGCTGCCCGCAGCGCTTCGTATTTATCGTTGGTCGCGTTCGATCGTACCAGCAACAATAACAACTCGACGCTGCATCGAAGCTCGTGGCCGGTCCGTTCTCGTTCCTAGGACAATTCGTTTGTTTAATTTATTTGTCGATCTAACACTTTGGCTGCCACGTTGGTCGTATACGATCGGCCACGGTTTCTCCTGTGACGCCACGGCGGTCGTTGGTGACCGGAGCGTTTCAACTTCTTACAATTACTTCTTTGAAACGAAAAAGTGCCCCATTGAACAATTCAACGTTCTTGTTAGAACACCGTTAAAAGAAAAGTGAGAACAAATCTTGCATCGGTGAACTGTGTTTGCATCCATATCATCGAGGGGTAATCTACGAATATTATTATAAACACAGCTTAGAAAATAATCGTAAACTACTGCTTTATAATCATATAATTGAAGTTAGAAGTGTGCGCATACCTTACTGTTATATATAGAACGAGCAAATACCGTTTACTAATACATTCTACACGTTTCAACGATATATTCTGCGCGTTTTGCTTGCGACGAAATAACAAATGCGAATGGTTTGTCGAAATAAACAAAGCCTCGTTACAATATGTCGCTATCAATTGTTACCAAGGTGCCACGGTGGTCACCCGTGACCACCAATGAGATAAACGGTCCATCGGGGAAGAACGTTGTCTTACATCGTCAATTTATTATTATTTTGCCGTTATATGCTTCGAATAATAAAAAATACTCCCGTGGCGTCCTCAGCGAGACACGTGATTTCAGCGTGACAGTCAGAGTGTTAACAAGCGACAGAACCTTTAGGACAACGCAAAACCAAGTCACAGCATTAACTGCTGATGGTGTCAGATAGGGTACTGTAATAATAATAAGACCACCAGCGTTTGCGATCTTTGTAAAAAATATGCACGCGGAAAATGGACGCAGAGGAAAGAATAATTTAAGTTATATTTTCATTTTATTTATTCTATCACGCTTATTACGCTTATTATTATTATATCGTTAGATTATACCTCTTATATTTACCAATGGAAATTTATTTTAATATTCTTGTTATCAAAGATTTTGCCACCGAATATTCCTCATTATTGTACTTATTATTACTATTAAAGTTGTTATTATATAATTTCTATGATCTCAGAAGATGGAGATTCTTTTGTAACATAATAACAGATCAATAAGTATAAAAATGTTTTACTATTACACATTGTTTAAAGACCAGTCAGTTCGACTGGCTTTGATAGAGATAGCTACGTCTCAAATGTCGGTAGTTGTAGCGTTAACAGCTGATCGAACTTAGCTTCAATAGCAATAGCACCTGAGCGAAAAGTATTAGTAACAGTAATAACTTTAAGTGACGCACACCGTGCACGCAAACGGGAAGTCTCATACAACGATTACCTCGCTTTGCTTTTGTAAATCGCTGGCTAACAGCTGCTGCGATGCGTACACGAGTAACGTGGAATTCTTAATCGATGCCTGAGACATTCGAAGCGATTTCTTCCTACTTTATGAATGAAACGTTCAAAACATGTTACCGTTTAATATCTCGAGATATCGCGTTGCGCGTTTCACGCGGAAGAAAACACTACTTGATTTCGCCTACTCTATAAACGACGCAGCAGTGGACAAACAAGGAACTACAACCGCTTTAGACGTTACTTTTTCCTTCTCGTTATCTTTTGCTGACCGTATTAATTAACCATGTAAGGAAAACAACGTCTTAAAAATCATCGTGTGTCGTTACCGAGCACGACGCGAATTTCAAAAAACCTTTCACCCTTAACATCTCTAGTGAAAGATACATAATTTTTTCACCTTCTAAAATAATCTCATGGCCAAGGAAAAATTGAGAAAAACACGTTTTGCAAGTACCTTTTTAACAATTACGTCGGGTGTAATAAATTTTGAAATACAGAACACACGATAATACGTTCTAGTTCGAACAATATCTTGTCTTTTCTCTTATTTTTCGTCACCAAGAGGTTGTGTTCGTTTCTCAGACGATAACTGGGAAGTACGAAAAAAATTATGCAAATTTGAAAACGTACAAAATTTGGCCCGTGTTGGAATTCGCGTCGACGATTACACCGGAACAAAATCTCTCTGTAAACGAAAGTTTGCTGTTAATATAGAACACAATTTTTCACGCTTTTTATCGCAAACGGAAGTATTCTAAAATATACAAAATATGTAGATTTTCTGGACCGGAGCTTCTAATTTTAATAGACCGAAGGGCTAAACAGTTCTGACGCACGCCGTGCCGACATCGCACTCGGGATAAACTGTACGGTACTTGACGCTCTGCTCGAGTCATACCCCGGATAAACTGTTAAGGGATTAAAATACTTTACCCGTCTCTAGTTATACCATACTTCGAATACGCGTCTCAAATATGGAATCCAGCACGGTCGAATCGCGTGAAATTGCTCGAAGGTATGCAACATAAATTTCTAGTATAAGCAAAAACTTGCCACAACTATGAAAATATTCTTATCGCTTTGAACATGCTCTCGCTCGATCAACGTGCCACCATACAGGATCCGAGTTTAGTTTTAAAAATCCTGGACCAATTCGTTTACTATCTATAAATTCTCCTGCTCTTTAAATTATATGCTCAAATTATATGCCCCTGAGGTCATCGTTAAAAGAAGGCAACTTTTCCATATTGTTCCATACCGAGGTAACTTTGGTACTTCCGGTTGTATCGACGGACTTTGCTCGATCGTAAACTGTCCCAGCGAGATCGTTGACTTTTTTCATCCGCAAATCAGTAAATTCCTTTAAGGCATCCACAGGATGTGAAATTGCAAAAATCGCCGCTTATGTTTATCGCTCGTTCTTCTTTAAATTAACTCCAACTTCGTGTTTCCGGTACCAACCGACGCATGCTCGTTAAATGAAATAAGCAAGAAATGAATAAACTTACCGCTCGCGCTTGCGCGAGTTGCTCGAGAAGCGCGAAGATCGCGTCGCAAGTGGAATCGAAGAGGAACGGCAATCCGGTATCGGGCAGAGATCGCTCGTTTCTTTCTCTCACGGCTCGCAACATTTTTCTCTCCACGTTTCTCAGCTGACTCGTCAGCAGACCGAGCTCGTTCTATCCTCGGCAATGAATGCAACGCCACATAGTTTCGACGATTCGATGGAAGACGACGTTGGTCGGTTGCCTCCGTACTTACCGTTATTCTGTTAATCTTTTGTCGTGCGGCAAAATGATCGTCTATCCGTTGATGCACCAAGCGAATATGATTTTGTCCTATGGTCGCCCCGACACTTTCCTCGTTTTTGCTCCTCGATCTGTCGATCAGTCGAGAAACGACCAAGGTCGACGATAATCCGTCGTTGGACTGTACCCGATATCGATTTCCGGCATTGCCGGAAACGACGGTGACCGTGTGGCCAGAGTTCAGGTGCCACAAACCCAGAGCGTTCCATCCTTGTCTTTGCGACTGATCCGCGCTGAATTCTGAACAGATAACGTTCGTGTTCCTGAGCCACGGATCGATAGCGTTAACGTGCAAGAATTTTGCAGAATGATGAACGATAAATCGGCCGTTTTCAATTTTCGGACGAGCCGAGGAAGAAAAGGAGGCGATAAAAAGAAAGCCACGGCGAAAAGGAGGGACGAAGAGCGCCGCGAGGCAAATAAACGGCAGATTCGGA
Organism: Bombus pyrosoma; assembly: GCF_014825855.1. NCBI lineage: Eukaryota > Metazoa > Arthropoda > Insecta > Hymenoptera > Apidae > Bombus > Bombus pyrosoma. The sequence continues at coordinate 2,212,139 of NC_057780.1, read as the reverse complement.
CCGTCGATCGATGAGACAGAATTTAAGACGCGTTTACCGGGAAACAGCTGGGTGAAGGTGAGCAAAGGTGCGCCGCTCTTGATCACGGTGACGAAGGGGGCCGAGCTTTCAGGCGGGCAGCTTCTCAACATCGTCTTCAGGGGCAATTGGCTGGTTCTCCGCACCGATCTTAAGACACCTGCGTCTGTCCGATAAGTCACGGTCGCTCTGATTTCCGAAGAGAACGCCGGCAAATCCCCGTCCACGTACACCCGGGTCTTCATCGCGTGTCGCTCGCCTGGAAGTTGAGAATTCGGTTCGGACGTAAAACGTCTAGACACGACTGTCTGCGAGTTTGCTTACAGAGATTCGGAAGAGCGTAGAAATCGTCGGCGACGACCAGAGGTTTGAATACGTCGACGCAGACCTGGACGTCGCTGAGGACCGCGTACGAGGACAACTCTATGGTGACGCTGCAGATCGGTTGTAGCTGCGCCTCCATCTCGCTGTCTGAACGATGATCCGACGAATTCGAATCCAGCGACACGTTTATCGATACTATGAGCTCCGCGTCCATTCCGGCGTCGCTGGTGCGATCCTCTGTCAACAACGATCGTTGCTCACTACGATCGCACGTAAACGCGTGGCTTTAGTGTCGTATACGCGCGCGCCGTCTCACCGGAATCCTTGCTCTTCCTCGAGAGAGCTCGCAGTTCCGCCAACTCCTGTTCCGCTGCCGTGTAATCGTAACCCCGTGGATGAAGCGGCGGTGCGACGAACAAACTCGGCTCCGAACCTAAGTAGCAGGCTTCCAGTCGACCATCCGCCGACAAAACTACGATCACGCCCTGCAGATGCTGTAAACATGGCGAGCCACGACAGTTGTCACCAAACGTAACCGTGAGATGCAAAAAGCGCAGCCCTGTTTTGCGATAAGCCAAACTTATCTTGGCTCGACTCGGCCCAACTCGGACTCACCTCTAATTGAACTCTGGCAACGGCAACCGGCGCGAAAGGCAGTTGGGCCGACCATTTCAACGTGCTACCCTCGTAAATCATGAGAGTGCTTGTGTCGGCGATTACGAGCACCATCAACTTCCCGTCCGGTTCTGAAAGCATCGTCGTCATAGAGCTGGATCAGTGCGTCTGTGTTTTCCATTGAACCGATAACGCACGAACCGACCTCGACCATCCAGCTAATTACCGATAACGTAAGCTCGAAAGCAGAGCGGCTTGTATTCCAGCCTCTTGGCGTACTTGACCGACGTACAATTGTCCTTTAGACAGTACAGATGTTTCTCGCCGAGAACCACTATGCCAACCTCGAAGCTGCTCAAAGTGACAGCCTCGATGCCGAGAACCGCTTCGCCGATGTTGTACGTCCAATCTGGCTCGAGGCTCGTGGCATTGGCGCGCCGATGCTGCGCGTCGCGCTCCTCCGCGCCGTTCGAGCTCCCGGAGACTCGTTCCGTGCTTCTCGACCACTCCGCCATACTTTGGTACCTACGCAATGGCAACGCAACCCACGCCATATATCTTACTTACTTACTTACTTATTTAATTACGCGTTACGCTCGAGTCGCCACCGCGACACCGAGTTTTATTAGCGGCCGTGGTCGAGCGGACGACGCGACAACGCATCGAGCAAGCACGTGCCTGTGACACTCGAGATACCAGGAGGAGCTGGCGGCGACGAACAGATCGTAGCGCGGAACGTAAATGATCGGCTCGGCCAGCAACCGATTCCGCGTCACCTGGCTGAACGCGAACATCTCTTGCTCGTAGAAGAGTAGCGTCCCGTCCAGGCATTGAACGCAGAGAAAGTCTCTGCCGCGAACGCCGCCGAACGGTCCTATCGTCAACGATGCCGGAAATCTCGGCAGCGGGTGCTCGTAAGCGATCTTCAGTTCGCACCGATCTCCTGTCAACCAAACGCGATCGTGTAAACTTGGTAAACGAAACTGGGGACTCAGCTCTGGGAGAAACGGAGAAAGGATCGCGCGACTGCCCGATACCATCCGTCCGCCGAATATTCGACGTCCACGACATTACGCCCGGAGGCGTGTTCTTTCGCCGTGTTGCGTCTCTCGTGAAAGCTGTTCCCCGCTCTCGTCTCGCCGAGAACGAAGAACGTACGCGATCGTCGCGATCTTTTCCAACGCGTTTCGCCGTCGCCGCTTTCGAGACGATTGCGAAACGCGCGCGAGGAACAATGTAGGAGAGGACCAGAGGGGAGTTTGTACTATCGGCAGTCAAACCGTATTCGATGGATTGGTCGACCAGGGCCACGTTGTAAACAGTCAACTTCGATGGCGTCAATACCGCCAAACGTAGATCTTGCGAGCCTCTGCAACCAACGATCGTCGTGAACCTCTCGTAGTTCGCAACGTTTCGTCGACTTTCGACGGCCGATACTCACGAGACGAACTTGCCCGCCTTCATATCCACGATGCAGTCGTCTAATCGAGTCTCGATCATCAAATCCGTGGACTTGTAGTTGGTCGGTGATTTCGTTTCGTCCACCCATCGCGACGACGGACTGTACATCCTTAGGTAACCGTCGTGACTTCCCACCACGAGGATATCTTGTCTCTCCTTTCCGAACAACGGCGCGGCCAACAGGCTGTGCTTATCGAACGTTTCGTTCGCACCGCACCTCGTTCGCCACCACTCCTTCGTCTTGAACAACGACATCGCCGTCTAAACGCTCGAGGACCAACGAAAATGGTTTACTATCTCGTGGCCGCTTTCCTCGCGTTTCTCTTTTCTACCCTCTATCGGCGTTACTATGGAGCCGCTGCTTCAAAACACCGCGTTCGAGCGGACTTTGTTACGTAACTTACGTCGACCGACGTGGTTCGATCGCTGCACTCGCGTGCGTCGCTAGCCCATTCGACGCTATCGCCCGACGATCAATCGACCGAGTTATCGTTGCGATAACTTTTCCGCGAGAAGGATCGAACGTTTGGATCCTTACGTTTCTTCTCTGTATTCTTTTTTCTTTTTTCAGTTCGGTGATTCGATCGTTTGTATGGATCTCGCTCGACGATCGAATCGAATTTGGCGCCGCGGGTTCGTTAGTTATCCGCGACGCCGCTAGATAGCGAGACCTACCGGTAGTCGGACACCGCAAGTACACGAAATCGTCGACAGTGGCTCTGTAACGTACCTGACAGATCAGTGGTTTGTATTTTGGAGAAATCGAGGATTACTTGGAGTTAAGAAAATTAAGACGATATGGAACCCCAAGACGTTTACTACAGTAAAGCGGAATACGTAGAAACGGTAGGAGAAGACCAAACTAGTAGTATTTGATTGATAATGGTGAAAGAGTACGGACGACCTTAACCTCTTTTTTCCGTTTCTCTTGATTTTGACGTTTCAGGCATCCGGGAATAAAGTAAGCAGACACACTGTTTTGTGTGGTTCGCAGAATATTGTGTTACACGGTAAGGTGATCGTACAGTCGGATGCTATTATCAGAGGCGATTTGGCAAACGTTAGGACGGGACGTTATTGTATTATCAGCAAGAACGCTATTATAAGGCCACCGTTTAAGAAGTTCAGCAGAGGGTTGGTAGTTGGCGGCTCGGTGATCGCCGACGCATTAAAGAAACGACGGAAAGTTTACCACCGCCGTAACGTCTGATTTCATTTCGTCGTTTCTTCAGCGTTGCCTTCTTTCCTTTGACGATGGGAGATCACGTGTTCGTAGGAGAACGGGCGGTGATTAACGCAGCTATCGTCGGCTCTTACATATACATAGGAAAAGATGCAGTGATCGTACGTATAAGGCATACACGCGTAAACTTTATTTATACGTATTTGCACGAATTGAAGCAACGGGATAACAGAAAGAGTAAGTGCTTGTTCAACTACGCAGGGGAGAAGGTGCGTCCTGAAAGACTGTTGCTACATCGAGGATGGAGCGGTGGTACCACCGGAGACCGTGGTACCCTCGTTTACCCGTTTCGCCGGCAACCCTGCCAAGTGCGTCGAAGATTTACCCGAGTGCACGCTCGACCTCATGCTGGAATTCACCAAAAATTACTATCAACACTTTTTGCCGTCCAACGTTTAACGGGTTTGTACGCGCGTGGAGAATAGAATTTATACGGAAACATGTTAATATTCGCTACTAATCTCGTACGTTTTCATTGAACCGAATTCACCGAATCCCCGATGGTCGAACGTGTTCCTTGTCGTTGACGATCATCCACGTCCTCTGACACCGATCCATTCTCCGTTTCCTTGTTCTCCGGAAAGCGATGACTCTCCCCGATGAACTCAAACGGATCGGCTTCGCTCCAAGGTGTCGCGTTGTCGTTCGGCGTTTCACCGGGAAATGGCAAGGCGTTTGAAGCGAACCTCTTTACGACCCGGAGGTCGATCAAGCTTCCTTTCCTATGCCAGAGATGTTCTACCGCCAACACAACGAGACTGAGAAGCGCCCCGTAACCCACCGCCACCAACGCGAAATAGCACTCGGTGAGTCCTATGCTGACGAAGCTCGTTTGTCCTTGACATTTGGGCTTCTTCGTGTACAACCGGCTGTCTTCGCGAGTTTGCAGACCAGTCTCGGCCAACACCAAAGCCCTGAAAACGATTCCTTTTGTTTTCTACCGTATCACTGCCGTGTATCCGTGCCATCTTACGCATTTTTTACGATCTCCAGATACGGCGATCGAGTTGGGATCACCAGAAGCGGATATAACATGTTCAGTATATCGATCTCCGTGATCCCGCACTTCTCTTCCTCCCGATACGTCTCCTGCATTATCTTGTAGAATGCGCCCAGTTCCGAGTGGAACGCGAACAGCTCGTCCTTAACGCGTCGAACCCCTTCTTCGACCGGCAACCACGAGCTGTTGTAACCCTTTGGTTCGATCTTTTCCACTATGGCTCTTCGCAGAGGATCTTGAAAGCTCTGCGAGAAGATCGACAAACGGACATTGTTACTGGATCGAGTTGGTAAACTGGATTGGAAGAGGTACGATTCTTGGCCCGCCTACCTTGAGGTAGTGTCGAACGTGGACCACATCTTGCGCCCCCAATTTTAACGGGCTGTAGAACAGGTCAGCAACTGTTCTGATAGAGTCGGTGGTCGATTGGAGCAGAGCGACGATATTGGCCGTGTAAGAAGCGTACAGATTGAGAGCGGCGAGTAAAAGCATCAAAGTGACGATTCGTGAGGGAACGCGATATGGCTCGTAAGAGTATCCTGCGGGATTGCGGTTCCATTTTACCGACTCGCCGGAGAGGGAACGTGAACGAACGAAAGGGAAGACGTACCCCATCGTTCATAGTATTGGAACACTCATAGAAAGCGAGGAGAATAACAATGATTAGGAAATCATTAAAATATTTAGGAATTATTGTCTGCATTAAAAGTTACGCACAGATATATCGTAAGATAAAAGGGAATTCGTATCTCTCGTTGTATGACGTTGTAATAATAATCTCATCGTTTGTCGATCGTTACTCGTAATAGTAATCTCCTTCTACTTTATTTATTCTTATTTACTTTTAAATTTTGATTCATGCAAGGCAAACTTTTTTAAACTTCGCACGTAATTTATAAGATAAGAACGTATGATACATCGTAAGATTTCTACAAAACATACGGCAAGTTTTTACAAAATCTTAATCGCTTAGTCATTTCTCTGATAACATAAGCTAAGATTATCCCGTATGCCGTAAAAATTCGAATCGCGTATTACATTGTTCCAGTACTTACGAACGGCAGCGAACTTACCTTGTTGCGCAAAAGCACCCAACACGACCATGAAATTATCACTGAGCGTTTGTTCGTCTAGATGAAATTGCTGCCAATATGCAGCGCTTTTCGCCGATGCTCCCCGACGATATTCCCATTTGGAGGAAAAGTAGAGCAAGCCAAGTACCAGCAGAAGAAAGACGCCGATCGCTATCCAGACGGATCGTTGAAACGGCAGCGTGAAAATGTTGCTCACGGTGGACAGCAAAGGCGCACGGAAAATGAATTTCGCTCTGTCGCGATTTAAGCTTGTACATAGGTTCGTGGAGATGGTTGTCACGTCCTTCGTTATCGAACGACACGACTTACTTGGTGCGGGTATAAAGTTGTATATAATCGATTACACCGATACGCTGTTGAATAAGATAGGTTCCCGTGCCTCCTATATCGATCTCTCGTCGTTGCAGCATCCCAGTGAGGCCGTTCCACGACCCATTCTCCTGTTGATATCCCCAGGTGTTGGTCACGCGAAAGTCGATGCTAAATCGATGCGAAAGGAAAAACGCAGCTCGTTAGAACGCATGATCTCGGCTAGGAGCCGAAAAGTTCGTCACAGCGGGAGACATTTCGGCCCCTGTCAGATGCTGGTTGCCATGCAAGAGAAAGGAGAAGCGACGCGGCAGGGGAACGCGAATGCGACTCACGTTGCATTCATTCGGCTCGCTATATGCAACATCCAAGGATAGTTGGCCTTCGTAACTGCATCTATATGCTTATTTTCGTAATCGGTTAAGTGATTGATCGTATCAGGATCCGTCATCTATGGGAATGCAAATGCAAGGCTAATTTATTAGGCGACGATTATCTACGCTCACGAGTTTTCAACTCCGCCAGCGAATGAGCGTTCGACGCGACGCGATGTTACGCTCGTTGTTGCAATTTGGAAAACTCGTTATCTTAATTTCACTTATCGTTGTTTGCGTGATCCAAAGTGAAATTCATCGCGGCACGTGTTCGCAAATCCACGGCGGATAACTCTTTGTTCGACGATCGCGTGTCGAGAGATACCACGAGACAGGATTTCAGGGGCGTCTGCCGAAGATTCCTTCTTCGTCGTGACGCCGCGTGCAGATTCGCCGCTCGAACGCCACGATCGACTGTCCAGTTTCCCCGATTCTCCGTTATAACTCCGTGATACGGGCTAGGCCTGTAGACGGACGTTATTCCCGTGAAGCTATCCTCGACTCGCAGCTTCGTCGCCACAATCACCTCGCTATCTGGATAAACGGCCATATTCCTGAACGTTTGCTCCACGCGCGCCATCGAGTCTCCAGCGATTGTCCCATCTCGAAGCAGAAGCCATCTCATCGGCGCTGAGAACCGACCGCTCGAATTTGCCTGCGAATCGGATGGACGCGACGTCGTTAGAGATCGATCGTGGTATCTCGCTGCTTCTCGTTTCCAATCCGACGACGTACCGCTCGCAAGAGTGGAATCGCGTAGTCGCAATCCAGATCCACCACGTACAAAATTCGATGTTCCCAGCTGTCGCGGTGCGTTCGTAGCTCGAATCCCTCGAACTCGCGATGTATGTCATGAGCCAGACCCTTTCTCGACATCCTTCTGGAAAGCTCGATCGCGCCGTCTACGAACGGGAAGAATCGTTCGATTTATCGATGCGCTCCGTTACCAAACGTCAACGAGATTCGCACTTTCGCCTTACCTTGGTCGACACGACAGAGATGCGCCGATACTCTTACCGGTGGAAACAGCACGGTGATCGAGTCGTCGATCAGATCCACGAACCACGAGTCGAACGCAACCGCTCGTCGAGTACCGGCGAGGATCGCGACGATACCGAGAACTCGACCGAGCGAGAGCATGATGTCGCTGGAGGAAGGATCGTCGGGAAATACCGCGCGACTGTCCTTCGACGACGTTGGACGTTGGACGTGGGACGACGCTCGCTGTATTTGAAATATTCAAAGGTTTGCGAGGAACCGCCCTATCCGCAAACTACCGGCTTCGAAAATAACGGGCTAGCTGCTTGCATGGATACGTCGTGGATTGTCCGTGGCGTGTTTTCGTCACGACAGCGGCAATTTGCCGTTTCGTGGAAATTGTCGCGGCAAAGGGTACGCGTGATGCGGCTGATGTAAATCAAGAAGCAAGCCATGATGTAACGTGGTTCCTCTTTCCAATCGATAAATCGGTCGGTCGAAGATAACTATCGGTGACCAGCGATTAGACGATTAAGTCGAGACACGATTATCGGGAAGGCTGAAACGAAATGAAAGAGAGTATCGCGTCAGTGCGGCGGACAAGCGGCAAAGTAGGTAGAGACGGCCAAAGATATGCACGCGGGAGAATGTTATTAGGCAACCGCGCGTACAAGTTCTCATAAAGGGGAGATCTAGCGTTGCGCGCGGCTCTCATCGGTGTATCGCGTGACGACTTAGTGATAGACACGTGCGCCGAGCCCACGGAGTAGTTGGATATCAGCGGCAGGTCGTTTGTCGACTCGCGGAGGTGGGCTGCCCTCCTATCAAACGCGATGCCAGAGTATGCAGCTGCGATGAGCTACGCGTGCTAAGGATTACGTCGGATTTGCAGAAAACCAGCGCGTCACGAGACCGCTCGTGCCTCTGCGTCAACATCGACGGATCAACATCGAGATGCTTTCCTCGAATTTGCCTGACCGGTTCCTTCGGATCGTCGCGGCCGCGCGATCACGTGCGCACGCCAACGCGTCAAAACAGCGAACGAAACGAAAGGGATTACGGAGTCCTTAAGCTCCGATCGTCGAACGCCGAACCATTAGTTTGTCGACCTATCGATGGCGAGGTCGAGGCGAACGAGCCAGCGCGAACGCCACGGGAATCGTTGATTCCCATGAACGTCGAGGTCTCGTTAAGCGAGAGCATTCGCGTTCGTGCTCGGAATAAGTTGTCGCAGAATCGAGCGCGATGACGCATAACCAGGTCGGATTCGTCGACTCGAGATGTACCGAGGATCGAATCCACCGAATCGCCAGCTTCTTACTAGGTCGGAAGAGCGTGTGCTCGGACAATGGTCTAGGCATTTCCAAGGAAACGCGATAGTCGACACCTTCGCACGTAGACGTGAACGTGAAAAGGATCGTATATGGAATTTTTCGCTCGCGATCGCGCAACGCGGCTTACGTTTATCTACGGTGTCGGCGAAAACAAAAAGATGGATGAGCGGCGCGCGACAGTAAAGTAAGGAGACCGAGGACGGTGGGCGAGGCGCGAAGCGAAGAGAAATTGGAGCGGAGCTGCGAAGCATGGGGGCAAGGGCGGAGAGGAAAAAATTTGGAAGCCTCGGCGGCAGCGGCAAAATTCTTTGATTTCCCGCGGCGATTCGGTTCGGGAGAAACGATATCGGTGCGTGGGGAAGGCGGTTGCGTCGGTGGGGTTCGAACCGCGTGTTCTAATTGGTCGCCGTCCATTAGGTGTATACAGCTAAGTGTCGCGAGTTCGGCAGCGTTCTCAACAGTAGCGACGAGACCGAGCGCGCGTCAAGCTTTGCGACCGATCGCTTCCTGCTTAGTTTCGTTCATCGACATCGAGTCCGAGACCCAGCTATTAAGGACGAGACATCGAACGTGTACGAGCATCTCGTTCTGGACACCTTCGAACCATACGATGTCGACGAACGGTGTTGCCGTGGGCTCGCGCAAGTCCGAGACGAAGAGGCCCGCCGAGGTGTTCGAGACGGAAGTGCCCTTACCGTCCGGTGAGTTTCTTATTCCGGTGATCGTTGCCGGGACTTTACTCTCCGATTGTAATAGGAATTTTCGCCGCTCCTTGTTCCACGCCGCAGGAGAAACTCGAGCCACGGACGAACGCGTTCGCTTTACGTAACTAGAAACGCTGTATTTGCATAACCATTCCTGCTCCCTCGTTATCTCGAATTAAAAAACCAAACGGAGCACCTACGAGCACTGACACGAGTTAAGCTGGCGAGAGAATTGGTCAGCGCCGCTCAAAGCTATCGTTTACCTCTCGCAGATCGCACAGTCGCGCGCATTTCTACGCTTTTCCCTCGCTTTCTCCGAAAGTTACCCTCTACGGGGCTGTTGCGCGCTGCCCGTTTATCACGGCGGTTCTTTGTCCGCGACCAACACAATCGGAGACAAAATCCCACGGATGATGTACCGCGAGTCCTAAACGTGCCACCGTCACGCTATCTCGCGCGATCACCTTGGTGTATTAAGACTTGTGGTGAAATTAGCGATACGGAGTACGGGCATTGCGTCGCAATCTTGTACCGCGGCGTGACGGTACGAAGGGGGGACACAAGCTACGACTGAAAATAATTTTCCTTCACTGGAAAGATGATACACGTGTTTGACGTTTTAACGCATTTCGCGGTACTTCCTTAAAACACGTTTTACGACCGATCGAACGAACGATTTAACGAGCTCACGATTTCCCAACGATCCTGACGAGATACTCGAACGATGGCGACCCTAACGCGTCGCCTACCATCGATCATAATCGAGTTCATCTATCCTCCTTTCCGAGACATCCGATGATAACGCGCGTTCCGTTTTCCAATTTATTCTCCGGTCAAAAACTTCGTATTCTCGTACCGTGTACCCTTATCGATTCGTTCATTGAAACGAGCTAAGCGCATCGTCGATTTCGTTTCACTTTTCGCCTCGGTGGATTTTCTGCGAAACCAGGAATTTGAAAGAACGCGCGACCAAAACGATCGCTCTCTTGCCGACGACACGTACATATGTATATACGCGCGAAAATACGTGACAACTAACGCTGGCCGACTATCGGACCTTCTTTTTCAATTACCGGATGCATAATCGCCAACTAACTGGAAGCGTCATGGCAACAACGTATTGGAAGAGTTGACGAGCCTCGAAATCTTGTCAACGTCCACCTATCTTATCGACAACCGCGAAAGTCTGTTTCCTTTCTTTCACGACGACGCTCGACGACGATATCTTGTCTCGATTCATCGTCTTACGAGAACCTGCGCTTTAGAGCTCAATCGCCCAGGATGAGGAAAACGGGAATGGACGCGCGGAGAGCGAACAATTGTACCTCGTTCAAACGATTAACGAGTTGGAAAAATGTGACCGTGACGGAGCGCGTGTGGGTGCTTCGTAAATATGTATCGAACAAACTTTTTCACTCGTAAATCGACCTCGCTTCCAATGATATCGAATCGACTGAAAACCGTTCACCATACGTTTCCTCTTTCGCGATAGGAATTCATCGGTAACAACTTCCCCGACACCGCAAACGTTCTCAAAGCGTGTTTTTCGGAAGAAGACACTTTCGTGAAGATGAACGAGGAAGAGGAAGAATTCCTCTCGTTTCGATAAAAGTTCTCGTTGGGAGAGAAGACAAGCGTGTCGTGCCTCGTCGTTTATACGCAAACCCTCTCCCATATCCACTTCTCTTGAATAATGTATTACGCGACTCGTACGACGCTCTCCTCTGTAATCGCCGGTACTCTATCGTCGTGTTTTCTCGCAGAACGAGTGGATAAAGCACGCGCATTCAATAACAAACAGGCAACCAGGCGGAAACGATCGATCGATAGAGCACCGCAAATCGTCGCGGAATTGCAACGATACCCGCGGTCCGATCGATCTTTGTCGTTGATAGCGCGTGTACCGTGAATTATAATTTCTTGTGCTTTTTCCCCTTACCGGCGCGATGCTCGTCGCACGATCCACGCGATTTCCCATTACTAGCGAGAATATTGGTAGCCGAATATCGACAGAGCGCAACTATCCGAGGGTATATACCAACGAGTAAATAATCTACGTAGATACTAAAGCTATCCATTCACGGAAGCGCGATTCGACGGCAGCGACACGTCGAAAACACGAAAGTAGAAAGTTTCTAATCTGGCACGAGATGGCTGTCCCCTGGAGCGTTCGCGTTCTACCTCGCGTTCACCGGTCAACGTTCCGTGACGTGCGTGTAGATCAGGGGCCAGGTTCTCGGGCAGGGCTCGATGTTCGTCTATCAACCGATATCCCGGTTGCGAATACGTATCAGGAAGCGCGTTCGTGGAAAAAACGCGGCAGAAACCTTGACACGAATTGTTCGAAAGTTCAAAGAGGGGAAGGGAAAGGTCGATGAGCTCGCGCTCTCGAAGACGGAAATCGTGCCGACCTCTCGGCTCCTGGCAATTTTCGCAAAGCGGACGTATTACTTTCAATTTCGAGTTCCGTCGAAAGCTTCCTGTACAATTACGCTCGCGCGTGCACGGTCTTTCGTTGTTCGCCCGAGGCGGACGCTATTTTCCACTTTACAAAGTGGATAACGCGTTTAGGGGACGAAGCATTTCCTGTAGACACAGACGCGAACGCGCCGTGCCAGTTGACTCGTATCAAGTCGATTCTCGAGCATCGAGAACGTCGAACGTCGAAGAAACGTGACGCTCTGTTCGTTTGAAAATTAGCCCGCGATATAGACGTCGACACATTGACGTCGACGAAGAAACGGAGCGTCGATAAACGAATGACTGTTTCGAACGTATCGGACACTCAGAGACCTCTCCGTGTCGTGAACACAGTGACTAGGTACAGATGGGTGTTCGGAATAACTCGTTACCGACCGATCGTTCGGTCGATACTCGGTTGCCGAACACGGCCCGTTTCTCCCGCTTGTCTTCTTGTCCGGTTGTCGGTAACAAACCTGATTGCGTAACGAATTCCGATTAAAAGCATTTATGTATGTACATACGTACATGTGTACTTACATAAATGCGTCGAGAGGTATTACGTGTATTTCCCAGAAAAAAAGGAAGTTGATACTTTTTTCAAGCACATCTTTTCGTTCGAGCTAATCGCGGTAAAGATTACGGCTGATGATCGCCGCAAAATAGCGAGTAAAGGCGGAAAGTACGAGGCGCAATTCGCCACGCCGGATTCGTGCGAAATGGCCGACTAGTTTATCTCGCACTTGCACGATGCAAAGATTTTTGGCACGCGAGATCCGCGAATCTATCAATAGCAGCCCCCCGCGTATCTTTTATTTTTGTACGCGAATTGGCGGCGCGGTTAATACGAACTTTCGAACGTTCCAAACATTCTGGCGTATATCGATGCGAAACGATTTCCGCCTTTGATTTCGAGGAAAACGAACCTAACCCGCATCGTTCCGATAATCCATGATTATGCAACTTTGTCTCGCGACGAAATGCGAAAGTCATCGACGAAATCGGAATTTGCCGTGTACTGTGTATGTTATGTCACGTCACGTATTTGCTCTGACAAACAGAATAAAGCCCTGACCTTGACGCGGTAACCATCAAACGGATGTTTCGTTAAACAAATGCGACTATCTCACCAACGTGACTCACGATCGACTTCCATGGCGATCGTAATCAGCGGAGGCTGTGAATTCATCGACGCGACGAATTTTCATCGTTCTTCCACCAAGATCGTAAACGACGTATGACGTACTACGATTACGCCATTATTAAACAGCGTTGCGATTCGAGAGATAATAAATTCCAAGGGTTGCGCGAGTTGATCCGAAAGATAAGCAGCCAGGCCAGCCAGCGATAATTTTACCGATAATTTTTCCATTACGTAATATTCGTAGATATTTTCGGACCGAGAATTCCTCGCGGTTCGGGCATAACGAATAAATTTTTCTATACAAAAATTTAAATGGTAACTGCAATGAGCTCTTGATCCCGTCAATTACCACCGTTTTCTACCAGATCATCGAAGCTCTTTTATGCAGTTACTCTCAACCGCAGGTTCGACCGCATCAATGTCATAAATGAAATATGTGACACAGACGATAGTTTTCGCAAACAGATTTGAAATTTCAACTGTTATATCTTTTTCTTCCGTTTTCTCTTACATTTTCTTGTATTTTCCTGTATTTTCTTTTATCACGCAATATTTTATGTTTCTGAAAAGCTTTCTATCCTCATATATTTTTGTATAATCTTAATGTTAAAAGGATTTTCCCGTCCGTCTTAATAAATCAAGTTAATTTAAATAATCGCGAAATCTCGGAAGGGGCGCAAGAAAATAACGCTGAAAAGTAGCACGTTGAATAGTGGGCGGGGCAGGTCGAAGGATGGAACGTGCTCGCAAGATGAACAGATCGACAGGAATCGATAAGATCGAACGCGATTTAAAGATATAATGCGAAAAGGGACGTGGTTTCGCGCGCGAGCCTTTGATTGGTGGAACTAAGGCAGGGACGCCAGATGGCGCCGTCGCGTCCAATCGAGGAAAGGGATTGACGAAGCTAGCGCGATGATTGGACGAGAGGTCTCGATTGCTCGGACGATACGTTTCGTCAGACCGCACCCCGCAGTTCCCCGCGGTTCCCGTCGATTCGCGGCTTCGCATCGAATCAACTGGCACGAGGGAGAAAAAGAGAAAGAGGCAGGTGTGTACTCGCTTCTGATCACGGGTTCCTTGTTAATCATCGTTATCGGTCTACAACGAAACCGTCAACCGATTCGCAGCAACGAGAAGCTGATATATTACTGGCGCACAGTGAGTGCTCGATCGCGCTCGTGAAAATCCTTCTCCATCGTCTTTCTCGTCGGCGTGATTGTGACCGTCGTCTTGTCGTGCAGGCCAGGAGCGCGTGTTTGCCGACCGATCGCGCGCAGGAACGGCGTTCGATTTTCTTCGGCTGGTGCTAAGAAGATAGCGCGAGTCATCGTATCTCTGTTGTGTTGGGAGAAGCGGACGGGCAAAGAATTCGCCGTTACGTTTTCCTTCGGTTCGCGACAACGTATCTCGTTCATCAGATTCGTTCACGAGATCCGTGTACGAGCATTTCGCACTCTCCTTTGGCATCTTCGTCAACCGTCGGTGTTCGCGTTGGCTATTTACTCGGTGGTGCATCGGTTCCGTGTGTGATCGCTTGTGCGTAGAACGCGTATCGAGCGTGCAATGAACAACAGTAACGGCACTAACGGCAGATCGAACGGAGAAAACAGGGGACGAAATGGCCACGTGCTTGTGTGGGAGCAACCAGGCTTGGAGGAAGAGGATAGACCTATCAGAAAACGTAAAAGTACGTCGGCCCGGCAGGCGCACGCGCTCGTGCGCGTGCATTCCTCCGTTAACGTAGAATTCTGTGCGATTTTCTCAAACATTGAATGGCGTTCCGAGATTAAATCCGTCGTCCATAGGCCGCATGGTTCGTACGAGTTTGCCATTCGGACGAAACTCGGTTTACCTCCGTTTACCCCGTGAACGGCGCGTCGAACACGTGCTCCCGCCGTCACTCTTCGCTCTCCTCTTCTTTCATTTCGCCAGTCTCGTCCTTTCCTTTTCTTCTCTCTTTCGGTAGCGCGCGCGCGCGCGCGCACTCACAGGTATACCGTAGCTGCGGAGCTCGCAGCATGACGGATTCGCTGACGAACACTCGATTTCGCGGGCTCCATTTTTCAATCATTAGTCCTTAAATGCGATCACGATGCGGCTGATATCGTCGAGTGGCGTAAACGCGGTGGCACGCGGCAACCGACCCGGTTTCCGGGCCTGGCAGCGAACTCGTTAAAAAAAGGAAGGGGCCAGAGTCGAACGACCCGATACGTTCGTCGACCAACGCGTTCCATTTATCTGCGCTTTCGACAGAAATCGTGCGTGGGTATGTGGCAGGTCTCTCTGTCTCTCGCTTACGCGAACGCGCGCCATCGTTGCAATCGTTCGTTTCTCAGCTCCTTGCACTCTGTCGTTCGCCGAGAGATGCCGGACGAAGAAAGAACTGAAAGAATCTTCGGGCGAACGGTTAAAGGCAACTTTTTGAAATCGGCATGGAACTCGGTAGTCGCATTCCGTGGCCGGCGCCAAAGAACGTCAAACGATAAACAGCGAAGAGGCAAAGGTAACGCGCGGTCGCTGATTCCCGGCATCGTTGTTCAATCGGCGATTAAACGGAGACGGAGATGGTTGGTGGGCGGCTGTCGCGTCGAAGCGTCACGTGCGTGGTTCGACCGCGCCTCTCCTCCCATTCGCTAATTCCATGTTGCTTTACGTCGCAGCGATAGCAATAGCGTCCGCACGACTGCGGTGCATGTCGACGAGCTGAAGTTATTTCTACCGAGCACGATCGACCACCACGTGCTCGATGGATGCCCGATGAATGCTAACTCGATGCGTCCTTAGGGAAAAATAACGATCGCAAGCCGTACGTGAAAACGGTACAATGAAAATCCTTGAAATCGCGAACCGTCTGACTAGCTCGATCGATTATAGTGCCGCGGTTGTTTAACCCGCGCGACCACGGCAATTCCTTGTCGGCAAATTACACTCGACGAGCGACCGACGTGACAACAGACGAAACGTTCAAAGTTCAGACGGCTGTTACCGAAAACTATTCCTATTACGTACCACATATACACACGTACGAAGAAGCGTATCGTAACGCGGAAGGGTGGGGAGCGCAAAAGCTTTGCGATTCTCGCTCGTCGTCGACAAATCATCGCGATAATCATCGCGATTGCATTCCGAAAATAAAGCTTACATCGTCGCTCTATTATTAATTCGCGTGTTATCTCGACATCTCGTCGCAAAAACAACGCGGTATAAATAACCGAGGAAATCGCGCCTTGCCAAACCGGAGAAAGGACCTGTGCAGCGGCGCGCTTTTCCGTCAACGACCGACCAACGCGTTACTCGATTCTCCCCTCGACCTTGTCCCCTCGCGTGCTCGAAACTGTCGCGTCCTTGGCGTACCTCCGACCGTGGATCGCGAACACGCCGTACGTTTTGTCTCCGCCGTCTTTTCTATCTTCCTTCTTGCCATTCTTTTTTTCTTCTTCTTCTTCTTTTTTTTCTTTTTTTTTTTTGCTTTTTTTATCGTATCATTGAAGGTTCGCGCCTGGCGCTCCCATTGTATCTGGAAAATTACCGCTGTTTTTCAAGCGTGGTTACGGAATTGGCAAACGTTTGCCGCTAATCGACCAATTATTTTTCCTAATCGACCGCAGAATTTTTCAAAAGATTTTCCCTTGGCAACGATCGAGACGACGAACGAAATTCGAGCGGCTGACCGAACCGATTCTATGCGCGTGCACCGCTCGCCGCTTTCGACATCGTGTTATTTATCAGTTAACCCTTCGTCGTCATGGTCGTGGTTGGCCCGATCTTTAAATGACCGCGTAACGAACGAACGTTTGCTGTTGCAGCGTTGGTGGGTTCGCGTCACATAGTGACTTTGATGCTGTTCCTCGGCATGGCGAACGCCTACGTGATGAGAACGAACATGTCCGTGGCGATCGTCGCAATGATCAATCATACCGCCATCGTAAATAAGGACGAAGTGGCCACGGTGAACGAGTGCGGGATCGTTAATTCCAGCATCACGAGCGTAAGTACGAGGCGCGATGCTCTCGACGTGTGCTGTCCGTAATCGACTCGCGCTATGTCTCTCTTATCTAATCGTTGCTTCTCAGGTGTAATCACCGATCAAGCAAAAGATCGGTAACCGTAAGTCGCGAACAATATCCATCGAATATTCTTTGTTGCGGCAGGACCACGCTGGAAAGAGCAGCGACGGCCAGTTCGTATGGGACAGCACTAAACAGGGCTATTTGCTCAGCTCGTTCTTCTATGGCTACGTCCTCACGCAAATACCATTCGGGATACTTGCGAAGCGTTACGGATCCAAATACTTTCTTGGTGTCGGCATGCTGATCAATTCGTTGTTTGGACTGCTCGTGCCTATGTCGGCCCGTTTCGGCTACTATTATCTGATGGGCGTTCGCTTCATTCAAGGTCTAGGCGAGGTAAGCGATCTCTAAGGGATCTTTCGATCCTGCGTTCTCCCTCTATGCGCGTACTCGCACGATCGGTCGAACGAAAAAGGATAGAAAAGCCTCTAATGTTTATAACGTTGAACGCTTTTTGATCGTTCGGGTGTATTTCCTGCCCCTAGGAATGGATTATCCCTATTGCAGGGTCCCATCGTGCCTTGCACGCACGCGATGTTGGCCAAGTGGATACCGCCGAATGAGCGTAGCAGAATGGGAGCGTTTGTATATGCCGGTAAGCTCGTTCGTTTCGACGATATCTTTTCTTCCGCCTGCGTAGCCCTGTCGCACGTCCATCAACACGGTACGATGCTACCTTCTGGGATCTACCGAGCGATTCACCTTCTTCTTCTTTTTCTTCTTCTTCTTCTTCTTCTTCTTATTCTTCTTCTGCCTTCTTTCTTTTCTCTTCCTTTATTAATCTCTCATCTTATTCGAGGTATTCGCTTTCGAATTTGCCGATCGATCTATTCATCGTTCTCCGTATTTTACCTGTAGGAGCGCAGTTTGGCACTGTCATCTCGATGCCATTGAGCGGTATCCTATCCGAATACGGTTTCGATGGCGGTTGGCCGTCGATTTTTTACGTGTTCGGTGCGGTCGGTACCTTGTGGTGCATTGCCTTCCTGCTGATGGTCTACGAGGACCCGGAAAGCCATCCGCGTATATCCGAGGACGAGAAGAAGTACATTCTGAGCGCTCTGTGGGGCAACGCCGGAGCTTCCGTGAGTATGAAAGGGTTAGCCGTGACTCGCAGGTCGTAAGCTCCAGCAAGATCGCTCTCGGCTTTAACGACAACGTTGTTTTCACAGTCCCCACCCGTACCATGGATATCGATCATTACCTCGCTACCGTTCTGGGCTATCCTGATAGCGCACATGGGCCAAAACTACGGATACGAGACGTTGATGACACTGCTGCCGACCTTCATGAAACAGATTCTACACTTTGACATTAAATCGGTAAAGAAACACCGGGAAACGGATAGGCGTCGCAACCGTCGTAAACACGAGCGCAAAAAGCAAACTCGTCATCGAGACGATAAACATCGCGTAAATATGTTACAGAACGGCACCGTTTCCTCGCTTCCCTACTTGGCCATGTGGATATTCTCGATGCTGGTGTCTCACGTAGCCGACTGGATGATCTCTAGCGGAAAGTTTAATCACGGATCCACGCGGAAAATCATCAACAGCATCGGCCAGCTGGGACCGGCGATCGCTCTGATTGTCGCTTCGTATACCGGATGCAATTCCTGGTTGACAGTGACTATTCTTACGATCGGCGTAGGCTTGAACGGCGGTATCTATTCCGGATTCAAAGTGAATCATTTGGATATCTCACCGAGATTCGCCGGCGTTTTGATGTCTTTCACCAACTGTTTGGCCAACCTGGCGGGCTTACTGGCACCCATCACGGCCGGCTATATAATCGTCTCACCGGTAATTATCGCGTCTCGCGAATTCTCACTCGGACGGCGGCAAGGAAAACCTCGAGTCGGACCCCGGTATCCAATGAAATGTCGCCTTTTTCTTTTCAGCCGACTCAGGCGAAATGGAGGATCGTGTTTATGATTTCGGCGGGCGTGTATATCGTGTGCGCCTTGTTCTACGCAATATTTAGCTCTGGACAACGACAGCCGTGGGACAATCCGGACAAAGACGAGGACAAAAACGAGAAAGAAGGCTTGGAGACTGTGAAAACACTCACAGAAACGCACCATTGACGAGCCAGCGTGCTAGTTGCTTTTTACTTTTATTATCGGGTCCTTCTTCCGCATATTTTTTGTACTTTGTTCTTCGTTCCTGCCACTTTGCCGTTCAACGCGACGGTGTCGCGACGTGGTTCGCAGTTGCTCGCCTT
Organism: Bombus pyrosoma; assembly: GCF_014825855.1. NCBI lineage: Eukaryota > Metazoa > Arthropoda > Insecta > Hymenoptera > Apidae > Bombus > Bombus pyrosoma. The sequence goes on along the minus strand of NC_057780.1, from coordinate 2,192,785 downwards.
CTCCGCGTCTTCGCATCTCGCGCCCTTGTACGACTCGACCGTCCATCGTCGAACGTTCACGTTGTCGTTCGACGAGTGGCCATTAACACACACGAAACACGGACATCGGAAACGCTAGACGGAAAAGCAGATGCGAGCAAGACGATAGGAACGCGCGGGCATATATTCCAAGAAAGAAGGATATTCAAAGAAACTGCATAGTGATTTGTCACAGCGGCAGTGGATCGCCTGGACGATTAGCTCTTTCCTCCGACGCGCGACGAGGAACCGTACATTCGCTGTTTGTCCCTTGCTCGTGTGCCAAGTTAAATAGCACGCAAACATTTGTACAGCAAGTAAGTCGAATCGAACGTCACATTTCTATATCGAGTACAGACAAAGTAAATTACGGAGATATATGTATGCTTGGATACGTACGTACGTACGTGCGTGCGTGCGTGCGTGCGTGTACGAGAGAGAGAAAGAGGGAAAGAAAGAATGATAAGCGTGAAAAAATAACGAGCGAGCGAAAGATAGAAAATGCAGATAATTTTACATTTTTATAGTATTCATTTTTACTTAACGGAGATTACGTGCCTTAAGACCAAACAGTGTCGAAATAAAGATCAAATCGATGTATTTTTCGAGGCGTTAATTTTTACTGCGCGCTAATAGCCATATTATCGACCAACGAAAATGATCGATTAAAACTTCCGTCCGATTTCTGGATGCACGGGCACAGGCGAATCGCGCGTTTCTCTCTTTCTCGATCGAATATTAATCAGTGCTTGGCGCGACGCAACCCAGCACGCAAATACGATGGTGCGTTCGAGACGGTAACGCGTCCGAATGCCGCTTCTACGAGTAAACGGACAAGTACTATAACAGTATTAAAGTTAATATCCTCGCGTTTCTCCCATCTCTATTTTCGTTCGTTACTTACCATGCGTTATCGCGAGCAACTGCCATTTTATATTGCGCGATTGAAACTGATCGCGAGAAATGCGATAAATCGCTTCCCGATTTTGCAAACGTCCGGGAACCTTCAAACCGTCGCGTCGCAACTAATATAATGCAATACAACAGTGGTTTATAATATAAATATTGTAAATATTTTTACGCGTAGGTTTTTATCGAGTTGTAGACGTTAAACGATTTGTTGCTCCTTCTTATTTATGCAACGTGTACAAAGCAGAATGAAAGGATAGGCAGAAAGTGAAAAAGACAGAGAACGAAAGAGAGCGAGCGTGAGAGAGAAAAAGTAGCCGTTAAGTATGCTAAAAAGAAAAAAAAAGAAAACATTCAAAGGAATTATATCTTCGTAGCAGAATGCATTTTCTTTTTCTAATTATTATTGTTATTATTATTATTATTATTATTGTTGCTGTTTATTGTTGGTATTATTATTATTATTATAATTATAATTAGTAGTAGCAATAGTATCGTAATTATCGTCATCGTCACTAAGATGTAGTCGTGAGTGCAGAACTATCGTATGACACACCAACGCCAAAGAAACATGTACGCCTTTGTTTCGTTTCTCTTCCTTTTTACCCCCGTACATGCAGGCGTTGTTACGGGTGTATACGACTATAATTTATCGAACGACCGCTTCGTCGTAATTCGTATGAGCTTGGCCCGTTATGTAGTACGCGCGACGACACTCGAACAGGTATACACACGTACCCTCGCGTTCAAGCGGACGTTTACAAAAGCTCCTCTGCTCGGGACATTCAGCCTCTGAGACGATGTCGCTCCCGAGTGGAAATTTTTTGAAATTTCTAATTACTTACCGTTCGTTATCGCGTATCTGTTTTTGCTCGACCGTCTCCGGAGCGAGCGTATCGCCGATACCTCTGATCGCGTAAACAGGGATCGCGGCGGATCAGTCTGAAGTACCTGCGTTTTTCTGTGATCGTCTACCTAAAAATGTATCTTCGACGACTTGCCCCAAGGTTACTACCTCGCTAATTTCTTGGTAACCCGTAGACTATCCAAATCATTGTTGTAGCGGAAATATGACCAACTGCCCGTATGAAATTTTGCGTACGCGAGGATATTGTTAAATTACGGTCACGTATTACACTCAACGCCTCGTACAATTCGTACCTATCTTTTTACGCTAGGCTATCCGTATATGCCTATATGTATATACGCGCGCGTGTGCGTGTATATATATGCGTGTGTATTTATATATATATATATATACACGCACGCATACACATATAAATTATGTAACTATGTATACTCGTGGCTGCGTACACTTCGTGTGCGTGTATGCACGACTTACCGACAATCGCGATAGAAATTCTTGGAAACCAACTTTTTATAAGGTCAATTGTAAAACGATCGATATTTTTATACAAATATGTATGGTCGTTGCGCGGCAAAAGCTGACGCAATCTTTCTAGATCGTACGCGAAATATCTTTAATATTACCGTAATTGCAGAGCATATAAAGTGTACACACGGGTAAATAAAATATCGCTCAACGAGTACATCGCTTTCGAGATCTTAATTCATTGTAGCGTAAGGGAATTCAATTGAATGATTAAGGAAATGGAGTCTTCTTCGATGCATAATAATCGGGAAATGGATATATACATATATACGTACGTGCATAAATCGAAAGATGATCAAATTTTCAGGTATCTCGCCGTAACAGTGGTCGACAAAATAGAAATCTTATTCGATCGTTGCGTTATCGGTCGAGAGATGGCGCTTCCGATGGTCGATTAGCTGTCAAAACAGGATGAGCAATAACCAGTTTTCGTTTGCAATTCGTTTAAAACGTAAGTGATGGAATGATGGTATTCTGTGCTGTCCTCGGCGAATACTTTTGCGTCTTTCTCACGTAGTAATAATTGTTCAACACGCTGCGAGTAAAGTTTCTTGATTGCTGGATTTCCTAATCGTAGTACTGGTTCTTTAACTTGGTTGGACAATTTATAGGTTAGTTTGTCAAATGCGATCGTTTGAAACGACGTCAAAAAGACATTTCAAAGGTGATTCGTGTTCGAAGGATCTTACCGTTGGTCCGATATGAAACACTACGAATACGATACGAATGAAATTGAAATTGAAATTGAAATTGAAAATAAAATATTTGTTTCCAGATAAGTAACGGTGGACGACGCGATGAGGATTCAGTCGATAATCGTGCTGGTGATAGGGACTGCGATGGCAGCGAAATGCAGCGACATTACTCCTGCGGTGTTCGGGAACGTATTGGACGGTATGCCGGCCGCTTTCGGTGATTTCAATTCCGACGAATTGACCGACGTGTTTATGTTGCGCAAAAACGGTACCACCGTTGAAATCTTCCTTGCTACCGAGCAGGAGCCTCATTTGAGACCCAGCTCCGATTTAAGTTGCACCTTCGGTCATCTCATCGTCGGTGTGGTACCAGGAGATTTCGATGGAGACGTGTTCATGGACGTGCTGGTGATCACGTACAACAAAGAAAAGAAATTGTCATACGGCTACGTATTGTGGGGTGGAAAAGGTCGGTTAAATTGCACCAACGAACCACTGATAAAGATGACAGGTCAACCATTGGCTCTCGACTATAACGGCGATATGATAATAGATCTGTTCGGCTTGGATGAATATAAAACTAGGACGTTCTGGATATTCGACGATAGTAGAAAACCACCGAGATCCGTGCCAATGAAGACACCGTTAGATCTATCATCGATCAGTCAACCCCATTCGAACGCTTATCTAGACGTGAACAACGATTTCTTGGCCGATCTGGTGGTCACTACGAACGAAAATTTTGAAATTTGGCTGGGAGTCGAGCAGGGATTCGAATTTCACAAGCTGATAAAATTTCCCTATGGAATTTCAGAGAATTTCCACGGTATCCTCGGACAAACGCTCTATCTGGACGTCGAACTAACCGGCAAAATGGATTTACTTTTGCCCCTCTGTTTCGATAACGCGTGTACCAACAGCACGATCATGATGTACTCCTCCGGCACATGGTATAATCTCGAAGTGAACTTCAGGGACGCAGACAACGTACTGTGGGGCTTCGTGAAGCCTAACGGGCAACGATACACCGACACCATTACTCTCCGCGGCGGTGACTTCAATATGGACGGATATCCAGACTTGCTGGCTACGCTCCAGTCGACCAGCGGCAAACAGACACGATCCTATTTGCTGGAGAACGTTGCGTGCGTTTCGTGTAACACGTTCGCTCGAAAATTCCAAGTGAAGTGGCAGGCGTTAAATCCGTTCCACAACGAAACCGCGATGGCGGTGTTCTACGACTTCTATCAAGATGGCATTTTGGACGTGATCTTGGTCGAAGTGGACAAAAGCAGCAACAGCTACCGTACAGCGGCGTTCAAAAACAGTTTGGACTACGACGCAAACTTTGTCAAAGTGATGGTACTCACGGGCCGCAACAATAGCATGTATCCAATTTCCCCGGGCTCGCTCGGCAAGAAAAAGAGAACTTACGGGACGAATCTTCCCGGTCCGTCGATAGCGTATCGGACCACCACTCAAGACGGCAGCCCGCGTAACGCGATTGCGGCTCAGCTACCGCAAAGCGCACACTTCTCCTTGAATTTACCATACACGATCTTTGGTTTGGGTAGAACACCCAACTTTGTCGACGCTCTCACTATCGGGGTAAGTATATTCGCGCGAACCACTTACTCGCCCTTCTCTTTGTTACCTCTTTTTCGCGCTGTTGTTCGTGAGCTGACCGGTGTCTGTTTCTCACGGCAGGTCGGCGGAAAATCTCGGGAATGGCCGCAAATCATCCCCAATTCCCAGATGGTAATGATTCCGAATCCGATAGCAGAACCTTGGCGATGGAAAGCCCAGCTATTAGTAACTCCCAGTAAATTAATTTTGTTGAGCGCCGCCGCGTTGACCGGCACCTGCGGTTTGATATCCTTTATCATCGTCGCTCTTTATTGGAAAGAGCGAAGGGAAGATAAGATCGAGAAGCTTCAAGAGGCGCACAGATTTCCCTTCGACGCGATGTAAAGGTTCGATCAAGAGACCGTGTGAGATATCTTTAAGAAATGTATTTAATATATCTGTAAATTATTTCGTAATCGTTAAATAAATAGATAAATTAACGAATCAATAAATTAATAAATGTACAAACATCTACAAAATAAGTGAGCAAGTGAATAAACGAACGTGCATACGCGGCTAGACGCGACTACACGCGACTAGACGCGACGCATAATACAAATCAATACACGATCAGCAATACGCGTGTGTATGTAGTTTACGGAAATCTTTGGCGATATTTTGTACAGTAAGTTTCTGAAATATATCACGCACTCTGCGCGTTTCGAATATAAATCGTCGTCGCTAATAAAATTGACAATTTATTGATTTCTCTTGGACATTCTTATTATAACACAGGACCCGTCGCTTCGTATCGCGTCATAACCGACGCATCGAGTGCGAAATATATACTTACGATACTAGTTATATTATATATATATATAATATATATACCCTTTTTATATATTATATATTATATATATATATAATGTATATATATATATATATATATATATTAACAAACGATCTTTGCCGACGTGATTTTGGTCGTTACGCTACTCGCGACATACGCTGTAGATCGAGGCAATTCGAGTGACATTCACTACTGACAACGATCGTTTTTAATGGCAGGGTTTAAATCGTTGAAGTAGGGATGCACCATTGCTTCGTCCGCTGACAGCCGTAACGCTGGATTGCATACCAATAACTTCTGAAAAGGACAAGTTTCCCTGGTGAAAATTTGGGACCAGCGATTTCTGTCGCGAAACATCGAATACGATGAAATACCTGTAATAAGTCTCTGCCTCTGGAATTAAGTTTCGGCGTAACTTGAGCCAATCCTTGAGCGGGATGATAGAGTGGAAATGGCTTGTAGTCTGGAAGAGTGGTAAAATCCGGCCACGTTTCCTCGACCGGCGTACCCAGCATCTTGAATATTCTCTTCAATTGATCGTCTACGTCCGACCCGGGAAACAGTGGTCTACCGGCGTTTGCTAATTCTACGCAGTTGAGATCGGCATCATATTTTTCTCTCTTGTTTGTTAAAAGGCTACTTACCAGCAAATATACAACCGGCGCTCCACATATCGATGGACGTTGTGTATAATTTTGCTCCAAAGAGAACGTCCGGTGGACGGTACCATAACGTAACGACTTCCGCGGAGTAGCATTTTACAGGGATTCCAAAAGCTCTCGCCAGTCCAAAATCGGCTAACTTTAATTCGCCGTTCTAAGTAGAAATTTGAGAAGATAGAGCAACATTTCCTTTTTCAATTTCTCTGGAAATTACAAAATCACGTACCTTGTTGATCAGCAAATTTTGTGGTTTAAGGTCCCTGTGCAATACGTTTCTACTGTGACAAAATGCCAATCCACGGAGCAATTGGTAGCTGAAAAGCGTAGAAGGCACACGGTCAGCATAGGTAAAGGGTCTATGTACATGCCGACGGCCGACAAATCACAAAAGAGTCATAAACGGTACTTACAGAAAGGATTTGACCACGTCCAAGTCGATTTCTCCGTTTAGACTGTCGAAATACTTTTTCAAGTCCTGATCGCAATGTTCGAAAACCAGCGTCAACTTTTTATCGCTGTGCAATACGTCATACAACCTCACTACATTCTTATGTTTCAACTCTTTCAGTAGACAAATCTCTCTGAGCGCGGACGATGGTACACCCTGCGTGCAACAAACGGAAAAGGTCGTCACGATAAATCGAGTTTCGAATCGCAAGGGAATCTGTAGTGACGCGAATGCGACAGAATCTCGTCGGCGCCATAAACTTACTTCGTCGTCTTCATCCAATCGAACTCTCTTTAAAGCAACGATTTCGTGAGTCTCGCGGTTCTTGGCTTTGAAAACGGTTCCATAAGTACCTGAAGTACGCCAGAGATGAATATGTCGTTGGTAATCGCTAGCGAATCGCGAGAACGACGCGTTCTACGATCAGTTGTCAAAAGGCACGCACACGCCACACATTCACACATCACATGCACCCGACTCGGCACGCAGCACCGGAATTCTAAACGAGAAACCAGACATAATCGGTAGTCGAAAAAGGATAGACTCTTGCTTACCTTCTCCTATTTTCTCGAGCTTCTCATATTTTTGCATATTTTTGGCGATTCTTCGGGCGGAATAATCACAGAGTGGTTAGCGCTGCACTCGAAACAGTCGTGCGCGAACACACTGCTGCAAGTGGCGCCACGAACCTTTCCTAGCGCGCCGTTTCGCCACCAGGTTCGCACCACTTGTTTGCCGCGCGCCACTTTTAAACGGCTTCGCCAATCAGTGAAACGAATACGACCTTCGAATGACTTTGAACGCCACGCACACGACTTGAACAACCTCGAAAGGACTCCGCGTATCGCGTCGACCCGACCGATCGGTAAATCTATATACGTATACCGACAGCACGAAGCAAATCGAGTCGAGCGCAATTGCATTAAATTAATTGAGTTTCACGATAACTGACGCGCAGTATCTGCTCGATTACGCGTTACCGCTCGAAACATAGGCTTATCGTGGAAACTCATTCGCTGAGAGAGGGAACGTTTATACACGCAAATGCACATGCAGCATGCATCGTTGTTGTACGTACATCGCGACACGAACTCGAGTGACGGATCGATGCGATTTCAACGGCACGCAAACGCGTACATACCGCTCTAAAGAACCACTAGGCGTAGCTGTATAATTTATAAATACCCGCGCGCGTGCACGTTATAAAACGCGTCGCACGAGGGGAAAAACGTGGACAGGCAAGTACTTGGAAGTTCGTACGTCGTTGGACTTTCAAACCGATGGCAAAACGATAATGTCGCGAATTACGCGGAATCCATAGCGATTGCAACGACAACAATACAAACGTCTTCGTATTATCGTTCTTCTTATTTCTTAATACGTATTCGTATATCTCTCGTCGTTCTCCGTTCGTGAAAATTATTTCCCTCGTTTCTTCCGTTTTTAAGACAATACAGAGGAAGAGTATGGATAGCGTAATGGACATGGACGTCACCACAAGCCTGTTATCGATTGTTTATTTTATCGGTTCTTCGATAAGTACACAATGTTGACAATATCAGAAGCAAGGGACTGCGTGAGCAACTCCGAAGGAAAAATATGATGGAAAAATGCGTTTAGAGGCAGCAGAGTCAAGAAGTAAAAAAAAAAAGAAACAAAGAAACTATACACGATCAGTGGACGAAGAGTTAGGATTAAATTATCCTTATTAAATTATCGCTCGGACGAGCATATACCCATCGAACATCTCGTGTCGAACGTTTCGATAAGATTTCGTAAAATCGAGAAAACGCAAGCGGCATACACGCAACTACGATCTTCTGATATTCTAAACGGAGGATCGATAGTAACGCGAACCGAAACACTTCGCAATCGCGTGGAATCGCATTCGTATAGTATATGGCGACGAATTCGTATCATTTCCAACACTACTCGATGCTTGAAGCTCTACGTATGCAGATTCCAAGCGATTCCGCGCGTTCCAAATGCCAGCGCCAAAGATCGGAACAGAGAGGAACAAATCGTATTGGAATGGAAAGACAAGATGGTTGGGAACGAAGTTGGCAACGGCTAAGCGTCAAGTCGTGTTTTGTTTCGTCGAGGTATAAATTCGATAGGAAAGTACCGCGTGGACGACGATGCCACGGGAAAGGAAAGTTTTCGCGGTGTTTCACGTCTGATCGTTGCGCGACGATGCGGCTCGTTCAACACGTGCTCGGCAGCTCGATCCCAATGTTCGCCAACATGGCGATTCTGTTCTACGTTCTTCAGCGCGTAAGCTACCACAGAACGAATTATCTCGTAGCATCGGCCGCAGGAGCCGAAAGAAGACGCGTAACAGCGATCGTATAGTTTCTAGCGGCTACGAGACTGCGGCGCAAAATCATGACGGAGATGAGAGAATTCACCACGATAGTAACGTATTATAGTCGATGAACGATCGATCACGCGTACCAATCTTCCGCTAGCATTCCCCGCGTGTTGACAGGTTCGACGGGCGCGCGACAACCTCCGTTACATCAGCGAACGAGTGACCATGGGAATGAACGAGGTACGTATCGCTATCTTTTCCAATTTAACTCTATCGCCAAGGTAGAACTCAGTTTATCCGAATTCTATTTATCGATTTTATTTCTTTATTTATTTATTCATCTAACGGCTGAGAACATAGAGTATAGATACAATGACGTTAAACGATGTAAAGCAATTAACAGCCGAGTGGGACGAGTAATTTCTCTGTATCCGGATTAACACTTTACCGACCGATGGCCGATTAGACGGTTTTTTGTCATCGAAGGTTACCGATCGATAGCCTATTAATCGGCTCTTTGTCGCCGGCAATTTTTCTCATTATTCGAGCAGTAATTTGTTATTTAGTACTAAGGTGCCTTGCTCAGTTGCGTCAGTTGCGTTGCTTTGTAAGCTGCCACAGTTTTTTATCCATTTGAAAAACGTACCGTTCGCGATGAACGAAAATAACGGTATTGGAGAGTCTAAAGCGAAACAGAGCCGGCGTCAGGGAGAATCTGCGCCTGTGCTGCCGGTCGGACGTGCGTATGCTGTTGAATCGGCAGTGGTCGGTAAAGTGTTAAGATGGCAAATAGAAAAAATCGCGAGCTCCTATTGTGCGAGCGAAAAGTAACAGATAGCGAGAAAAATCGTCGACCTGCTGTTATACGATCTCCGATTACGTAAATCGTACGGCGAAAAGTTCGGATAAACGGAGCTGTACCGTACGATGAAGACGAATCGAGCGAAGATAAACATAAATCGAATGGAACGCGCGATCGCAGATCGAAGGGGACGTCGGCAAGGAACTGCGAGTGACCGGTCGGATAACGACGCAGAGCGCGAACCTGGCAGCGGTGTTACGACGGTTCACGGGCCTCGAGGAGAACGTGATCGAGGTAGGCTCGTCGTTTTTTCGCTCGTCGTCGGCTCCGAAACGTTCGGAGCAGCGCGAAACGGAAACTAATCGCGCAACGTTTCGACCGTCGGACACAGCTGGTACGCATGGACCGTAATCGAGAGAACGCGAAGGTGGAGACGCCCGTCGACGTAACGACGGAGATCGAGAGGGTAGTTGCAGCTGCCGAGAGGAAGAGCGTGGAGGATCGACGAGAAAAGGACGGGGTCGAAGAGGCGGAACGAGTCGGCGACGGTGCCACGCGGAATCCTCTGTCGAAATTCTCGGCTTGCGGACACCGAGAGACCGGGGCGGTCGTGGCGCGAAAATCGGTCGACGGTCGGAGTCGAGTCCGTACCACGCCGGAGGTTCGTCTTCTCGGCGAGTCGCGGCAGACCAAATAAATTTTCTCTCTCGGACGAGACGATCGTTTCGATAGGGTTGTTCGATGGCGAGAAGCAAGACAGAGGAAAAGAAAGAGAAGAAAGTGGTGGAGTATCGTGGCGGGAATGGGAAGCGATGTTTCGATGTTTTCCAACGCGTGGAATTTGTTTCAGCCGCGCTGTTCCAGGACGTTCGTTCTGCCGTCGCCGGTGACCATGTCGTCTGCGAATCTCTTGACGAATCCGCTCCAGCCGACGCGATCTATCTCGTCGAGGTTTCGCTTGAAGAAATTGTCGAAAGCCGTGCGGTCGATCTCGTCGATGTTTCGCTTGACGAACCGCTCGAGCAGTTGTCTATCGATCGGGGAGAGCGCGATCGATTTGCTGCGAACAAACGAACGGCAAGGCGATAAAAGAGAAGCGAGGCAACGAGGCACGCGTCTTACCTGGCAGCCGACGACTCGTCCGCGTAGTCGTCGGCGAGATACCTCGTCGATCCGGAGGAGAGACGAGACTGCATGTCCCGCGCGAACGGACGGACGCGTCGCAGACGGTCGTCCGTTGGGTCGTCCTGGTCGTCGCGCTGTTTCCTCGCAGCTTGAACGAGATGGAGAAACGCGTTGCGTTAGTAAAATTTTCGGTAGCTGCGCGGAAGCGAGAAACGACGTCGAGGAGGCGAGAAGAGGCGAGACCGAGAGGTGGAAAAAAGAGGAGAAAAGAAAAAGTTGACTCTGCAGCGCTATGCGATAATCGTGCGTTAGTCTTTATTACTATGGTTGCTCTAATACTACACGCTACACAGAATCGACCGCGGAAACACGGGCGAACAAAGAACGAAATTTATCGCGTCTATGCGGCGTCCGCGCTACCGTGGTGCTTCGTCCACGCGTCCCTACGTGACGGCGTGTTAATCGGGTCGTCTCTACCGGGTCTCGGCCGGCTCTCGAGACGCGTCGTCGGGCAAATTGCGCACCAAATTTCCTCCACCGATCTGATCCAAATTCCTACGAAGATGATCGGCCGCACCGCCCAGCCCGCGAACGAGATTCCCTCCACCGATGCTGTCCAAGTTGCGTTCGCTCCGATAGTCCGCCTCTCGAAGCAAATTTCCGCCTCCTATTTGATCGAGATTTCTCCGCGATGGCAACCAGCGACGGGAGCTGTCGTACGAGTCCTCTCGCTCGACCATCAGTCCCCTGCGCAACAAGTTGCCGCCACCGATCTGATCCAGGTTTCGCGAGAATCGATCGTCTTCGGCATTTCCTTCGTGCACGTACCAGCGACCTTTTCCTGGAACAATCGATCCTCTGCCAAACAACCGGCGTTCGACGTTGCTCGGTCGAGCCGACTGATATCGTTCGTCTTGCGCCGCATTCTCCTGCGGCGAACCTGAAATCCGTCGATCGTCGATCGCAGGTAAGAGATCGTTCGTCGATCTTCGTTCCCATCACCGTGATGCACCAACCTCCGCCACCAGGACCCAGGTCACGCGAAAGCGCGTTTTTTCACCATCGGTTAAGCGTAGAAATCACGACGAATACGACGCACACGAAGCGGCAGAGAAACTTCTTGGTTTCCTCCGCGGACCAGAAAGAAGCTTATACGAGAAACAAGCGTACGAGATACATGGGACCAGTCTCTTTTCACTTACCGTGACCTTCCAGATATTCGACGAGGAATTCCGGTTTGCTCGGCCCGTAAAACTCTCTTCGCTGGGAGCTCGTTTCAGCCTGCAACCAACGCGTCGTCGTTCGATTACGTTGAAATCGTGCCTCGTTCGTCGCGAACGCTCCTCACGCGACCATCCGCTCGATTTAAAGTCACGCGACGTATCCGCAGATCGATCCCCGAGAAAATTTCTCCTGCCACGAGATCTTCCGCGAGATTTCCCGCGTGATTTCCCAACGAACGTCCATCTACTCTACGTCCTTCTTTAGCCGTACGACAGATCGCTGAATCAATGGAGAAACCCCCGCTAGTTTTTCCCCGTTGCCTTTCCGGCGAACGTAACGACGATCGTTGTGTTCCACGTATTCGTAAAACTTTTCTCGTCCGCCGAGTCACGTTGAATTTACGCTTCGTTCGTCCGTAACTATCCTCCGGAATGGTTGACGTTCAACGACGCTTTCATACCGATCTCGTCGATTCGTTGGCGCGCCACTTTTACGATCCAACAGCGAACGATGCGACAGAAAATCGCGCCAGCTATGAATATCACTGTTTTTGATCGCGTGACTCGAAATTCTGCGAACGATTACGACTACGATCGAAACTCCGACTTGGCTAGCTTCTTCGAACTAGAGGAACGACGTTACAACGACGAAATGACGAACGAGAGAGAGAAAGAGCAAAAGAGAGAGAGAGAGAGAGAGAGAGAGAGAAGAAATAGTAAGAAAGATTTTACCTGGACGGCCAATACGCAACCAGCGATCGAGAGAGCCAGGATCGAGAGAACGAAAAAACAATGGCGCGTCATTGTCGATTTGGCACCGCGGCGGCTTCTATCGGAGGTGCGAACGTGGTACTGTCGATGGTAGTTGAAGTTGCAATGCGAGTCCGCGAGTGTTTCTGCTGCAAAAATCGCGTGCCGTGTACCGGTTCATCTCGTGTTTCCTCGAAATATATAGGGTGTAAGCGCGTCGAGTGCACGGACCGGGGGGTGAAACGCTCTTGGAGAACGCACGCGCCGAACCGTCGCACGCGCCGCCGAAATCCATTATCCGTTACGCGCGACCCTTCGCGCCTCCTGTCCTCGTCCCGAGCCATCGTCATTCGTCGACGAGTCGTCACGGCCCATCGAATCGACTTTCCACCACCCACCCACCCACCGATTTCAAACGTTTCGAAAGCGAGTTTCAGCGTGTGAAAAATTAGCCTACGTTATCGTAGCATCGCGTCACCATCTGTCCGGAAAGTGTTCCACCTATGCGCATATTTTTCCGCCTGGCTGTGCTACCGTAAAAAACAAATTTTCCTCACTCACAGTGGATCTTTATGAGTAGCGAACTACGCGAACCTGAAAACGTACGACTTGCCGTTCAGTTGCTCCCCCAGCCTGTATCAGCCGTTAACAGCGTCGTTGGTTTCGCAGCTTTTCGTAACTCGAGTGGCAGAAATATCGGAACTTGACATTCGCCGTAGGCGTCGCATCGGAGAAGCGTCGGAAGAAGAAATCGCTACGTCATTCCGCACAGCTAGAATCGAACGAACATTAACACGTCGACTGCCAGACGAATTTTCCATGCTTTGTCCAAGGCAAACTTTTCATTGTGCGATGCGTATTATGTTGAAATATTATTTGCAGAAAATAAAATGAGTTATAAAATCGTGCTTGAAGCATTTTTCGCGGTGAAGGTCACCGGTGACCCCGACGGCGTTGTAGACAATTATTACGATTGTTCTTTTTTCAAACAATCTTGCTATGTACTCTTAATATCTGCTGCGTCGCCGGTCACCGGTGGCCCCCGCGGCGCTATAGCTAAATCGAGTGCCGGTCACCGGTGACCCCCATGGCAGTCAACGTGTTAAACACAACATAATATCACGGCGTGAATAATTTGCTTGTGATTGTAAAATTCTTCCAAATAAAAAGAAAAAAAGGGAAAGAAATCCTTCTAGCGACTACCACTCGTTCTATTTACGTCGCCGCTTCGAGTCTTTCGATTTTTGCGATTCTCAAGCGAACAATAATAATCCCAGGCAGAATCAGCCGAATATGCGAAGAAATATTGTCAAAGGGATGACTATCTGTCCTCTGTCCCGCTGTATCTGTAGCAGTAATTATTATTCATTCGTTTATTTATTTATTTATTCACGCGGCTAATACACTTCGGTTAGATGTAATCAACATGAACGAACGTATATCAACGTATAACAAAAATATGACATTAACGATACACGTTGCCATGAAATTCAGATGAGCGTAAAGCTTTTTCGACATGTTTCGATTATTGCTCGATGATGATCGATTCGTGATTATCGAGATACAAATGATTATTATCGGAGAAGTTATCGCGCGTTTTGTGGTTTCCGTGTTTCGGTAATCTGGCATTTTCTACCCAGTTTTTTGCAAGTGAAATCGAAAGAAAAAGGCGATACGGACGGGTGTCCGACACGCGCATCGAAGACGGGTTCATTAAGGTGAGCAAAGGTTGGGTGTAAATAATCACTCGGTGTTTAGATCAACGATATATTTATTAACAAGTGTCTTCTTTTGATCGCGTCGCTCCTGGTTTCGCTAGTCAATCTTGCTACGTCACACTCGAACCGGCTGGCTGCGGAAACGATCAACACAAGCATAGAAACACACGAAGATGGTACCCCGCTGGGGGTAACCATCCACATGCTATATTTTACCATTTACAGCTATAATATTTTACCAAATGTTCCACTGGACAAATTGTAAAATTTAAATAAATAATAAAAAAACAAGCATAGAAAGAAGACTGAAAAGGAAACACCCAGCAGACCGCGCAAAGGATATAACCTAACAAACACGAAGATGGTACCTCGCTGGGGGTAACCATCCACATGCTATTCAATCACATGATACAACATTTTACCTAATGTCCCACTAGACAAATTGTAAAATTAAAAAAGCAAACAATAAAAAAAAAAACCCCAGCAGATCTCGCAAAGCATATAACCTAACAAACACGAAGGTGGTACCTCGCCGGGGGTAACCATCCACATGCTATGTATATTTAAGCTATGATATTTTACCAAATGTCCCACTGGACAAATTATAAAATTTCAATAAATAATAAAAAAAAAACAAGCATAGAAAGAAGACTGAAAAGGAAACACCCAGCAGATCTCACAAAGGATATAACCTAACAGACACGAAGGTGGTACCTCGCCGGGGGTAACCATCCACATGCTATGTATTTATAAGATATAACGTTTTACCTAATGTCCCACTGGACAAATTGTAAAATCGCAATTAAACAATAAAAAAAAGAAAATTACAAGCAAAAATTCTTAGAACAATAGTAAACGCACCATGGTACGTTAGAAATGAGGACATTCGGAAGGACCCTGGAATGCCAACGGTCAAGGAGGAGATTAGCAGATACGCGGAAAAATACAAGGAAAGAATAGCAACACACCCAAACAGGCTGGCTGCGGAACGATCGACACAAGCATAGAAAGAAGACCAAAAAGGAAATACCCAGATGATCTCACAAAGGATATAACCTAACAAACACGAAGATGGTACTCCGCTGGGGTTAACCATCCACATGCTATTCAATCACATGTTACAACATTTTACCTAATGTCCCACTAGACAAATTGTAAAATTAAAAAAGCAAACAATAAAAAAAAATAAAACCCAGCAGGTCTCGCAAAGCACATAACCTAACAAACACGAAGATGGTACGCCGCTGGGGGTAACCATCCACATGCTATGTATATTTAAGCTATGATATTTTACCAAATGTCCCACTGGACAAATTGTAAAATTTCAATAAATAATAAAAAAAAAATCTACGCACAAGACCAATCTCGGAGAAACCTCTTCTCCGAACGACCACGTATTCGCCGCGTACGCACGTACGCACACGTGTCGCAGCGGAGAGCGCTAAAACGTCGCGACGTACGATTCCGGTCGGGCCGAAAGCGGCGCCCTTCGCGCAGTTTCTCACGCTCCACGGCTTTGATTCTCGTAAAGCGTCAACGGGACGTTGATAATTTAATCCGACGTGTCGCAACGCGCCGCGACCGCGTATACACTTACGCACGCACCTGTTGTGGCATTCACGGCCGGCGAGAATTATTTTCCGCACCAGATACGAAGCGAGATCGATCGCGGTTTCCTGCTCTCGTTCCCCTCTGTCTCAACGTTGCGACGCATCGAGAAACGAAATCGAGTCGAGTGCAAGGACGATGATGATCGTCGATCGATCGATCGAGCGCCACGTTAGCGTACGTTAACGATCGAAATTCCTTGGCGAATAATCGCGGGTCGATCGTTGAACGAAACGCATTTCAAGATGACCTTAGACTCGCGTCTCGACGTTTCAAGGTTGCTGCTGATCGATTTCAAGTTGAGTCAGGCGAAGTGCACTCGATGATCCTGAGGTAGATAGGTCGTGTGGCGGCACTCGACGGTAAACTTTCCAACGGTTTCTGTCCCGTGGCTCGTTACACAAAGACCCTGTTCCTGCGGACAAGATGATTGCCAGATATCGATACATTCTTACCGAATATTTTCAGCTAGTCTAAGGACCCGCTATAAATCTTAGGATTTATCTTAGCTAAGGTCCTCCAAAGGGACAACTTTGTTTTATCAGTCCCTAAGTCTACCACCTATTACGGGAACACGCGAGAAATCTGCTTTCTCTCACGTACGATGCTTTCCGCTAGCAACTTCCTCTCAAGGGCAGTTGCATCCTTTTCCAACGACCAACACAAAAATTAGCCGATAAACAACGACGTACATTTCCGAACCAAAGCTTTCCGAAACGAATCCGACGATGTCGCATCCTTAGACACAGCCCATCACAGTTTCCCTCCGCAGCATCATCGTGACGGAAAGTCAGTATTTTACATAGAGTCTTTGCATAGAGTCGTTCACAGAGAGTCGTAACACAACGGTCGTTACAATCGCACGGTCCGAGTCAATCAAAAATCCAAGTCTTTGGCATCTCGCGCAATCATCGTCCGAACTCCCGTCGCGTCAAAACACATCGACCAGTAGTCAAACTGTTTTTCTTTTTTTTTTATTTAATACTTTGCATTCACAATTTGTCCAATTTGGACATTTGGTAGAATTTTTTAGCTGTTTGATTATCATGTGGGTGGCTACCCCCAGCGGGGTACCATCTTCGTGTTCGTTAGATTATATCCTTTGTGAGATCTGCTGGGTGTTTCCTTTTCAGTCTTCTTTCTATGCTTGTTTTTTTTCATTATTTATTTAAATTTTACAATTTGTCCAGTGGGACATTTGGTAAAATATCATAAGCTTAAATATACATAGCATGTGGATGGTTACCCCCAGCGAGGTACCATCTTCGTGTTCGTTAGGTTATATCCTTTGTGAGATCTGCTGGGTGTTTCCTTTTCAGTCTTCTTTCTATACTCTGTTACATCTATTACCGAATTTGGACATTTCTTCTTTAACTGTAGGTATCTTAAGGTCGCGATGTATCGTTCCGCACGTTTGGTAACGTACCAAGATGCATCTATCAAGGATCTTAGAATTTTCGATTGGAATTATTCCCCATAGTTGGATCCCATAGGTTCAAACAGGTTTTAATGTGGCTTTATATAGCGTTGTTTTACTCTGCACGCTTAAGTTGGAACGTCTGTCGATGAGCCAGTAGAATTTTTTAAATTTTGATTCGAGTTATTTGAACTTACCTACGATGTATCGTTTCCATGTCCAGGTATCCAGAATCGTGTCCAGGTATCTGACCGAGCTAGAAGGATGCAACCACCAAGTTATTTTTCTCGGTATAACACGCGCCAAACGCAACGACGATCTTCGAGTTCTCGACGAACCGATTCGCTGATCCGTCTCGTTCGTCTTTTCGTCGTGGTCGAACGGTTCCTGCGAGTCGCAATACGAGTTACAGGATCCCGCAGAGGCTTATTACTCGAGCTCCCCTTGGCAAATGCTGAAATTGGCGATCGCGTCGCAACCACTGCCCATCTTTCGATCCAATTCCATCCCATTGCGCTTCTCTTTCCCGCAGATACGCGTTCCAGGACTGCGAGAACCGAACACCGGATGCAACATCGCTCCCGAAATTCCTAAATCGCAACTGGCATCTAAACGCGCTTTTGGTCGTTTCTATCCAATTTCGGACGCTAAACGAGATTGATCGTCCTCGTTTCTCGATTCGTTTCGCCTTCCATTCTCGTTCTTCTTTTCGTTCCAGCAACCTTCGAGTATCCTAAAATGTCGAAAGTAGTCCGATCGTAAGGTCGTCGTCGTCGTTATCTTTACGAGTTTCGCTTTAACTGCGTTTCGTCTTCTACGGACAGCGGCGATGTCCGTAAGAAAAAGGGAAAACGAAGGAAAAAGAAGCGGAGATAGCGCTTCTCTTCTTTAGCTTTTTTTCGTTTTAGGGTGGACGATAGACGTGTCACGTAAAATTAGAAGTTAGATTATGAAGACAGGATGGTTGAGTCGTAACCCAATTACTATCTTTATTTTTTATTGAATAACGCTGTTTACAGGAAGCGTGACTAATCTGATAGATGTTGACTGATCGTAGGTTTAGTTTTCTATCCTCGGGTGTTCTCGTGTCATTACGGAGGAAAGCTCGGTGTGGGTGTGTGTCCCTTTGAATTAACATCGCGGATTCGCTGTTCGCACTTTTCGTTAGGAAAAGTCAGGGTAACGACCCACGATGCCACTTGGTTATAGTCCCCGTTAATAAATGAAGATAGGAGGAGGAAGCCTCCTAGCAACGTGGCTAGTAGGTGATATCGTTTATGGGAAAAACCAGCTTTTTCGTTAGTTAAATAATGCGTTTTTCCCATTACGTAACTACCTGCTTTGCCTGTAATTTGTAGGGACGTGTAATAACCGAAGGACTGTTCCAAGTACCATCCATAAACCGATAACACTTGATAAACTAAAAGTTTAAGTTTATGGTGGGTCCTTGAAGTAATTGAAGACCTGCACACATCCGGTCTCTAATGTGGATTGACGTCACAGACGCTTGTACTTTTAACCCTTTCGCTACGGCAGTGTGCTCCGTCGGAGTGACGTCGCTGTACGGGCCACCGTGCCGCCGGAACAGTGCTACTGAACGGAGCACTGCGACGGAAAGCGTGCGCGTAGGTAAACTGGTGTTCGGACTTCATCTTCCGGTGCAACCTCGTCATTATCCGAATTCTTTAAATGTTATACAACAACATATTTGGAGATTTTGCAATTATTATCAATAAAGATATATTTAAAAATTAAAAATTACACTTTACAATAACAAATTAAAATTCTCAATAATCTCATTCACAGTGATATATTTCGAAGCAGGGGATGGCACACAATCCCACGTTACAGTTTTTACATTCATACGCAGTGCAAACATCACGGGACTCATGGTCAAGTGGTATCCCGCGGACGTCGTCTATAGGCGACGCCCGTCCACACAGGTCGTCACGCGGATGTCGCCTATATACGACGCTCGTAGCGAAAGGGTTAAAAAGTACAAAAGATACATCGACCATTGGACCATGCACCGATGGTGACGATGCGGAGCATGCGTTGTTCCGCTGTCCTAGGTGGATTTACGAGAGGACTGAATTTGAAAGCTACGTTGGCATGCCACTTACGGTGGAAAATTTGATAGAGCCGGTAACCAGGAAACGGGACAATTGGACCAGGTTCCAAGCGTTTTCCAGGAAAATTATGCAAGAAAGACGAGTGCAAGAGAGGATTGTGGAGAGGAGGAAAAGACAAGCTGGTAGACTGAATTGACAAGACTGTACTACTGAGGGGTACGCACTAAAGCTAACCCTGAATTAACGTCGAAAGGCGGTTCCGGGGTTGGTTCCTGTACCATAAGAGGAGCGGATAGAGGAGGGGTTTTTAGTGGGTATGGCGACACTCCTTCCGCCGAGTCCCACATACATACTCGGTTACTGGGTATGCGTAATAGCATTTTCCCCTCCTCGAGAGAGAAAAGAAAAACAGAAAAATAAAAAGAGTCAACGATAAAGGATAAGAGAAGGTAGGAACGCTTTAGCCTGTATGGTCACTCGAGACGTTGTTTGCATGGCAATTGATTCATGCGTTTAACTTTATCCCCGTGTCTCTCGATCGTGTGCCGAACCCTCGTTCGATAGACAGCTTTCGACTAAAGAGCACTCCGTTTTTTGATAGCGTGACAGCCGACGATAGCGCGATTGACAGCCACTCGACACCTTCTGCTCGATATCGTTGTCTTATCTCTTAGCAACCCTTTTCGTAGCTGATACACCGATCGAACGACGGGTCTTCGTTTAGGCTCCCGATTTTATTCCGGAGTCGCGTTCGTCGTCGTGGTCATCGTGGTCGAGCGACTGCTCCCGCGGGATCGCACGAGTCCGACCGAGAAGAGATTACGGCGGTCAATGGGAAAACGAATAAACTAGACTCGCTCCCTGGAGAATGACTTTTGTTGTCGTTGTCAGACGCCTGACATCAACTTTTATTACTGTGGCTCGATGTTTCAGCTAAAAACCGGCTCGTTGTTGTCGTTGAAACGTCGAGACGACCCGAACACCATGGGAGAGCATTTGTTTGATCGCGTTCCGGCTGCGCGGAAAATCGTTAGCCGACCTTTACGACGCAACGCGAGAACGGGTGACAACTAATTTTAGACTATGCCTTGGTGAACGGATCTTTGTCGCGGTCGTGACGGAGTAGTTGCAAACTACTCGTCGCATGGAACGCCACGTATAATCGAGTAATTAATAGAATTACAGGAAACAGGAAGGTTTGGTAACGTTAATAGCTGCTAACCGAACGTATCGAAGCAACTCCTCCTCTTTGCGCTTGATATAACTCGCCTAGAGCAAAACGCTTCGTCTTTCGAGTGACGATTCGAGAACGAACCGCGAAACGCTGCGTCGCACCACGAACGTTTGTAAGCTTTTAATCGTCATCTCGTGTGAGAAGGATCGCTTCAGCTATACCGGTCGAGCTACGCAATCAAATTATTTAAAAATTGCACAATTACGCAAATTATTATGCAAAAAGTTTCATACTTGCAAATCGAATTGAGAAACGCCGAATCGTTCAAAATTCTTGAAACGTCAAATCCTTTGCAACTCTCGTTAACGTAACGAAGGAGTCGAAGAAAATTGGTAAATATTAAGAGAATAAAATAGCAGAGAGATATTCCATAATTTTTGAAACACCTGGAAATATCACCCAAACCGGCTGGCTACGGAAACGATCAACACAAGCATAGAAAGAAGACTAAAAAGGAAACACCCACCTGATCTCACACAGGATATAACCTAAAAAACACGAAGATGATACCCCGCTGGGGGTAACCATCCACGTGCTATTCAATCACATGTTACAACATTTTACCTAATGTCCCACTGGACAAATTGTAAAATTAAAAACAAACAATAAAAAAAAAACCTGGAAATGTCATTCACTGAGAAATTCCAAGAGTAAAAGATTTCCTGTTCAAGCGAGAAAGTCGACTAAGACAGCGTCGATGATTAAAAAAGCAGAATCTCGATAGAAAATTGTTTTACCTACCGAGTCTTATAGAAAACGCTATACCTTGGATAATTTATTTATTCTTTCCTACAAATCCAGAAAAATTTGCGATCTAATAATGATATACATTTCTACCTATTAATAAATAATCCTTTATATTTCAAAAAATGATTTCCTTTTAGTTAAAGATGCGAGTATGCGAAATAAAAATGCAATCTTCAATATGTTTGTGTGACGGTACAATTGAGTATAACTTCATATAAGCGGTATGTTAATCCAGGGACGAGCGAGAAGATAATGAGCATGGAAAAATTTAATCAGAAGTACGTTTCAGAATCGGCTAAAGACGGTATAAACGTGACATTAAAGGACGTGACGAGACACGGTTGTATCTAAGGTTCCGAAATATCGAAAAATACCGGAGAAAGATAAAGTTATCATATCACAGACGAGATGCGGAATAGACGTGACATTTGTGACGTCTGTGTCGGTAGGCCGACGTCTTACTGTTTTACCGACATAATTACAAGGAATTTCCGTATTTATCGCTGCTCCGTATTTGACGCGAATCCTGTTATCGCCCCTGTATCACCTATACCAGTCGATCGAGGTACACTTATATTACTGGCAATTCAATAAAGAATAAATGCATCGATAGACTCCAGCTTTGTTTAAACGTCTCGCATCTCAGTTCAGTTGAAATATTAAGGATCGCAAATGACGAGAAGATTCGAATAAAGTTTCGCTCACTTAGCTAAATCAGTGCAAAACAATTTTTAATTTCATCAAGCGGAAACGGGCAATGTCGCGTGAAAACGCTCGCAAACGGAAGAAAACGCGAGAAAGCAGGTGTAAGATCACGTCAAATAAAAGTTATACATCTAGACAAGATACATCTTTCGTGTTCTTCTTAATGTTACTTCTTTTTTTATGACAAACGGTTTAAGGAAAACGATGAAGAAAAAAACTTGGGAATGATTGTAATTTTTTTTTTTTATTTGAAAATTGAAATTGTCTCGGTCATTTTATACCAATTAGAGTTAATATTTGGAAAAATATCGTCATATTTTTCAAAATTGTAGTTATTCTATCGATATATGTATAACAGATTCCGCACGAAATCACTGTTCCAATCAGTTGCAGAAGTATAGGATTCTATACTTCCTTTGCAAACTGTTCTATTCTATCATTTACGTGCAATTTTATAGGAGAATTTAATTTCAATTCAAACCACTACCATACTGAATCGATAACGTTGAATGCGATACGAAAATGGCATGGGGTGGTTAGGTGACCGCCCAAACCTTGCGACACGAGAAAGCACCGATTGTCATGACTACTCTATACTTACTCGTTGGTAACTTCAAAAATTAGCGTCTCTAGCAGTGATGTACTACTATATTATACGGTACAATATGTATGTACATATCATATCAGATCTATGTAAACTCTGTATAATATATGTATATTATTGACATACATTTATCATACTGTGCATATTTTTTCAATTTTCTGATTATATAATAACTTGCCTTCAGAAAAACATGTTTACGCTTTAAAATGTGACGAAATAGCATTAGAGGCTTCCGAGGAGTATTATATAAAGCAGGATTTGATTAAAATTTATTGACATGAAAAAAGATAAAAGAAGTTGCGAAATTGCTAAGCTCTCGTTGCTTAATGGCCGCGAGATGGCGATCGCATCGGACGACCGTCGATCGATACGTTGTCACTTGCCACCGCGTCATTCGCGTGAAAATGAAAACGGAGACTGTTTTACTTTTTTTGACGTGTTACTTTCTCGCGGGAAGCATCGCGGACTACCAATTCCTCAGGGACAATTACGTCGAAGGTAAGGGCACGAATGTCAAACCGATTCGAGCTACATCATATCGTGTATTCGTATTGTCTGTATTTCCCAGCTATATCAAACACGCGTATCCCGCCTTTCTTAACCTCCAACACTCGTTCCTTCCCGATCGTCGTCTCCTTTTTCAAGACCTGTCTCGAACGAACCGATAGGAAAGATTGTAATATTTGATCGAAACATTGCAGAAGATGCACAACAGTACGACGATTTCGACCGATTAACCTCGTTACGGAAGTACGCGTTTGACGATGACCGCGAGAGTCGTCGAAACATCGACGATGAATTGGAGAATTGGACTGGCCGATGGATGCCCGACAGGCCAAACGAGTTCACTCCATCTCCCAAAGAACTTACAAAAGTCGATCAGATAACGATTTCCGGATCCTCTCAATCCCTTCACGGAGTACCGATGGGATACCCGTCAAGAGACTGCGACGATGCCAAAGTACAATTTGCGTCTTTTGTTCTTTGATCGATTCTTTGACATTGATTCTTCTATTTCCTTTTAGACCAACTTGACCATGGATTGGGACGGTAATCCGATCAATTACACCTGCTACGACAACAAAATCATCCCGAATAGAAACACGATAGCGCTCAAGTACTGCGAACGCATTCCAAAGTATTACGTGGCAAGTATTTAATCGCAAGGGCGGCGGCAAAGACGCTAGGTAATCGACTCGAATGTTCACAGGCTACGCATAAATGCATGTACGAGGACATAGAATACGACGACGACGTTCCGCTGTTGTAAGTACGCTGTTGTGTTGTTTCGTTAACGAAAAACCAATTACGATCGTATACTCGTAATATTAGCTGTGCGCTATCTTCAGCGGACCGCACAGGCCACTCTGGCCCATCTACGGCGAATACAAATTTTTACCGAAGCAGAGGTGGCTGCATAATCTCGAGGTAAATACACCGTCCGGCGCATTTGATTGATTTGTTTCCTCTCTTTCCGTTACCCGTACCCGTTTGTAACCATTCTTTCGTTTCTTTTTGCTTTTATCTCTTGCCTCTGGCTTTAGCACGGAGCGGTCGTCGCATTGTACCATCCATGCGCCAATCCGATGGAGGTAAGGCGTTTGAAGAGTCTGGTCTCGAACTGTCTACGGCGACACGTGATCAGCCCGTACAACCTGCTAGACGAACGTCGTGTAAGTCCTTGCAATTGCTAGAATTACTCTGTTTCGAAAAAAATTGGACTAAACTCCAGATATCGATGTTTCAGCCATTCGTTTTGGTTACGTGGGGGTGTCGTCTGAGCATGTCTTACGTGAATGCTGAACTGGTGGTTGAATTCATTCGCGAGCACGCCCTTCGCGGGCCGGAGGAGGTCGCGAGGGACGGCGATTTCGCAGATAATCTGCTACATCCAGCTAAAATCGTGTCCGATCTGGATGATACAGTTTTGTGCCCGAACGCGCGTACAGTTTAACGCAATTGACATGGCGTATCCGTATCATACCTACGTGTACATACCAACACCTGAACGAACCTTTTACCACTTATTTATTAGCTGAGATTTCTTTTCCCTTCCGTCCAGCAGTTTCCCATCAACTTTCCAAACTCTCCTCTCCTTTTCTCCTTCGTTATTCGTCGTTTTATCGTGACAGCATATAACAGAAGAATCAATAAAGATAAAATCGAATCGAAAGGCAACGTTGAACTATTTTTTTTTTTCCTTTTTTTCCCTTTTTCGCCCGATCAACGGACCCCTTTTTCCTTTATTTCATTCGCTAACCGAAGTGACGCGCCGGCTGTATTGGCTGCAGGCGTCCGGCAACGAGGGCAAAGGAAACTAATAAATGGGACGCGCAACATTCACTCCCGTTACATATTCTTGTATATTGTTCATCTTTCGAGAGAGAAGATTTAAATACATTGAACATCGTGTCGGTTTTTAAAATCTCTTTGCGGACCTTTGTTATCTACAGACGTATAGTAACTTCACTGTAGTGCTGACTATAATCGTTATTCCTGCGGATACGTATCTTCGATGATATATAAAATTAGGGTAAGACAAGTAACGCTATCATATTTTGGTAATGTAAAATATACTACTCGTCTACTCAATAGTAAGTCGTTAACGTAAAAGAATATAATTGTACAGTAAACGCTTGGCTCTTTTTCTTTTTTGTTTTTGTTGTCGCTTCGGCAGATCAATAGATCGAAGATAACTCGCAGAACGCGACGGAAAATCGGCGAATCGGGAGTCAGAGAGGACGAAAATATCCCGAAAGGTCGAGACGAAACTGTTGTACGGTTATCGTGTCACGACGAAAAAAGACGAAGATTCGACGATTCGCCAATTTAACGCTCACGCGGAACACGGACTCGTCGTACCCTTTTTTCCCTTCGTCTCTTCATTTCTTTTATCTTTTTCTTGGAAACATCGGTAGCCTCTGTGTTGCAAAGCGAGCCAGACCTATAGGATATCTATAGGAGCTACGGTCTATAGTGCAGGAATGCGTATGGTATATTCGATACAGGCTCGCAGAGGCGTTCGTATTTTTGTGCAGGATCGGGCGATGCTGAAAGGGCACCACCACCCTCGCTCGATCGCGCGTCAGACTTTCGACAGCCCCGTTGTTGTTTAGTCCTAGACGATGCTGCAACGAGCTCTCTTCTCTCCATTGGGCGACAAGCGCGCACCTCGCCTCGCGTTTCTCTCCTTTTTTTCTTCTTCTTCTTCTTCTTCTGTCGTCAAACACAGCTAGTAAACGCGTTACGACGGTGGATCTCTTAAGATTATTGCCAACTTTGTACAGTGTCGATAATAATAATGGTAATAACAATAATATCGCATTAAAGATGGAAACGAAATAACCATCTATCTCGTTCTGTTCTCGTTTAACAGAGAGAGAGAGAGAAAGAGAAGTGAATGCATCAGTGCTCGCTCCACGTAAATACGACTCATAGGCGGAAAAAACACCGTTCATTTATTTAATAAGTAATCCTTAATACAGGTCTCTTTTTGTCTTTTTCTTTTTCTATTTTTTTGCCTTTTCATCGTCCTTGTAATTCTCTCGCCTAATAGAAGTGTGTCTACGATAAAAAGTATTTCCATACCATTGTTCAACGTGCTAAATTCTTCAAAGTATCTCTTTCGTGCATCGGTTTCTCTCTCGCATGCACGCATACGCACTCTTTCGCTCGAACTTTTCTTTCTTTTTTAAACATCGTTCGTTCGTTCGTTCGTTCGTTCGTTCGTTCGTTTGTCAGTACATTCGTCCGATCGCACGTTGCTTCTCTCTTTCTAAGCTTTTCCTCTCATTCTCTCTTTTCACAACCCTTTTTCCCAACTTTCTTACTTTCTTATTTCTTTGCTTTCGTTCGTTCGTTCGTACGTTCGCGCGCTCGCTCGTTCGTTCGTTCGTTCGTTCGCTCGCTCGTTCGTTCGTTCGTTCGTTCTTTCGTTCGCTCGTTCGTACGTACGTGCTTTCTATACTCCTTCCTCTCCCACTCTCTCATTCCCTAATTAGTTTTCTCGATAATGTAAATTTATTATAATAATCTCACTTTGCCGCGTGGCAGTCAAGAGACACGACCACGTAACCTCTCTTATCGTTATGATTTAACACCAACACCCCAATCACGATCGCTCTTTATTTTTGTTCGTTTGTTCTTTTGTCTGAAAACATTCGCAAACTTACGATTTACGCTCGAAAGTGGAATTGACACTCATAAGGTTATTGAAATAGTCTCTCGAAGAGTAATAATTGCACCGATGCGACACGACCAATGTACATTTCTCGATACTTTGTCGTGTTCGAGGTCTCTAAAGCGTTCCCTCTGCTTCGTCACAATTCCCATTTACCTGTCGTGCTTACTTCCTGATTGGCTCACGCTTTAGCCCATCTGTCGGTCTTGTCTTTCGTCAGTTCGCGTTGCTACGACGTTCATCGGATGCGAACGCGTTTCCCGTCTCGATCGCTTTATTTATTTATTTATTTATTTATTGGAAAACAGAAACGAGTACGTACAACGAAGATAGGAGGAAAGAAAAGGGATATAAATGAAAGAAAGACAGGTAGACAGACAGATGGACAGACGGACAGTACCGTTGCGCGAATTAAGATCAAAGATTGATTCGCACTCGTGAAATCTCTCCTCGTGAACGAAAGGAAATCAACGAAGCCACAGGTAATATATATATATATATATATATATGTATAACGTGTGAACGAGAAAATTCCTCTTTCCTAGTTTTTCTTTTTAGGCCAAAATACGTATTCTATGCGCATACCGACCGTCGAGATTACCGACGATACGTACGCTTATTACAAATTATACATACAAATCTATCGTGGCCGGGAAAACTTATTCGATGGTACGAAAGTAAGTGTGATTCTTCAATTCCTATCGCTACACACGAGCGCGCACGCGTCTGAGAAAAACGCTAACGACAAGATATTTACGAGATTTAAAGCTAGTCGAACAAAAGGTGAACGACCTGTCTCCAAATCGCGGAGGCTGATTATATACAAAAATGATGCGCACAGGGGAGAGGGAGTTTGCGACGATCTCTCGTCTCGGTGCGGATACGCGATACGCGATCGATCGCATTGAGGCCGATAACGTGTTCACGATTGTTCCTGTATATCGTAGATCGGCATCGAACCAACACCGAGAGAGGATCGACGATTATCGACCAAAATCAATCAACCGTGTTCGTCGAAGCGATCACCACGATCACTCGGTGCACGCGATTCGATTCGATTTCAAAATGCGAAGCAACCAAGTTTGGAGGAGGGGTGGTGTCTATCGAGTAGACGGACCGCCGCCGATTATCGTTCCTTTTCTTTCCTTTCCACCGACAACACACGTACGCGAAAGCGAAAGAAATTTTTCTTCTTGAGATCCTCCTCCACCTGCTTCTCCGCCGCCGACGACGACGACGGCGACGACGACGACGTTGACGTTGACGTTGACGTTGACCGCGAGTGCGACCGCGACCACAACAACAAAATACCATCCGGTCCGATTCGAACAACCAGGCATATCGATCGACTCGTCACAGAGGGATTTTCCGCGTTTTCTTTTACTTATTCCTTAATCGTATTCAACGATTAAATAATAGATCGTGGCAACGTAGCTACCTAAACTAACAATCAGTATGCTTCTGTACAATGCAAAGTGATTTGAAATATCGTTAATTATCGTTATCATTATCATTATGATCGTGTCGTACGTTCCCCTCCTTTCACCATGTATATTTGCCACGTTTTTATTATTATCGTAGCATCGTATCGCCGTCTTCATCGCATTATCGCGTTCTACTACTTTTAATATCGTTGCTACAGCAACGTGGCCTGTGTGTAGCGTAACCATTTTTTACCTCTGTTTCGCCTCTTTCTTATATCATTCTCAAACATTAACCCATAATCTTTGAAACTCATGTACCTCAACGTTCATATAATATAATCAACAAAACATTAACACGAACGTCGCCCATTTCTTGCCCGAAAAGCAATTATCAGACGACAGTTTACACGAGCAACAGGCGTCGCGAATAATAAATTATCATCGTTAATATATTACTCTTTTCGACTGTGCCGACTACCTATTTATATATACATGTAATATGTTTTTATTTTTTCTGTGTGAACGCGTGTTACAGCGTTTCATGTAGGTGTGCGAGTATGTGTATGTGTATGTGTGTGTGTGTATATATGTTACTGCGTGACTCGTGTCTCTCACGCTCATAATCGCGAGCTACGGTATACGCACGCGCGTGCGTGCGTGTGTGCGTGCGTGTGTGTGTCTGTATTCTCTCTGTGTGTATATGCGTACGAGTGTTTTGTGTGTATATATATACATATATATACACATATAGCAATAAATATGTATACACTTTGTGTAGATACGATACATCGGTATGATCCAGATTTTATCGTCGACGATTGTATTAGCGTTAATTAGTTTCCCGTAACACCTATATCTTATTATTGCTGCAACTTTATAGATCTCCTCTTCTCTCCTCATCGCGTGTTCCTCGTCTCTGCGTCCATTTCCCTGCGCCCTTCAACAGCATCTTGTTCCTTGCGCTGTGTGACCGACCGCCTCAAGAACGACGCACGCTTCTCGCGAGAAGCTCTTCTCGATGTTCAACCGATATTCGCTTCTCGACCAATCATTCGCGAAACCGAAATCCAACTAAACCGGACAAAGTTCGACGAAACGAAATCGAAAGGAATGTTCCAGTCTTTGTCGTCGTAATAGTCCTGGTCGTAGTCGTAGTACCGTCGTTATTGTCGTTGAATCGGACATTGGCCGATTATTTCGCAGTACTCGACAACGTACTCAGTATCCACGAGCTGAACTGAAAAAACAAAACACCAGGCTCTCGTGCGTGTGTTTGTGTATGTGTATGTGTGTGTGTGTATGTGTAATCGAGAGAGAAAAGTCGCGAAACTCGGCAAAGATCGAAAGAGTTGCGACCTCTCGCGAAGGGAAGCAAAGCGATTACGCCGATCGGTCGATCGAACCCAATACCCTAATGGCGTTTCGTGCAACACGAAGTCAATGACGTTCCACTATTCGACTCGTCGTTCTCGATTAACCGGTCTCGACTTGCATCGACCAGTCGATGATGACGCCACGTCGAAAGCGAGAAACAAACTACTTAGGTGTATACGTATTTCGTCGAACGAAAGCTATCCTAACGTTGCGACGCGCTTGGAAATTCGTCCTTTGCGCTCTCGCGTGATCTAGCTACATATACGGTTTTGTTTTCTTCTCTCTTTCTTTTTTCCTTTTGTAAACAGAGTTCTCCGTCTTTGCCACAATGATGCGTCTCGCCATACTGTTCCTTGTCTCGCCGTTTCTTATCGTTCGGAGAATACGAGGATTCTCTCTCGGTTCGTCCACGTACTAGCCACTATCGTTGACGATCATATCTCGACGCGATATACAACAGCAGCTGGCTGCTGCTCGGTTCGATCGAAGACAGTTACGGCGATGTTAGAAGCAGCGAGAGGGGGAAGGCTCGTTAGAAATCTACACGCTTCGAATAGTACATGATATGTGGCGAGTGATCGTGTATGCGTGATGCGCGTCTCCAAAAACTATCGCGCGACTATGCTCGAAAGCGTTCGAAACATTCGAGAGGTTCGTAAAGAACTAATTTCCAAGCTCGGTTAAAAATCACAGTCAAAAGAATGCACTTCGGTAGGTAGTCGGTTTAATTGGACACGGCTACCAGAGCCGGCGCACCACGCCGAAAATGGCGTGAAAAACGAGAGGGTTACTCGGTAGCCTCGCGCGACGCCTCGCGTTACAGAAAAACTCCATTGGGTGTTAGGCTTGGCTCGGAACGAGATACATCGATACGACCTATTCTCGCAGGCAGCCACCCGCGAGAGCACCGCTCTTATTTTCTTTCCGCTCGTACTTACGTGGGCCCGGTTAGCCTCGAGTAAAATCGATCGCGTACGAGCGAAAGTGAACGACCGTTCGTCGCTCGACTCCGACGTTACATCACGCGTGTCATCCTCGTGTCTCGTTGATCGTCGGCCGTGCAATCGGCCAATAATCGCGATAGGCACACCGTGATCGCTCGAGAGAGATCGACGAAGGACTCGCTGCTCCGCCGCTTGCTCGTTGACGTACAGCAATACGTCGTCCGTGCATTTTATCGTTTCTCGCGTGTACGCGTTTCTGGCTGTCGGTATTTCCTATTCGCTATTTCCTACTCGCTACTTGCTATTTACCGCAATTGAGAAATGACCGATCGCGTACGAAAGGGGAGGTTGGAAAAAGGGGTAAAGACGAGGTTGAGATCTAGCGAAAACCGAGCCTACCAAGACAAATCT
Organism: Bombus pyrosoma; assembly: GCF_014825855.1. Taxonomy (NCBI): domain Eukaryota; kingdom Metazoa; phylum Arthropoda; class Insecta; order Hymenoptera; family Apidae; genus Bombus; species Bombus pyrosoma. Next base: position 2,161,595 of record NC_057780.1, on the reverse strand, counting down.
GGCGCTGTTAAGTTTTACGCTTGCTTCGTGATAGAAAGTGGAACGAAGCGAGGCTAGCGGCGAAACTATCCGCGCGCGTATCGAGTCTGTCGATGGAAGCGCGTGAAAACGGAAAGAAACTAAGGAGGACGGCGATTCGGTCAACGATGGCGAAGCTAAGGCGACAAACGACGATCGCGCAAACAAACAACGACGACGGCGATTCTTCGTTCTATCAGCTATCGCTTCCTCGTTTCCGTTCTCGTTCTTAATTCGTGTCTACGTCCGTTCTTTGCTCCCCTTCCTCTTCTTTCCTCCTTCCTGACGATGAAGAAGTTGGACGCGTATACGTTGACGCGTAAGCGTGACAGAAGGCAAAATACAGCGACGATCCGTAGGACGAGGAGCGGCACGCGCGGACAAAAGGCCTGTCGACAACATCGCGATCGAGCCACTGTCGTCGCTGTTGCTGTTGCCGTTGACAATGGCCAAGTTCCAGTCGACGACGACCGTGCGACTTGGAACGGGCGAGGTGTCCAATGTTGTTTCGGGCCGATTTGTCTGGACTCGGACGTTGCCGACGTTTCGCGCGGTGACGAACGCGACGGCAACCTCTTCGGATTTGTCTGCAAAAGAGAAAAACAGAGGAGGATCAATGGAAAACGCGTGTCGTTCTCGCCGATTTCGTTCGTATACGTGGACCAAAAGATTGAACGGGGACGGTACCTGGGTGCGGCGTTTACAGCCCAAAATATCCACCGATGGTGGTAGTCAGAACGACGGCGAGTATAGCAAGGCAGATCATGATCATGATCTTCTTCTGCGCTCGGCATCAATGCATCGGCAAAAACATAATGATCGATTATCAACACGGTACGCAATTTAGCGGTTCGTACCTATCGTAACTACTCTGTGATCTCCTCGCTGGTATATGCTACACGCCACGTTGCATCACGCCTCCCTTCTTTCTTCTCTTTACGCGTACACAACACCCACGCAAACATCGTATTCGATCTTCTTTTTAAATCGCACGTGTTTCGCATGCCTCTCTGCGTGTGTCACTGACCACTTGCTGGCAAACTGTTCGCGTGCTCTTGGATCCTTGCAAATCTCGTCGGATCGTCGGATCGTGTCGCATCAAACGAATCCTAGATTCGCGCGTTCGCTTCTCTCTTTTCGTTTCTTTTATTTTCCTCTCTTTTCGCATCGCTGTATAGACACGACACGCGTTCAGATACGAGAAAAAACGCAAATTTCTGCTTAACGAGATCGCCCGCCCTAAATATCCTCCGTTACATCTACTACCTCTTTCGTACAAATCGCCTACTTATTAACGGATCGTGCGGAATTAACTGAAAATTCGTTTCGCGCGATTGCTGGATCGCTCGATCGGTCGGGACGTCTGGTTTCGTCATCGACCTCCGTGTACCTTCGACGAGCCACGGCAACGCGTGCTACGCGACCACTTTTATACGCGACGACAACGTACGTAGCTGGAAATACACAAATTTCATAATAATTCTGGACACGGTTACGAGAAAATCGGGGAAGACGTTTAAAACGGCGTCGCACACGACCGCTCACTTAGCATCGACCGCCGCACGCGATTCTCCAGCAAACGAATCCGAATACGGGGAGAACTCGTGCGAGTATTTCTAAATCGTCGGACAGCGTTCGGCGTGTTCGCTTTCTCGAAACGTGTGACGCGTGTACGCGAAAACGCCGCAGCTGTTGCTACAGTTCGCGACCTTTTTCTGCGAGCTGGCTGGGTGTGTATGCGTGCCCTGCCATTCAACGAAAACATTGTCTTTCCTCTCTTTTTTGTCTTTTTTTTTCTTTTCTTTTTTTTTCTTTTTTTTTTTACTTTTCTTTCATGGTCCACTTTCGTGTTCGCTTTCGTACCGCTTCACTGAAATCCTCGTATCGTCGATCTATCTTCTTACAACGCATATACCAGAATGATTATGAGAATGATGATCGCTATTGTCAGGCAAATTACGATGAACATCAATTTCTGCGAACAAAATACAACATTGCTGTCACTCGATGAACGCTGAAAGCGCATCCAAGAACAGAGCCGCGAAAGAGAATTCTCGGTTGAGAAGTTGGAGCTCGGGCCAATGCTCGAGATGCCGATACGATCGCCACAGAGGACGTGCGACCAACTCGCTAAACGACGAGGAAGAATCGCGTGAGTTCGATTCGAGGCACTCGAATCGCCGACTCGCTGCCCTCTTCTTTCCTCTCTCGAGCTATCGCAGTGGCTCTGCTCTCTCTCTTACTTTAGAACGTCGCGCGCACCGATTCTACACGACCTTACGAGAGAGATTACGAGGACGAGTCGGCGATCAGAGTGCGAATAGAAAAGATTGGCGCGTTAGTGAGACGAGCGGTTGTGGGTTAACGAGGGTTATTGCGTTACGAACAACAAACAAGTTTCGTTTTTAGGTGTTAGAGACCGGAGCCAGGGGAAACAAGAGCTCGGAGGAAAAATAGCGAAGCTGGTTCCACTTGCCAAGAACGAGGCGCCTGCGTTCGCGCGTTAGAAAGAACCTGCTGCTTCAACGACAGCGTTTAGAAACGCGGCAAATCCGAAATCCTCCGGCGAATTCCGAAATCCTTCGACGAACGTGTACTCGTTTCTTGTCATCGTCATCGTCATCTATTTCTTTATACGTAATTACGTGCGTCGCTGACCAACCGCTCCGTTTACCACGAGTATAATAATATTCTCTAGCTGCGCTTCTTTCGTCTCTTCGCTTGTTTCCTCGCGCGCCTATTATCGTGGCTGTTCGATCGGCGCTCTTCCTCTGTTCTTGGCGTCGTATCGAAGCGTCGGTCAAGCGTCGCACACGCGTTCCGAAATCCCCGAGTAACCGCATCGTGTCCCATTACCCAATTCCTAGCGCGCGTTTCTCCGATACTTTAGCTCGGTACGCTCCCTATTATTATGGCGATTAATATCACGACCGATATTAAGACGCAGATTACGATGAAGATCATTTTCTGTGGACAGAAAAAAAAAAGGTACGATTCGTGTGAGAAACCGGCGAAACAGCGACGAACGAATCCGTCGAAGCGCGGGCAAAGGTGCAGAAATCACCAGAGGAGTAGGGAAACGTTGCGCCGTGTCGTTTCCACGGTTCGATGAGAAAGCGGCAGACGCATCGGTTCTTGCACACTTAACAAGGAGAACACGAAGGAGAAGAAGACAGGCAAGGCAAGCAGACAGAGATCGAGATCGAGATCGCGACCGATAATACTGGACGAAAGAAGAGATTATTAAGGTGGTCTGAATCGAGAGGAAGGGGAGAACGTAAAGAGAGGAAAAGATAGGTGAAACGCGCGTTTCTGCGCGAACTGTTGCGTCAGCGTTGATTCTAAAGATGGAGGTTTGCGACTGTTCGCAAGCAAGAAGAGAAGCGGCCGATGACGTACCTTTACGTTGCACATGCTGTTGATACGTTTATCTACGCCGGCGTCAGCTCTGCGCTCGAACGTATTGCACGACACACGACATACGACATCGAAAAGTCGAAAGAAAGCAAAGCGAAAGAGAGAGAGAGAACGTACGTAGATAGAGAAAGAAACTCGTACACGACACACGATCCGTTGCCACCGCTTTCGAAAAGGGGCTCGCAAAGCCAGCGAGCGATTAACGCGTACGATGATCCGCGTCGCGCGAGGCAAAAACTGAACGAGTGGCTTCGGATGTCGACGAAAGGAGTCGTCGTCGTTGTCGTCATCGTCGGTGAAATACGGATACGACCGAGGAGAAAGAAGAAAGAGAAAAAAGGAGAAACAGAGGTATAATAGGAAGGCAAGAAAGAAAGAGAGAGAGAGAGAGAACGAAGAAATCGCGAGATATCGAGAGAAAGATATGCGTCGACTGGTTGCTGTCGTCTCGTGTTTTGGCCACGAAATCCTCGGGGCCTCTTCCCCTCGTTCCTCCTATAACGAAGTATCGATGATCGCCGCTGGATAATTATCGCTTCTATCGATCGTGCTTTTCTATCGAGAGCGATCCGGCGGCGATCAACCGTTATCCATTCGATTCGTTTACCTTACGAGCTTTGCTTCGATACTCCTCGGCCTTGATCAGCTCCTCCCAGGCTTGGCCAACGTGGTCGCCGGTTTGATCCACGAGGTATTCAATGCGGTCCACTAACTCACCCTGACGTGCCGTACCAGGGATAGGACGGATGGGACCGATGAGAGCGAACAACGGGAAGAGACGGTGAGGATCGGAGGACGGCGATCGGGACCTCGGGAACGAGAACGAACGGAATCGAAAAGGAATCGCAACGGTAACCGGGGTGGATCGCCTCCAACAAGGATGTACCCAAAAAGTTAATCGTTATGCTTCGTCGCACGCGTGTTCATGTGCGTTTACACGTATACGTGCACGAACGTAATCGGATCCGACGACGGGCGTACGTATACGCGTAAGCAGCGTGCACAGATAGAGGTAAACACACCATGAGCGAAGCCACACACCGCGGTACGCCATACACCGCACACGTCGCAGCGTATCGGCAGCGCCATCACCCCGCGGGTCAGAAACAGCCGCGACGCCAGCCCAAACAATGATTCACGCGTGTACACGTTGTGTTTTCACGTATGACCGATAGGTGTACACGCGCGTGTACGCGCAAATCCAATCGTGAACAAGAGTTAGACGGTTAGAGAGCACAGATTAGTACGTGAGATTTTAGTAGTACAAATAAGAGCCACATTTAGCACACTCATTTTCAGTAGGACAGAGCGACACAAGTAGAGAGACACAGAGAGGCACGCACACACACACATATATATATACACGCGCGCGCGCACATAGAAAAGGTAGAAAAAACAGTCAAAGTGGGTAAAGGACGCGTAATACATACATCGTAATAACACAGATGCACATCGAACGTAAGAACGCACACAGGTGTAAGTATGCGCGCGAGCGTCGTTTCGATTGTACAAAATGTGGTGACGGAAACGACAGAGAAAGCGTCGTCGTTATTTGATGTCGTGTCATTGTAGTAGCAATAATAGCAGTAATAGTAGTAATAATGGTAATAGTAGTGGTAGTAATAGTAGTGGTAGTAGTAGTAAGCATACGCGTAAAGGCGCACCAGATAAACCAAAAAGCGTAAAAGGTTTCGCATAGTAGCGTAAAAATGTGTACAGGATGAAAGAGAACCGCGAATACATGGATGAACGCGACGAAGTAAGAGTGTGGATAGGCAGAGGAAGGGACAAAGGTTGAGAGATTTGTCGTGAATGACAGAGAGGGGGGGAGGCAGAGGATCAAAGGAGAAAACAAAAAGTGACCAATTAGACGCGAACGAAAGATCGATGGTTTGAGATCTGGGGAGGACTCACCCGTCGAGCTTTGCTTTGATACTTGAGCGCTTTTTTGGTGTCCTGCGTAGCCGTCTGCACGTAGTCCACCGCGTGTTCCACGTGGTATTCTATGCGATCTATCATCTCGCCCTAAAGTAGGTGCGTGGCGCGAATCCACACAGCATAACAGGGGAAGAGAGAGAGAGCGATGTTAGTTGTATAGTCGGTTACAAGCCGAGTAACGATTAAGATCAAGAATTTTCTCATGCACCGCTACACACGGAACAGGGAAAACGACGAGAAAGAAAAAGAGAGAGAGAGAGAGAGAACCATAGCCACGACGATAATAAAAAAAATGAAGTCACGAAGACGAGTCGAGCTAGAGTTGTCCGAAACTTGCTAATTACATTTCTCTTCTTGATAAAAAAAAAAAAAAAAAAAAGAAAAGATAAAAGGTTTGACGTTAATATCGTCGTGTTAATATCGATAATATCGTTATTACTGTTATTCATTTAGTTGCTCGCCGGTATAGCATGCATCTTTAATTTACCAACAACGGCCATTGACCTATTCTTCCTCGTTAGCCGTCGCGGTCAAGAAAACTCGCGAGAAAGCTCCGTCAATGGCCGCCGCGTTAGCGAACTCGACAAACACCAAAAAACGAGATCAAAGCGAATAGCCGATGTGTCTGGCAAAGAAGAAGCTGACCGCGAAAGAAAAGTTACATGGTTCGCGCTACGCCCCTCTTAAAATTCATCCTTTTCTCCGTCTCCCGAGTACTTCCGTGTGCTTCGTTAAACTTTGCCATCCGTACGTTATACTTACCTCTAACGCAAACGAGTGCGATTTTAAATAACAAAACGACGATAAATATAGAATTCTCGGTATCGCGTGAGCGTATCGAAGGAACGTCAACGAACGATCGAAATAAATAAACAAACGTAGCGGTGACGTGCAGAAGTAGCAGCTGACAAAAATACTATGCAAATACCGAGGCTCTCTGTTTCTCTACGCTCATAGACTATGGCGCGAAAAGATAAGAGGAAACATTTTTCGAAACAAAAATGGATGCAATATAATAACGAATAACCGAAAAGACAAACTGTGGAAAGCAAAGTCGGAGGGTGAACTGGGGGACGATTAAACACAACTACGACGTTACACGTCGCGGACCTTACCTGACTTTCTACCAACATCGCCATGTCCATGAACATATCGTGAAGTTCCCTGATCGAATTTTCTAGTTTAATGATGTCGGCATGACGCGCCTCGATATCGGCGAGCGTCTGTTTCGCTTGTTGCGTTTCCATGATAATCTGCGAGAAACGCGTCTCGATACAGCACCATGTTTTCGATCCATGTAGAAACGAAGAAACGAAACGCTTACCCCCTGCGTGAACACCGCCGGATTTCCTTGTTCCAGCATTTCCTCCAGTTCCTCGTTGGTGGTCGTCCTACCGGCTAAAAGTAGAAACCGATGGTCGTTTAAACTCTAACATAAGGCGTAACACGCGGTCATCTACGTGCTCTTATACGATATACAGGTACAGGCAATGATCCTCGCTTACTGATTTCCAGCTGTCGTTGTATCCTTCCCTTACACCGTTCTCTGTAATCGGTTTGCGTTCGATTATACTCCGTCATCACTTCGACGAACTTCCTCGAAAGCGTCGAATGCTGTGTCTTGCGTATCCTCAAATCCGCCGAAGATTTGTTCGTGTGCTCTTCTTGCTCGATATTTTGTTCTATCACTGTCCACATGGGAAACGTAATATCAAAACAGAGTCGGCCAGCGGACACCGTCCAAACCATACACATACAACATGCTTGTCTTCTCGAAACGCGACTACTTTTTATTTATAGCGAGCAGAGGTGCCCGTGGCTTTCACCAATACCTCCGCGTGCAATCTGCGCGTGAAGATTTACACACGCGCGTTCATTCAGGCCGAGGAACGATGTTGGCGCGTCCAGAGACAAAAGCCACGCGTACCTCTGTTAACACTATAAATACACCCCCAAATCAGGGCAAGACATAGTCAAGAATCATCGAGCGTTCGATCGGTTATTCGCAACGCACGGTCGATTTAACTACGGCCATCGTACGTATATAGTTGTAGACATACTTTCAAAGTAAATCTCGCAATTGGATGAATTAACGTTATTCGATATTTGTACAAAGACTTGCATTTACTTCGTCACGCATCTATCTAGGATCTGTCTCTTACCCTTCAGCTTAGCTCTGACTTTATTGGCCGTTTTCTTGATATCGGACATCAGGTCTTCCAATTCCATTTTAACCTCTGCAATGAAAAAACAAAAACTTGATTCATTCTGTTATCTACGGAGCTTGCCATCGTTCAACCACGTTACACGATACGTCCCTTTCCATGAATTCACAAGCGACTCGCCAACGGCCCATAATTCTTCTTTCGACGCGTAAAAGTATCCATTCGAGATAGCTCGAAAGTATCGAAACCAGATAGTCTACGTTTTTTTCGAGCTTTCTCGCGGCGAATGCCTGAGTTTCGGTTACGTTTACGTTCGAAGTTAATTGCCTGAACGAGAGAACGCGACAGATGGCGACTCCTTAGGACCCGAAACGGGGCAAAGCAAAAATGCAACGACACGATTCCACTCGATCGGTATTTCCTGCTGTCATCGGCAAAGTCTTTTCCACCTGACCCGGTTGTCACCGGATACTCCCTGTAACCCCTTTCTCATCCCTGTTCGTCGTTCATCGACAGGGTTACCCGATCAATTCCACCAACCGCACGGAACCGTATCGCCAATTATCGCGCGTTTATTAAAACGTACCATACCCATGTCGTGTCGCGTTCGTACTATACATCCGTACACCTACTATACACCTACGTGGTCTGCGTATCTATCTATATGTCGGAGACGAAAGGACATCGGGGCCTTTCTTTTGGAATTTTTGGGAAGATTCCCAATACTTTAACCTAGACTCTTTATTACAGCTGTACTTAAATAACGAAACTTAGAAGTAGTTGTTTACGATTTAATCCGATTATGTTTGCCCGAGATTTATGACAGTAGGCTTGGGCTCCAAGTGACACAACTGGCCGCTAAACGTAGGCCACGGTCACGGGATGGACGTTTTTACCTAACAGTGGTACGGAGTAGTTGTATAGCTCTGCTTAAAAATATAGTTGTAGCGGCACACGTGGACAAATCAAGCCAGCCACGTGTGGTTTTGCCTCGTTGTATCAATATCGTGGAACACACGAATATTGTACTAATAATCGAACTCGCCGCTACGTGGAACCGTCTAACAAAGGCGATTGGAATTTTATCGACCAGTATAATATAAACGAGCGCGATCGTAAGGAGAGGAGAGTTTCGTCGCTCGCAGTCGCATGCGATCTCATCAGCCAGTTACACACCACACCGTCTTTACGATGAGTTAATACCGAGCGTCCTAGCGAACATTCTTTGACTCGAGGGGTATAGAGAGGCAAAGAGAAAAGCATATAAGTGCAGTTCCACTTGGAATGATTTAGTTGGTTGAGTTCTACTTGTACTGTGGACAAGTACGTTGAGTTACACTTAAATTCTGGACAAGTAAGTTGAGTTCGACTTAGACTTTGGAGGAAAGCGCATTTGCCATCCCATTGACCGTGGATTCGTTATCGAACTTAAGATCATTGTCATTGGCATCTCGAGTATCTAATCACCACGGTTACTCGTCAAATTCTGTAACAATCATATTTGTACCAGTAAATATCGTCTCTATTGTATAACAACAATGGCTGATCCAAACAAAGACTCGTTACACGCCCCCAACCCTAATGAGAACTCGACATATACATATAAGTATCTACTGATACTAGTTAAAAAGCGAGGCTGGAGCCTAGAGACGTGGTCGAACGACGCACAGAGAAGAAAGGAAAACATCTCGACCGATCGAATTTGAATTCGACGTTGAATTGGATTCCGCTGGTATGGTCGCCGGTTGTGCACGCGTTCTCATAGGTGACGCGACGAGCGCGCGCATTCTCCTGCGTCGAGGGTGCTCGATGGAATTGGGTTAATACGGGGTGGAAACGTGCCAGACCTACTTCCAAAGCCTCTCGAGAACTCGGCACGCCCGGGAGACACGGGACGCTCGAATTCGATCGAATGGCGCGCGCGTTTCCTGTTCCAGAAAGATTTCCTCCTTTCCTCTTCCCTTTCTCGCCTTCTTTCTTTTCTCTCGAAGAAACGACGATATCGATCTCTCGGACGCTTCCGATTTCGGCAAACTCGTGCGTGACCCGGCATTCTCGTCCGCGATTTATCAAACACGTTTCCATATGGAACGCACGCTTCCGCTACGAATTGTACGTATCGAGCGTAACGAGCAGCACAGCGAACGATAAAATCGAACTACCGCTCCTCTTCGTCAACCAGCATTCAGCGACCTATTTATTCCAACGAATCCGTTCTATCGGGACACGCGACGGACGATCTTCGATACGACAACCTTTCGATAACAAGCGCTTCTCGCGATCGTGGCACACCGCTCATGTAACCGACAGCTAGAAAATCGACTCGATGCTATCTAAAGCCAATCTAAATCGCGCTTTGATCGTATTCGCGTTCCTTCGGCAAACGAAGCCATCTGTGACCGTTTTAGGACGGTGCTGACGCTGTTTCACATCTCCTCGACCGTGATCAAGCATCGTACGAGCACGTGGGAAGAAATAGATCGATAGCGATAGCCGCGATGAGAAAACCGTCGTCGCTTTCGTTTTTCGTTTCGAAACGAGATACGCGTTTGAACGAGGAGCAAGAGAGCTCGATCGATCTTTTTGCTAGAACGCTTCCAAGTCAGCCGATGTCAGACGTAAAAGTAAGTACGTGTGTGCAGTGGTGCACTCGTGGTGCATCGATCGGGTCGTCCTCTCCAGTTTCTCGCGACGAACAACGTCACTCGACTTGGTCGTTCACGGTGTTCATCTCCGTTCTTCGTGAATCATCGCGCGCGCACATTCGCGTCTCTATCCTTCGGTCCTCCTCCTGGCCTCGTTGTTCCGGCTATTTCCCCGATGCTTCGACTCCTAACCTACAGTTGTAAAATAGCTCGCGTACATTGGACAAATCGTTTCAACGATCGATAGGGATTTTCTCGTATATATCAAGGGGTCTAGCGAAATCGAAAGATCAGTTCTCCGCTGCTTCGGTGTATCGACGTAGGGGCTCGCTCTTTATATCCGAAAATTATAATAATACAAGGAGACACGAGTCGCATTCTCATTTTGTCGATTATATCCATCCTCGGACGTAGGAGGACATAATCCTGCTATTTATATCGCTTCCTATATACAATACATATATGTAGATCCGAAGAGGGATCAGCCGCATTCAGCAAACATTCCAGCCGGAACGATCGGATCGAACTGATCGGTTTGCCGAATAACCGGAACGCCGGTAATCGAGCATCGTTAAAGAACAGTAAAATAAGAAAAAGTATTAGCAAGCAACGAATCTCTAATTACGAGTGCCGAGTGGACAGTTAAGATAGCAACGAGGTTAAGACCAATCGTATTGGACGCTTCTAACGATCTTTGCGGTTCTAGCGTTCCGTTCTTTTTGCCTGTCGTCTTTCCTTGTCTGCTTCGCTGGCTTTCTTTATTACCGGTCCAATTCCGTTCGTTCCTTTGCTCGTCTAACCACCATTTCCGAAACACTGGACGAACGACGTACAATCCTTCCCGTTCGACTCGTACACGTTTTTCCATACTCGTTGCAACGCAGCTATTTTCTGCGAATTGTTTATCAGCCGGAATCAAATAGATTTGATCCTACGGAAAATTGGCCGTCTGCGTTCTACAAACAGCGATCAAACGTATCCAACGATGGAACAATTTTGATTTGGATCTCTCGCGCGATGGTTTGCGCGATCGATGCACGGGACGGATAAGAATAAGGAGAGACCGTTGGAACTCACTTTCGTCGGTTTGTGGTGCCGATAAGATGGCACTATGTTTTTTCTTCACATCCTCTACGTTCGTCTGGATCCTGTCTATCATTTCGCGGATCTCCTCCACCTATGGAAAAATTAGAAGACGTTAAACCACGTAGCGGTGTCGATAAAGATCGAAGAAGATAGAGAAACGAAGGAAAGAAAACAAATAGAAAAAGAGAGAAATGGGGAAGAATACATTGAAAAATATGAACTATCGATCGTGAGTTATACGACGAGAAAGAAGAACGGAAAATAATCCAGCAAGGAAGGAAAAGTATGCAATGGATGGTGAACTCGTTTGAACAATATGTAGTTTTCACAGGCATCGTATTACGAAGGCAAATCCACAGAACTTAAACAGCAAATCGGTTAGTAGCTACTTTGTCGTAACATACGTGAATAACAAAACGTTTAACATCGGTCGATAAGATCGTTGAAAGTTGTAGGGCCGCGGTTGTCCAGTAGGAGGAAAGGCAGATTTAACTGATTTTATTTTCAAAACGATAAAAGACGACATGTGGTTGATACGTCGTTTCTACGGTAACGATTCGCACCGATGTTTCACCTTTATTAAAATTGTCTCTTCCCACGCGCTGTAGAATAAAAAAGATCGGATACCGAAACAAGCGGTCAGAGTTAATACGAGCCCACGCAAATAGCAACGAACGCAAATGTCAAGGATCCTATTTGCACTGATTTCCTACATCGAATTGCCGGTAATGCGTAGGTGCGTGGTATCGAGTCGCGTTGAATTCTGATCGTTCGTATTTTTCCATTTTACGTTTCTCAAACAACGTTTGTTCCGGTGTGATGATTCGCATCGAGTATCGACGTACGCCACCCTTTATTATTATTATTATTACGATACCTACGTGAACTCCAGTAAGAAACGTTAGACTATAAAAGATCTGTAGCACGAATAAAAGAGGAAATTGTCATGCAAACGACTAGCAAGCACGGTTTATCAGCGAAGCTATTCTTAAAGCTATCTTTCAGAAAGCCGTTAGCTTCCAATAAACAACTTTCCTTGGTTGCGTGATTTCGCTGAAATATTTTACGGCCGGTGTCATAAACACCGAGTCCGAGAAACTATTTAACACTTTACCGACCGATCAACAGCAAACGCACGTCCGACCGGCATCGTCTCAGGCGCAGATTCTCCCTGGCGCCGGCTCTGTTTCGATTTAGACTCTCCAATACCACTCTTTTTGTTCATCAACGGTACGTTTTCAAATCGGTATAAAACTGTGGCAGCTTACAAAGCAACTGTGCCAGGTATCTTAGTACTAAATAACAAATTACTGCTCGAATAATGAGAAAGATTGTCGGCAACGAGAAGCCGATTAATAGCCTATCGATTGGTAAACGTCGGTGACAAAGAACCGATTAATCAGCTATCGGTCGGTAAAGTGTTAATTTTGCAAAAAGAGTTGGCCACGCGAGGTCGGTCCACACGGTCGATCAAGTCGCGACCCTCGAGCTACAAGAAAATCCCCTTACGTCTACCAATTTCCCCTAACAACTCTAACCCTCGCCAAAGCGCATACAAAATGTACGAAATTCTCCGCAAACAGGAAACGCAGAGGTGCAGCCTCCGACGAATACGGAACGTACACGCGGCAACGTAAAAATCAACCACTGCAAAACTAACCTCTGTGATTGAATCGAACACGCATCCAACAATCCCTTCAGATCCATATATGTATATTCCATGTTTTAACAAAAGTCCCGTCGATTTGATGTAGCGGATAATTATATTCTTTGTTCACCGCGCTTTCACTCATTTTCACGTTCGTATCTTTTGCTATTTGCCATGAGATATGCTGTAAATGATTCTATTGTTTTGGCAAGTAAGTAATTGCGGATGTTGCCACTAGGTGGTAATGATAAAGTCCGCGATCATTTAGTTTCCAACCAATACAAAACATATTCGCATTTTGCTATCCTAACCAATTCATCTTCAATTTTTTCGATAGAATTTAAGTTAAAAAAAGGATACTGTACTACCGTTCATTCTTTCGCATAATTGAAACAAATTTACAAATTTGTATCCTTGCATGATTATAAAATTCTCTGATCGATTAATCATTTTCTTGATACTTCAGATTAATTGTCGCGTTTCCTGTGAAATCAGTGGGTGTTCTAACATTTATGAACGGGGGTGTACGAGTAACGCGACCCAATGAGAAAATCGCACAGCGAACAACATACAGACAGAACGGATGCGAATACGGGGGTTGAAATATTTGATACATTTTGTACGCGATAGGTGACGCGATATGGCCATTCGGCTCGGAGTCGTCTCGACCTAATTCTCCAATATCGAGACGAAACCATCCGAACAGAAATTTTCTTGCGTTTCGATATCGACGTGAGCTCGTTTGTCGACGACTGGTCGCGTCTCCTTTGTAACTGCGTTCCCTCGTTCATCGACGAATCAATGGAACCGCGTCAAATAGAAATACCGATCGTTCGTCGCCTTCCTGCGCTTGCTATACGTAAACCACTTTTCATACGCATACCGCAGTTGATAAATTTCGTTCCATCGCTTATCGCGATTCCGTCGAAATAAACACGCGAACGCGACAACGATACTTCGATCTCCGAGTCCGACGACGAATTGTTTTAACTGGTCAAGTTACGTACAGATGGTTTGCGTATCAATGCGAAAATTCGACCGCCGTTCGCGACTTTGAAAAGAATAATTCCACCCGATCGCTCAACAGACGGAATCCGATCGTCTGGACAACAGGAATCGATAGATTTGATCATAGCCGATCTTAACGTTCACGCGAACTTTCGATCTGCCGCTTAATCGCCCTCGATCGCGTACGTATAATACGCTTTGTGTGTTTGTCTCGCGGTTGTGTGAAATAATTCGAAGAGGGAGATAGAAGATAGAGGGCGGGGCGAATAGACGAGATCGGTCGGAGAATAGATCGAGGAAACGAAAAAGAAAGAAAAAGGGAAGAAAGCATGTTTTTCTTGGCGATGAGATACCATGCTGGGAAATAGAGTTTCTTTCGAAACGAGACTTGACGTCCGCAGTCGTATAGATTATTATATACTTACCTCCGCGAAAAATTCGGTCATAAAATCATCTGGCCCGCCAACGTTGACGGAAACATCGTCCGCCACGTCATCGTCGTCCGACTGGGCCTGAAACAAATCAACAAAGTATTCGTTAATAGTCGGTTTGGTTTTTGCACTGGCGTGCATCGAACGCGCCATCAGCATCCATCATCCAGTCAGCATCTTTCGGATTACGTTGTTTTCAATTCGTGTACATACTAGCGATCGATCGGTTGATACATATTTCAGCCGCTTATTCGCCAAATCGGTTAACACTTTACCGACTGCTAGCGGTTCAACAGCATACGCACGTCCGACCGGCAGCTCAGGCGCAGATTCTCCCTGACGCCGGCTCTGTTTCGCTTTAGACTCTCCAATACCGTTATTTTCGTTCATCGCGAACGATAAGTTTTTCAAAATGGTGTAAAACTGTGGCAGGTTACGAAGCAACGCAACTGACGCAACCGAGCAAGGTAGCTTAGTACTAAATAACGAATTACTGCTCGAATAATGAGAAAGATTATCGGCGACGAGAAACCGATTAATGGGCTATCGGTCGGTAAGCGTCGGCGACGAAAATCCGATTAATCGGCTATCGGTTGGTAAAGTGTTAACCGCAGAAAATAAAAAGCAGACCAAGTCGATGAAATTATAAAAGACTAGCTAAAATTTAATTTAGCGATTCTAGATTCACCGTCGTTTGTAATAGAGATCGATATGGTAAACGGTATTTGGAGAAACATTTGTAGGAAGTGTTTCTCCACCGTTGGGTCGAGCAAGACGCAATCGTGAAGTGAAAATCAAGCTGCGCTAATCCGACTTGAGTCGCATCTACGCTCATCGTTCGCTTCCTTAACCGTTCGAATGGCAGAGGTGTTTGAAAAAACAGGGTAGAAAAATGTTAACCATTATTAACCTCTCATCATATTTGTTATTTTATGAAATACACCTATATTATTACATGTGCGTACTATTAAGTTTATAAATGTTTCGAGTTTTGTTCAATAAAAATTATTGAGAAGATAACGATAAAGTACAAGATACCATCAGTCGCTCGTAGCGTTCAAATGTACTGGGGCTTTTCGACACAAAATCTAAACAGCGCGATCGCGCTGCTTGCGACTCAAACGGTTAAAAGCGGAAGCGTGTAATAAGATATAGTCTGTGTCCATCTGGAGGAAATGTAGCTTCCGACGGTGAAGGAATTATATAAATCGATTGAATAGTTTCTGAGATTACCTCGGGCATACACATATACCTACGTAGAGGCTTTCTCTATTTACAATATTACTATAGATAAAAGTATCAGTCGACTGCTTTAGCACAAAGACGTGCAAAATTTCCAAAAATCGAATTAAACGTTTTAACCTGTGAACGGCTCATTTTCGAAAGACCGATTCGCGAATGTAAAGTGAACGCGATGTCAACCAACGACAAGTTGCCGCCGAAGAACAGTTCGTGGTGTGTGGATCCGCGTCGACGAATTAGCATCGAAGACACGATCGTGAGAAAGGACGTGAAAGACCAGTCACATCGATGCATCGATACTGTGTATTTTACTCGCGACCCATGCGATACTCATTATTCCGTTCCAATTAACAAATTGTTATATGTGTTGCATTTCGTATCGAATAATACGATACCTTTATTCCACTAACAAACTGAACGTCCGATAATTATATCGTCAGTCCAATACGATCGATACTCTCAAAGCTTCGTTGTATTTTCAAACACGTGCCAAACAATGTCTAAACACGAATCAAACGGAAAATCTCATCTCCGTACTGGTTCTCGTCACACACCCTGTATCTCATCCTCGTTCAAATCATCGAACTGGTCTAACCTTACTTTGGCTGTTCGCGATCGGCATATTTTTCTACCGCCACTACCGAACAATAAACATTTACAGTTTGAAAATAAATGTTGAATGCCGCCACTATGGCGACATCCGACTTTGATGGCAAATTTTAAATGCCGCCACAGTGGCGACATCCGGCTATAAAGGGTTAATCGTCTCCACGCGAATATATTTTTATATTCCAGCTATTGTACGTTTTCATCGATCTCTCCTCCTTAACTCTTTGTTCGTACCTCCTTCGTTTATCTACAGCCTAACTAATAAATGCAGACCTGGCAAAATTTGTCGCGAGACATAGTTCACTGAATTTCAAATTGTTTAAATGCGACTAATAAAATATGAAACTATCGATATTGTCATATTCTAAAGGATGTGTTAAGTATGTAATGAATGTGAATCTAATTGTTCAAACTACGGTATCAGACAGAGATATTAAAATAGGAATTACAAACAAGTTTTAAATCTTGTAAAAAAAGGTTCCATAATGTATTTACGTATAATATTTACAAATATCACTAATATGTTCCTATTATAATTCTCACATTTCGCCCTCCGCCCAAGAAAGATTTCTATATCCGTCACTGTTTCGAAGTCCTACTCGAGATTATATCAAGATGTCGAGATTATAGCGCGATACATTATATAAAACGCGAAAACGAAAAAGTAGGCCGTCCTTTCTCGATTCTTTCTTTTCGAAACTCTAATAACCGATTTTTGGATAATACCTTAACGATCTCGAACAAGTTCTACTGCTGTTGCTTTTTCATTCGGCATAACCTATGCAGACGCAACAAGCGCATGTTCGTGTCATCCCTTTTTAACAAATATTACGATATACATACATACATACATCTTATTTACTTCTTACTTTTTTTATGCGGCTTTTCACTTTGACTACTATTTTCAGTTGTATCAAAAAATAAAGAGAACTCGATTAGAAGTCGAGCGTACGATTCGCCGATTTCCAAGCGTTTCGATCGTGAACGCATTCTCGTACGAAAATCCAGGCCGTTGAAGAAGAAAGAATTAGAACACAACGCAATGTCTAACGCAGCTAGGCACGCTAAACAAACTACACATATACTATCTACGTAACGCGACAAACGATCGAGAAATAATTTTCAACACGAATGATTTGTTCCTTGCACGGTATTGGACAATACGCGCGACAACCGCGTGTAATTAACATCTCAAGAAAAAAACGACAGATAACAAAGCAAGTTGATTCTCACGATTGGCCAGAATATATGCAAGGGAGGGGGGAGAGTGTGGGGATGAGGGTGATTGTTCGTAGGGCAATTGTTTATCGTAATTAGAAACCACTGATTTCTTTCTTTCTAAAGTCAAACGAAAGAAGAAAAGTAGGAAAACGATCGCCGAATGTAACCGATGGGCTCAGGTACGCCCAAATACATATGTAGCAGGTTCTCATGAGTATTAGTCGGCGCCTCTGAGTCATCGACACCGACACCTCTATTCCTACGTACGATCGGTCACCTCCCAATGAAACTATAAAAATACTCGTCAATACCCGGAACATTGTATACTGTATCACAATGTTCGAACGTCATCCGGGAGAATGAATCTTCCGTTTGAAAGTGACTGCCTGAATGTACTTGTACCGGCATCGAGAACTCTGTCATCGTTATGAAATAAACGATGACGAAAAACATATATTGGCAAACACCTGTCAGTCACAGGAGGCATTGGTCTCTCTCTTTCTCTCCCTCTTTTCTGAACTCTCACGCTCGCTCACTCGCTCGCTCTCTGTTCAACTACCGAATGGTTGACAGTCAAGTAGACATCTCGGAAACGCCTTCTTTCCATTTTACCAGTAAACGAGCATCGATTCGTTTGACGATTGGTGTTTTTAAAGGAAATATTTGAAGTCGTCGAATGAAACGACGATGTACTATATTACACGTATAAATACATATACATATATATATATATATTATATATATGTATATATTATAAGCGCATATGTGTCGCGAGAGAATATCGTTTCTTCGAACGTCACAAAATACGAACGATGCAGAGAGTCAGAGTAACAGAATTACAAACAGACACTAGCAAAACTGAGATTTGCAGGAGTAAGAGAGAGAGAGAGAGAGCGCGCATGAATTAGAGAAAACTAGAGAGAAAACCACAGAAAAAAGGAAGGTAGAAGGAAGGAAAAAGTAGACGGGCAAGTTGTCGTCGACCGTTCGGCGATTCGGCTCGATTTCGAAAAAAATATAGCTAGTTTTTGAAAACTCACCGCAACGAGGGCTGCTAATCTATCCTTGGTCATGGCGAGGGTGGCAAAGTGTTGCGAGTCAGCGGGTGTACGGAACGATGAGACTAGCGACTAATCCCATTCACGATTTTATCCATGTACTATGAGCACGACCACTAAAAACTAAAGGAAACGGACGCACTAGCGGCGAGAGACACGATCGTAAAATCGATACACTCGCGAACTCGGCTGCTTCTGCAGTGCCGTCCGTTCTGTTGCGCATGCGCCGCTGACGTCAACTATACTCAGGACCGAATCTAGACCTCGACGTAGCCCCACCTTCGTCATTTTCCCCCTCTACTTCCTTTACCATTTATTTACCCTAAGAATTTTCCTTTCCATGCTGATCTATATGTCCATCACATATACAGCCTCCAACATAAAATTCAGAATTTTTTCGATTTCTTCTTTCGCTAATTTATCGATATATGTTTGAATCTGTCGCCTTCGTACGTAAATATTCTTCGAAGTCTGTAATACTCTGTTTTGTCAAATGAAACGAAAAAAGCGAGTGAATCTCCGTTATCAAAGCAATCATAAAAATATCAGACACTTTGATACGACAAACGCGAATCTTACGATCTACGTTTCGATGTATTATATATTTCTATGGAAAAGGAAGAAAGAAAACGAAAACGAAAGAAAATCATTGGGAAAAAGATGGAAGGTTAAAGTGGACGTGTGCATTCAAATTTAACCGCCTAACGTGCGCCAATGCATCCTTCCACGTATACGCATACGTATACGTACTAATTCTCCCGTTAAAAACTGAAATTCTTCGATACCGGCTCGGTGTGGCGCGCATAAAATAGATGTCGCTGACTTACGTCATTTTCTACTTATAATTTTTAAAAAAACCACCGATTTACATATTATTTTAATAATTTAGACGAAAAAATATTCCAATTTAATTTTTTCATAGCGTATCGATTAGATATATTCGTTACATTGAATGATATTCTACTTAGCGAATGATGAAAATGCGGACCCCTGTCGTCGACTCGAAGGAACGCCATTGTGAGCCGTAACGACTGTGTTGCAGGGTAAATTTTATCGGTCATTTTCACGTACACGTTACTTGCCGGGAAATTTTGTACAAATATTCTTCGATTTTCATAGATTCATAATAAATCTATCGACGGTTTGTTCAATTCTTTGCGATTTCTATCAAAATTACGTGTAGTCGCGTGACAAGATTAACGCGAAAGCTTGTGTTACAACGAGAGGCGCCATTCTTTTAGCGGAACGTGGTAAATTTTGTACATCGAGCGCGGGACGTTAACGATAAACCGGCCTTGCAATTTACTAGAAAAGATACGACAAAGTAGTATTTTGATAGGTGTGTTCATGTTATAATCGAGATATAACATATTATTTTTAAATAATTACGAATATAGTGAAAAAACAGACACGTCGATCACGTTTTCGATGCGTGATTTTCGATCTAGTATCTTCCAGCAACTTCCAAGTGTCGGACTATTCTAATTTTCTGTTGTGTATCTATAATAACCTAATCGATAATACATTTCTCTTTTGCATTCGGTTTTACTTTCATCTAGCTGATCAATTTTTTATATATAAATGTTACTTTTTCAGATCTCTTTTTGTCACATCAACAGTTTGTGGTCTAACAATCGGTATGGCACAAATGGCACAAAATGTTGAGATTCCAACTTTCAAATGTGTACTAGTAGGTGACGGTGGTACTGGAAAAACGACGTTCGTCAAGCGGCACTTGACCGGTGAATTCGAAAAAAAATATGTCGCAACATTAGGTGTCGAGGTACATCCTCTGATCTTTCACACGAACCGTGGTCCGATTCGTTTCAATGTTTGGGATACAGCTGGTCAAGAAAAGTTTGGTGGTCTGAGAGATGGATATTACATTCAAGGACAGTGTGCTGTCATCATGTTTGACGTTACGTCAAGAGTAACGTACAAAAACGTACCTAATTGGCATAGAGATTTGGTTCGTGTTTGTGAGAATATACCTATAGTTCTATGTGGGAATAAAGTTGACATTAAGGATAGGAAAGTAAAAGCCAAGAGCATCGTCTTTCATAGGAAGAAGAATCTACAGGTAATAGCATGTCCAAAGCATATAGTATATTTGTAGTTAGATTTTACAAGTCTTTTCTTTCTTCTCGTTTCTTGCAGTATGTAATGCGCCAAATATCTTTCTAGTTTGACTTATCTTAAGCTATACACATTCTTCTAATCTAACTTACCTTTAAATATAGGAACTGTCGACATAATACACATTTAATCGAAATAACGATTTTCTCCATGTTTGCTTTAGTACTACGACATCAGTGCAAAGAGCAACTACAATTTTGAGAAACCTTTCTTATGGTTGGGACGTAAGCTGATCGGTGATGCAAATCTTGAATTTGTCGCGATGCCAGCTCTCCTTCCTCCGGAAGTTACAATGGATCCACAATGGCAGCAACAGATAGAGAAAGATCTTAAGGAAGCACAAGAGACAGCGCTACCAGAAGATGATGAAGATCTTTAGTTTGCCACGTCGTGTGTATAATACGAATAGGGGCAAACCATATACGTACACGTGCATACTAAGTACGTTACGTACTTGTGCCTCTCTATAAGTCAGAGATTCTTTCTTGGATAGAATTAATGGGTACGATTACTTCCGTTTCATATTTAACTGTCATACGATGATAAAAATATTTCGACGATTCGCGTTTCTTGAGTTTTGTCTTAAAGGTTAGATGATACCAGGAATTGAACATTGCGTTTCCACGCATGTTATGATTTGCGTGCGTGAATTAGGCACGAGGTCTAATTCCATACAAGTCAGTTTCAAAATACGATTTGACCGATACACATTGACCCAATGAAACTTTACGTATCATAGATTACAGTACAGTCGTTCTTTCCTTTATTTACGTATAATTGATATGAGTATGCGTGAGTACACGTATGTTGTGTGAAACGATGTATTTAGTATAATGAATGCATAACTTGTTGATCAACCGAATTGTCGATTTGCTTTAAGGCATAGTGTCAAAGCTGTCGGATTTCTGTTGCTAACTTTATAATGTCGTATGCCGAAACATTGTACGTGAATTGCCTGTGGCGAAATGAATGAACGGGCTGCTTCGTAAAGCAAAAATGTGAAAAATTAATTCTGTAAGAAAGAATCTTTCGATACAGTCGATGCGCTAATATTAAAAACAACTGTTTACACATGCGTCTGCATATGCTTACGCGCGTACACACTCATGTGTACACATACACACACACGAAATTTGAGAAATTCTCAAAGTAGTTCAATCTTTACAAATAAATGACATAATCTTTTCTGCTATCTTGCATATGTACACACAGAATCATCCAACGAACATAAATGAAGAAGGAAAAGAAAGCATTAGGCGTGCAGTGCCCGCAGTCGTTTTTACGAGTAATATACGATTCTCAAACACAGCGTTGTATTTTGAAATAATATTCCGATTGGAGCGAAGTACAGTTTGTAGTCAGTTGCGCCTGTCCAGGATAATGAGGACTATTTACTATTTTTATTAGCGAAGGTGAATGTACCATTTGTTCAACTTAAATTATATAAACAGTGTTTTTTTCTTTCTATACAAATACGTTCGTTTCGTTATGGAGAGACAAAGCGTTGCACACGGTCCTTTCCCTAATTCCTTTATTTTATTGCCAATTGAATGCACCAAGTAATGTATACAAAAACACCATAGCACAACTATGGTTAAGAAATAACAGATTTAAGAGGAGAACGAAATGTTTCGTATTGGTGTCTCATCTGTTGTTTGAAACAACTTGTACCGTTGATGTATTGGACTCAATAAATCATCGTTGAACTGTTTTTTCAAAGTTAAGACATTTTCAAATCGTTTAAAGTACTTACGTTCTCTATTTGTTGAGGAAATTATGCTTTATCGATAATAAAAATCGACCATTTTAAAAACAAAATTAAAATACATTATATACAAGAACAATTTATTTATAAATTTCCAACATGACTGAAAGTAATATTTTTAAGTCGAATACTCTACAATAATAATATATATATAATAATAGTATATATATATATTGTGTGTGTGTGTGTGTGTGTGTGTGTGTGTGTGTGTGTGTGTATTTGTTGAATATTGACTGATACACGATAAATGCAGTAAATAATTTGAATTATGCTTCCGCCGCTTCTTTCTTCAGTTTCTTTTTACCTGCGAGAAGATCTAATCGCTCGATTTCGCTGAGACCTGACAAAATATTCGTGATTACTCCAGTTGCTATAGTCGTCGAGCCATCTCTTATCGTAAATCGCTGGCCCTTTTCACACACCATTGGCCTTATCAATTTTATCGTAATACTGAAAACAAAAATCCATATCCACGTTGAATCGATTTATCAATTCGTGTAACACGTTTTTCTGCTTGAATAACATTTAAAGAAAATTTACCCAGAGTCTTCGCCAGGCATGACCAAGTCCTTCGCTGACAAATTTAATTGAGCTGCACAATCCCAGGTCTTTGAAAACATTTGACCTTGCATGAGATCATGAATAGGTTTTTTTCGACCTCCTTCCGTAGGAGTCAGCACGTACATTTGACATTCTAAATGATCGTGGGCTTTCATGCTTCCTGGTTTACACATTATCATACCCCTTCTGACGTCATCTCTTTTTAAACCTCTAAGCAAAGCACCCATTTGGTCTCCCGCCTCGGCTTCTTCCAACGTTTGATGAAACATTTCTATTCCTGTTATTGTGCTCTTTATTAGTTTGTTGTACCCAATCACCTCACATTCCATGCCCTTCTTTATTTTTCCACGTTCCAATCTGCCAGTAACTACCGTCCCTCTACCCGTAACAGAGTAAACATTTTCTATCGGTAAGAAAAAAGGTTTGTCCAATTCTCTGACAGGGGTTGGAATATAAGAATCCACAGCCTCTAACAATTTCATTATAGCATCCTGTCCTATATTTGGATTAGTACCCTCTATCGCACAAAGGGCACTACCTTTAATAACAGGTACGTTTATTCCATCATAACCCATTTCGGTTAACAACTCTCTTATTTCCATTTCTACTAAATCGACCATTTCATTGTCTGCTATATCAACCTTTATGAATAAAAATAACGTTTTTGACAACAGAGAGGAGGGACGAGATAGCTTTTACATAGATAGTACTCAACCAACTACACGAAAGATCTTACCTTATTGATGAAAACAACAATGTTATTGATACCAATCTGCTTAGCAAGAAGTAGATGCTCTCTGGTTTGCGGCATGGTACCATCTGTAGCAGCAACAACAAGTATAGCTCCATCCATCTGTGACGTTCCAGTAATCATGTTTTTGATATAATCCGCATGTCCTGGACAATCGGTATGTCCATAATGGCGTTTCTCCGTCTGATATTCAATATGCGCGACATTGATAGTTATACCGCGTGCTTTTTCTTCGGGTGCATTATCAATATCAGAGTATTCTTTCGGTTTTGCGAGTTCCATTTGAGAAAGAACTACGACAGACAAGGACAACAGTAAACACAACAGATAAAATGATTAATGTAAATGAAAATCAACTGGTAAATATACTCTTGGTAATAGCTGCTGTAAGCGTCGTTTTTCCATGATCGACATGTCCGATTGTACCAACGTTACAATGAGGCTTAGTCCTACTAAACACTTGTTTCGTGCTGTAAAACCTTTGCGTTGTCAGACTCGATAAATATGTCCCTGCTCGTAACTGACCATAAAATTGCTAAAAAGAAAAGTTTTATTTTGAGATACCCCGCAAGCATTAAGTTTAGGAACGTATCATGGAAGTAGCGGTTATGGAAATTCCATTGTAATTTTCTTACGTGTTTAACAAGACGCTCAACTAAAAATAGCTGCTTCACAGTGTGCCTGAGTGCTGAAAGCAAAAGAAATGCAATCTTTTATCAATGGTCTGTAATCAATCGATGAGCAAATTAAAGTTTAAGTTTCTTCGATTCTAATTTCGTTCGAATGATTTCCATCTTTACGAAATCTTTCTACATTCTATCGTTGTCTTAAAGAAACACCGACTCGAAGCAATGATCATTCGATACAAAGCGATTTTACGTCTACTTACCAGAATTGCAAATTATTTTCGTAGTGAATACCATGTTTGATGCGTAATTTCTTTAACGTTTAACCTATACTTCCAACAAAACCTCTGAGCAACCAACTCGCTGAGGGCGACGCGTGCGGACAAACTATTGGACAAGTTGCGTAATATTTATGATTATAATTCGTTCGAATGTACACATTACATTAACATTTTGCTTTCCCTTGCCCTTTCCTATTTTTTCGAAGAGCATTGGACGCAAGAAAGAGTCTAAAAGCAATTTTTTACCGGTAGATATTCTAGAAATGTCGGCTATGCAAAATCTTCCATTTTTTGATTGGGTGAAACCATCCACATGCGGTAGTCCAATTCCGTGAAAGATTTTAAAAGGGCGGCCTTCTTCAAATATCGCTTACATCGTCGGTATGAAAAGTTTCAAAACGAAATTAGTGAACGAAATTTTGGCGAAATTGAAAACGAACTAGATCGAGAGACGCTTTTACGATACGTTTTCTGGAGTACGATCAAAATCGTCTCTTTCGAGAAGAAAACAGGAACAAGGATGCATGTACTCGTATACGCGCGGCAAAATTAATAAGTGAGATCTAATTAATTCGAAGAGAACAACGAGGCACGAGAAAAAGAAGAAGGTATAGAAGGTGCGGGGATCGGGAGGATTATCATTACCGTCGTTAGAGCATAATTTCGAGATACTCGGTCAGATAAGAGCATAGAATTGGGATCCATTCAGAATGAAACGTGAGATAAATTAAGGTAGATATTTAAATGGATTCCGGACATCCTTATTCGCACATTTCTCGAATGAATTTCTCGCGGATGAAACGAGCAATCGTGCAGCACCAAGGTGAGATCGATCGTCTAATCGAAGTGCGAAAAGAATTTTGTAAATAGGCACGGTTGGTACGCTAGTAATCTTCCCTGACCCGTCGCTTGTTTCGTAGCACACAAAACGTGCTACAATACGAACGCTCGGACGGACAAAACAAGAATGTCGTTGAGAAATCGTGTGTTCCGAAAACAGAGGTCCCTATACATACGCAATATAATAGATCTTTGCTGCTATTAGGCGATGTCGGTGACAGTGTTTTCGACCGATTTATTTCATGTTTCAGTGATTAACCTAACCCAAATCGACACACGATATATCGCGTCTAAGGTTAGTACAAAGATCTGTTATATATGTATAACAGTATATAGGGACCTGTCTGTATCTTCCGAATGTACCGTCTGCCGAAGCTAAAATTTTATATTTTAGATTTACCATTTGATTCTAAGATGTGTACAAAATTTCGTCTAGATCAGCCACCGGTGCCTTTCGAAAGTACAGACGAGAGGAAATTATTCGTTCACGGATCAAAACGAATTGGCAAAGATTTCGACGTAGCGATCATTTCCCATCTTGCTTCGAGCCCTGCAGAATTTTATGGCACTTCCGTGTAGGTCTTTTACCTCGCGCCCAACGCGCACTACGCGTTTCTCGCGGTTGGCTCTTCTTTTGTTCTCGGGTCTCGGTCGATTCTCCATTTACATTCCAACGTAGTCCATCGTGGCGCTTCCTGTTTCTCGGGCGACTCACCGCGTGCCGTTTCCCGCTTCCCGCTTCCCGCTTCACGCCTCCTTCTTTCGGCTTATCGCGCGGGCCTAAGGAAAGAGTCCGAAGGACTGGCCGTCACTCGCGTCTCGATCACGAGTCGGATACGGGCCAAGGGTAGCTCGTGAAACGATGACGTGCCGACGAAACGGTAGGTTAACGATACCGTTCGGTTGCGCGACCAATCTTCCTCGAGGAGTAGAAATTAACGAAACCACATGCACCGGTAGATGTACCGGTGCGACGAGTAACACAACGGGCAAGACGACGAGGAACACGATGAGAAAGGGAAGCGCGGCTGATCGAGCAGGAAGAAGAAGAAGAGAAGGGGTGGTGGATCACGACCAAGTTCGTTGCTCGTTTCGTATTGGAATACCAATGAATTTTGAAGCAGTCTGCGCGTGACCCGAATATTATTCGTTCGTCACCCTTTCTTCTTACCTTTTCCATTTCCGTCTTGCTCGTTCCTCGTCGTTGTTACCTCGTCCGACAGTTCCAACTATTATTCTCGAAGAGTCGCGTCATAGACATAGGACGCGAAGCGGGCAAAACATCGTCCAAACGAACCGCGAATTTGCCGATCACGATACGCTACGATCGCGGAAGGGAGTGTAGTGACTCGAAGAAGGATCGAGACCAGAAGTCCGGAACATAGACCGAGACGAAGACCGAGAGCGCGGTAAAGAGGTGGGAGAGCGAGGGAACACAGTTGTGTCCGCTTTTGCATCGTTCGTGCACGGGGACCAAAAGCAGCCAGGGTCGCCGTTTGCTTTCAGTCATTGCGAAGAACGCGCGGACATCGCAGTCGCGCCGGGTACTCGTGCGAGATAGATCGATTCGTTCGTCGCGAGCACGCTCTCGACGCAGAAGAAAAGGAAAATACAGTGTGATCGATCGATCGATCGATCGACAATCGGTCGTCGAGGCGAAGAGCCGTGTAGCCGAGAGAACGATGCGTGGCAACGGTGAAACGATCGTCGTTCTTCTGTTTGCGATCGCGATCGATCGTTTGGTGAGTTTCGTTCGCCGGTGGACCATCTCCGACGCAAATTCGCGCGCTATTCGTGCGCGACCGATGATCGCCAAGATTTACGGTTTCGCGCTCGGCGAAAGAAGAAGATGGGGCGGGTGAAGCGAGCCGACGGGCACGAAAGCGCGGCGCGAAACACGCGGAAATGGAAGTGCGGTGCGTCAACCGCGTAAACGGCCGTTCCCGCGAAAACAAACGTCGTCTTGCAGGAACTGGAAACTCTAACTCCAAGCGCTAGCTGGCAACACCTGATTAACGGTGCATGTTACGCGGCTACTTTAAACTCGGAACGCGAATGTCGCGCCACGTCGTCTCGTTTCGCGCTTACTTCCTTCCGAGCACATCGCCATGTGTCGGTCGTCGCCCCTCTTCTCCCCCGTTAGCGATTCCTCCGTGTCTCTCGCTACGTTGCACGTTCGACGTATTCCGTCTTCTCCCCCCCCTCTCTCTCTCTCTTTTTTTCCCAGCTACCTTTGTCTCTTCTTTACGGTCCTGCTCTTTCCATTCTATCCGGCTTGATTCTTCCGTATTGCCAGCAGTTTTTACCGTATTCGCGGCGCGTTTGTCCGCGCTTATTGTTCGACGATGAGATGAGAAACTGGCAAACGCGATCGAGGTAATGGGACAGGAAACAGGGTGAGAGGCGGTAGAGGGGCGCGTAGGAATCGAACGCGTGGAAAAGACGAGCAAACGGGCGACGAGTACGCCAGGCTGGTTCGCGCTCGTTTCCTTCCGGATAAACGAAGAAACGAGCCGCGGTTCTGGTTTACTCGTTGCCGTCGCCAGGCGAACGGGAATACGAGAAGACTGCGATGCGCGTTTCAGGGGACGATGGTTGTGGGCTCGGCAGCGAGGACAGTGAGCGCGCGGCTGGACGAGCGATGTACCAGGGACGCGGAATGCGATTCCAGCATCGAGGGTAGTCACTGTCGGAATGGCTATTGTCGCTGTTTGCCCTACTTTGCCGCGTACAACGGAACGTACTGCCTCGAGGGTGAGAATTTGTTGCGATTACGAGCCTCGATACGACGACGAGAATATAACAACGAGCGCTGTTTCCTTTCTCGCGGCGATATGCAGCGACTCTTTTGGGCCAGGAGTGTCTCGTCGACGAGCAATGCACCTTGAAAGTAGCCAACAGCGGCTGCATGGATGGCTTCTGCGGCTGCAGGGATGGTTTCCTCCAATTTCGTCGGCATACGTGTCTGGGTCGTAAGTAGACGCGATCGTTAAACCGTTCGTCGAGCTATAACTGTCGAATCGACGAAAATAGATTTTTAGGAGTTTTCTAAGCTCGTTTGCCGAGTCTGAGCAGCGCAGTCTCCGGATATTTGTAAACGTCGCTTCGTCCGACCACTCGTTTAGAGTAACCATGACCTTACGCGTGTTTCGCTCGTTTCGTATCGGCCCAGTGAAATCGAAAAAGACTAAATTCCACGTCAGATGGTAGCTGAAATTTTCTTGCGCCAACGTGGTAACAGTAATACGTTTATTACGGTGTCTATCCTAACCTGTCCATGGTATATAGACAGTTGAGGTTTCGTATCTCGCATTATAGAAATTCTTTGTTCAGAAATATTAGAAATTTGGATTACCAGTGGTTTCTATCCCATATGATAATGTACTGATAGATGGATTTATTACAGTGGATTAAATAAAAATCGATGATTATTTGACTCGAACTTAATGCATAATCAACGACTGCGGTTGATCGTCGAAAGGTATTATCGATGGCCGTTAGGCCTATTGAAGTTTTCTGACACTTTCGGCTTGTCGACATTTGCGCTTTATCGTCGACATTGTCTGTTTGTATGAGACACGCTTCAACGCCGTCTGTCCGAACGACGAGACTGAGTTACTAAAGTAGTCGAGTACGTCGGAGAAACGATATGGCGCAAGGAAATTTCACGTACCGTTTAACGTTGCGTCCAAGGCTACTTCGACTGGACTATATCGAAAACCGTCAGATTCGAACGAGACGATAGCTCGAATCGCTTACCGGCCTCGTCGTATGCCCTTCGTCGAAGCTTCGACGAGTCCGAGCAAGCAGGGATTAATCTTCGATGAGAGATCGATCGAACGCGCGTTGTTTCGTAACGTTTCAGCGGCGAAACTTGGCCAAGTTTGCTACGAGCACGCCCATTGTCGTCTATGGCAGCGGAATTCACACTGTGATTTCTTGATCCCCAACCTGTTCGGACGTTGCCAATGCACGGCGCCTATGCGTCGCGAAAACGATATTTGCCGACCCGACGATCTGGTTAGACCTTTACCGATGTTCGACGATTTCTCGACGGGAACGATCGCGACAGCGACGATGTCGTCTCGCCACGACGAGCAAACTCAGACGTTTGACGATCGACGAGAGGACGAGGCGGAGAAAGAGATGGAAACAGGTAACTAGATGGCGCAGAAACGATGTTGCATCGACTACCCACGTATTTCGTTCGGCTCTTTTCAGGAGTTCGAATCGACTGGCTGAAAAATGATACCGCGCAGTCGGCAATCCCGTCGTTTCCCCTTGACGCGACCACCGAGACGACGAATTCTTTCCACTCGCAAAACGTCTTACCGACGGCGGACTACGACAGCAGAGACGACGCTATCGTGGTCGAGGCGCTCACCGAAACCGTGTCGTCGACGGTGTGGACGTCAGGTAAGAGAAAAGGAAGAGGCAGACGGTCGATAAAAAGGGAGAAAATCGTTATCGATAAAACTTTTGCGCAAACTTTTACGCAGCGTCCGCTTCGAAAACAGATCGACAGTCGGAGGTGGAGGCGACCGAGCCGCCATCGGCCATCAGTTTAGGACACGATTGCGTCTCGGATTTGGAATGCCGGCTGGCGGATCCCTACTCGAGATGCATCGACGGAACGTGCGACTGTGGTTTCCGAGGAAACGGAAGCTGCTCCGCGAGAAATACCGGTTGCGCGGCTGGCACCTTCCAATGCAAGAATTCCGGAAAATGCATCAGTTGGTTCTTCGTTTGCGACGGACGGCCGGACTGCGGCGACGGCTCGGACGAACGATGCTCGGTGCGAGAAGGAGGGACGGAATGCCCTGTACAAGCATTCAGATGTGGTAGGAGCGACGTTTGCGTGTCGAGAGCGCTAATGTGCGACGGTAAACGGGACTGTCCGCGAGGCGAGGACGAGTTCGGCTGCAACAATCGACGGAGTAAGTGCTTCGTTGGCAATGACGCGAGTCGCGAATACCGCTCGATTCTCCAATGATCGAACACAATGAATCCGTGTCGTAGAATGTCCGGAAGGAGCGTTCAGGTGTGACAACGGACAATGCCTGCCAGCGTACGAGTTCTGCAACGCCGTGGTGTCTTGTCGCGACGGAAGCGACGAGCCGAGGGGAGTTTGTCGAAGGCAAGTCGGAAGCCGCGGCAGAGTCGCCACCAGACATTGTCCGTTCAGGTGCGACAACAGCAGGTGTCGATCGGACGCGATCGCCTGCAGCGGCCGCGACGGCTGCGGCGACGGCTCGGACGAGAAACGCTGTTCCGTTTGTAGTTAGTATGCTTCCTTTCTCTTTTCTCTTTACCAACGTTTGCAGCGACGGAACCGGACGTCGTGGATAAAAGTATCTAACTGGAATGCAACGCACACCCGCTCGTCCAAGGGATTGCACGACATCGTGTGTCTGCGCGCATGCCACTTAATTAGCCGTTAATTGTTATCGCATGGTCGTTAATGATTTTCCGTATCTTTGATGACAGGATGTCCGCAATTTCCTTAACTGGGTCCGGTAGGCGTTACAACGAACGAGCTGGAGATTAGCCGAATAACGATGCTCGATGTTGCAAGCGTGGTGATTCACGAGGTCCGAGGAGAGGACGAATCAACGGCAGCCTGACGTTCCAGCACGGGGCAAGGTTCCGATGCGACGCGACCGCCGATCATTTGTATCCAAGCGTGTATTTTTTGGTAGATTCGCGATTCGAATAAACGTACTGGAAAACCTGGAAGAATCGATGATCGTTCTTTTCGTAACGTCCCCTCGATGCCGCGGCGAGAGCATCGCCGCGCGTATGTGGTCCGTACAACGTAACGGACGTTTCCAGCCGAGAGTCTGTGTGGACGTGGAAAATTCGATTCGGCCACGTTTCGATTCGAAATTGGAGGAGATGCGCGCATCTGCGCGAAGCGAGCCAACACTTCGGTGGGGTGAGTACGCGTCGATAGCCAACCATCGTTCCTAGTTCCTAGTGTCTCGCTGTGTTTCGACGACCACGCGAAACCTTGGTTCGTCGATTCGTCGCGTCGAGCCAAGCCGTGTCCGCAACTTCGAAACCTTTCTCGTTCCTCTGTAACCTTCGTTCGACTCGACGATTTCCCCGATATCGGTCACCGAAGATTCTACGTTGACGAACGCGAACCGAACACCTGCGTAGACTACCAAACCTAACCCTGACGTCGCGTTGCCTCGCATTGGCCAGCGTTGGGTCGCATCGTCG
The DNA here is from genome assembly GCF_014825855.1 of Bombus pyrosoma. Classification (NCBI taxonomy): domain Eukaryota; kingdom Metazoa; phylum Arthropoda; class Insecta; order Hymenoptera; family Apidae; genus Bombus; species Bombus pyrosoma. The sequence continues at coordinate 2,129,924 of NC_057780.1, read as the reverse complement.
CATCGCGTCGCAGTTTCTTCCGTTGCCAGTCCTCCCTACCCATCTGGAAAGACGCATTTGCCGTCAGTCGTCGTCGAAACGCGGTCGACTACGTTACCCGGCAGTGCGGAACGATCGGACGGAGAAACTGGTCCGCATCGCTGAAAAATCGTCGCTCGGTGTCCACCGTTGGTTGCTGGCCGACGATCGAGCGCGATCGAGGTCGAAGGAAGGTTCGTTCTCCGGACGAATAAATCGATATCAACGACGACGGCCACGACGACGACGACGACGACGACGACGACCACGTCGATCGCCAACGGTGGTGCGCGGTAGTGGTGCAGGGATAGATAGGTAAGCGTCCAGGTTGGCGTTTCCTAGCCGCTCGACGATCGCTCGAAGGACATCGTAATTTCGCGAGAGAGATCGATCGACCGGTGAGGAAAGGACGAAAAGCGATCGCCGGGAACCGGGCTCGATGACCGTTCGATCGGTCGCGTGGAAGCGACGCACGGTAGCGAGGACACGCGGAAAAATATGGTTTCGCGAACATCGAAGCCGGTGTTGCCTGTCACCGACGAAATCTCCTCGCGGAAACTCATGAGACGGTCCCAGTTGATCGTCGATTGCCTTCGTCGACGACCGAGTTTCGTTCTGCTGCTGTTGCCTGCTGCTTTCCTGGCCAGCTTCTACGTCGTTTCTTCGGAAAAGGATTACGATCTCGAGCCACGATATCCGTCCTTCGTCAAGTCATACAACGCGGTCGACGGTAAGTACGATCGACGATTAGCCGACCAACGCGATGGATAATCCGGAAGCGCGCGGATCTCTGCGTAGGTACGATGGAAGGTTACCTGGTGTGGAATTCGAGATGCCAAATGCCATCGAAGAAACCCGTTGACCCGTCGATCCGATCCTACGTGAAGAAGAAGGCGTTTGAAAAATGCGCGAGCGAGCCGCCGTTTACCGGTTTGTCCCTACGAGAAAACGGCACCGTGGTTCTGTCCGTGAACCCGGCCACTGCGGCCCGTCATCCCGGCCTCAGATGCTGTTGGTCGCCGGTGTACAGAGCCGAGAAACAACCGAAGAAACCGACCAAAGACAACAACGTGGATTCGTCGATCGTGTGAGTGTCCTCGGGTGAGACAGAGAACGAAGGTAAAGGTCGATTTGTATTATCCGTTCAAACACGGAACGATTCGATTCCGAGTTGGTGGATTGGCCAACGTAAACGAAATTCGATCTCTCCGGCTACAGATATTGGTTGCCGATTCGAGTGTCAGTAACAGGCGTGACTCGACAGGTTGCAGGGTTGTCCGTGTATTTATACAATTGGTTCGCGTCTGGCAACGATAAACGATAAGCGCAAAAATAATAACGCGAAGATTCGAAACGTGGCAACGGAACATCGTCGTAACCATCTGCGTTCCACGCAACTGTAACGCAGCTTGTGCTTTATTATACGCAGGCCGATGGATCCTCGTGAAAAGGGTGTCATCGATCGAAGCATCGATAGAGGGATCTAATCAATTATCGAAAAGTTCGGAAGAAAACGCCATTTTGACGAACTCGTGGATAAATTCGTGGCTCCGTCATAGTATTCAAGCTTGATCGCGTTAGTACTAACGTAATGGGTTTGCGACTATTAATCGGTCGCGTGACGTCGCGCCTGTGAATACACTTATCGATATTGATATAAACAACGTTGGTCTCTCGCCTCAAGGCGCGGTGCGCGGCCGGATGAATATTACATAAGTACCACTAACCCAAGCGGAGGTGGTTTGAAAATTAAGGCCGAGCGACAGAATATTCTTCCATATAACGTGAAAACGAAGGTCGATCGGCGATTACGCGTATAGGAAATGATCGATCGAAATGTTTCAACCAGCTTTACGACGCATTTCGAGATCATCGTAATCGTGGACAAGTTCGTTGAAACGGTGATCTTTTTCCAAATTTCCAGCGGTTTTCGCGCAGAATAAACAGCGTTGTCACGTTCCTCCGTCGACGCTTCACCTTTTCACGAGGCTCCATCGTCTCGTACGTAAGGAGACGCAGCTGCCGGTGATAGCAGCAGCTCCTGATTGTATAAACTATAATTTCCGATTCATTCCGTCAGAATCTCGTGACGCGTTGCAAAATATAGAACGGTCATGCGTTCGTCTGTTGATAACTAAATGCATATCGTACGAGATATGGGTGCACGTATCTCTATGGATTCCATTCAACCGTGTCCCGATAACTTTGATCGGTTTGCCGAGAATGTCGATCGTCGTAGTCACACGTCTGAGGCTATATATATATATATATATATGTATATACGTATAAACGCATCCTTATTTAATAAATCACTGCGACGCTGTTCCGTGTTTGAACGGATGATACAAATCGACCTTAACGCAACCGATCGACCAATCAGATGGCTGCGTGACACGCCACGCGTTCGATCGCGACCATCTTTTTTCTAGTGTGAAACGATGCGAGAGCTTCGAGAAGGAAACGACGACGCCCGACGACGCCCAGGCTGTGATGGTCAGTTGCACCGTCGATTCGAAGATCGGCGGTGGCGGCGGACAACGCGGTAAGCCAATCTACGAGAACGTTCACGCCATTCCGAACCCTGAGAAGGTTCGCGATCGGACGCGACGCAACGACAGCCAGCAGTCGACCACGTTCGGCACCGTGGCTCTTTCTAGAAAGCTGAGCGTCCTGCTGCTCGGCATCGACAGCGTCAGTCGATTGAACTTTATACGTAGCATGCCGATCACCGAGAGATACTTGCTGGAAACCGGCTGGCTTCGATTCGACGGATACAACAAGATGGGCGACAATACGTTTCCCAACTTGATGGCCATCCTGACAGGACAGAACCAGTCACAGGCCTACTCGTTGTGCAAACCGACCGTTCCGTACATGCTCGATCGTTGCCCCTTCCTCTGGCGGAATTTTCGCGACGCGGGCTACGCCACTGCCTATGGCGAGGACGAAACGGCTCTCAACACCTTCAACTATCTGAAGATGGGCTTCGTCGAGCCGCCGACCGACTATTACCTCCGACCGTACATGCTCGCCTGCGAGAAGTTGCTGAAAGTGAAAAAGAGGTAGATGCGATGGTTGGTTCTATCCGGGTCGCGGTGTCTTCTCTGCTTTTCATCGTTACCTACTTTTCAGATTCGGGCTCAAGTATTGCACCGGACCCGAGACCAGCTTCGATAGAATTCTCGATTACGCGACCGAGTACGCGCGAGCGTTCCGCGGCTCGCCATATTTTGGCTTCTTCTGGACGATCAGCGTGAGCCACGAGAACGCGAACGGACTGTCATCGATGGACGGCCGACTTCTCGACAAGCTGAAGCGACTGGAAAGCGAGGGTATCGCGAACGACACGATGATCGTGCTGCTGAGCGACCACGGAATGCGCTGGGGCCCGATCAGGAACACGTTCGTCGGGTGGTACGAGGAGAGGCTGCCGTTCCTCTACCTTTGGCTTCCCGAGTGGTTCCGAGAAGAACGACCAGAGGCGTATTCGTCGCTGCGCGCCAATCAACGTCGGTTGATCTCGCCGTTCGACCTCTACGAAACACTGAGGGACGTGTTGCGGTTGTCAGGTGGCTCGGCCAATCCGTCCTCGGGATGCCCCGGATGTCGCAGCCTGCTTGCGGGCCCGGTGCCCCTCGAGAGAGGTTGCTCCGACGTCGGAATCTCGTCTCATTGGTGCGCCTGTAGCGCCTTCGAGTCGGTGGACACTCGCGATCCGATCGCTCAGAAGGGAGCGCAGGTGTTTCTCGATCACGTGGACAAGCTGCTCGACGGCTATCGGGACAAGAAGGGAAGACGGTTGTGCGCGAAACTTCGTTTGAAGAAGTTGCACCGTGTTGACCGCGTGATCGACTTCGGAAACTCGAGCAGCGTCGCCTACTTCTACATGATACAAGTGAGCCCCGGGGATGCGAAGTTCGAGGTGACGGTTCGATACCACGAGAACGGAACCTACACCCTGTCCGACCACGAGGTTAGCAGGATCAATCCTTACGCCTCTACCGCGGAGTGCTTGGATCGCGGAACCAAGCAATATTGCCATTGTCTCAAGTAATTCGCGTGGAAAATCTCGGGCCGTATCGAAACCGCCAGATGTATTACGCAGGAACCAGGCCTAATAAAGTGCCAAAATCGATTTGCCTCGAACAACCTTGAGATTCCGTCTCGCCGAATTTATTTCGTTTTCTTTGGCAACCACAGGGCACTACTACGAGTACCATGGCCGACGAAACACCTTCGTACACGCGCGAGTACCAATTCATGCCCGCGTATGTACTATATTATTATTGCATACATATATTCGCATATATATATATGTAAATATATATGTATATGTATATGTGTGTATAAGTATGTATATATATATATATATGTATATTTTACTACGTCTCTATAAGCGTAATTTCCTTACAACTTCAAGAGAGGTACGCGGCGAAAGGCGATCGGACGTCGCCGCGTTTCTGATTCGCTACATGTTATCCGATCGTCGTTGCCAACATTACCAAAAATAAATCTTTTTCGCAAAAGTGTCCGTTACTTGTTTCTCTTCTCTTCGTTTCTACGTCCGTCCCGTGTCCCGTTTGACGAACGAACGTGATCTTCGCCCGATGGAATCCTCGATCAATTCGAAAGACCGTCCAGACTGAGTCGAGAAACGCGTCCAATCTCGCGAATCGTTCCCTCCTCGCCGATAGGTCGTCGCCGTATAGCTCCGTGCTCCGGTGTTCCGAACAACATCACCGTTACCGATTGTTTCCGAGTGTGCGCGACCGCCAGGCCCCTTCGCGCCAGGAATCCATCCAAGATCCTCATTCCTTCGTAGAGACTCTGCAGATCGCAGCTCGAGTATCGTCGGTAGCCTCGTCGTTCGCGGTACGACGATCCGATCGAGACCGGATCGGAGGCGTGCAAATTCATCCGCGACTCTTCGAACTCGCCGTTGCACAACTTCTCGTAACTGCTGATCGATCCGATCGTCGACGTTCTGCCGAGGTATCCGTCGCGCGAGCAAACCGGCAATTTCCTCATGGACTTCCCGAAGGTACCGCACGGCGTCGAACTCGCCGTAGATGCAACCGTGGACCCGGCGCTTCCATTTTGCCATTTACCCATTCTCGCGCCCAACAATTTCACGATCGTACTGCTTCTTGACTGATAGCTGCTTCCTCCTTCTTTTCCCTCCTCTCGTTCCTCTCGTTCCTCCTCTTCCATATCTTCGTCCTCTCGCTCTTCCACCTTCCTACCCCTTCTCGTATACCCCACAGCATTCTCCTTCTTTTCGTTTCGCTTTTGTTCCTGGCCCGATCTCTTTCCACTTTCCCTCTGCCAGCGTCGCCTATTCGTCTCTTCCGTCGCCGAGCGTTCCGCGTTTTGGTCCGCGGTAATGCGGCGAACCGACCACAGGCGGCCGATGGTTCGCTCTCTGAACGACGACGATCGACGAACGGTGGCGCAGCCGCAGGCACCTTCGCAGGAGCATCCGGACACGAAACCGTCGTCGGACTTGACGTTATCCTCGGTAACGCTGTCCGCGACGGCATCCTCGACGGTTGGCTGGTCGCCCGGACCCTCGCACGGTTCCCCGATCTGTTCTTCCATGTCCGACTCGATGGTTGCTCCGGATCGTTTCTCCCCCTCGACAGTTTCTTCCGCGTCTCCTCCTCGGTCTCCGCGATCCAACGACTCCGCGTCGATCGAAGCAGCGCGCGAGGTTCTCCGCTGCGAATCACACGAGACGCTGGCCGTTCGGATCGAATTCGAAGCGCTGCAAGTCGGCGAATACGCACCGAGAAATTCGACGTTGATCGAGACCAATGATCCCCGTGCTTCGAGGTCCCCCGGGGTGGTCGGTCCTGGAAGATCGTCGTTTCCGGACAAGGGCGATGAGAACGGTTCGCCGGCTCGACGAAGCCAGTTCCGCCGACGCGATTCCTCCTCCTTCTCCTTTCCCTCCTCCTGTTCTTCGTCGTGCCGTTCGCCTGACGGAACATCCTCGCGTGAAACTCACACGTCCAAGCGGTGTTTGCTGCACCCACTCAACCACAGCAAGTACCTACGAAGGTGGGAATACTTACGCGTGTTCGAATCGATCGACGCTAATCCGGATACGTTGAAATGTCGCGATATCGATCCTGGAGGAGTGACGTACGGCGGCGGTGGGCTCTCGGGCAACCGCCGAGTCGTAGTTCGGTTCTTCGTAATCCCCGCGTCCTGGTTGGAGCTCGACGTAGCGCGACCGCTCCCGCGACTGCTGCCTGCCATCTCGGCCAGCGAACAAACCGAGGAGGATCGTTCGACGTCCAACCTTCGATCGGCCAACCAATTCGTATTCGTACCGCGTGAAACAGGTATAACGAAGAATGCGTCGAGTGAAAGGAAAAGATATCGGTAGGTTACTTACGAGCAGCTTTGACTGGGCGAACTCCTGTCGCGAGTTTCTCGACCGAGCGCCCTCTTCTTTCTTCGAGCGATGATCTCCGAGTCGAATCCGAGCTTGACCACCTCGTCGTAGCCAGGTGGTGCTTCGTACACCGGCGGGTCGTCCGACACCGTGATTTCGTCGATTCGCGCTCCGTCTGCAATATCGAAAACTGTCGAAAGTGACGGTGAGAGAAATCGACGATGACCGCCGGACTATCCATGCTCTACAGGCAATGACTCCCGTATTAGATGTACGTATTAACTGTCTTCCTACCTAGAAGCTCGCTGATCGTTTGCAGTCTTGACTGAAGCTCTCTTTGCTGCCTGGCTCTGGCGCCAATTCTGTACAGCAAGATGATCAGCGCCGATATCAAGACGATCAGTCCGAGGCTGCTCGCCACAAACACCAGAGTAGCCGTCTTCAGGTCTGGGTAGCGATCGATCTTTGGAAAGTAGTAATTCGCCTTGTTCGCGTGCCATTTTCGATCCTGAGGTTCGAGCTCCCAATCTACGAGACGATGTTCGCGTCGAACAAAACGAAACTGAAACGGTTTGAACGATTGCGTTTACATACCTTGAAAGCAGGTTGCCGGTTCGTCGCTGTTGTCGCCGCAGTGATCGAAACCGTCGCAATTCAGCTGACTCGGTATGCATCTGTGATTGCGGCAAAGAAAGTCCGATCCCGCGAAACAGTCTGCGAATGATCGGACGAGAGGGAATGACGAATCGAACGGGATCAGGATTCGCGAAGGTTGCGCTCACCCATGTAACTGAAGGCCGCGTAGGCAATCGCCAGGTGCGAGGACGAGCCAAACGTTCCTCGTAGACTGACGTGAAAGCCGCTGGTGACGGGAGCGACGTGCTCTCTGTGCCTCGGTGGTTGCACCTGACTCGCTGGATGTCTGAGGATCTCGAGCGGCAAAAGAGCCGAAGTGGGCCCCTGTTTTACCACTAATTCGGTATTGCCGGCTGAAACGAATGCGAAAGCGAGTAGAATAATTAAACTGAGTCGCGCGTTTCTTCCAACGTTTGTCCGCAGGCACTGCTTCCTATTCCCCATGATAACGGAAAGCAAAATACAGACTAGTACGCGTTTATCCGCGAACCGTCTTCTCTCACTTGCATTTCGTCCTCGACGACGTATACGGATTGTCTGCGGGCAATTGAAGAAGAGAGATAAACAAAGATCACGCGTCTACACTCACCCATGTCCGCGAACGTGATCACCTTCAGATACATATGCGTTTTCATGTGTAAAAAGTTCTTGGGGGGCCTGATCAGCCAGACGCAGTCGTAAGTTTTTACCCCCTCGCCCACCATATCCAACATGGTAATCGTGCCACCAAGATTCTCCACGTAGCCGCCGCAGTCGGTTATCGGTTGCACGGACTTGTCCAAGGGGTGTCCAATCACGAATGAATAGAAAGCCTTGTAACCCAATCCGGTGCCGCCATTTGCGTAGAATCGTATCAGCAACGAAGGGCCGGAGCTCATTATTACCGGTGGCCGAAATCTCGCGCCGCTACTCACGTCCAATCGTTGACCGTTCCAATCGTAGAACTAGATCGCGCAGAACCATCGTCGATATGACAGGCGATCGTTTTTGCTTCGGTTAGTTTGCACTTACCTCCATTATCGACACGGTCGCCAGCTGAAAATCACTGAACAACAACCTGATGCGGCAGGACGGTGCTTCACTGGGACAGGTGACCACGTACTCCAAGCCAAGATCGCGAGGATACCGAGCCGGGAAGAACGGAGACGTTAAAATCCCACCGCCGGTGTTGTTCAATCCCTTGGCTGCTTGACCGGTCGCCGTTGTCAATTCGGTACCCCTCAGGTGTAATCTGTTCCCTGTCAACGGATCGTGAATCGTATCGATCGATCTTCGATCCAACGCGCTATTAATTCCGCGATGTTCTCTTCAAATTAATCTGCTTACTCTCCGCCGTGTACTCCAGCGTGAACGCGTGCTTGTGCGACTGACTGTAAAGCAGCGTGATCGACAAAGTTCTCGTGCTGGACCTGTACGTGATCGGCGCGTACAGTCCGCAAAACGGAGTTCCCGACACATCCTCGTACGGCGGCTCCGAGATCCACACGTAATCGCACCTGCGGAGACGAAAACAAAACGCCGAACGAAGGTTGAACGCGTTGACGCCTAACAGACGCGTGCACGTAATTACCTGCACGGGCTATCCAACGTGACGCTGCCGTCGCCGCAATGATGCGACAACGCGATGCTCTCGAAGGTGACGATTATCACGCAGGACGGACATGTCACCAGCTCGAGATTACACTGAGCGTGGGAGCTGTTGGTCGTATATACCTGAGAGCCCTCTTGTCTCGGCTCGTTCTTTATCAGCGAGACGTTTCTGGCGTATAGAATACCCTTCTCTCCTAGCTCCAGATACAATCGCCGTCCGTTCTGAGCTCCGCAGATATCCTCATTACGGACGATGTTACCTTCACCCGTTACCACGATCGACCACCATAGCGATATCCCTACAATCGCTTTTAGCGCTAGCATCGCGCGTTTTCGATGCCCCTCCTCTATCTACCTCGACACGCGCGAATACCGTATGCGTTTTCAAGATTTCTCGATCTAGATCTTATCGAGCCGAAACCGATGGAACATCTCCTATCGACGGAAGGGAACGTTCTGCCTTTCGAGAAACTACCATCGCGATTACGCACATAATTTCATTAGTTCGCAACACTGTTACGTACCTCCTTATTACGGTATAAAGCATTTTTATGGTATCCTTTGCACGGTTCTCCTCGCTCTATACCACCACCTCCTATCTTCGTTTACAACCTATACAAACAGATATTTCACGCAACTTTCCATCGCCCTGTCAATTTCTTATTGTCCGAGTAACGTGCAGCAATAACGAACGCCTACCGGTACTTTTACCTTCGTTTACGTTTTCAACGAATATGCCTTCGTATAGTCCTAAAAGTTCGATACATCCGAACCAATCGGTCCCATTCTTTTATCGCCTAATTCGACGAATCGATTTCCGTGAACATACACGTCTGTTCGACGACATATTCACGATGGATCTCGAATGCTTCCTTCCAATCTGCCATCGTGTTATCGTACTGCGCGCCAGCTGCGCTTTCAAACTTTAATTGCAAGAAGTGACATCAGATGTCTCCGGAGGAGACAGAGAGCGCGCGCATGTGTGTGTTTGTGTGTGTGTGCGCGAGAAAGAGAAAGAAAGTAGCTAGGTTGTCGCTCACTATCAAAACAAAATATGAAAGAGGAGGAATTGTTGTCTGAACCGCAAGAGTACTCCGATAATATGTCAAATATAGATCTTGCTATTAATTTGGAAAGGCAAAAATTCCCATTTTGTATAGTTTGGACACCTCTACCGATTCTGACGTAAGTAAAGCTAGAAAAATAACCTCAATCGGTGGCACGCTGGAGTTCTTATATAGTACGAATCGATCGATATATGATATATTTGCGTTGCTGATTTCGCAATATCTCCCCTTATCGCAACCTCAAAGCGATTGCTTTTGTTTCGTTGTGAAGATATTTCTTACCGATCATTGGTCACGTGGGGATTGCCACTTCTACCGGTGTGATACGAGACTTCGCTGGCCCGTATCACGTTGCGGAAGATAATATGACGTTTGGAAAGCCCACGAAATACTTGCAATTGAACTATACCAAAGCCAAAGGAGGCGTTCAGGGATGGGATTCTGCTGTCGCACATGCGAGTGAAATCTATAAAAATAGGATGGTTAGTGCTTAAGCTTGCCCTAATCTTCGCAATTATTTTTCTCTAAGACCACATCTATCTTCTTCACAGCACAATTTATGCTGCGACAACTGTCATTCTCACGTAGCTACAGCGTTAGACCTAATGTCCTATGATAATTCGAATAATTGGAATATGGTAAAGGTTGCGTTGCTTATGCTTATTCGGGGAAAGTATGTAAGGTAAGAGAAGATTCGACGTCGACATCAACGTTACCGAGCATCTTAGAACGCACCTGTCTTTTTTCAGTTTTTCAGGTTTTCTTAAAACTTGGCTGCCATTTTATCTTCTGGTGTTCGCCATCACCTCGCTTTGTCTGGTACTACGATAATACACACGATATTTGTATAATACGTTTTCTCTCCTGTTCGTCAATGACGTTCGCAATCGATTCGCTATCAAACGTTGACAGGTGTATGTCGCGTTGAAAGAATCAATCTTAAGTCTGGTGATGCTTAATATTTATTAAAAGCACTTATTAACACATTAAAATTATACATCCGATACAAATGTACAAACATATAATATAGAGTATACTTAAAATTATGGATAAGTGCTATGTTACAAACGCGCGTACAAAAACTTGATCGCGTATTTTCTTTATCGAATAAATTTGTGCTCGTGCATTATCGAGCGTGGGTGAAGGTAATTTGGTTTAGTTCCTTTTCCTTGTTTTCCTTTCCTTCGTTAAACCACGAGTAGAAAGTACATGTTTAATTACGAACGCATTAATCAAAGTAACGAGTAATGGTGATTTAGACGATCTCGTGGACATTGCACGTTGGAAAGGAAATCATTCGTCGCTTCTACTGCTCATTTCTGCCATGATGCTTTCTTCCAACGAGAAACTATAATCGTAATTTCGATTTTCTATTCTCTCTATAAAAGACAAAATCTCGCTAATTCTAAGGTTGTCTATCTCGAAATCGTTGCTCGCGTTAATCTCCAGACGTTTGCACAGTTTAAATGGAACTCCGTTCAGATAGTGCGGTGCGTTCTCTCCTTGATTATAGTCTTTGTGCAATTCGGGCGGTAAACCTTGGCCAAAATTTGGAACAGGAGGAACGTACGGATATAAATTACTACTAGAATGAGTAGCCGCGGTGTTGTGGCTTGTATCCATTGGCATTGCTGGGGGCATTGAAATGATATCGAATCCGTCGCTTTGACTCGATGACTGTTCTTCTTCCGTCGAATCGGGAGGCGAGTCCTTATGTCGTTTCTTCTTTCCGAATAACCAAGACATTTTTAGCGAATGCGATGCAGCGAAATAGCAACGACGATTATTCCAACGTATCTCGAAAGGCGGAAGAGGTTATCTGTGTGAAAAAAACTTGGCAACCTAACCAAACTCGACCAATGGACATAGGTAAGTTTTTGATGACGCGTGACTTGAATATATAAAGCGATTCACTCGAAACGAGTTGGCTAAAAATGAAAAAAGAGATACTCACGTACAATGGATTTAGGAACAGAAGAACGAAACGTACGTCTACAAGCTACCCATAGTCGATCGATGATTACGCGCCGTAGCATCAACGATATTTCGCGTCATCTTGGTTTAAAGGAAGTAAGCAGGCAAAAGTAAAGTCCGTCGTTCGCATTTGTAACGATTTATATTAACTGGGAGAATAACTTGAACAGCTTTTATTTAGACCGATCGAGAATGATATTTAACGCGGATACAGTGTTTCGTCAAATGTTGGAACTACATTGCGAAAACAGATTATTTCGAAGATTGATTGGCAGATGGCAGCATCACGGCAAACCTAACCCAAACTGAATATTACGGGGCGCAAGCGTTCGAGTAAACGGGCTGGGGTTAGGAGGTGGATCAGAAGTAGAGGAAGAGAGAGCTGCGCGCAACGTCATCGCGGTAATCCTTGTCGCATTCGAGGCCGTTCAAGATACAGCAGTCGCGGTAGTTGGCAAGACTGCAACGATCCGCCAAGTTGTAGGTTAGAGATAGCTTGTACAAGTAGCTAGACGACGACATCGTGAAATCGCGAGGAGTGATGAAGCGTTGAGGACCAATCGTAGAAAGTTTAATCGACAATTTGCACGCGTGGAACGGTGTCACTGTGTATACAAGGTGTTTCCAAGAGGTACACGTCGTTCGACGGAATCCAATTTACGCGTTCCTCGTGTTTCGCGAAACGCATGCGTGCTACCAAGGTAACCAAGTGCATCTGGCAATAATCGGACGAGCCGTTATAGTTGAACAAACCACGTCGAGGTAGCAGCGCGATCGCATTGTTTTTATGTTTCTCGTGTGTGTACATGCCATGCATATACGCTCTGTGTAAGGCGTATCGCGAGTGTCTCGCGAGTGATCAGCGTTTCTTCCTTCTACGCGTTCGCCGTTTTTCTCGAGTGTTCATACTAAAAGCGAGATTACACCGAGTGCCATCGCGAGACATTGGTTACGTTCGTGGTTCGCAAAGGTGTGGCAGCGTTAAGCCAGTAAGTCTTGGTGTTGGATTTGCGCGGTACCGACCATTGCTGGCTGTTCTCTTCGCTACTTCTTCGATGCGTTCTCCTCCTCCGCTTCCTCCCCCTTCTTCTCCTCCACCTCTTCCTTTTCCCTTTTTTCTTCTCTCCTCTTTCTTTCTATTTCTTTTCCAATTTTCTCGGTCCTCCCAATTTCTCTCTTCTTTCTTGCTGTTTCTCCGTCGACAATCAATCTTCCGTATCTTTTCTCCTCTTGCCTTCACGTCACACGCACGCACGCACGCATGCACGCACGCAAGCAAGCATGCACGAACTCACGCACATATGTGCGCGCGTGCTTCCATACACAGACACTCATCTATCTCTCCTCCCTCCCTCCTCCCCGTCTCTCTCTCTCTCTCTCTCTCTCTCTCTCGTTGACACATACACACATACATAAGTAAAACATTCTCCACGAATCTGCGCGTCGCATTTTTGCCACGTGTCGAACGATCAAAATGTATTCGTAGTTTAGCAACTAAATGATTTATTGTACGCGATACCAGTCTCTAAGCATAGTTTGTTCGATCTCTCGATCGTTCGACTCGGATCATCCGAAAATCGAATCTTCCATTTTGGGAGATCGAAGCGTTTTGCCGATGAGAGCGAGTGACCGCTTTCGTGACTTTCGATCTGTTACCGCTACCGCTACCGCCGCTCTTTACCCACCACACGACCACTATCATCGCCACCGCTACTACCACTACCACTGTACCGCCACCACCACTACCACCACTAGTGCCACTATGTCCACTTCCACTACCGCCATCGCCACCACCACTACCACCACCACCACCACCACCACCACCACCACCACCACCACCACCACCATCATCATCATCATCGTTGTCACGGACACTGACACGGGACTTGTTCACGAGCTACAAATACCGACACTAATACCAATACGATTTTCATCGTAACCGCGATTGAACGTCGAGCATGCCGCTCCTCGAACACAGAGTTCGATTTCCGAAATTAAAATCTTCGAAAATGTTAAACTTTTTTCAAAGTTTAGAAAATGACAAATTAAATTAGCATCACTCTGGCCAGCCTGCGTGCGTGCGTGCGTGTGTGTGTGTCTCTCGTTTTTATCTTTTTTATCAGCTGTTTCTACATAAACGATTTTTCACGGTTCGACAAAGAAATCGTTCCATTCCATGTGATTTTGGCGTGCAGACAAACGTTTTTGCCTTCAACCGAAGGTTATATCTCGGCGCTTCCGCGAGCTAACGTTTTTCGTTTACCATGCCCGACTCGAAATACCAATATCTATTCGTTCGGTATTCGTTATCGACGTTATTCGCTATCCTTTCTAGTCTTCGAATTGATTCGGTCGAGTTTAGCGAATGCCGTGTATACATGTCGTGCGTGCGCGCGAGGGTACGCGCACTCGCGAATACAAGTCGATCGATGTGGTTTCTTACATGGACGTTCGGTATATTTATTTAACGATCGTTTCTATCTAAACGAAACGTATACGTTACGCGCCAACTTTAGTATTCCAAACGTTTTCCAACGAATAGAGAAATTTCGCGACTATTGGTTGTTATGAAACGAAACGGAAGTATCGCCCGTTGCAAAGATGATATCGATCGCCCCCTCGAACGAATTGAACGCGATCGAAGTTTAGCGCTGACGCAGCCGGTAAGCACGACAACCATTCGAGAGATCGCGATACACTTCCACGATCGATCGTATCTGGGGAATCTCGAAATTTTGATAAACGAGATCGAGCCTACGCGCGACATGCGATACTCGGTACGCGATACGCGACACGCGACGCACGACACCACGCACGATATCCAGCAGAATAAATTTAATCGAATGAGAAATTTGGATTTCCCGTTGAGAGTGACGATCGAGTGGCAAAATCACGGCGTCGTCCGTGTCACGTGGACGCTTCGACTTCCGCGTTTACGGTTGAAAAAAAAAAAACGAGGAACTGTTCAGTTCTCGTGATTTTCGCTTACACTGGCACATTTCGTTTTGCGACAACTAGGAGACAACGGACGATTATCAAATCGTTACGATCGTTATAACGTTCGAAATATCTCATTAAGATATAGCGCGGTTTGAAAGATCTTGGCGTATTGGGTAAAAACAGGGAATGTCCACTACTTGCTGAATCGAAACACGCAATATGACAAGGATTACAAGTACTGTACAGTAATTACTATGTTAACATTCTTTTTTCGTGATATCTAATCAAAGTATAAACGTCGCTTTATAAACAATACAGTTAAATTTATCGAACATCGCTTCTTTACTACTGCATCAAAAAGATTAAAACTTGATTTTCTGAATAAAGTTATTTCCAGACAATCCTTGTTTTTTCCTCTTACCCTTTAGTTTCTAACTCGACGATCGCGTACGCTCTAGCAAGTTGTGTCGTAGTTGTTTTTAAGAGAGAGAGAAAGGAAAAAAAATTGCTTGTTCGCGTTGCAGGAAACGCATGCGACCAAGACAGAAAAGAGTTACGACGTTGCAGCGTTGACGGTAAATGCAGGGTTCGGTGAATGTTGGAGGAAACAGAATGTCCAGCGAACAAGCGCGAGCAAGCGCCGTCGCGACCAAAGGTAAGTTTTCGACGTAGACACGTATACATTTGAACTGGATTTTCCGGTTCTTAATATCAATTCAACGTTGGAGTGGCAAGAACGGTGATCGATGAATTTCGGATCGGCTCGCGATTTCCGACTCACGATAAACGCGGATAAAGAGAACGAGAAGCGATGCGGTCGAGGTCATCATCGACGCGACCCGCGATTGTGGTTGTTGGCGATATTCTAGCAGCGTGGGAATCGACGTTCGCAAACTCACTGCCTGCCACGCGATCGAGAAACGATCGCCAAGATAACGACAAGCAGTCTCCGTCGTAATAATAATAGTCAAGCTGACGAATACTACGAACGATTCGTGATCGTCATCGAGTCGATCCCAATGTCTCGATCGTTCTTGCCGCCGATCGTTCTTCTGGCCTGTTTCGTTGATTTTCGATCGATCGCGATAGGACCGCGATCGATTCTCTTCGAGACGAAAATTCTCCTCGAATCGGTCACGAACGTCGAACCACAACCAACCTTGCAAACGGCCTCTTCGCCGGTCTTACCAGCCGATCGTGTACCCTGTTTTCTCGATTACCAGCGAGATCGAGGTAAAATTGATCTTTCGTTTCGCGCGTCGGTGCGAATCGGTCGTATTGGAATCGCGACAGGCTTCGAACATATCGAACAACGACGGTAATCGTCGAGTATCGTCGTCCGTCGTGCCGCCCATATCCTCCGACCATAGCGACCGTCTCGCTTCTTACGGTTGATCGCGAAATCGCTGGCGCGCTCTCAACGTCAACGCGGTAGGTTCATTCATCGTTTGGTATATATTTTCGATCCGTGCCACCCCTTCTCTTCCGCGATCGCACTTGTTGCCATTGAGCGCCGAGACGAGCCGCGTACGTGCGCATAGATCATCGACGCGACACGATGTGACACGATTAGACCAGGCTAGACCAGACCGGAGACGAAACCAAACGAAACGAAACGAAACACAAGCCGAGTACGGTAAAGGGTGGGAGGAGGGGGAGCGATGGGCGAGCAGCAAAGCAACGAAAGTCAAAGTCGATACATTCGAGGAATCACGGTTATTTTAGAGATAGGGGAATTTACTCGCTCGGTACGCGGTTACGCGTAAGAGCGAGAAAAATGGAGGGGTGGAAGATGACGCGCGACGTGGTCGAAGAAAGAACGAGTAAAAATAAATCTCGAAACGCAGCGGGGATCTCTCGATCCGAAATAGATCGTAGATCAGCGACCGTCGTTATCTGTCATTCGCGATCCATGATCTATTATTCGTCGATCGTCGAAGCCACCAGCTGAGCAGAACGCGACAGAGCGCGCGCGAGCGGCCGTGCGAATGAGAAAGAGAAAGAGAGAGAGGGAGAGAGAGAGAGAAATAGAGAGAGAGAGAGAGAAAGAGCTGGTATAACGTTTGTTGCACGGTTTCTCGAGCTTTCTATTTTTAGACGGCCCGATCGAGCATACGGGCATCGTCAAGGCCGCGCGTTGCGAAACGATTATCGGTGGCACATGTTGCGCCCGCGCTACCAACCGGAACCGAATCGACCCAACCCGACCCGACCCACCCATTCCATCGCGACCCAACTCGATCCAACCGAATCTCTTCTTCCTCGTTTCTCCGTAATTGTCCGGCCCTGTCTCGACGCGCGTGCAACTTTATCGTTGCGTCGAATCGAGTCGAACTTTTTTACAACGGTAAAAAACACGACGAGCGCGTATCAGTTTGGTAACGAGCCGCTTCTCTTACTTCCTCGGCCGTGTTTGTCCGCGAACGGAGACGTCGGATGTAGAGGTTCTCTGGCGATGGTATTCGGTACGTAAGCTATGCGACGGCTTCTCAAATGCGACCAATTTCGTCTGTTGATATGCACGACGGACACCAGCAGCATCAGAAGGATTCCCATGCATTTCAGCGTCATGATCTTTCGCGTGTCGTGCTCCGAAGACGCCGTCCACATTAGAAACTCTACCACGTCTTTCGCCAATTGCGACTCCGTGGCCGGTGTGCCGTCGTCGTACTCGACGATTCCCTCGTAGAACATCTGCGAAAGCGTCGAAAGGGGCAACGGTAGTGGAAAACAAGCGTAGACGGGACAAGGCGCGTTCGACGAATCGCGATTTCGCTAATGCCGTACTCGTGGCATCGTGGTAGATCCACCGGTAAAGTAAACGTTGAAGTATTGGCCTTCGTCCGGAGTTACCCCTGCTGGAGGGTCCATCCATCCGGTTAACAGGGAAAACACGTAATCTAGGCCGCGTTTGCGCGTCAAAATCATGTAAGTTAGATCCGGTGGGACAGCGCCGTAGTTGGCCGCTTTAGCCGCTTCCTCGTTCGGATAAGGAGACGGAATCGCGTCCGATAATATCGCCGGTCTCGTGTAATAGTTGCCTTGATTGTCGGGGCCGTCCTCCACCTGATCGAAAGCGTTCGCTCGGTTACGACTGGTTACGCCGGAACGCACGGTGATCGCGTCGCGTCGGTCACAACCACCGCGCTCTAGAAATCTGACTGATAGAAACCTGGAACTCGGCGGCGATCTGTTTAACCTCCTCCGCCGTGTGCGTTACGTTGACCAGGTCAAGGAAGCGAACGAATTGCAGACTGTGACACGTGTGGCACACGGTTCGATAAACCTGCCATCCTCTTCTCAGAGCGGCGTGATCGAACGCCTTGAACGTACCGTTGAAAGCCCATGGGTACTTGGGTGGTCTAATTTCTATTCCGCCGAACGCCTTCACCGACGACTCGTTCAGAAAATAAAGAACAACGCCACAGCTTCCGATCGTGGCTGCGGTAAATCCGAACCACGCCTTTATCCTTTTCCCGTCGCACGACCAACGAAATCGACTCTCGTTGTTAAATTTACGACGGTAAATGGCCGTGGAAACAGCTCGACTGACTCTACCGATTATCGCCATCATCTTTTCGTCATCGAATAGACGCGATCGACGCTCGAACGGCGAATCGATTCTCGTAAATCGCGCTCGTCCGTTGTCGCGCGAGCCGTTTGTTCGTGTAACTCGATGCGATACGCGATACGTGAAGCGCAACGATGCGAACCACGCTCGTAAAGCGCGGAAATCGATTCGTCGTCCGCGTCGTTCGGCGATCGCAGCCCGTCGTGTTCGACGCGCGGTGCAGGGACGCGAGACGGTTCGTGAACGTGTAGTTTCTGTCGCGGTTACGCAACACGTAAGCCACGTTACACAACCTTTTACAATAAAGGTGTCGAGTGTATTTCCTCGACGTTATAAATAAACTACTCGGTTATGCTTGGCATTATGCATGCGCGCATATTGCCGAGCTTACGTCGAATCGGACCTACACCCGCTGTCTCGTGCGCAGCAGCTGTGTCGACAGGACGAGCCGCGCGAACGACACAGCTCGTGTTTACACGCGCGATTTTCCTTCGTCGTCTTTCTCGAGATTTTTGCCGAAGCAATAGGACGCGATCGATCGCACCGCGCGTCCAATCGCTCGACTCTCGTTCGACAGCGGTCAACTCAGCCTCGGTAATTTCATGCTCGCGTCGCATCATCGGCGCATCGTATTATCGGTAAAGGGTTGCGACGCGAACGTCCACGAGATGACGAACGAGCGATAACGTTACGGATGCGATAATCGGCGTGTCGACCGAGGCAGTCTAATAATAGATACCTACGTATCGATCCGTCACCACGACAAACCGTTATTGTCTTTGATATCGCGGTGGAGTCGAAACGCGCGTTAGCGAAAGATCGATTGGTCCGATGGAGAGACGAAAGAGCGTGGTTGTTATCAAAGAGCGTATCGAACCGCGTTATTTATACCAGCGACGCTCGTCGCGCTTCGATACCACGGTATATACGGGCTATATCGGCAACGCTTGGATTAACCGACCCGCTAATCGATGCGCTTTGTTTCCGCGCGCGCTAAGCTTGTTTCAGCCGCCTCGCGAGTATCTGCACACCGCGCGGCCCCTTTTGAAAAATGGAACGTCGTTGTCTAAACGACGGCGGCGGCGGCGGCGGCGGCGGCGGTGCGTGTTCGTTTTACGAGCCCAAACGAGGGTAAAAACTAGTCGGCGCACCTTTGTCCAGTTTCGATCTCGTCGGTGGAACGAGGTCGCCAAGGAGGCGCTCGGGCGGTTGCGCGATCGAGTTTGTCGCGTTCGAATCGATCGCGTTCGATCCAAGTTTGCGTCTACATCCGCTCGGCAACGTTGACGACAACGATGACGAGTACGACGACAACGACTTACGGCGGCGAACAGGCACGCGCGTAAAATCGTCTTTCGCGTTTATTTTCACCGGCTTCATTTATTTTTGCTCGGATTGCCGTTTACCAAGGATGCTGCGTGTGAACGGCGTTGGGCCACGCGTTCGATAACTCGATCTTCCGCAGTGGTTCGGCTACGTGGACGCGACCAACGTCGATCGCGAGGCCAACTGTCACGAGCGTCATTCCGATTGCGCAAAGATCGCGGTTGTGCGCGCTCGCGGAGGAAAGGTCGCTTTCACTGCGATGGCTAGCGCGCGAGAAGGAACGCAAAAGACTACGATGATCCATATATTTGGGATCTATTCAAAGCCGAGTTTTGGTACTTTGCCAAATCTATTTTTCCGAGCGAAGGCGGGATCGCTTATTGTGCCCGTGCTAATTTTGTCGCGCCGTAACGCTCTCCATTCCGGAGGTGTGGGTGGGTGGTGTGCTGCTGCTTGCTCGATACTCACTACGAGAGTTTTCAATCGTTTACACGCGGCCAACATCGCCGTCCCCGTCGCCGACCAGTCGCCCTTCAGCCGAGCTTCGTGCATCGATTTTTCCAAAGCCCTCTAGCATTCACCGGCTACGTACGCTCGATGATATTCCACGATCCTCGTGCCTTTCGCCGCGCATCGCGATTCCCGATCCAATAGGATTCGATCGTGAAGTTCATGTTGAAAAAAAAAAAAAAAAACGTTTCATCGGTTGGACAGCCTAACGGAAACGACCGCCGATCGATCGCCATGGCTATTTCTATTTTTATCGCAACCGCTAGTTGCTACGTGAACGGAGGTTACCGCTTCTTCGACGGTTTAGCTCGCGCGATGGCAGATTCTGCCGGGCCCCTTAAACTTCGTTCTCATCGCGTATCTCTCATTGGAGAAGAAAAGATTCTTCTCTTGGTCGAGAATTCGTGTTTGCTTTTGCCTCTGCTCTTCCGTCCGCGAAACGCGCGGTGGAGCGCGTACGCCAGCGAGGGTGTATTTTCCAGACGAGAAAATGCTTGCGGCGTCGCGTCGCGCTCACGTAGGAGGCGCCAAAGTTCGTGCACGCGTAAACCTCGTGGAAGGTACTCGCGGAGTTTCAGAAATCAGGAGGGGGTAGTAAACATAACCCAGATTCGTGAACGGTGGCATCTGCCCGAAAGGAAGCGTCCAAGTGGGATACAACCAATAACCTAGCTTAATAACGCGTTATAAAAGTAAACGTTGATCCGTGCAAAGGTCATCCTCCATCTATTTATAAGTGGCTCGTCTCTTTCAACTCTTTTTCCAACCTGTCGACCACGTCTCGGTCTCTAATTTCCTGTACGCGCGTTCGTGTACGTGCGCTCGTCGCATTTGCATTTTCGCGCGAGAGAAGCAACAACGCGTTCCTAGATCGCGCGCAATTTTTCCTCTTTTCTTTTCTTTTCTTTTCCTTTCTTTCCTTTCCTTTCCTTTCTTTCATTTGTTCGGTAATCTCAGGCGACGCTGACGAGGACAACGACGGCGACGACGATGGCGACAACGGCGCGATCACGATCGTCGACGTCGCCGTCGCTTTCGTTTCCGATGAGTCAGTTGAAGCATCGCTACAGCCTGTCGGGGTGGCGCCAACGCGTTGGCGGACTTGCTCTATACGTTTTACGACAGTTTGAAAATACCGAGCGGGTGAACCGATAGGACCGGCCTTCCGTGTTCGGAATTCCCGGTGTCTCGTGGCGCCGACCGTCTTTTCTCTCAGACCTCTAGATCCTCTGGCAAAGGGCACGCGACACAGCGGCGGCCGAACATAACGCCGGTAACGTTGGCAAGACACCGGCGCAGAGACGAGGGTCACGGTTCACGGTTTTCCTCTTTCTCTTTTCCAAACGACTCCTCGAACGCCCGGCTCGATCGCGCGGCTCCTCCTAGTCCCGTCCTTTCTTCCTTCCTCATCTCCTCTGTCGGCTCATCGTCCTCTAGTGGCACGAAAACACGAACGTCGGACGCACAGCGAATATTAATGCGTGTTTTTGCACGTGTAGACGTTTATTTTTGCTCGTATTTTTAGCAGCTGGTATTTTCGAACGGGACCGCCACTATTTTTGTCCTAGCACGCCATACGGCGTATTACCGTCCAGAGACCACCTACGAAGCAAATTCTCTCTCTCTCTCTCTCTCTCTCTCTCTGTCTCTCTGTCTCTCTGTTACAATTAGGCGGACGGACGGGTTTCTGTCGCGGACACAAGAACACGCAAGTCCATCTCCTGTCGCTTCGAGAGGTATTCGGTCGTTCCAGTTCAGTTCCAGAGATTCGAGAGGAATCGGGATAATATCGGACCAAGACGTCGCGGCCAGACCACGTACGTTCCGAACGTTCGTATCGATTTAGCTATTTCAAGCGGAAGCTGGTTTACCGTGTAATTGCGACAACACGTAATTAAACCGAGTTACGTGATCCACTACACGAATAAACGTCGCTCAGGTATCGTCGTGTAATTACGATACGCGGCAATGTCGGTTCGGAAACGCGCGTACATGAACCAGACCGTGAACGTTTTCTCGAAACGAATTACAGCGAAATTTATTTGCCGCATCGCTATTTTGTTCCAAGAGTATCCACTCACCCACCCACCTACCTATCCACCTACCTACCTACCTACCTACCTACCTATCTATCTATCTATCTATCTATCTGGTATCACGCTGCATGCGTCGCATAAAAGAAAAACAGAAGAGAAGGCGATTTTCGAAGGAATCGTGGTCGGTGTTGGACCACGGTTTGGACGCGTAACGAATAGCGTTCTCGTTCGCGTCTACCGCGCGGTGCTATTTCGAAGGGGTGAAAGGGCCGTAGCTAGGTAAGCCGCTAAAAATAACACCGGTACATCATATCGAGCGGTCGTCTATAAATAGTGGCAAGTGACGAGAGACCCTGGATGGATTGGAGTCACGAGCAGCGCTACCTAGCACGCGCCATCTTTTAGAAAAATTCAAAACACTGCCACTCCTGGCTGTTACCCTCCTCCTCGGTCTCGCTGCCCGTCCAACGCCGTCCACCTCCAACTCGATCGATCGATCGTAAATAACAATGGACGCGGCCATTCATTGACGCGACGTTGCCTGCAAGGTGGAACGAATCGACGAGCAAATCGACCATACGGCCAATCGATTATTTTCGCCAACTCGTCGTACAGTCGATGCGAACCGAATCGACGCGAGACGGAAATTCCTGCCGTGTCCGAACGACGATCGACGAATTGCGAGAGACGGATTTTCTCGAACGTAGTAACGACCACCGTTCCGCTTATCGGGGCTCGTCGTTCGATCGATCGATGCGTTCGAGCTTCGGGGTGGAGCGACCAAACGAACGGTACCAGATGATTCAAGAAGGGGCGACCTTGTCTCCTATTTTCGGAAGGTAGATTTCTCGCCACTCTCGTCAGTCTCGCGGACCTGTCTCCCGAAAGGAATCGAAGAAAAACCACCAGGTACAAAGATCGACGTTCGACGAACGTTTGCAAAGTCGTTCGCACGTGTATAGCGGTTTGCACGCACCACCTGCTAGTGGCGCGAAAATATTTCGCTCTCGTCTCGCCGTCAATAGCTTTTCCGTATCTCTTCGTCCGTATAGATTTGCCAGCGAATCGTTCCGCGGATAGAATGGCGCTAGGCATTCCGTAAAATCGTGTACATCGCGTAACGGACGACTAAATTGCGTCAGCGGAACGTGATGCATCGAGAATAAATTCCTAATCGCGCGCGTATTTAGAAGCGATACGAGGCGCATCGCGTTACGCTTTGTCTCGATTCCAGCCGTCCATCCGTCCGTCCTTCAGCCTTTGAAAATTCAGCGTCGCGATCTATTCCTCGCGTCATGGAACGTTTTGTTTACGCGACCAAGCGAAAGGGGGATCGAGCTGGCGGAAGGTAGTCGTTTCCTCGATCGAAGAGGCAGAAAGAGAATGCGAGGAAAAGAAGGGAAAGGAGCAGAAGGAAGGAGACAGGTCGGCAAAGTTTATCGGGCTGGTCGCGGTGCGACGAAAACGAGCGAAGAACGTTGGCGAGTGTAAGTTTCGGCGATGGAGAAGAGCAGTGGCGGAGCGAAGCAACGTGGAAAGGACGAGGGGGGGACGGTGAATTTGGCAGGGAGGGAACGGTAACACGGCGGTATAGCAGCGGAGAACAGAGCAACGCGCAAATGCGCTAGGAAGGCGGCAGAAGGGCAGCGGCGCGGCGGTTGCTGCTGCTGCTGTTGTTAGCGGTATAGAAGCTAGTGGGCGGCAAACTGGAGAGGCACGGAACGAGGCAGTTTTACAATTACGTTGGCGACGCTGTGCGCGCGCTCGCGCGAGTAACACAAATGTGGTCCGAACGCAACAATACCGGGTCTCTATAAATAGCCGAGATTCGCGAGTCTCGCGAGGGAGGGCGCTGTCATCGTGTGCGCGCGACACCCTCAGAGAATGCGAGAGAATCGCGAAAGAAACGGTAGCGCGTACCGCGCGCGCAGTTCTCTCTCGTTATCCGTGACATGCGCGCGCGCGCGCTCCAGCAAATCCGCGCTCCAGTCTCTACGTTCCGTCGTCGTTCCGAAATTATCGTCGTCGTCGTCGCCGTCATCGTCATCGTCGCCGACGTCGATATCGACATCGTCGTCATCATCGCCATCGTCACCGTCACCGTCACCGTCACCGTCACCGTCACCGTCACTGTCGTCGACGGTGTTTCCATTACCGACGCATCGACTCATTCGCTCGACTCGATGGCCTATCTTCGATAAAACGTAAGCCACTATTTTTCACGTTCTCCGCGTTTCTCCGTGTTTTTAAAGTGCGACGCAAGCGGATTCGCGAATCAGGTTGCAGTTAAATTCGGTGCTGGCTTTTGTGTTCGTTTGGTGCAAAGAGTGACAATAGTGCGCGCGATGCTGCAGCCAGCCGATTAAACGCACGAGACTACGTGGTGAACGTTCTTCGAAAGAACGACGATAAATTCGTTCGAGAGAAAAGTGCATTTTTAGCGACGCGTGGTCACGCGTGATCGCCTACGTACGCTTTCTTCTCTTTTCTTTTCTTTTCTTTTCTTGTCCTATGTATTTCGCTTTTGCCGCCGCTTCTCTTTCTCCGCATCGTCTTTTCGATCGTTTCCCCTCTGGCGTCTCCGCGTTCCGTTTTTTTGTCACACGATCGTTGGTAAACGGTTACGACGCGTGTCACGAGAACGATCGACGCTGTTTCATCGGAACTCGGCCTAAAAATCCGATGCCGAAATTCGAGCGTTTCGCGTTTCACGCAAAGTTCTCTTCTCTTTGCTGCCTGTCGCGTTGTATTTTCCATTCGCGTCCACTCGCTCTACGTCGATCGTTTCGAACGCTTCGTAGTAGAATCCCGTCGAGGCATTTCCATTCTGTGTATGCTGTATCGCGATTCAAAGTCCATTTCCAAATCGACCGACACCTGTTGTGCCTAGCTTGTAACGACGCGAGCGACTAGCATCGCTCCCGTAACTTTCTGTTGTCCCGTTGGCTGCTTCCTCTCTCTCTTTCTCTCTCTCCCTCCAATCCCCTCTCCCGTTCTCCGTCTCTGCGCTGTTTCCCCCCTTGTTTCTCGGTTCTCTCGGGTTTTTGTGCGTTTCAAAACGAAAGGCAACGCTGCCGCGATCGACGTTCGTCAACTCCATTGAAAGTGTTATCGTTTCTTCCGCGCGAGTCCTCGTTACTTGATGCTCGCTTTGCCGTCACTCGTGTTTGGTAGCGTCCAGGCGATATCGAACGGAAATGTCTCCGAGAGGGAAAAAAAGGAGGGAAAGACAAAGAACTAACGCGTCCGTGCACGAGCACATGTGTAGCATGTATAATTGAAATTACAGGGAGAGAGACAGAGAGAGACAGAGAGAGATAGAAGAGAAAGACGTTGAACTAGTTTTTAGAGTTTTCAGTTTTCAGGCCTCTTTCGAATATGCGGCGTAACGATGCAGACGAACAAGGAGAATCGCATTTGTTCGTGTTCGCGAGACTCGTCAACGCCGCGTCGCGCGTTAGCACGCATGTGCGCCGCGCGGACACGATTCATCGTTTTTCCACTGACATTTGCGGGAGATCGCGGGCGAAAGCGAGCGCGCGCGCGCGCGCGTTTCCTGGCTTTAACGGCGCCGCGTTCTTCTCCGTTTCTTTTTCACTCGATTTCCAGTGTACATTGAGGCGACACGAGATCGCGCAACTCGGTTCTCGAAGGAAACGAACGACTTGCGCGCGTTTACGTTACTCGCAACGGACGAATTCTCGCAATTGCGCGTACGACGGTCTGGAAATGAGTCGAGCGGCCACGATTCGCGAACCCGTCGCAACAAAGAGCAGAAACTGAAACAACGCTTGACGTCACTGCGAATCATTCTCGCCACTTAGACGAAGTCACGAGTTCAATTTAGAACGCGAACGAGCCAGCACCGTGGACCCGATTCGCCGTTTCGTTTTCAAACCTGTGAAACCCATCGTTGCGATCTTTTACACGATCGCGTGTTGCTCGCATCTAACGGAAACGAGAGAGAAACAAGGCGGGAGAACGTGGCGAACGAGACATCGATCCGTTCGCCTTACCAAACGCTTTTTTCGAGAAATAAGCAATCGAAATAACGCGGACAGAGATAGCGAGTCTAATTCTATCGTCGGTCTGTGACCACCGTCGGAGTCGATTCGCCTTGTTCCGATATCGCTTTCATTACGGGGTCATTGGTCTTCCTTCCTCTTGCTTGGTCTTTCGCCTCGAGGAAATACGTAGCACATACATACGAGTCGTACACGCCCACGCGGTCACACTCGCACGATCGCGTTGTCTCGCGTCGCGTCGCGTCGTTTAGCGTCGCCTGCTCTTCCTACTAAATCCTGCCCTCTTCTATCTCTTCAACCTGTTGAAACCACGATCCTCCGGATCTCTTCGTTCGTTCCTTTTTCTTAGCCTTGTTGCCCGTTTTCATATAGAATATACGCAATCGCGCGCATAGAGGACAAGAAAGAGAAGTTCGAGCGTAATCGAGGAGCAAATAATCGCACGAGGATGGCGGAGATCGACGAAGCGCGTCGATATCCTGTCGAACAGAGTTAGCGCGCAACAGCCATTCGATTTACGCGGTACGTAACGAACGCCGACTCGCGCGGAATCTTCAATTTTACTTGCTTGCTGGACGCTTATTCGAGTATTTTATCGTGGTCGTGTAAATGGAACGGCGCGGGACGATCGTTAGGTCGGCTTTCCAAGAGGCTGAGAACGAGGTGCGTGCGTGGCGTTGTTTCGATCGCCGCGTGAACGCGATGGTCGCAATCGGCAAAGGCAACAAGTACGTTGCACGATCGCGTTAACTCGCGTACGATAGGCGGTGGCGCTTCCACTTACGTGTCGGACGAGGAATAGAATCAAAATAGAACAATCGGCTACGTGTTACGGAATATGCGACACGTTGGAAGGAAAAGTGACGCGGACCAGACATAATTCGAAAGGATCGTCGAAAGGAGAACGTAGGGACGAACGGAGAAAGTTGCGTGTGTGCGTGCGTGTGGGCGACCAGCAGAGCGGCGAAGGAGAAAGGGGAGGCGCGTGTACCGTCGCGTTTAGTAGGTGCGTATATAAATGTCATCCTATATATAGCGAACGTTCGTCTAATCTTAGCTAGTCGGCCACCGGCCAGGAACACGAGTAAAAACTTACTTTGACTCTCTTTGCTCTCGGCCTCCTGTCCCGCTCGCACCGACCCCCATCCCTTTGGCGAACCAACGGCACGCAACGCGGCTCACTCCAATTTCCGCTCGAGCTCGCCTTTTCTCCCACGCGTTTACGCCTCGGTCCTCGTCCGATTCGCCGGCGATCTCGATTTATCGAGCGCCGCTCGGTCGGCCGACGTCCGATCGAACGCAAGACGGAGACCGAGCGAGCACGAGACAAAGTCGCTCTAAACTACGAAAGCCACCAGCAAAATACGAACCACCGTCTGCGCTGGTCTCGCCGAACCGACCGCGGTCACCTTTTCCTCTCTTTACACCAGCTACTCAACTGACCTACACACCGACATTCGCTCGCTAATAATAACGGTACATCGCGGCGAGGCGTCGATACCACGATTCTTCTTCTTCTTCTTCTTCTTCGTCGTCGTCCCGTCCGTTTTCTTCGCTCACACCCCTTCTTTCCCCTTTTTATCACGTAAAGTCACGACGAAACGTAGGAAACGCGCTAAACGTCGGCAAACGACGAGCAAACGTTATCGAAACGCGTATATCGCGATCGATGGCAATTACTTTGACCGATACGATGCAGCTGTGATCGCGTCGCCCGACATGTAATCGCAGGCTGCGGATGGAGGCTGGTCGGTGAATTAATAAATTTGAAACGTTCTCCTTTCGGGCGACTACGATTGCGACACGCGTGCGCTTCCGCTCTGCGAATCGACCGATTTAACGAAGAATTTTGGCAGAGCGGATGGCGGCACACAGCGAGGCTCGCGTAAAATACGCGGAAATACGCGGAAATACGCGGAAATACGAGCTTGCGTTGGAAGGGACGGCGATCGCAATTGCGGTCGGTACCTTTCGGCTGTGGCAACAGAAACACGAAGGAAAGAAAGGTGAACAGCAGAGCGAGCCTGTGGAGGAACGGCCCTCCTCCGCGATTAACCTTGGACTTGACTCGAAGGAATTCTCGCAGCGTACAGTGACCTCTGCTCGCCCGCTAACTCGACGCTCGTCGTCTCGACTCGGTTGGTTCGCACTCGCGCCGCGCTCATCTTCGCTCTGTTTTCGCTCCGTTTCCATCCGATTCCGAAATCCACTCGAATTCGTACGTTCGCTCGTTTACGCGCACACGCTCCGCCGTACATCGATCCCGTTTCAACGAACGTACGTTCCAGCTATCGGAGCCGCGCGAGCAATTTATTTAGTTATTTATTTATTTATTTATTCGTTTCGTAGACGGGAAGTGAAATCCCATTAGAGTACAAAGAATCGTGTGTAAAGAGAACGCCAATGGAATACGAACATAAATTTTCTTATATTTCTCCCTACGCGTATTTGTGTTCTTGCCGCTTCGGCCTTCTCCTCCATTACGTTACACGCGATTCCCTCTACTCTAATGGGATTTTACTTCCCGTATATCAGACGAATAAATTAAATTAATCGAGTTAAAAAGTAAACGGGTAGGAAAACAAAGAGCAAGTCGGAAGATGCGAGAGGCTAGCGGAAAAGGAACGAAGAGGGAGAGGGAGAAATTAGAGAAGAGGAAAGGAAGAAACGCGCGCGTTACGGAGAAATTAGCCGAAAGGAAATCCCAGCAGAAAGACAGCCAGAAGAGAAAAGCCGCTAAACGTTTGCATTTTTGCCTTGTTTCAGAAGACGTGGGTTACAGGAGCGTTGAGATCGCGTCCGCGTTTACGCATCTACCGCAGAAAGGTAAGCACGGCAGAAGCGGACCAGGCGATCGCGATTCGTCGTACGTGTTCTCGTAGACGTTCGAGCGGAGATGCAACTCGAAGCTCGACGTCTGGAAAGATCGCTACGAATCGACGAGATCGCGCCGAGTCCACGAACGAAACGTCGGGTCGCGCGAGTTTCTCTTTCGAACGACGAGTCTCGGCGGTGTCCGAACCGGACGATTCGGACGTCGGAAACGTTCGACGAGACCATCGACGCTGCATCGAAACGCTCGATCGAACGTAAGAAGAGAACGAGATACTTTACGCGCGTGACGCTTCCAAAAATAAACACGCTATCGAGATTCCGAGACCGAGCGACGACGGACCGTTGAACGACGAAGCTCGTTGCGGTGTCCGTTTCCGCGCAGGAAACCAGACACGTTGTTGCCGCTGTCGCCTTCTTTCTTCTTTCTTGATATTCTCGTCTCAGCGTCGATGTTGTCAGTCAGTAGTAGCGCTTCTTCGCACGATCGTCGATTTCGTTGAAAGTGGAGCTCCGCGACGCGAAACACCGCGCGTCGTCTATGCGTGCGTGTATATATGTATATACGTGCACAGAGATGGCCCGGGATACACCAGGCTCACCAATGTCCAGACCGAGAGACCTGGTCGGCGGAGTTGGTGCTACGACCACCTTGACATCGGGCGGCTATCACGCTGGCTCCGGCGATCCAGCGAGCCTGCACGGTCACGTGCTGCAGCAGAAGATACTCGAGGTAACGTAATCGATTCTCGTTCGTGGTTCGACGATTGCACGCGCGCCACGATCCCGCTTCCCTCCTCCTATCCCCTCTCTTCGTTTCCACCGTTTAATCGCGGTTGACGCGCGAACGCGATCGACGCACAGGTTCGAACGTACTTGTAATTGCCCCTGGCCGCGTCGTCGGCGGACTCGAGACCGGAGAAGATAAAGTTTCTGTCGAAGCGAAACGAGCGGTGACCGGCGACGTTGCACGGCTATGAAAAAGAATTTCTTCGTTCGCGCCGCTACCCCGTACGGGTAGCCTAACCCCGACCTAAGCCCAACCTAACCCCGTACGGGTAGCGGCGCGCGCATCTATACGCTTACACACACGTTACGGTGTTCTCGATTCGAATCTCGAATCTGTGCGTCGCGCCACGAAGACGAATCTCGGAATCGTTTCGAGCGTTACTCTCGACGCGTCGGTTGTGCTTTCAGCTACAGCAGCATCATCAACTTCAGCAACAAATACTGCGGCAACAGTACCAAGCTCAGGAGCGACAGTTGGCCGAGTTACACGAGCAACAGATGCACCAGCTAAAGGTAAGTCGCGTTCGTCGCGGCGCGTCGCGTTAACGTTCGGTCGTTCGTTCGTTCGTTCGTTCGATAGCGCGTGTCACCTCCTCGTCAATTTCGTTTCTCGGTCACCGTTCCGTGCGGTTCCTTCTCTCTGGAGGGTGACGAACCACACCATCACCCTCCCGAGTATCGAACCACCGTCGTCCAAGATCCATTGTCTTCGAACCGTCTCCGAGTCGAAAGTCCAGCGGAACCTTCCTTTTCCTCGTAAACTCGATCGATGCGCGACGCGTCTCTATCGCGACCTATTCGAAAAGCAGAAAGAGAGAGAGGGAGAGGGAGAGAGAGCGCCTAGACCGACGAGCAATGAAATTCCGCGCGTCGTACCTCGCGATGGAACGACGGGGAGTCGTAAATCGCGACGGATGAAAGATCGTCGAGTCCTTGGAGATTCGACTCTCGTCGTGTTCTCTGCTCCCCTTTCCTCTCCTCTTCTCTCTTCTACTCTCCTATGCTATTTGCCCGCTGATGTCTTCCCCCTGTCGTTTCTCGCTTCCACTTTCACCCTTCTTGCGGTAAAATTATCGTTGGACGTTGCTCGCACTTTCTCCTCTCGCCTTCCCCCACCCTCCCCCCTCCCTCTCTCTATCTATCTCTATCTCTATCTCTTTTTCTTGAATGGACGATATCGGCCGTCACCGTCAATGTCCAGCACACCGTCGTCGTGTAACGCGTACTACTACCCGTCCGTCGTATTATCGATCGAAACGAGGCGTCATTTCTCTCCTGTTTTTTCTTCGTTTTTTTTTTCTCTCTCTCTTTTTGTCGTAGCTCTGGGAGCAGCAAAAACAGCTGGAAGAGCAGAGGAGAGAAAAAGAGAGACTCGAAGCACTGAGGAAGAAGGATAAACACGACCACAGTGCGATCGCTTCGACGGAGGTGAAGCAACGACTTCAGGTACTTGAATGGCGGGCAGGGCTCGGTCGTATTCGGCCGAACCCATCCGCATGGGTAGAGAGGATTATCGTCGTGGAAGGGACGCGAAGAGGCTAAGTGATAGGCGAGATAAAAGGGAGCAGAAGAAGGTAGGACGGGCGGGGGTTTTTTAGATTAAAGAGAAGAACGAACGTTAGACGAGATGGCAGGCTGAGAGGGCTGGGAGATACGATTCGATTTAAAGCGTAACGACGGCTAGCTTCTCGTCGGTTTGTCGTTAAATAGTAGCGAAACGCATAGATGACGAGGGATGGTGGTATGCGTAGAAGAGGGAAGGGAGAAGTGTTGCGCGCGAGTGTTCGCTGAGAGGGGAACCTTACGATTTCAGAGCTTCCTCGTGAACAAGAAGCAAAGGGAGGCAGCGGCCGCTGCGAACGGGGCCGTACCTGGTACACCCGGATACAGAAGCTGGTGAGATTTTTTTCGAGACTGACGATTCTCGCGCGCGGGTACACCCGCCGCCCCTCGATCTTGTTGTCGTCCATCTTCCTCGAGTACATCCTCTCGCGATGTTTCACGCTTTCCGCCTATAACCCGTTCGCTTGCTCGCCCGCAATTTCGCTTTCTTCCTCGTCGCTGTACCACCCCGTACTGCACATTCTTTCGCTCTTTCTTCTCTTCTTCGCCGCATCCCAGTTCCGCTTCCCATTCCCGTTGTTTCTATCTCCGCCACGCTTTTCGACGATACCGCGCTCTATACACGCACACCCACCCACCCACCCACCCCAGCCGCCAAGGATGTCGCAGGGGGTGTACTCGAGTAACAGAAGCTCGAGTCGAAGAGCCGAGCGATACGATTCGATCGCTCGATCGCTCGATCCACCGAGCGAACGACACTGGAATCGATTGAACAAGAAGCCGCGAATTTGTTGGTCAGGTTGCAACCGCAATCGGCGGAATCGGCGGGCGCGGCGAACGCTTCGCATCCCTACCGGATGCCACAGATGCTGCAAGAAAAGTTCGCCGATGATTTCCCTCTTCGGAAAACAGGTACGTACGCGCGACCACGCGCCAATACGCGTTGTTTATACTATAAATTCCCGTGTTGTCGAGTGATAAGCATATTTGGTGGAAGGTAGTCTCTTTCTATGTGTGCCTATGTACGATAGTAGAATGCCTCAACTAAAGCATGGTTTTTTGCGACGCCCCCGCCCCCACCCCCCGAACCCGTCTCAATCATCTTGCCTGTCGACAAATGTACGAACAAACGAACGAACACGCACGCACGCACGCACGCACACACGCACTCGAACGTACACAAGACAGAGGCAAAGACGGACAGAGAGAGACAGAGAAAGGCAGAGACATCGTAGCCCCCTGCATCCGATCGACAATCATCCGCGCCGTTGTCCTGATTGCGAGCTTGTCGACGATCGACGATCCGACGAGCGATCTTGACCCAAAGAAGCATCGACTTTCGTGAAAAGATAATCGCGTCGGTGGCGGCGTTGGTAACGCTCGCTACAGATATTCGCGTAGACGTAGAATCTAATTAATTGGGTTATCGGACGGGGATCGTGTGGACACGCTCGCACGTCGTGTCGTTTCGCGTCCTCCTCTCGTTCCTCCTTCCACGCGATCGCCCAATGCTCCTCGATGTCCGCTCCCCGAACCCTGTGCCATCGTTTTACACTACTCTCCGGCCCGATACGACGACGACCAACAACTAACCCTGGCTAAAATTGGCCAGCCTCGGAGCCGAACCTGCTGAAGGTGCGACTAAAGCAACGCGTGGAGAGGAACATGGCCGCGTCGAGAAATTCACCCCTGATGGCACGCCGGAAGGATCGCCTGCTGTCGCACCTCAAGCGGAAATCACTGCTAGCAAGTACGTCCTTCGATCGAGCTTAATCGAAATTCGTTCGATTAATCGTCGAGTTATTGACTCTTCCTGCGTGAGCATTAGCAAACAATTCGTTGCACCCGTGTTTTCGATTAATCGATCGTTGATTTTTGCCTTTTTGCCAGTGTCCAGTAACAGCATGTCGACAACAAACGTTACCGATTAACATTACGTTTCCGAGACCGAGTCTCTCTCCTCTCGTTTCGCCTCGGCGTCGTATCCGCGTTTCGCACGCTTGCATCGTGCAAACATGGAAAACCGAACCGAACCGAAGGCGAAACGACGGGCGCGATGCGTCCCTTTCGCGCGAAGGAATTCGGGACAGTAGCGGCACGGGTCTGTGATAGGCCGAGGGAGGGGGGGGGGGACAGGTTGCTCGTTCGCTTTCCCGAATTCCAGTCTCGTACGCGACGAGTTGCAGGCAAACCTCGCCACGCTCATCGCCGCTCGCTCATCGAACGCTTTCCAGATTCTAGCAGTAATCCGGAATCTGGGCCTAATTCACCACCGACCGTAAACAATTCTCAAGCGAGCCCCACCGCGACAGCCAACGCAGCGGCAGCCATCCAAGAAGTGAGTATACGCGAAGACGCGTTACGCTCACTCTTCCTTTCTTTCTTTTTTTCTTTCTTTCTTTCTCGTTCTTCGTTCGCAGGAGACGGAAAACACCGGCTACGGAGGTCCGTTGACCAGCAGCAGTCAGCAAGGTAGCCTGTCGGATCTGTCGTTGTTCAGTTCACCGTCCATGCCCAACATCTCGCTGGGGCGACCTCACGTTCCATCCGGTTCCAGTACGGTGAGTATTTTAGCCGCCGATCCTATAACGTGATCGCCGATCGATCTCTAAAGGACAACGTGGCTGGTTTTCGCGTCTCTATTCGCAGACCGGTACGAAATTGGCCACCGTCTCGGAGGCAGAGGTACGCGCGGCGTTCACCGCGCGACTAGGGATGCCGCTTACCGGACAGATGTTGCCCGGTACCTTGCCTTTCTACCCATCGTTGACGGTGATCGAGGGAGGAGACGCTGCGTCGAGCGGCGGTTACGTTCACAAGCAAATGCAGAATATGGAACACCCGTCGATAACGAACCGGCAACACCCGTCTGCGGTTTACGGCACCGCGACCGCCACGGCTCCCATCACCGACACGCAAGTAGCGCATGCGAGGCTGCAAAAGGCTGGTCACCGGCCTTTAGGTAGTATGTTCTCTCTTCTTTGCTAGCAGCCGATTTTTACAGCGCGCGTGCCATCATCGTTCGCGCACCGCCGACGATTCCCTTGACCTGCGATCGTCGCGTTACACTCTGGTCGGTCAGTGTTTCCGGAGAGACACTGCGACGGAATCATATCGGCCGACGCCGAACAACTGGCACGCGCGAACGATTCACCCATTATTGGCACGGGTGAGGATCCCATGGTGGAGAATCGCCGCGCGCCTCCCGAAAATTTCCAGCTTGGCATACGATTCACGCGTCCCTTGGTCGCTCGTCCCGTTCCCACAGGTAGGACTCAGTCGGCGCCTCTGCCGTTGGGCCATCCGATGCTGCAAGGTGGCATCATGGCGCCGCAGACCCATTACGAGGAGTACCTGGCCGAGAAGCAACTGCACGATCAGCAGCAGGCGCACAACTACCTCAAACAGCAGATTCGTCAAACGGTGCTGACGCGTGTCGGATCTCGGGGACAGGCGAATCAGCTGGACGAAGCACCGGAGAACGACGAGTCCGCCGAGGTGATAGATCTTACCGGGACGAAGAAAGATTTGTCGGAAGAGAGCGAGATCTCGAAACAACAACGGGATCGCGAACAGTTTCTTCAGCAGCAGAGAGATCTGATGATGAGACACACCTTGCAAATATCCAACGAGTCGTCGACGGCCTACGGCGGGAGCGGTACCGGTGGCGGCAGCAGGAGCAGTCAGCCGAGTGCCAGACCGCTGTCCAGAGCGCTGTCCAGCCCGTTGGTTCACTTGAGTAAGCTGACCGACCGCGATTCCTTTACCTTTGCTCGCCTTTAGGCCGCGTTACCTCGTTCGTCGAACGCGACCACGATCGTACGCTGCTGCTCCACGCTCTCTCTTTGTGTCTGCTTAGCGCGCGACGCAGGTCCTCAGGGAAGCCAAGCCACCACCGGTGATCTGTTCGCGCGCGCTTCTTCCCATCGATCCACTACCGGTTTGGCCTACGATCCGTTAATGTTGAAGCACGCCTGTGTCTGCGGCGAAACGGTTCGTGGTCATCCCGAGCACGGAGGCAGGTTGCAGAGCGTCTGGGCACGGCTTTCGGAGACAGGACTGTTACAGCGGTGCGATCGGATACGTTCGCGCAAAGCCACCCTCGAGGAGATTCAAACGTGTCACAGCGAAGCTCACGCTCTTCTCTTTGGTGAGTGTTCCGTCGCCACGCGTCTCCCATACACGCACGACGCTCGGGCTTCCCTCGTTCCCTCCGTTCCCTATCCCTCTATCTACACCCCCGCCTTTGACCGGGTAGCCACGCTCCTTGTTGCTCACTCTGCCCGTGCAGTTTCTGCCGCCGTCGCCGCCGCCTTCCGTTAACGCGTAAACGTAAGTAAAGTAAAGTAAAACGTGCTGTCGCGCGCAGGGACGAATCCGATGAACCGACAAAAGCTGGACGTGTCGAAGCTCTCTCAACTTCCGATCAAGAGTTTCGTGCGGCTGCCCTGCGGCGGAGTAGGCGTCGATTCCGACACCACGTGGAACGAACTGAATACCGCGCCGGCCGCCCGAATGGCTGTCGGTTGTGTCGTCGATCTGGCCTTTAAAACCGCCATGGGTGACATTAAGAACGGTTTCGCCGTCGTACGACCGCCCGGACATCACGCCGAAACCAACCAGGCCATGGGTTTCTGCTTCTTCAATTCGGTCGCGATCGCCGCTCGATTGCTTCAGCAGAAGCTCGATATTAGGAAAATCTTGATCCTGGATTGGGTAAGAGACAACCAACCTAGCCATTTCTCTTCCACGTTTTTCGTCGGTTTTCCTCCGTTTGTTAGCTGCTCGTCGCGGTGTATTGCGATCGCGACGACGGGAACTCGTGCTCGGCATACGCGATCACAGTCCGCTGGACGAGAATCGCCGACTCGACCAGTTTTTTACCTTCTGTTTAGGATGTCCATCATGGGAACGGCACGCAGCAAATGTTCTACGACGACCCACGGGTGCTGTACATGTCGATACACAGGCACGACGAAGGTAACTTCTTTCCAGGAACCGGTGGACCGACCGAGTGCGGGGCTGGCGAGGGTCTCGGCTACAACGTGAACGTAGCCTGGTCCGGTGGGCTGAATCCTCCGATGGGTGACGCGGAGTATCTAGCCGCGTTTCGTACGATCGTGATGCCGATCGCTAAGGCGTTCGATCCGAGCATCGTCCTCGTCTCGGCAGGATTCGACGCCGCCGTTGGCCATCCCGCGCCCCTCGGCGGCTACAAAGTCAGCCCCGCTTGCTTCGGCAAGATGACGCAACAGTTGCTCGGACTGGCGAACGGTAAGGTCGTTCTCGCTCTCGAAGGTGGTTACGATTTGGCCGCGATTTGCGACTCCGCCCAAGAATGCGTTCGGGCTCTGCTCGGGGACGAACCTACTCAACTTCGGGAAGAGGAATTGACGAGGATACCTTGTCAAAACGCGGTCGACACGCTGCAAAAGACGATCGCCGTGCAGGTACGATCATCTTCCACTTGGCGACTCTCTCCTGTTCCATCTTCCTGCTTCCTTCTTCTCGTTGCTTTCGACCTCTGGTCGAGCCTTTGTCTTATCTTCTGTTTTTTTTTTTTTGGTTATCGTTTGACACGCAGATGTCTCATTGGCCTTGCGTCAAGCTGAACGCGCACACGGTGTCGATGAGCGCGATCGAAGCTGGACAGAAAGAGCGCGACGAAACCGAGACGGTCTCCGCGATGGCCTCTCTGTCGATGCAGCAGCCTACCAATTTAACGTAAATCTGTCTATCTGACTCGCGGTACGCTCGCCTTTTCATATTCCGCCGATTACTTACAGCCATTCCTGTTTCAGGACTACCCCAGAACATTCCCGAGAA
The DNA here is from genome assembly GCF_014825855.1 of Bombus pyrosoma. Classification (NCBI taxonomy): domain Eukaryota; kingdom Metazoa; phylum Arthropoda; class Insecta; order Hymenoptera; family Apidae; genus Bombus; species Bombus pyrosoma. The sequence goes on along the minus strand of NC_057780.1, from coordinate 2,092,821 downwards.
GTTTCCGAGGAGCCAATGGAACAGGATGACGCCAAATGAAGAAAGACGCGAAGCTGCTCGTCGATCGTGTTTCGAAATAGTCACGAGGCTATCGTTGCGTTCGCATCGCTTCTGTATAAAATATGAGCGACGACCGACACGAAGCCGCTGTGAGCTGTGAGTTGGCAGCTGCTGCCGACGCCGCAGCCGGTCGCCGTCACTCTCATCGTTGCCGTTGTCACCGTTGCTGACATCGGTGTCTCGCCAACGCGCTGTATCGTACGGTCAACGATAAAAGCGAGCCTTCTTCGCTGCACCTCTTCCGCTTCGCTGTCGCACGTTGTTTGTCTAGCGTAGCTTGACGGAGCTGAAATCGCGGAGATCGGGCGAAACTAGCTTCTCGACTAAATCTAAAAGACAGTAGGTTTAAGTGTTTTCTACGCTTTCGCGTAAAGTTGCCCTAGAAACGCGTGACAGCGCGCGTTCACACGGCCTCGCCTTACCCATCCAGATTTCACCTTTAATTCGTCGATCGTACACTTTCCGCGTGATTGCCATCGAAATATTGCGAGAGTTTTTGAAAACGGCCGAGTGGCCAAGGCGAATCGAGGAGTCGCGATACGGAAAAAGAAAATGGAAAATAGAAAACAGCGCGTTCTAGAACGATGCATCGAGGGCATCGAGGGACGGAAGCGACGACGTTCGCGGTGGCGAAAGCAGACACGAGGTGCGCAGCGATGTTCCGCGGAAAAACGAAACGATTTGCGTTCTGTGTTTTCATCGTAAGGCGGCGTTTCGTTTCGGGTCGGGTCGTCTTTCTTCGAGCGGCATAGCACGATATTTGGTTGTCCTTTTTGTCGCGAACAAAGGCTGGTGTGATTTTTGTGATATTTTGTAAAAAGCAGAAATTTCATGAAGCATATAGTTAATTGAAGATGTACAAGCGTACGCGAGACTGTGTGTGTAACGTTGTTATACTTACGATTAGAACGGAAGAATGCATGCGTCCGTGTGTGTGCGCGTGTAGCTATGCGTAGATGCGTGTAAGGAAAAAGGAGAAAGAGAATATATGTAATCGAAATAGGAGCATTTATTTTTGTGCCGTGCATTTTACGAGAACACGGAGAATGCGAGCGAATCTATCGATCGATCATTTTTCGCCAATCCGTACGTTCTATGTAACGTTACGTACGGTTTAGCGTGACAAACATTGTATCGCGCGGATCAAAGATTTTAGCACGCAGACTCTTGTGTAGTATGCGCGAGATAAAGAAGCGCGTATGCGCGCGTCGAGTACAAGAAATACATGTGTATATTGGATGTTATGTGTCCGCAAGAATCTCAAGTGTTCGTCGTGTATCGTCCCATATTTTTACCAAAAATTTCGAAAATATCGAGCGCGAAACGTTCTTTTCGGTCGATTCGTGTCGCCGATTCCCACCTTCCTATGTCTCGTGCTTTCCCCGTGTTTTACGGCCCGGAAGCCCCGTTTCTTTTCCCGCCTTCGTTGTGGTTCCTCCTTCTTTCCTCGTCCTCTTCGTTCACTTGTAAACACCTCGTCTCCGCGATTCGCACCGTTCGTATCAATTTCGTTTCCCTTTGTTCAAAGCTGCGCGTTATCTCGTCCTAGATCCACTACTCTCTCTCTCTCTCTCTCTCTCCTCTTTATATCCGTTTCGTGCGATCACCGTTTGATCGCCAACATGGAGACGACCGTTTCTCTGCTCTATCAACTTCGACTCGATTCGACCGAACTCGATTCGTTCGACTAATCGATTCCGTGATCGTGTATGGCGATCGTCGTAACGGAACTTGTTGTTGACATTTTTGCGAGAATTTTATTTGTTTCGGCCAAAGGGACTTGCAACATTCCGGTATCGTTCGTAGAAAATCGATACAAGTTAGATGTAAATCGTTGATAATTCGCATCGAAAGCTGATTCTAATAAATGAACAAGAAATAAGAAATTAAACTCGCAGAGTATAAGAACGAAAATGGAAAAAAAAGTGTTACAATTACGTTACTGCACGTGTACGAATATGTCCATATTGCGTAAGCTTAAATGTATTAGTCATACATTTTTTATGTATATATAAATGTACCTCGTAAAGTAATTTTAAATAAAAACTATAGTCATTGTGTTACGCATACATTAACGACGGTACGTGCTTCACGGTATATTGTCCTGGCTGATAGAAAACTACGTTCCGTTTGAAAGAATTAATTATTAACTCACCGAATACTACTATCGCTCGTAATATAGCTCGTCGAACTAAAATCTCTGTCAAGGTACGCGTGTACGCGAGAATGAAACTGTCGTCGGTTGTTCTCGAGAGTATCGTTCGCATGTGAACATTGCTTCGAGAGTCGCTATCCGATCCACTATCGGATCAGATAATCGCACTCTCAACGCCGTGTCCGTTCACTTGCAAAAAATGCTCTTGAGACTAACTCGCGATAGTTGTATTATCAAGTGGATGCGTACGTTTACTCCACTCAGCTTGTTACATGAAAAAAAAGCCAAACTTTATGGAAAGAAAATGAAATTCGTTTCGAGTATACATTGTTACGCGTATGTACATGTAAGTGCAATGGCATGTAACGGCAAATAGAAACAGGGACACAAGGTTGCTATTAACGTATCGACGATATACACGATTAGTTGGATATCTTCTAAATTTTATTTTCTTTTTTCTCTTTTCGTCTTTTCTTTGTTTTTTGTGTTTTTGTTCTTCGGTATACAGATTTACGTGATTACGTCTAACCCTGGAAAAGTTCGAACTCGCCGTGTTTTGGATCAAGGATCGATGTTATTCGGCCGCGTGCGGAATAATATCGTCGCGTTTCGGGCAATTCGGCCAATTCATAACCATCTATGTAGTGATTGTTTACATTCAATAACGACGACAACGTAGTTATTCGCAGCTGTCGCTTCCTTTGCTACGTGTGCACATTCATATATACATACGTACATACAGGCGTGAGTCGCGTATACGTATACATGCATATGTAGGTACGTACTTATGTACACATGTATGCACGACGTCACCGATTAATTTTTACATTTATATTACTCATATATTTCTATATCATATTATATATATATATATATGATATACATTTTTTAAATTATATATATATATATGATATACATATATATAATTATTTATTTATTTATTTATATACCACAGACAACACACATGCACACATACGCGCGCACACGCGCATGTATATAGGATTATATACGTATGTGTGTATATGTGAGTTATGCCATTATCAATATGTTACACTATAGATTATGTTTACATCGTAGAGACTTATAAATCTACGGAATATTATTCTTTTTTTTTTTTTTGTTGTATGTACAAGGATACTGTTACAAAGAAAAAAAAAATTGTTTAAAAACTTATCAATGCCACGCGTTTACATGCGCGTGCGTATATGGGCACGTGAGTACGTCTGTCACGGAAAAGCTACATGATCTTTCGTAATATAAACATATTAACTTGCTAATTCCCCACTTCTTTCTGGAGTCAGAAATCGTGCAGAATCGCCGTCGAGAACACATGCAAAGGTTTGGAAGGGTAATACACACACACGAGTACTTTCCCACAAATCTAACAAAAAAAAAAAAGAAAAAAGAAAAAGAAAAAAAGAAAAAAAAAAGTCGGCCTTTTTAGGCTCCCGTTAAGTTACCATTATTTACCACCGTTATTAAGTCAGCTTTTGTTCGGCGATCGTGAACGGCTAAAGACTCGCGTCAGTACAAACTATCATGTTTCGAAATAAATAACGTCGACTCGTTTGCTTCGAACGTATACCAGTTGAGAACGTAATCGGATTATCGATTCAATGACACGAAACGATACGCAATTAACGCGAGCAGAAACGAACAAAACAATCGAATCGGTTGTGTGAATTAACTTGGCGAAGCATACGGTGTCACGTAACGATCACGTCTTCTCTGGCATCTGCACGAATCTTCTCCGCGACTTTCTCTTTCTTTGTAAAATTATACAAAAATAAGTTGCGTCACTCGTTCTTGATGGCTACCAACCGCCAGTCCTCTCTCGCTCTTCTCCTATTCTTCGTCGTGTCTTCGCGCTCATCATTCACGTTCTCACATCGATTATTAATTATAAACGAGTTGTCAACGCAGTCCGATCAGCAGGCAAACACTTGCTCGTTTACGTTGTTCGTTTCTACCACTTCGACACGGCGTGGTGCACCTATGCGAATTCAGTATGGAATAAACGTATCCTAAACGTTTGTGAATATATTTCTACGAAATTACTGTTATCTATCGTTAAACGGTCCCTAACTAGACGTTCAAGGAATGCAACATGGTTTACGGTCGCGCGCGATTCATCGTTACTTCTCGTTTTCGATAGTGTGTATGCGGCACGTGAACGTTTCGCGCGATCGGTAAACGCGCAATAACGAGATCGATTCCCTGGAACTGCAACCCGATGATCTTGTCGGCTGCTATACTTTGGCGATACTAATACTCTTTCGCGATTACGCAGCTACGTTGCTCGTCCTCGCGTGAGAAACTTAGTCAGTGGAAAAGTGAAACGGCAATATATATCCGCGTTGACGGGCATCGCGCTGCGACGCACGCAGTCTTTCAAACGAAACTTAGAGATCTGTGTAGCGATTCGCTTAGCGCGCTTTCTATCCTCCGGTCGTTCGTCTTTTGATTTGACGCGAAACCTTGTGTGTGTATATGTGTGTGCGCGCACGTGTGAGTGTGTATGCATGTATGTGTGTGCGTGTGCGTGTGTGTGTCTATCTGTGTGATGGACATATGTACAAAAGATATCGAATCGGATCACGCTTTGAACATCAGGTATATTCGTGTTCCGCGACTACAACAAACGGTAGGAAACATTTTAAACGATCGCTGCGTTTCACCCAGCTCGGCCCGTCGTCCTTATTTTACGGTCGAGAAATTCTGTTGTGGATTTTGGTTCGATGATACCCACGTGGTGAATACGTCTCTGCAATGGCTAACCACGCATTCGTTGCTGCAATACTCGTCCTCCCATTCGCTGTTTGCAACAGCGGGGTTCGGACATCCGTGACGTATACAGGCGTTCGACGTCGGTCTTTGACCGGCCATGTTCGCAGCCTGAGTTACAGAGTTCACTGCCGACGGTGAACTCGACAAAGAATCGCTTTTTGTTGGGTTCGAATGTATCATTTGCTGCTGCTGCTGTTGCTGTTGCGGCGGTTGCTGCTGTTGCTGATGATGTTGCTGCGATTGTTGCGGTACTTGTTGCACTTGCTGTTGCGGCATCTGCGAAAACGTACGTACTCTACTGTACAATTTGTCTCGTGGTGACATACTCGTACTTGCTGCTGCCTGGCGCTGTTGCCGACAACCGGCAGCATCGCAGTATGGAATATCGTTGCTATTTTCTTTGTGCTTGTCGCGGCTTTTTACGCGTTAAGCATATTCGAATGGAAATGAATTAAAAAGTCGTAAGGATGAATATGACGAAAGTGCGGGAGGACGAAAGGAGACAAGAATACAAACGGAGAAAGAAATGATCGTTGAAGAGAAATGAGATGCGAAATAAAGAAAATGAATTCATATCGCTGCTGACCTGCATGTACTGTTGCTGCATATGCTGCTGCTGTTGCGATGGTTGTTGTTGCGAGATATGCGTTGGCGCCATCGATGTAGTCATCATAGTCTGAAAGAGAAAGAAGTACACGAAGAAGAGAATGGTAGCCAAGTTTTAGGACACGTAACGCGACAATGGAAAATAGAAAGAGTCGACAAACGGACGAAGAAAGATGATTACCTGTTGCGTTTGTTGTTGCTGCGAGTTTCCTGGCATGGTTAAATGGTGAGGAGATTTTTTTATTTGCATTTGTTGCGCGGGTTGCTGATGATGTTGAAGCTGTTGATGCGGGTGAGGATGCGGATGTTGTTGCTGAGGCGAAGAAGGTTGAGGCTGCGGACTATACACCTGATACGAGACGTTTCCCGGTGTTCCGTTCCCGGCGTAGCTACCATACGCCGTATATTGAACTTGTTGCTGTTGCGGCGATGGCTGCTGTTGCGGTTGCTGCTGTGGATGCTGTTGTTCGTTTTCGGCTGCACCCTTGCTAACCAGAGACGCTCTGTACGCCGCGAGTGCCTGCAGATATTCCTTTTTCGCTGCTTCAGTCTTCTTCTTGTAAACCTACATAAATATAAATTTCTTCGTATACAGCGGTATAGAGAGACGAAACCGAAATTTCTCTAACGTAACGCGCGCTCGCTCTTCTCGAATGAATTTCACGAGGACGAGGAACGAAGCAGCAGAAAGAAGAAGGAAGAAAGTTACGTTTTGCGAGTACTCACGTTCTTATGCTCGGTCTCCAACGCATCCCACATCGAAGCGACGATCTTGGAAACTTCACCGAAGCTCGCATTTGGATTTTGTCCTTTTATCGCAGCTTGGGTATCTCTGAAGAACAGAGCGTACGCCGAAACGGGCCTGTAAAATAGATAGCACGGGTCTAATACGACGAAGACAGAGAGAGAGAGCGCACAAATTTTTGACGAGGAGCAATCTAATCGATCTTTCGAACGTTCTTTATCGCGGTGTTTCTCGTTTTTCGAAAGTAGATTCGATTCGATCTGGCTACTTTCGGGATCTATTATAGCGCACGCGCGCTACTGCGCCAAAGAGCTCGAGACACGAGTCGGCGGAAAAAAAAAAGAAAGGAAGAAAGAAATAAAAGTAAAAAGAATGCTCACTTTTGCGGTTCGTTGGGATCTCTTTTCTTCTTCTTTTTCTGCGATTTTGGTTTCCTTTGATTTTTTGCTGCAACGTCGGTCGGTTCCGGTGAGGGTCGTTTAATGCCGGTAATCTGAACAAACGACCGCGAATCGTGCCAGATTCGTTCGTTGTTTATATATGATCGGTCAGATTCGAGATGCGAGCCAATCGATCGACTAAAACTCACCATTCCGGAATGAGGTGTACTGTCATCGCTATCTTCGCTGGTGGTAGTATTGTTGTTTGCCTCGGGGATCGTGCTCGATTGTATCGCGGATGGACTACCACCCGTTGGACTCCTATATTGTATTTGTTGTTGCAACTGCTGCTGCTGCTGCTGCTGTTGTTGTTGCTGCTGCTGCTGCTGCTGTTGAGTATGCATGTACTGCATATGTTGCTGCATCTGCGCCTGTTGCTGTTGTTGTTGCTGCTGTTGAAGCAACATTATTTGCTGATTTCCATGCTGTTGCCGTGGAGAATTCATGCTCGCATACGAACCCTGCGAGTTACTATACGTCGAGCTACCAGAAAACATCGAAGAAAAAGTTGTTTATAGATAGTTAACGAGGATCGTTTCTTGCGAATTCAAGAATGGAATTGGCGATCGCGCGCCGGTTCTGCTTCAGTGGCAAGGTTATCTCATCCGTTATCTACATCGCACGCGGATCCGATTACGGCTCCGACTTACCCAACGTTCATCGGCTGCTGCATCGAGTGGTCCTGCTGTAGATAAAGAGATTGTTGATATCCACCCGGATCGAGATTCAACCCATCCGCAGATTGTTGCACGTTGCCGGTTTGCATCATCTGCGAAAGTCATTCGAACGATGCTGATTATTCAATCCGTAAAAGTGGAAAAGGCGCACGTACATTTCATCCCCTGCGAAACTTTCGTCTCATCTTGGATGAAACTTACCTGCGTTTGGTAACCGTGCATCGGATCGTGCTGAGATTGAGGCTGAGGCTGCTGCTGCTGCGACTGGTGTTGTTGCTGTTGCTGCGGCTGCTGCTGCTGTTGATGTTGATGCTGCTGATGCGAGTGCGAATGGATAGCCGGGATGTCGAAATCTTCATCGCCGAAACTGGGAGTGTGAAACGTCTACGAAGGAGAGGAAGAAATCGGACATTTTAATCGGTGACTCGAGGAGTACGGTCACCGATTCGGAACGTAGTAGGACACCGCGCGTCCGCATGGCTGTTGCTCCTGTTTAATCGAGCTTCCGCATAATCGTTCGATCAACGAAATACCCACGGCAGAGAGACTTATAGAGGAGAGAGATTGAGAGAGAGAGAGAGAGAGCATCGTCGTCGTATCGTTTGAAATCCTTTCAGCGATTTATTAGCGTTTCGGAGCGGGGAACGGAGGAAAATACATTTGCCGTGTAGAGCGCGTCGGGACACGGGGAATAAAAGTTTTTAAATTGGATTTAATAGCATCAGGAATTTTCCTTTGAAGGAACGTACTTGCCTATTGATCGAGTACACCTCTGCCTCTCTTCCCTCGCCGTGCCCATCGCGAGCGTTACCCCTTACCTCGCGATGTTTCTCTTACTCTATCGTTTCGCTCTCGCCTCTCTCTTCTCTCCCCTGTCCCTTTTCACCGCGCTTCGCCCCGCGTAACGTCCCGACGCCGCCCGTGTGTACGCGTACCCGTACCCGTACCCGTACCCGTCCTATTTCAACTACTCCTACACCTTCTACTTCTACTCCTACTCTCGCGCACCACCACCTCCTCCTCCTCCTCCGCTTCCACGGCCTCCTCCTTCTCATCCTCCTCCCTTTCCATCTCCGAATCGACTACGCGCGTCTATCCATCTTCTTCCTCCACCGCGCACCGGTTCCAAACTTTTCTTTCTCTCTGCACCCCTCCTCCTCCTCCTCCTCCTCCTCCTCTTCCTCTATCTCTCCTCTCCACTATTCTCCTCCCGCCCTATACCCTTCCCACCCGTTCGACACTCCTGCCCCCGTACCCTACCCAGTAACCGTGCCCGTACCCATGCCTGTTCCCGTTCCCATTCCCAACCCCGTCGCCGCTGCCGCCACCGCCGCCACCGCCAGCTTCGCGTCTCCTCTGCCTATCCGGCCTAACCAAGATAGTCGTCCCATCTTTCCTACCCCCTTGGACCGCGCTCCTATTCTCATTCGCTCCCTTCGTTCCCCATGTATGTATATAGAAAGACGACTGGTGCCTGTGGCCCGTGGCCCATGGTCCGCGGCCCGCGGCCCGCGGTCGCAACCCGAGCCCTCCACTCCCACGCGTCTCCGCCCCCACCCGTTTACACCTGCACTGGCACCCATACCCTCGACCGTCCACCACGTAACCACGGCCAGATATCCGAACAGGGTACGAGTCTTCTTCCCGACAGTCGAATTTCGTTGCCCAATTTCCAACGGCTTATTAATCCCAACAACTTTCGCGGTTAAAATATCGAACGAACGCTCTTCTGGTCGAGGGCTTCTCGCAACTTTCCGTCTCTCTCCACGGCTCAGTCTCGCTCCTCTCCACCACAGACACCGTGACTGCCTACTTTATCAAAGCGAAGAAGAAGAGCGTCGAATCCCGCCATAAATACAACGCCATAGAATCGAGGCGGAATACAATCGAACTTACTTGATCAGCCATGGCGTAGCTGTTATGATGGTAGGATGTCGAGTGATGATGCTGCGGAACGTTCAACGAAAAATCCAGACTGTCGTTTCTCTGAAACAGACGAAATATTTGTATCGATTTGCATCCACCAACGTCCAATTCGTTCGTCAAATCGTTTAAGAAAGTTTTCCGTTCGGCCGACAACATTTCTTACGACTTATCTCCTATGTTACTATTTTTCACGCCCGTAACCAGATTAACGATCGCTAGAGACCGCGATTCTATTTCTACAATCAATCCGTGAGGAGATTCTCGCGAAATATCCGCAATTTGTCAACCCCGTCTCGGTATCCTTTCCGCGACGGGACACGCGCGTCCTTCCTTCCTTCCTTCCTCCCTTCTATCGGTCAATGGCCTCGACAAGCGTAGCTTCGTCGATTCCATTCGTTCGATGTTTCGCACCACGAGTAAAAGCACACGAAATCTTTGTGCTTCCGCGTTCCCAACGGTCGCTTCCACTCGTCTCCAATTCGCTGGATTACACGCGACGGAAACGTTACGTTCCGTCAAATCGTAAACATCGAGCGAATTGATTTTTACGCAGCACGGGAATTTTTTCTACGCCTATGAATGCGTGTTCGAACGGACCAACGTTCCGAGCAACTGTCTGTGTCCGAGCGATCAAATATCTACCTAAACAGACTTTTACGACCGCATACATCGAAGCCTCGAGGCGTTTCGTTCGTTCGAATACGCATCAGCTATAAACATGACCCAAGTTTTAAGGCTCAAAGTCAAAGTCCTATCGGTGAAACGTCCGACGTAACGCTACGATTCTTCCGCCCCTGCTTACACTCGTCATTGTCATCGTCGCCATCGTCTCCTCCACCTGCTCGCTCTTAGGGGACAGCGTTATTCGCGTTTCTACACGGTCATCGACCCGTGCATCTATTTCGACTTTACTCTGTCCGAAATCTCTTTTCCTTCGCCACGCTCTATTATCGATCTAACTTTTCCTACTCTTCTTTCTTCTCCTTTACATCTTCCCTTGCTTACGTTCTCCAAACGATTCGACAAAATGCTAAAAGATCGGCACCTTCCCTATTCTTCGCTCTTTACACCATCTTTCCTCGCCATCTGGAAGACGACTTTCGATTCTTACGGCCTATGTTCTCGTGGGAGGGTCGTGCCACGATTTTGGTTCGAACGAGTCAACCAGATGGCATCGTAACGCGTTTTATATCCCAAAGAAGAAACGAAACTCGATCGTAACTCGATTTAATATTGTGACCAAAGTTCCAGACGAAATCGGCAACTGGGGCCCGTAAAAGAACATTTGAAACAGACAGGACCGCGCCGATCGAGGGAAGACGTTGCTTCTGCATCGATTCGATCCAACGACGATTATCGAAACGAACGAGTGGCACCTACTGAAATTACGATATCGTTCGACGGTTGATAACGTTAATGAAGGAGGTAGACGGCAAGAAGTGACAATGAAAGACAGCCGATGGTAGAAAGAGAAAGAGGAAGGTAAGGTGCACGATACGTTACTTTTTCCAGCAGAAGTAACAGCAGGCAAGCAGGCAGCCTGGCAGGCAAGCAGGCAAGCAAGAAAGCGAGCAGGTAGATAGGTAGGTAGGTAGGTAGGTAGGTAGGTAGGTTGGTAGGTAGGTAGGTAGGTAGGTAGGTAGGTAGGTAGGTAGGCTGGTTGGTTGGTTGGTTGGTTGATTGGTAGGTAGATAGATAGATAGGAAAAGACGGTAACGTAAGAGACACGAGCAAGAAAGTTGGATCGGGCTGAAATGAAAACGCTCTCGCGAATCTTTCGATTTCGACAAACGATATTAGTCCGATTAACGACCCTCGTTGGTTTCCTTGTTTCGTTCGTGATTTTATCGTTAGAGAAAAAAATCAAACGACGTATCGAATTTTCGATCCTTTCTGGCTGGAGTAATATTTCGATTTTCCACCTGATCAAATTCGAAAGCTTTTTTGCAAGTAACAACGCGTAGAATAGCTAAAACCTGGAGAAGAAAAAGGACGCGAAGAAGGGAATGGGGAGAGGGAGGGGAGTTATCTAAAGTAAGAAAACGGAAGAGCAAAGCGAAAGCAAGAGATCCAATAGACGTACGTACACGAACGAGTCTCTTACTCGGCGTATATAACCGATGTTAAACCTGTTCCCCGTTCCAATCCCCCTCCTCACTCCCGCCATTTGCCCTCCTCATACTCAACATTACTACCATTTGTAATCCGTACCTCCCCGTTTCTTCTAATTTCTCCTGAATAACGTCGTTAAACATCCCCACTCCCCTCCTTCAACAAACCGAAGGAAATAGTACAATTTCGTATGGTCATAAATTATTTTGGTTATATTTGAATCTCTCTGGCCTAGAATAGATACAGCGAAACGAAAACGAACGTGATATAATTTTATTATTCTTGAAAATAGAATTTCATGGGTAAACGAATGGCTATAATGCGCGAAGCGTGCTTTCTCGTTGTTGAATACGTTGAATACGACTGTGAAATAACTTGAAAATCCCACGATCGGTGTTAATTCATTGAATATTAGAATCGGCGTCACTCATAAAGTTGAACCATCGCCCGACAGATGGCGTTCCGAGTTTACCTCGAACATAGTACATATTTCGAAAGCAAATACAATCGTTTCCAAAAATAACAAATCTTAGGTCGATGACGTACAAATTTGATTTCAATCCCACGGTTCGACGACGAAATCCAAGAATTTTCGTACGCGAAGAAGGTAACATACCGGTTACCAATATTGAGATCGATGACTTACCGATGAGACGAACCGACTCGTCGTCGGGACGAGATCCAGGTTATCGAATGCACGTGTAACGTGCAGAGCGTGCCACCGCCGGTTAACCACGTTAACGTTATCACGATGAATTCTTCTCTTTTAAAACACAGCCCCTTTTCTGTAAGAGTGATTTCGTTCGGAAGTGAGAGATTTGTTAAAAAAAAAAAAAAAAAAAAAAAAAGGAAACAAAACGTACGACTGGAGCGAAAAGATAGAAACGAAACGATTTAATTCGACGATTCTTCGTCACACGATTGTTTCGATGCACACGTCGACACTTGACAAGCAACACGTTCTCACATCACCACGCGTGTTCTCAGTTACGTTACATCAATATAGAAAAACATGTACGCGATGACTTTACCGAAACATAACACGTAACCAAAATACAGATCGCTGCGCAACATACACAAAATATTCGACTCGTGGCGTAACTAGTGACAGCGTGGCAAAACGACGCGCGCTCCTCGCGGCGGCCGGCGCGGGAATGATTGAAGGGAGGTTCATTTTGTGGCACGCTTCGATAGTGGGGATAGATCTTTCGACAGGGGAACAGACTCGCGCGCCCCCTGCTCTCGTATATTGCTAAAGGATACAATGCAACGGCACGATACGACACGACACGAGACGATACGACATCACACGATACACGACCACCCAATTGCGAACATTTTTAGAAGACGAACAACGACGATTCAACGTACGAGGAAATCGTTAAACGGTATAAACGAAGATTTTCATAAATGTACCCAACGACGATGCGAATCTCGAAGAAGCAATTTGTTCGCTCTTTCCTGGATGCCTATTTTTCGATCCCGTTCGTCGATCTTCTCTAACTCTTAACACGCGTTCTGTTCGTCGCACACTTTTTATACGTTTCGGAACGTTCTAATAATTGGAAATGAACGTGTTCTCGGAGAGTCCGCATGAGATACAACGCATCGTACGATAATCGTGTATGTACCGGGATGCGATTCGACTCGATTGAATCAACAACGACGATGAACAAGGAGGCCCTTCTTCTCCAATGAGAACGAATCGTTTGACATTCTGTGATCGAAATATATGTACTTATATATATATATATATATATATATATATATATTCGGACGGTTTAAATCACGCGCTTAACCAGATCTCTAAACGGTTACTAGTTAAACATGTTTCTCCTGTTGTGTTTCTAACGCGATGTAGGATTTTATTTCAGAATCACGTTGAATCACGCGACGAATAACATTCGTGGTTTGTGGCCCAGTTAACAAGCTGTGATCGCTACACCGTGGAAGAAAGGGGTCGTCGGTTCGAAATATGGAGAGGGGCCAGCAGAAGGTAGGAGTGGGGTTTCTGTCGAACGGAGGGAGCGGAGGGAAATGGTGTGCAGGATTGAAAGAGGCCGGTGGCGCAACGAATAGAGAAAAGAGGACTCGCGACGTATGACGCGCACGCGGTCAAACGATGACGAAAGGAACCGTGCGCGTGCGGCAGGAGCATCAATGTTTCCCTTCTTTTCTTCCAACCAAACGATCAAAGGAATCGTACAGTAACTTTACTTACTCTATAGTCTCAAATATTCTCGAAATGATATATCCTCGACTTTATGTTTCTACGTCTTCTCGCTAAAAAATTCTATCCAACAGCGAAAAGCAAGCAGCGGTATCGAGATTGATCAATGCCACGGTTCGGTTTCGATCTAATCCTGTGCCTGAATCGAGAATAGAAAACCGCAAAACGAACACCAGCTGCTAAAAGCTACTCTTCCGCGATTCGATACAACGGATTACAACGTAATTAAGAAGCAACTAAGAGCAAGTAGAATCGGTATTGGACGACGTAACAGCGTGACGGCTTAAACGCGCGTTAAACACGCGTTATCTACCGATACTCGGTTACTCGAATATTCCAAGAAAGTAGGACACGACTGTGTGTGATGGCAACCAAGTGTGCCGCGTGGCCCGAGGAAACAGGGGTTACGTCGGAGTTTATAAAGAGTCATTACATTCCCGTGAAAGGTAGCTTTAATTTCAGTGGCATTCCAATCGCATTAACGTATATACCCGTGTATTTGTATTCGTTCGCGAGAAGCGACAATCTACTCGAAACGTTTACTCGAACGAGGTTTGTTACGGGTTCGAAACACGGCCGTGACAACTACGATTTTAACGGCAAATTCCTCGCGATCGATCTTGTAGTCATAGTCGTCAAAACTAATCGCCCATGTTACTCGATGTTTCTTACGATTGTCCATGTTGCGTAGCTGTGCCAGTATTTTCGATTTACGAGGCGAGACACGGCAAACTGTGCGAATCTTTGTTATACCCGCGTAATCAACAGTATAGGAACCAAAAAATAAAAGAAAGGGAAAAGCAGAAATGGGAGGGGGGGTGGTGAAAGAACGCTGTTAAAGCGTCGGTTTTTAATTTTCGTCGAAAGAAGGAAAATCTAGAGGCAGCCGGCTAAAAGAGTTTTACGAAGAAACCGCACGCTCCGTCGCCGGCAGCCGAATCGATATTCTCTCGCGGGACGGTCTACCGCCGCTGCGCCGCGCCGCGCCATTTCGTTCCAAAAAAACGAGACAGCGTGCTGCCGTTGTCGGAAATCGTTGTTTCCAATGTCGATCACATCGAATAGCGTGATCAAGTACGAAAATCAACTGTCAGACATTATTAAGTATCTACGATGCTCTGGCTGCTTCGGAGATTCATTAAACATGTTCTTCAACATCTTGGACAAATGTTGATTTTACAAATTCCTTTGAGCGAACGTTTGCACAGCTGATAATCGCCCCAGGCTTATCGCGCTGTGTGGTGATTTTCTCTTTTCGTCGTTCAACGTGTTTCTCTTCTTTTTTTACCATATGTTTGCACTTTCCCGTTTCCCTACTCGTTCCACGCGCCGCTCGGTACTCCGTTGCCCCGTGCCCCGTTCCCCGTGCCCGGTGTCCCGTGTGCCGCGTCCCGTGCCCCGTTCCTCGTGCTCCTTGCTCTGCACCCTGTCTCGCGCACCACGTACCCCTGTATCCCGGCCCCTCCGCTTCGTGCAGTACCACCTCCAACCCTTTTAGTTCCACCACAACGCGTCGAGGTGAATCGCGCAACTCGCAACTCGCAACTCGCAAATGCGTTTCATCTTTGTCCCGTGTATACGTCGATTCGTATTATCGTCGACGGTCTCTTAAACCGGTTTTACTTATTACGCGAGCGTCCGCTTATCTCGCGTAGATCTCTTATTACCAGTCACGGTAAGCGAACGTTTCTCTGTTCCCGCGATCTGTTTCTCCGGAGTTTCTACCTTCTAATTCTTTTTTCTCTCTTTTTTTCTCTTTCTCCTTTCGACGTGCTCGGCTGTTCTCCGTTTGAATATTCCATGCGGAAATGGAACGGATCCAATGGACAAATTTTATTCGAAGGAAAATAGGGGGAGAACGACAACCGAGGAGAAGAGGCAACGACGGTGAGGGCGCAGGGGAAGATAAGCGAGGAAAATGCGGAACGAAAAACGGGTAAAGGGAGAAGAAAGGAAGAGAGAAGCGTGCGAAAAGAAGAAAGGAATAATGGCGAGGGAAGAGGAGATCGTGCACCATAACCACGTGACCTTTTGACCGCAGGAAATTCTTCGGATAAACGGGCTTTTCACTGTACACAGCCAAGAAGGGAGCAACAAGTGTGAATCTTGTCTACCCTGTGGATCGGACGGTTCTTAGCTTTTCTCTCTGCTTTTCTACATCTTTCTCTCCTCTTTCTCCTTTTTCTCTTCCCCCTTCTACTTATCTATCTACATCCCCTCCACCATTATGCGCGCGCACACTCTTAACGATGCACACGTTGTGACTTTGATGACCTATTCTTCGGTCCGAATCGCAACGGATCGAGCGCTAATCGGGTACAAAATTTTCATGTCCCGGCGATCTTTCGCGTCCCGTTTCGTTTTCGATCGGAAGAGGCGAAAAGCGTTAAACGCGCAAAGTCGAACGAAACGCGTATCGAGATTAGTTTCGACGCTGTCGGCAGCCGTATAGAAAATTCGTGCCGCAGATTCGAAAATCACGATTTGAACAGCCCGATTCGTACCACGTAAGAAGCACGCAAGACGCGTAGAGCCCCGAACGTCGTCAGTACAAACACGATACGATACTCTGAAATGCTTATTCACCGCTACGGAATGAATAATGGATTGCTAGCAAAATACATCGAGACATAAATATTGTATCTGGAGCGCTATATATTACCTGTATCGAATACATTATCTAGATCGTTCTCCGTTCTCTGTTCTGCTAGTTCCTATCTGATCGAGATCGTTGCCATGGGAATGCGCATTCGCGACTCGATCCGATCGTTTCGTATCGCGTCGGACTGTTCCAGTCTCCTCCAACTAGACACTGGTACTTTCTGATTTTTCGAAACGAGCGGCTCTCTCGCGTTTCAAAACATCGCTACTACCAGCGGGCCACCCAGTCACGATAATCACGACGACACGTCGTAACGTGCTCGAAAGCTCGACGCTTGTCTTTCTCGCGTGGCTATTGTCCGTTCGATCGTCCGTACGTCGCGTCATCGTCGCGTCATCGTCGCTACTTCCACTGGCATCCAGCGATCTCGCTTCGATCTCTCACGGACGTAAATAAAATTCTTTTTCGATTGTGCTCGATCGGCGAAAGATAAAGTACGATGGAAGCGGGCAGAAATGGGGACGAGAGAAAGAGAGAGACAGAGAGAGAGAGAGAGAGCGAGAGAGAGAGCGAGAGAGGGAGAGACTAAAAGCCTAGCCAAGATTCGGGCTGCGCGCGCGCGAGTAAACGTAATCATTTGCAATCCCGCGTAGAACCGCTTTGAAACTCTACGAAGGAATTTATTAAAGTTTGACTAAGTCGCTTTACAAAGTTTCATCGGTGCACCGAGGCACCGAAGAGTACCAAGAGGTGTACCGGCGGCGGTGTGAGAGCGGGGATTGCGAGGTGCTCGGCGAGGAGATCGGGTACCGCGCGGCAGCCGAGGGGCCAGCCACGACAAGGAAACGGAGGGGAATCCTCTCGAAGAAGCGGGACGAATTGCCGAAAGAGACGAAGGCGAAGGTTCGAGAGGCGGGAGGAGCGGTTGAAATGGATGAGAAAGGGCTGCTGGTGGAGATGGTGGTGCTGGCGGCGGCGGTGGTGGTGGTAGTGGCGGTGGTGGTGGTGGTGGTGGTGGTGGTGGTGGTGGCGGCGACGGCGGCAACGGCGGTGGTGGTGGTGATGGTGGTGGGGGTGGTGGTGGCAGCGACGATGGTGGAGGAAAACCCGGCAGGAGAATGAGGAGGAGGAAGAGATGGCGGTGGTGGAGGTGTAGGAGGTGGAGGTGGAGAAGGTGGAGGAGGCAGCAGCGAACGCAAAACGACGATGGGATGTGAACGAGGTGAAGCGGCAGAGGGATGAGAGGAATGGTGGAACGAACAGACGGAGGACGAGGGAGGCGATGGGTGGTCGTCTTAGGCGGGGACGGAGGGGAAATACAGGAGGGGGTAAAGTTACTTTCCCGGAGAAATAAAAGTTAATGGAGTTCCCTACCCCCCTCGTCCCGCTACCTCCACCGCCTTTTTCTTCTTTTCCATCTCCTTGCCGGCGTACAACTTTCACGAAAGTTATTATATCTTAATTTACTATTGAACATTATCTGAAATTTCTCCAACGTTTCCGTTTTAATGCGCTGGAGAATACGAACGAAGAATATGCGCGTAGCATAGTCGGACCATACCAGAGACGAAATAACGTCGATACACCTTTCATCGCTAACAAAAGGAAACGAAAGGAAAAATAGGGAAGATAACGCGAGGAAAAACGTGCCTCGTTCGTACGTTTCGCCGTGGTTATGACTACGCGAGATAATACGTGCTCTCTTCTCCCGATGATCGGTAACTCGCGCGTTTCATAATTCTCGTGGAAAGAGATACATACTTTGCGAAACGTCGACTATCGACACTTTACCGAGTCTTTACATTCCTGACGTTTGCTTTGCCTCTACGCGATGTAACTTTGACCGTTATGCAAACATTATATCCTCGTTTATCGGATATTCGTTTGGCGATGTAGTCCTGGTGTCAACGACCTTGTATGTACAATCACTACCAACGTATTCTCGACTCTCGATGTCTTGTCCACGATGGAAACGAACGAATTGACTTATTTTACCAAGCTTCACCGGGACAGCCTGGTTTCTGCTATACCTAACGTTAACTCCTCCCCCCCCCCTCCGTTTGCTCTTTTCCTCCTTCTCTCTTTCTCCGGTACTCGGTCTTTTTTTTCTCTCTTCCATTCCCGTTCCCATTCTTGTTCCTATTCCCCATTCCTATTTCCGTTCTCTTCCCTTCCTTTCCCAGCATTTCGTCTTCCAGGCCACCCCTTCCCCCGCTTTGATTTACGACCATAAGTTGTAATATTTGCGCCACTATTGTATGGTAATACGCACAGCAAAAAATATGTTAATGGTTGCCATAAAGAAGATATACAGCACGTACATATACATATGTATCCCATTTCGCGGCATGTACTTGCTGTACATATAGAAACTCCACTCTCGACATCCCATCTCTTTCATTTTCCTCCAAATGGTATCCTCCGCTTTCTTCTCTTTCTTTTATTGTATCTTCCTCTCCTTGTTTAACCCCCTCCTCCCCTCCGTTTCTATACTTTCTTTACTTTTCCCTTTCTTACCTTTCCCGTTTTCAAACGGCATTTCGAACGGTATTTCGCTTTCGTCGATTTAACTAACGAAAGTACGAGCGTACGAAGATCGCTAAAATATAGTACTATATTTCTTCTTGCTTTTAAATCGTTCGTTGGTCGATGCGTAGTTACGACCGGTGATATACCCCAACGGTAACGATAAAACGATGTCGATATCGAACTAAAATAATCGACGGCGTTTATTTTTCGAACATCGGATGAAACTTTCTCGAATATCATACGTAGTACGTAAAATATATGTGGATGTATCGTACGTAGATCGTGTTTCTCCGCTACGTAGACGTAAACTAGCATTGCTTTGTTCTTGCATCATCGATCGAGCAATATCGAACGATCGATTGAAATTTATCGATCGGTATTCGGACGCTGAGATCGTGTCGTTTCTGCCTTCGTAATCCCTTTTTCGCTACCACGGCTGCTGTTGCCGCTGCTTGTACCGCTGCTGCCGCTGCTGCCACTGCTGCTGCGCTTCTCTCTTCCATAACTCGAACAATTCCAATAGTCGTTAATCTGTCGGAAACTTTCGGAAAACTTGCCGTTATTGCAGGTACAGAGGCGAGCAGTCCATGCAAGTAGGATAAGCGGAGAGGCGCAAGGAGAAGGAGAATGGTAGAGAGGAATTGGGGTAAGATGAGATGAGATGAGATGAGATGAGATGAGATGAGACGAGATGGGATGAGATGAGACGAGATAAGATAAAACGAGATGAGAGGAGACGAGATGGAACGAGACGAGACGAGACGAGACGAAATGAGATGAGATGAGATGAGATGAGATGAGATGAGGTGGGAAGAGAGAGAAGATAAAAGAGAGTAGAGAAGAGGAGAAAGATGGTCGAGTAGGCGAAGAAGAAGCCTATTTGACGGGAGGTGGAAGGGTTCGGAGAAAGGAGTTCGCAGGGCAGATTCCACGCAGAGATGCGACTCTAGAAGAGTCGAGGGAGAATGGGGATGGGAACCGGTGTGCCGAGGTAAGTTAAATAAACTTGTTTAGTTTCGCGGAAACTTCTGCCTGGCCATTGTATTCGACTGCCTCGCTGCCGAGTTTGCTCTGAAACTTTCGAATACGAACGAACTCGGTTCTCCGTTACGCTTTATTCGCTTGCTTTACCAACTTGCTACCTACCGTTAGTTACTTCTCTCTCCCTTTCTTTCTTTCTTTCTTTCTTTCCTTCCTTCCTTCCTTCCTTCTTTCTTCCTTCCTTCTTTCTTCCCTTCTTTCTTTCCTCCTCTTCCTCTTTTTCTCGAGATCCCAATGGTTTCTATAGGCATAGGCCGTATAAGTGTACCTCGTCGCTCTATTTTTTCGTCATCGCCGTCTCGGCGCTGCGACGCGACCGCGGCGCGCTGTCTCGATATCCCATCATTGCGAACGTTGCCCCCGTAACGTCTTCGCCTTGACCGTTCTTTGTTCTTCGCGTCGCCGCGTTTACGAAAAACAGACCGCAAAGGTTTCTCTCTGTCGTTCGCCGTTTCGTCCAGAGATTAGGCAGAAAAGGGAATCCGATCGGAAACAAAATCGGGCAAAGTGCCCCGTCGCTAGTGTGGCAGCAGACCGAATGGCTTATTGATTTAACGAGAGAGAGAAAGAGGCGAAAGAGAAACAGGAGGAAAGCAAGCACGGGGAAGAACGGGGGAGGCACAGGGGAGCACGGGGAAACACGGCTCGAGGTGGCTGGGGGGTCGCGAGCGGCAGCCTGGGGGAGGTTTGTGGGTGGCTAGGCTGAGACTAGGGAGAGGGTACGGGTACAGGAGATGGGTAACGCGGAATAGGCTAGGCGAAGGTGGGGAAGAGGAAGGCTCGCGGGTTCGCTGGCTCGCGAGCTCGGCAACGGAGAAAAGAGTAGGGTGAAGCGCAGGGTGAACCAGGGTGAATCAAGGTAAGGTAGGGTAAGATAGGGTCGGGGGCCGAAGAATAAGGGATACGGTTGCCAGTGTGCGGTGATGAAAAGGGCAGAAGGAAAGACCAGAACGAAGCAACGGCATAGAGACGATGGCTGGAAGCGAAACTGAAATCGTCGAGTAACAATCCGGGACTGGATAGAAAGCTAATAACTTGTTTTGCCTTTCCGATCCGATGCTCTTTCGAATATTTTCTCACCTAGGTATCATCCGTATCATCCGTATCGCTTCCGACACGTGTACCGACTTGCGCGTAGGTAAATGCACCAGCTGCGTGTAATACGGACAGCGATAATACATATCCGATCTGTGATTTTCAACTTGTTTGCCTTTTCGCGATAAACTCTTATAGATATAACGTACTCGTACAATAGCGAGTCACCGATTCCACTTTGTTCGAATACGTGGAAATCGTTGTGTTTGCAATTTTCAAATCTCTTTCGATTATCCTTCTTATTTTATTCACGACGTTTCCTCTCCTCTTTCTCCTTTCCGTACCTTCGATATCACGATCTTCGTCTCCCTTTCAGCTTTTCATAACTATAGTTTCGCTATTTTTCTTGTTAAAGCGGAGAATTGGCTGCACAGAGCCTCGCTGGAATATCGTAATAGCAACCGTTTCGTTGAACGACGTTCGAGTAGTATCGAGGTGGCCGAATGGTCATTGGCCGATCAACAAGTGGCTCATGATTTTGTCAGTGGCTCTGCAAGCGACTAACCCCGCTGGCCGGCCTGTTGTCCGACCGTCCGGCTGGCCGACTGTCTGCGTCCGGTTACCCGATGCGGTCTACCGCTAAAACACTCGTGGCATTCTCCGACCCATCTAACTCGTCATCCATTATACTCCTTCCAACCCATCCTGTTTCGGGAAACCTTGATCGGTCGATGTAATACCGAAATATCTGCCCAATCCAATCCAATCAAATTTTCCTCCTTTCGTCGTACGTTCGACGAGTATGTATGGCTTCCGGTCGGAAGCTTACGCTCATCCGCGATCAGTTTGCCTCTAGACAACGGGCGATCGACAACGGAAAACAACGGAACTTCCTAACGAGTATACGAAACGTTTCGTACAATTTCTCGGTTTCCATAATCGCTTGTGATGTTGTTGCCGTCGTCGTTACCGTTGCGAATATCGAGGTATCGATGCTTATCGGTCGCGTCTGTTTTGCAAAGCATCGTGTGCGACACACTTTCTCTATGAAACAACTTGTCTACGAGCGAAAGAGAAAGCAAGTTTACCAGTAGCGGTCACTTTTCTACCACGCTTAATTCCTCGGTTCGGCTACGAAATTAGCTTGTACGGTCGTTGCAACCGTACTCGAATCGTTTTCAACATTTCGTACGAATGGTTGGAAATAAGCGAGAGACAAGTATACGGGCAAAGGACGCGCGCGCGCATGTGTGTGTGTCTGTGCGTGCATGCATGCGTGCGTGCGTGCGTGCGTGCGTGCGTGCGTGCGTGCGTTGGGAACGAGCAAGAAAGAAACCTGACGGAAGAGACAAAGGATAGAGATCGCGAAGAAATCGAAGGATAGAAGACGAGGCGAATGTATTTTATTTTCATCGAGCGGCAGTAACAGCAGCAAACTCTTAATCAAACGAGTCGCGATAAGTAAATTCGATTACCGACGTTCGTTAGAACGAATTTACTTTGCGCGCTCGCGATCAGCAGGATTTCAATTTTTGCTTCAACGCGATAGGTATATGTAAATGTGGTAGAAATGCAGCACCTAGCCTGTACGTTTGCTTCGAGAGTACACAGACCTACACCCTTTTTTTATGCTGTTCCAATCTACGTTTATTCATTCTTTTATGGATACCAGCTGCCTCGTAGTGTAGGTTCGCCTTTCATTTTGTTTCAACCACGAGCAGGACCAAATGAAAAGCTGAAACGGTCAAAGAAGGTATACCGTCCGATGCAGAAATAAAGGTAGCGCAACGCGATGTAGCAAGATCTATGCCGTTATACGATCCAGGGTCGAGGCGTTTTTCACTCTTTATCCTGGAAACGAGGAAAACGGAAAGAAAACACGATCCAGAAATCGGAAGAAGATGTCGAAAAAAGACGGCAAACGACTACAACCGGAAAATAGAGTTGAGAAAGCAATTGGAGATAAACGTGTAAATTGGCCATGGTGACGGGAAAGAAAGGGATGCTCGAGTCTTCGACCGCGTCAACTCTTCGCGTATAAGACGTACAGCTCGAGGAGGTATTGTTTCGTCGTATTAAGAAGACATCGTTTCGTCGACCTCAACCTCTTCTTTCGTTCGTTTCATTGTTATAGCTTCAAACGCTAACAAATCGCGATAAATATTTGCGAACGCGAAAGTCAAATGAACAAAGAAACGAATGAGCAACGAAGAACGAAAAATGAGAGGAACGAAAGAATATCGGACGGTTCTGAACTTTTTTGCAGATAAAAGAACAGATAAAATAGGATGATATTCTGTGAGAATGACAGGAGAGAAGAAACGGGACGGGACGGGACGGGACGGGACAGGACAGTACAGTACAGTACAGGACGGGCGAGATGAGACGAGACGAGACGAGACGAGACGAGACGAGACGAGACGAGACGAAATGAGACGAGACGAGACGGGACGGGACGGGACGGGACGAGACGAGACGAGAGGAGACGAAACGGGACGAGACGAGACGAGACGGAACGGAACGGAACGGAACGGAACGAGACGAGACGAGATAAAACAAAATACACGATACGCTAAACGACATACAAGTATCTACATACGTACATCGTACGATATACGAGAAAATACGTATAATTTGCAACATATACATTTTCATTCTATGATATAAGATCTAAAACATGGTAGAAATATCTCGATGAGAAAAAGAATACTAACCTTGTAAGAGAACTGGTCGAACATTCTGCAGACATCGACATCGTTGCCAAGTATCGTGTAACCGGCATCCATGCTGTCCCGACGTTTCTTCTCGCTGCCTGGAACGAGGCTTCTGTAAGTGAAAATCGTTCGTCGAACAATACGGAAAGAAATTTCGCGGTGAGCCAGTACCAAACAGACTGATCGCGATTGCACCGACTATGCCGTCGCTCATCGTCCCGCGGCTTTTGCCGTGGTCGTCACCTTCCTGTTCGCCACCCTCTTCACCCGCTTCTCCGTCGCTCTTTCGTTATTTTCGTTTCTTGTTTTTCGTTCGCGTAACAGCCGCAACCTGCGTTAACCGACGACATACGAATCTTCGTGTTTCTTAATATCGTTGGAACGGAGGAGCGAGGCGCGAATCGTACCTCTTACGAGATCACTGATCGCGAGCCGAATCGATTCGATCGATCGATTAATCACGCGGTCGTGCGTAGCTGCGTGTACGCGTGTGCGCGTGATGCCACTTCGATCGTAAGTTAGTCGAAAAACGAAGGATCGGCTTTCAACGATATTTCTTGCGTGTACACATCTTCCACGAATATCCCGAATATACGAGAAAACGGAACTGCACCTTTTCAGACACCGCGATTTTCCATTGGGGAAACATTCGTTCGAGATCGGTCGCTCGATTCTTTGACGGGGTCGATTAAATCGCGAAAGAGCATAACGCGATCGTATCCAACTAAACCCTCTCTCTCTTCGCTGTTCTAACTTGAATCGAATACGCTTTATCGTTGGCAGGACAGTGCAACGATTATTGAAAAATGCTTCGAAAAATCGATTTCTTTTCAGTTTCTCGATGATCGACCTCGCCGCTGTATCGTTCTCTTCCTCTCCTCTCGTTTATCTCGTACTTTTCTTCCCTCTTCCTTCTCGTATTGTCTTTAATCCCGTTCTAGGTTCTCGAGTCTAGCGTCTGTTTTCCACGAACCTTCTGTACGTAGCATTCGATACGTGGACCATGCGACACACGCAACAAATATGTTTAACGTCTCGACGTTCAACTTGCCAAATCGATCAACTTCGAATACTACGTACTTTGCGATACTTTGTTACTTTCGCGTTTACGTCACCATTTACGTCGCCTGTTCCTTCGGTTAGTCTGCCGATTAACGAGATATCTCACGGAAATCGAGATCGTAAGCGCCGGAATACCGGCTCGCCACTGCCGGCTGTAAAGCCGGAGCACGTGGATGAACCGCGTTTACCGTTTACGTTGCTCTGTTTTCGGATCTATTTCCTTTTAACCATCTAACACCAACCGCGACCACCGACTGCGCACCGGTACTGACAACGGCAACAGCAACGTCGACGCTGAGAGCGAAAGCAACGAGAACGGCCGTGATGTTGGCGGTGGTGGTGGTGGTGATGGTGGTGCCACTGCCGCCGCCACCGCCGCTATCGCCGCCGCCGTCGTACCCGCTGCAACCACCACCACCACCGTCGCCGCCGCCAATGTTCAAAATACTGTCAGTGGTGGTGGATGTAATACCATCGAGGTAGGGGGTGGAGATATAACAGTAGTGGAGGTAACGATGACATTGGTAGTGGTAATAGTTGAATTCTCTCTCTCTCTCTCTCTTTCTCTCTCTCTCTCTCTCTCTCTCTCTCTTTATTAACCTTTTCTCATTCTCTTGTTTGACTATATACCTATTTACTTATTTGCCAAAACGTTTCATAGGTACTGCGCGGATAATAATACGAATTATTAGAAAAAAAGAAGAAAGCATATTGCCTTTCGGCTAATATTTTTTCGCAGAACGTAGATTCTGTATGCAATTGCTGTACGTCTTAAAAATGGTTCTCTGGTGGATGTTATCTCTCGCAGGTCGTTCGATTACCAGATAAACGTAGATTAAAATTTCAAACTCAGCTTTTTTCTCCCTCTGGATCCAGCATCCTATTATCGGAAGTTTTACGAACTTGATTAGTAACGACGAAGGGAATCGGTGGCAAACAAAGAGGCAATTACCACGACGGAAAACGTGGTGCTCGATTATCGATACGCGATGATTAACATCATCGTAAATTTCGCGGAAAAATCGGTCAGGGTCGAGAACTAGAAATTACGGGTTCGACACGAACGGTCACGTGGATCGCACGTGGGTTTCATTCATGAAAGTCGCCCGTAGGTCTCGGAGGTGGCGTCAGCTGTGGTAACGGTAGTGGTAAGTAGCGGTCGGTGGTGGTAGGTAGTGGAGGAAGGTAGTGGTAGGTAATGGTAAGCAGTGGCAGATAGTGGTAGTGATTTCGGAATGGTGATGACCGAGTTGGTACATGCTATATAGTTTGTAGTAGTAACACCGGTATCGGTGCGAATCTAACCATCTCCATGATTCTCCCACCGTGTAGCCTGGATCAAATGGATGTTGTTACGCGTCCGTAAAAAAGGGCTGTTTCAACAGGGAGGAAATCTGGCAAATCTCTCGAAATTTTTCGAGCGAGACATCGACGTTAGGGACGTTGATCTACAAATCGGTCGATTTGCTTTATTATCGTTAAACTTCCTACTTACGTTTCGATGTTGCACGTATATATACGCGATCGCGATTCCAACGGCAAAACGATCGATCGTTGAAATCCGGTTTTCGTCTTTTCTTTCGTCGGCCCTTTTATTCATTTTTTCTTTCCATCCTTCTCAAGACTCCGGGTTTTAAAACGCGCTCGACTTCTCCTTTCCCCGAGTAATACTTACATACGTGGCGTCGTATACGTTCGCGTGTCGGCTATCACGCTCCGATTACCATCCTTATCTATAGTTCTCGAGCTGTGGTGTTATTCAAGCAACGAGCTTGACATCGTGCCACGAATACTCTATAATCGAAACGACTCTCAGGGTTGCGCTCCATTCATATCCTCTCGTTTCCTTCGTTTCATCCAACCTTTTCTATCGACCCTGAGGCAATTTCCCTTTTATTCTATTCGCAACGTGTATTCGTTTCTAAGCAATTTGCTGGTACAAAAAAGGATCGCACGATAAAAATCGAAATATATCTGGATTGTTAAAGATAAGGTAGACGAGACGCAAGAACGTTCGATTCGCGAGGTCAATTTACACGGAACGGGGTACGGGCCACATCTTTCCTCGCTAAGATGCAACTTTCATCCTAGGCCGTTCCGCTTCGGCCTACCACCCATTCGTTCGTTGCTACATACATACTTGCTTCTCTCATTTTCTTCAAAAGCGATTTGTTTTAGATTCCCTACTCCAGTGCCTACCGCACCGCGTCCCGCCCGAATCCCCCCCGTCTACACCCCTGCCGCTCCTCTATTTTCCTTTCCTCCGGATGAGTCCAGATATAGATGCGCATGCCGCGCGACGCGTATACTTTTCTGTATGTCCGCCGAAGCATCGTACATACGTTTAGATTTCCGAGTCTCGTCGAGCGCGCGCATATCCCACGGGAATCAATATCCGCGTGTTTCTCCGCTTCCTCTCCCTTCTTTCCCTTCTTCTACGTTCTCATACTCGTCCTCCTCGTGCCTCTTGCCTCTTGCCTCGCGCATCGCACCTCGCGACTCGCGCCTCCGCGCTCCGCTACTCGACAACTTATCAACTCGCTCGCTCGCTACCCTCTTTCCCTCCAACTTACTCCCTTCTCCACGCTTCTCACCCATCCTTTCATCCCTGACTCTCTCTCTCTCTCTCTCTCTCTCTCTCTCCTGCAGTCTCTTTCTCTCTTTCCTCCACCCTCCCCCTCCCCTCGCCCCGCCGACCCGCCCATGCTTTACCGGCTGGTTCCTTTTTCTTCTCCTTCGGCCGCACCTCCTTCGATACTGCATCGCGCTGCTGTTCGCCATCCGTCTCTGATAAACGTGATTTAAAGAAAAGAGTGGCGAGTATACGACCATCCAACTCCTTCCTCCTGTAGATCAGTCTTCGTTTGTCGTACTTGGTATTCCACGCTGCGTACCTCTGTCCCTCGAACCCAGACCTACCTTCTATCGTGTCCACCTTCCGTGTCTTTCCTCTTTCAGTCGCTCGCATCCCTTCCTTGTTCCTAACGTATATTCTCCGTCTACTTTCGATACTCGGGCCCATAGCCCTCGGTCTTCGTCACTCTGACCGACTGCCGCCCCCGTCTCGCCTTTCCCACTATTCCACTCTAGCGTCATTTCTGACAGCTATTTTTCTCACTTAGGTCGACACGCATCTGCGAAACATTCGATTTTGATGCAAAGGTGTAACGCAATGCACGTTCTATGTGTATTACGTTTAATCGTAAACGTAATACGCTCATCGACGAAGACCATGATGGTCGTTGGCTTGATTTCACGATCTGTTCGAACAACGAAATTAGAAAACCATAATATAAATATCATATGCGAACGCGTGTACGAGGACGCGTTCTTTCGCGGACCCCCAAAAGAATTTTCGATGCAACGATTAAGACTATACGATAACGAGGAAAAGGAAAAGCGTGCGAGCTTGCTGTGACGAGGCCTTCGATGTTTTTACCTATGTATAGGTAAAAGTCACGATGAGAATGATGGACAAATTCCGTTAACGGTCAAACAGCGTGCAGACGACAAAGCTTGTTGACTGTGTGCACGATCTGTCTATCTAATAGCCAGGATAACGATCAAGGTAACATGACGTTAAGAGGCTACGAAAGAAAATCAAACCTCTCGGTAGATAACAAATACGAGAAGGTAACGTTGTCGATGAAATCTCGAACGCGAAAAAGCTTGCAGAGGATCCTCAGCTTTTATGCGATAACTTGCCGTTTTTCAAAACTCGATCGATATATCAAGTTTCTATGCCATACATCATCTTCTTTTTACTCTTTCCTATTTAAACGTACGTGCCTTTAACGTCAAACGCACGCGCATCTAATAAGGTGATTAAGCTGAGAAAAAGTAATGGCTTTTCGAGAAAGTAAAAGATTTCCAGAAATTCCTAGAGATTAACTGGTCCATCAACCAGCAAATTAATTCCGATGGAAATTGCATTCGAAAGCGAGATATTTAATAGGATAACAGAGAAGAATAATACATGCGATTCGAGGCGCGGCAATCGAAATTCCGGCCTTATCGGAACACGGAATTTTTCGGAAAGTAACGCGCGAACAACAGCCCAGACGCGTTCTCGTTTTGATTGCGCGATCGAGCAAACTGGTACGTACTATACGCTCGTCGCGACGCAACACGCTGACGCGCTTCATCGAAGCGTTCGCTGAAACGAACTGTACGGTTAAATCGAGCGTCGTCTAATCTCGTAAAAGAAATTTTGCATCGTTACCGTGCAGCATCGACGCTCTACAAAGCTTTTTTTCGGTCGAGTGATCTGCCGCAAAAACATTAGCGCGGTTAACGCAGCGACATCGCGATCCAGTTGCTGTCCCCTCCCCCTATTTCACCCACGCCACCAGCATTTAAAAATCTCTCGTTGAACTGGTCGTATTAAAAAACAGAAAGAGAGCTGCCAATTAAGAAGCCGCGTATATACGTACCCATTTTTCGTTTTACAGTTTTTGAAATTCCCATGACTCCTTTTAAAATACCATCCGGTTGTAACCTGTCTCTCGTACGCCATAGAAAACGATCGTTCGCGAAATCGTCTTGGTAACTTGTTATCGAAGTTTCCATGGCTGGATCGCGATTGCTTCCCAAAGAACATTTACTTCTAATCGTAAAGATGAAGGAACAAGATTTTCAAACGTTTGTCCGGATGGAAAATAGTGGACGGGGAATCAAAGGAGGAAGGAAATGAAAGAAAATCGAAAAATGTTTATACGCAGGATCGAGGACCGGTTGAAAAGCGAACGAACGAATAAAGGGGCGAGGTGGAGAGGAGAGGAGAGGAGAGGAGAGGGCACGTAAAAAAGGATGTTGAAAGGAGGAGAAGAGAGGTGCCGCGTGAACGAGAAAAGAAAAAAAGAGAAAAGGACGAACCGGCTCTGCTCGCCAGCTGACGGTCTCGTGCCGCAACCCAAAACTCTTTTCGAAGATTCGGTTGCCGGTATTTGTATATCACGTATGGTACCCGCGCAACTTGGCTGCTTTTGCGCTACCTGCCGTTGCTGACCCTCGCGACTCTGGCTACTCGATCTTTATCGATTCCACTCGATCGATTTCGCTACGCAACCTTTCGACCGTACACGCTTCCACGCGAAATAATCAGTCGATCGATCTTTGACCATACCTAAAAGCCACAGAGACAATAGTATTGTTCGTATCATAGAAGAAATTGCCGCGGACGAGAACGATGTCGTTCGCATTCGTTGTTCCTCCTCTTGCGCAATTCTCTTCGTCCGCTCGCTCGTCTTCGTCGCATTCCCGTTGGTATTGATCCGTTGAGTTTTCGAAAGTAAAATAGGTTATGCCGTGAATCGCACGGAACTACAACTCTGAACAGCAACGAACGAGACGAAGCGGTGGTATGGAACAGAAACGATGAGAAGCGAAACGATGAGAAACGAAACGAAAAGAGCGACGAACGAGCTGGATCCGCGGATGAATACAAATACGTCGCCTAAACTGTACCTACCTACTTACCTACCTACCTATCTACTTACTACTTATCTACTATTTATCCTATCTATCTATCTAACTATCTATCTATCTATCTATCTAGGTGTGGATACCGCCTATACCAATGTGCAAGTTTACACGAAGAAGAAACCGTGGTTACACTAAGGGGGCCGAGGAGAACGGGTGGGGACCAACTGGCGAAGCCAAAGGAAGAGATGGGGAGTTTGCAAAGTTTCGAGATTCAAGAGCGCTGCTCTCAATACGACAAGTTTGTGCAAACAAGAACTTACTTCGAAGGATGGATAATGTCGCAGATAAATCAACGAAATTTAATAAATCGACGTCTCTAAGAGTTTCGTTTAATTGTGTCTTCCTGCGCTCTCTCGATAATTTTACCAACTGTCCTTCATCTTCCTAGCCGCTGCATATTGTTTTTACACCGATCTCACAGCAAGACAAAATCGTGTATGCTTTCGGCATAGTGATCGGTAGCGTAGGGGTCACTTACATAATAGCTCTTTGCTTTTCTCTTTCTACAAATCTTAATCAACAACGCACGAACATCGATGTGAATACTCTACAGCATCTTTCGTCACTGCGACCTCTCGATATTGTATTTTAACAATAAATTAATCTCCTATGCATTATCACTGAACGAGTCTCCACGGACATTAGCTTTGGAAAACCGTTGATCATTCGTTGCTTCAATATTTGCTTCATAGCAAATATGTATTCGCAACTATTACATAAGCTTCATATTGACTGGAAAATTTGGAGAAATTGCGATTTCGGTATCGTAATAGTAATAATAATAATGATAACGATAATAATAAAGAGAAGGTGTGTAAAAAGAAGATGAAGAACCAGAAAACAATGAAACAAGACAAGGATAAAAGAAATAAAACGATGAAGAAGGATGAGAAGAAAATGTGGAAGAAAAAAGGGAAAGGAGCAAAAGAGCGATTATTCGTTTTCCTTTTAAAACGCGCCAACTTTGGTATATTGTATTTATCATCGAATTTCATTTCTCTATATCTTCTCGCTTTCGTTCTTTCAATCGTCCTCATCCTATTTTAGCACCCTTTTCGGGACTAGCTACCCGAGGGAATCAATAACCGACGAGGAAGCGACTGTAGATTCGGGAACTGGTGGAGAGAAGGGGAGACGCGAGGAACCAAAGAGTACCGAGGGGCGTCGCGTCGAGTAGAAGAGCTCCCCGCTGTTCCAGGAGGGTGTCGGAGGGTGCAACAGGGACCGCGAACTTTAGGGTGGAGGTGGCACGCGAGAGAGTCGAAGCTTGGCTCCGCCTCCGGCACGCGACCAGCACGCGACCATCGCCATCGACCACGCCGTCGGTCTAAGCCGCCGCNCACCACCACCGCCGCCGCCGCCGCCACCGCCACCGCCGCCGTCACCACCGCCGCCACCGCCACCGCCACCGCCACAGCCGCCACTACTTTACCGTTACCATTACCACCGCGTCCTTCTCATCTCCACTAGCTTCATCTACGATTACGCAAGGATCAAACCCCCATTCGCATCAGTCTCTACTCGATCTCTCACACTCCTATATTTTTCCTACTCTTCCTCTGTTCTTTCGTATCATTTCCAATCTTTAAACGATACAAATCTCTTTTATGTTCATCATTTCTATCGCAGAAGGCTTGACCCGTCGTCTTTTCCTTACAACTTTCTTCTACCCTTTTGCTATTTATAGTTATCTTATTCTTTCTCAACCGTCGTCTATTTACGTCGTCGTGTGTCTATATTACCACTATAATGAATTATCGAACACACATGTTGTGACATCAAATCAAATAATTTCGCGATGAGAATTTTGCCTTTTAACGTTCGCAATTGTTTTATAGTCGTGCCAATATTTACTCGATCGATTTCTTCTCCGTTATAATCGTAATAACTTCGATATGCTAATTGTAAAAAGACCGACGCAGAGAAATCGAGAAAAATCGCGCGTTTTATTTTCATTTATCATATTTTCTTTTCGATATATATTCGTCCTTTTCTCGCGATTCATTTTTATCTACCAACTAACCAGTCGAGCAACCACTTACAATCAATCCGTCGATTAATCAATCGCTCAGTTGTCGGTCAGTCAATCGATGAATGAGCTATACAGCGAACCAATCAGTTAAATAACCAGTTAGTCATCCAGTTAGACAGCTTGTATTCTGTCTTCTACCAACCTTGTATCATCGGCTTCTTTCTATTCTATTCTACTCTCGTGTAATCAATTTCAAACTTAAATGAAATACTCTGGTGAAATATGAGGCTCATTTCCGTCTCCCCACCTTCTCTTCTTTCCTCGCACAACTTTTTCCATTTACTCAATTTTTTTTTGTTTCGTTTCACTCGTGGATTACCTCGTTCAATTTTTCTTTTTTTACCGCAATTGAAACCACTACTGCTTGTTATTTTTTCAGATTTATTATTTTCAGAGATCGTCTACTAAATTTTTGATAAAAAGTAATAAAAAAGGGAGACACAGTTCTGTGGTACAGAGCTTTTGGCGTTAAGCGATGTGTAAGCGATCGCGGAAGAATGATACGTAAAGACAAAGTGCGAATAACGGAATATTCGACTTAAGTAAGTACGTCTTTTTTCTTTTTATTGATAATAATCATAAATATAAAAAAACAACTCGTATTTAGTAATTAGCATAACGAAGAATATCGCACTGTATATGGTTTATAAATTGCATAATCACACACACATACACACACACACACACACAAACTATCTAACTAGCATCATTCATTCGCTTTCTTTACCGTTCTTATCTACTCCCCCTTCTCACCATTCTATCATTCTCTTTTGTTTTGAGCTTTCAAAAGAAAAAAAGCTAAAAATACTTCAATGCGAAATTAAATTTCAGGAGGATGCGAGCAAGTAACAAAGCTTCTTTTTCTTTGGAACAAAACAATGAGACGTCGCGACTCAACTATGAGTTCAAAATAAATGACACAAATTTATATCAATACGATTTAAGGGTTTAATGAACCTTTTTTAATTGTATCCATCAAAAACCTTAAACGTTTGATCAATCCTTTTCCTCCTGCTCATCGTCTTTGAAGATACATTAAAAAGCAATCTATAAACATAGATGTCTTTCCATGTGTTTTCTTCGTAACAAATCTCGCTATCCTCGTGATAGATGATCAGGGATTAAAATATGAAGAAACGCAACTTTGATAATTTCTGATAATGTTTTGATTATAAACTGATTTTTGAACAACTTTGGTGTGAATTTGTTTTTATTTACTTCTTTGTTGTATGAAAGAAGATCATTGATCATACAATAATCTGCTATTGAACCAATCAATAAATATAAAATTTAATACGAGATACAACTATCTCGGTCACACTTCCATTAGCAGCATATTATGTATTTTGGCTTATTCTTGCTCTTATTTTTCTGCCCCATACCTATGAAAATAATTTGTATTTCTTTATACGGGAATCGAGTTATATAAATATATACAATATATATGGCAATATCTAACTAAGCATAATCAGAAAGAAACGAAAACAAAAACAAAAGGGTAAACAAAAAGAGACAGGGAGAGTAAATCAGAAAATGAAGTAGGGATAGAAAGACACATTTTTACTTACTTACTTATCGATTTTAATACATTTCTGTTGTATAGTATGGTAAACAGAGTGAACTAAAGAAATCTTTAATATCGTCATCTGTCCAATCAGCAAGTGGAAAATGTACTTGCACAGACTTAGAACTGTCGTCGTTTAATCGTGCAAGATCGTCGTCGTTTAATCGTGCAAGATCGTCGTACATTACTCTTTTATTGTTATTCAACCGTTTTCCAACCAATAACGCTTGTAATTCTGGTTTTAACACAGCGAAATTGCTTATCGCGTCAGCGGCATCGCCTTCCAAATGTTCTAACTTACATAGCTCGATATTATATCTATCAGATCAGTTAAATTAATTATGTTCATGTTAGTTTACATCTATTTTAGAAAATTGATTGTAACATTCTACATGCAATCCAATATAATTTTTGTTTGTAACAATTTTGACATGTATCGATACCATACCTACCTGTTCTTAAGTTCATGGAAGAATTCGTCAGTGCCCGACTTTAATATATCAGATTTAAAACAAATTGCACGCAGTTTGAACTTTGAACAATGTTGCAGTTTGTTACTAGCGATTCGAGCAAGATGTATCATAAGGACTGATTCTTCACTACCGTCCAAATATATCCAAACATTTTCAGGTTTTTTATAATAATTTCTACAAGGAAAGAAAGAGAAAGAAAACAAAGAAAAATTCGATGACACCTTATAATCGATACAAATAATCGATACTTTTTCCAGTTGTAGATGCATTACACGAATTTCTTGAAGGAACGCTCATAAAATGATCGACGTTGGGACTTTTCAATCCATGCTTCATACTTTGATAGACAATCCACATGTGGCATACGATCATAATGTACTAGCACATTTCTCGGAATACGATTACAAAACATTGTTTTTGCTGTTTCAGTATCTTTTTCGTTTTCGCTTTCTATGGTTACACGCGCTTTATAATACCTACAAAGCGATTTCAATTATCTACCAACTTCTCTATCATTTTTTTTGTATTGTAGTCGATTTTATTACCTATTCCATTCCGGATACGAGCCGAAGGTAACAGTTGGACATTCTTGTGCAACTGCATATAAAACATCTGCGAATGATTCCTCTTTTGCATTTATGTAAACTTCAGTTGCTGCAAAACTTTTGTAGCTAGCAAAACATTCCTACAAGAATAAGATGTTTTCTACTCTCAAACAATTATTCAAACGATTTGTGCATATTATACCTTGCAAAATGCCTGAAACGATGTTTCAAAAAACATAGGTGAGCCAGGGAAGATGTAAACATTTTCCAC
This sequence comes from Bombus pyrosoma, assembly GCF_014825855.1. NCBI lineage: Eukaryota > Metazoa > Arthropoda > Insecta > Hymenoptera > Apidae > Bombus > Bombus pyrosoma. Next base: position 2,057,731 of record NC_057780.1, on the reverse strand, counting down.
CATTATACATGGATAAGTCAGCTTTTTACCTGTGACTTGGTCTATCCCAAATTTAAGTACAGATTTAGTGGGTATCTTAAATTAAGAACCTAGTTTACATTGATCGTCAAACAAGCATTAACATACTATCATTTAATTTACACCATTCATTTAAATCACTACTTACATATGCCATTTTATAAGCCGGTGAAGGGAAAGTTCCACAACTGAAGCAATCTTTTATAATCTTCACTAGCGTTGGGTGATAGTGCAATGAATCGTTAAAGGCCAATGCTAAAGCTGTAAAATATAATTTCATTATAATGAACACTTACTATGTACTCTTATTAATTTTCAGACTATATTTTACCTTCATATGTAACATCATCGTGAGTTGGTCCTATACCACCGGATGTAAAAACATAGTTGAACATTTTAGAAAAGTATTTTATCTCTTTGGAAATATCTTCAAGATTGTCTCGTACGACCGCAGTCTAAAAATAGATAATTAAAATGAAGAATAGTATTAATAGAAAACAACAATATTTGACAGATAAACTGTAGACATCATGGATTAAGTTATACCTACTTTCTGAACCTTGACTCCATGCTTATAAAGCAGCTTACACGCATAAAAACAATTGGTATCTTTTACTTGCGCTTTTAAAATTTCATCTCCGATTACTAAGTAAAATAAGATGAACTTAACAGTAAGAAAAGTAGTATGTCCAAATATATGATATTAATAAAGTGTATACGCAATATTACCGATTATTCCAGCAGTAGGATGCTTTCCACTACTTTTCAACCGAATTATGTTTGTTCGATAACATTTTAATAAAATTTGTACTACCTTGTATCGATGTAAATTTATCATAATGCTTTAATCTCACTGTTAACAATTATTTGTGTATTATCTATATACAATACTGTTAGAGGGTGCTACGCAGCGCCTTCAAACTGAAATACTTTTACCTGTGTACATATGTATATACATATCTTTATAAGATAATTTACGACTATATTTTTACTCTTTGATATATTTATATATTAAAAATACACATGTCATTATACAAAGTCGCTTGAGTTTTCTAATTATATTGTACTAATTATAATCTTCTTTTTATGTTACCACTTTTATTAAATTTAAAGACCGTCTAGTGATCTTACGCTATAGGAGCTTCTTTCCTTGTCCTATCATCGTATTAATTTCAATTAAAATAGGATGAAAGAAAGTGAATCGTAAACAATCGTGCAACTTCGTTTTTTTTAATATTCTTACATAAAATTACACAATATATTATTCTTAACATTTTAATAATTATCGTTTTTCTTTATATTTTCTCCAACTTTCCACCAAAATGGCAAGTACAAAGTTACGAGAAGCAGCTTTAAAATCGCCGAAACAGCTGTACAAATTTTTGCTGCGAGAATGTGAAAAATTACCAAAAGAAGCACAAGGATTTTATAAATATTCGGTTAAGCAGGTAAATCGTATAACAATTTTCACATTAACAAATACATTTGGAGATCAAATTCACTACCTTCAGTAAAAATAATAAACAATAAAACGTTTAGGTTATGCGGCAAAATATGTAATATTCACATAACGAACATGTGATTAACTTGATTTTCAAGTACATTTAATTATTTAACAATAATTGGTTTTGTACTCTAATGCTTGCAGAGTTTTAAACAGCATTTAATCGAACCAGATGAGGAGCGTATTCAGCAAATTATGAAAAAGGCAGTACATGATGCAGAATGGATTGTTAAAAAGGTATATCAATATCAATAATATTATTAATATATATATTTTGTGAATGCTCACCATCTTCTTTTTTCCTTCTTTTTTTTACATATACTAATTATCTGTGTTTTAATGTGATTTTTAGTACTCAAAGCCGAGAGGAACAAGTGAACAAACAGACTAACAAGTATATAAAGATAGTATTCGCATCATAGATGCATTCTATAAGTTATCCTCTAAAGAAAGGATTTGTAATTGTATCATGTAAAATATGGATTTCAAAACCATAATACGTGATCAAAGTGGAATTAATGTGTCACAATTTTTCAAAGCCATTAGTATATGGCGTCGTAATCCTCAAACTGTGAACCGTAGAATTCTTGCATCTATTGAAATACTGGATATCGAAACTAGCTGCGATATCTTCCAAATTTTTCAGCGTATTAATACCTTGGACATTTCAACTTTAAGTACAGATCACCAAAAAGACAACATTGATAACATAAAATTACTAGAAGTACTACACATTTCTGATCAGGTGGCTATTACAGCCAAAAGGAAGATTCACTTATATGTGGCAAAGCAATTGCCACGTATGCCACACATATTTTCCACTGGTATTGAATTTTTTTTATCCGATAATGAAGAGAGTTGCATAATAAATGTCCACAAACCCTTTCTCTCGCATAAACAATCTCTTGGTGCTAAAATAGCATTTATGTTACAACAAGGAACAGATGGTTATACATCCCTTAGTGTCTATGGAGAGAATAACATTATATCCGATTTCAGCATTGAATGGTTAAAGCAGAAACTTTTCCCATGTATCCTGAAATGGGCAAGAAGCAGCGACTCAGAAAGAACATCCATCCCGTTGACTTCATTGAATCTCGTGTCAGCTGAAAAATATGCAAAATTGTATTGTAAGTTGAAAGAGAAATATGGTATGAAATTGATAAAGAACTGGCCTGAAAGTACAGATCCAACGAAATTTGTTTATGAGGATATTGCGATCGTTGCCTATTTACTGTTATTGTGGGAGAAAGAGAGATTTGAAAAGAAAACTAATAATTTACAATCGTTTCTCGATTTGGGATGCGGTAATGGTTTACTCGTGCACATCCTATTTAACGAAGGTCACCGCGGATTAGGAATTGATTTGCGAAGGAGGAAAATATGGGATTTATACCCACCTGAAACTCCATTGCAAGTATGTATAAGTATTATTTATAAAAATTTTGTAATTCAGATATTAATAGCAACTTATTTTATCTTATGTACATACATATATACGTGATTACGTATCTTCGATCTTACGATCGATTGATTAAATTTATTGAAACGTTTTGTACAGGTTTCTACCGTTGTTCCATCGTCTACGACTGTATATCCGGAAGTAGACTGGATTATAGGAAACCATTCAGACGAGTTAACACCATGGATTCCGATAATTGCCGCACGTAGCTCTAACAACTGTCGTTTCTTTTTATTACCCTGTTGTCCATATGAACTTAATGGCGCAAAGTATCAAAGGTACTGTGCCTCGAAAAGTCAATATTCGGAGTACATTGATTATGTGAAAAGTATATGCGTTCAATGTGGTTTTACAACACATCTTGATAAATTAAGAATTCCCTCTACGAAACGAATATGCCTGATTGGATGGGAAAGGACGCCCGAAGAGGTTAAAGAACTCGAAGATCGTATTCAACAAATGCTAAGTACAAAGACAACTTTGACTTGGCAAAAATACGAATTGACTGATAAAACAGTCGATAGTGAAATAGTTGAAGAATGGACTTGTGATTTTAAGCCAAGGGACAAAGTGGAAAAAGTACGAAATTGTACACAATTAGACAAAACATTAATTGCAAATATCGTTGATATCGTATCGAATCAGTTACTTCATGAAGGTCGCATTATGACTATTGAAGGAACACCCAAAAAACTTTGGAACGCTGGTAGATGCCTTGAATTACGTGAAATCGCTGAATCAATTCCTAAAGAAGCTATGATACATTTGCGAAAAGAATGCGGAGGTCTTCAAACTTTACTAAAAAATCATAGCTATATATTTCGTGTTACTCAAGGAAGGGTAGAATTTAGAATACCTGGAACAGGAGGAAGAATTAATGAAAAATCAAAAAAATATAAGTTACCATTGCCACAAACGAAGACTAAACCGTGTTGGTTTTATAAAAATCATCCGAATGGTTGTCCTGTAACTGAAACAAAATGTAATTACAGACATTAATATGATACCTTGATCAAATAGTTGTGTTTTAATATTAAAACGACATTACACGTTAAAAATTTATTTTTTGCTTTCATATAAATCGGCGAACGTTTTATACATTGGATGCGACGACAGATTATATTTATTTGCGAGATAGTATCGAGTAATTATTTAACATATTAAATAGTAACGTAAATAAGAAGAATGTCGAAATATTATTGTCTCTATCAGTTAATCAATATTTTATCGCAGTTAACAATTTTTGTCGAAGGCATAAAATTTAATTAAAAAGTAAAATGATAGTTTTTGTACCAGATGCATATTACTATTTAAGTAGCTCTACAAACGATATGTTGTCTAAATTTAGACTCTTAGCTTCGATCGTGTTTTCCTGAAGAGATGTTTTGGGTAGGAAGGATTGACGGCTACGTTTCCATTTCCTGATGTCAACAGTATCCAGTTGATGTACGCGTTTTACATGCGTTCGAAGATTGCCTTTTTGCGTAAAAGAATATTCACAGTACGAACAAGCGTAAGGTCGATCGCCAGTATGGTGTTTTTGATGCATCTGTAGAGTTGACTTTTGGGCAAATGATTTCGTACATAGATCACACTTGTATGGTCGTTCACCCGTATGAATTCGTTTATGTCTTTCGACTTGATACGGTTTTGTAAATATTTTCCCACAAATGTCGCATTCCTTTTTCGATGGATTCCCTTTAATCGTCGGTTTATTGGCTACTACTGGTAACGTTTCTTCCGTAATCACCTTTGAAAATGGTTCCAGCTGTCGTTCCAATGAAGGTGTCACAGTTGATATCGCTAAAAGACAATTATTTGCTGGCGTTTTTAACATTTCTTCTATATGAATTTCATCCTTGGCATGTTGTTCGTTAGTATCAGATACGACGCTGGGTGTTGTTAGTGCACACCCAGTATCAGGAACCCCAGCCGGTCGATGCTGCGAATTGTTAGCTGGTGATGCAGATGATTGTGACAACAACGATTCTTCGGTTTGTATAGTAACAAGACCGTTTGTCAGAAGAAAGTGTAAATTCGTAACTAACTGATTGTTTTCGTTTATAGACACTATCGTTTGATTGTTGTTCGATACGATACCTTCTGTGTCGAAATTAATTTGATCAGATAAACAGGAAGCAGCTGTTTCAATACTATATGCCTCTAAATGGGACGTTAATCCTGCAACTGTCTGTGATAGCTGCTGTTCCTGTGCTATTTGCTGCTTTGGCTCAAAATTATTCATTTTCTCTTCCTTTCCGTCACATTTCTCAAGATCAGTCGCTACTTCAGCTATGACTGCAACCTTCAAATGTTTTTGTTTTCTCTTTGGATTATCTTTGTGTTCGCGTGCATGTTTCAATAAGTGTACTTTCCTATGGCCGGACGTTCGAAATCTCGAATCGCATATAGGACATCTAAATGGTTTCGAACCTTCAGAAACATTGATCAAAATTTATTAAACAATTTACAAAAATATACGAAAGAAATAGTCGATACTACTTATTTATATATAACATGAGAATATTTTTTCTCAACCAGAATGAAAACTTGAATAGTAATTATTCAACTTACCGGTATGTAAACGCATGTGAACTTTCAAGCTACCTTTAGTCGCAAATAAACTATTGCACACGTGGCAGCGAAATGTCTTTTTTCCCGTATGAACTTTTGTATGAGAATCCAAAGTACATTTTACGGCAAAACTTTTACTGCAATAATCGCACTTGTATGGTCGTTCTCCTGTGTGTGTGCGTACATGTCTTATAAGATCGCTTGGTTTGCGAAAAGTTTTCGGACAATATTTACATTTGTTTGTATACTCTTTTCGTTCCTTCTTTTCCAGGAAAATCTATATTGCGTATAAAAAAATTCAGTTAATAATCCTTTGTCAGCGTTCCGTTTTGCTTCACAACGTAGCAACAACTAATAAGAAACTTACTTCTACTTGATCCATTACTTCTTTTTCAGCTACTGTATCCAACAGAACTTTCTCAGAAACGGCAGAATCGGGTTCTATCATAATATTATGTAATGGTGAATGATCATTTGCAATTCGTGGTTGATGCACTTCCGATAAAAACGTCGAATTATCTGAATTATCATTTATCCCTGAAGCATTCCATATTGAAGTTTCATGAATTTTACTATGTGATAGCAATTGGATTCTATTGTTAAACTGCTTCTCACACGATAAACATTTAAATGGTCTGCAAGAAAACATAACAAAGTACAATAATCAATTATGATTCATGTTAATGTAACATTTTTTTCGACACTCACTGCTTGACGACATGAATCTTCGAATGCCTATTTAATCCACCATTTGTGTAAAATTTAGAAGAGCACTCTGTGCACTGATATTCCTTCGTTCCGCGATGGCTTGTCAAATGTTCCTTACATCAAAAAGATGCCTTCATTAAACTTTGTCAACGTCAACAATGAAATGTGACGGAGAACACACACGGACCGAATTAGCGAAAAATAACGACTAGCAGAAGAAAGAAAACACCTATTATTTATTTTAAGATATTTACCTTTAAACCAACTGTCGTGAATCCTTGTTGGCTACACATATGACACTGTAACAGAGATTGTCCACGGGATATTTTGCCCGTGGCGGTTTTAACGATTTCTGGAACATCGGATGACAAAGCGTGCATATTTGATTGAATCTTGAAATCTTGTGATGTTCCCCGAAAGTCTTCTCTACGCAAATTGAATATTTGTTTTCACCGTAATTGTTTCTGATTTGTTCGCGATAAATACATATATTAGAACAGCATATGTGTAGAGAGGGTAGACAGCTGAGAAAAGAAACTAACGAGAACTTACGTAAAGAATATCGGGTTGATTATACATTGTTTGTGAATACTGTTCTTCTGGGTTTCTTCTACAGTAAATTCATTTGTTATATTCTCTTTTTTGGAAAAGTTTGGCTGGGAAACAAATACAACCGCTTGCACACCGGACTTCTCTGATTGTTCAACATTTATGTTATCTGGTGTCGTAACACAAACAGAAAGACGATGTTCATCTTTTACATTCCTAGGTAGTATACTCGCCATACTAGTTGAATTTCTTGTATCTAGTCCAATGTCAATTTCAGTATCCGACTAACAGATAAGATCTTTATTGGTTTCACATTCTCTGTAACGAAGACAATTTATAGAGAAAGAAATCTTTATCTTACTTGCAAAGTAATATGGTCCATCTCAAATGAATCTAATTGCGTCGAAAATACATGTTCTCCAGCTGATTCTACGTTACTATTACAGTTACTGTTATTGTTATTTTCATATATAACATTCAATACAGGTTGTTGTTGTTCTTTCATATGACTAAAATCACCCGTGTTTGTACTACTCGAATGTCTCGAGTGATTACCTCCCAAGTTAAGATTCATCCCGATATTAAAAAACTGTTGATTCAAGGTTTCTTCTATTTCTCGTATACTTTCCTATCGAAACAAGACAGATTTTAATGCCGAAGAGTAATTACAACGAACTCCTTTTACTTTATTTACTGACAACATGGCACTATGATATACAATACCGGTGTAAGTGTCTGATCGCCAGAGTAAACGGGCAACGTGACTGAACCAGCTTCATCAGCTTGTAATATTGGTGAATTTTCAAGATTTGTTACAGCTATTCCCGCTACATTTTCTAAAAACAAAAGCACAAAAGAAGAAAATAGTGCATACAAGATTATCAAGCTTATACAAAATAAAAAAATATGATTTCCTGATACGTATAACACACATACAAATTTGAAACATACGATTAATAAACGTTGTACTATCGCAATTTGTTGCTAGAATTGGCCTTATTTTTTCCTTTCCTTCAGTTATATTTTGAAACTCGGGAAAAGCTTGTGAAAGCTCTGATCCGAGCTGTGATTGAAATGACAATTCAACCGATCCAAGACGAGAAAGTGCAAGATTATCTGAAAACGTAGAAGAGGAAGTTGTGACGGTGGTAGGGGTGGTACTGGTAGTGGCAGTGGTAGTGACGGAGATGTTGCTGGTAATAGTGGAATTAATTGTAGTGATAGAGGCAGAAGAGGAGGAAGACGATTCAAGAGCCGCTTCTTGTTTAGAACTTTCCTTCATATTTGACTTGTCTGAAGCTTGTTCTTGTATTCTGATTTTCTGTTGTTCCAATTGCTACGAATTCAGAGAAAAACATAATGTATCATCGTTAATGACGAATCCAATTTTTGTTCTCTTTTCTTCTGTAATAGATACTATACCCGTTGTGCCAACTCATGCTTATGTATTTTCATGTGTTTCCGACAATTGACGTAAGTTTTGAAAGTCTTGTGACAATAAGGGCACATGAACGGCCTTTTATTACTGTGAGTAACCAAGTGTCTTTTCATGCTGCTTTGCGTAGAAAATTTCGCATTACAAAGAGAACAACCGTATGGTCTCGAATCTTCGTGAGTATGCAAATGCGATTTTAGAACACTATTCGATGTAAATCTCCTGAAACGATTTAAAACGATTTATCACTTGTTGAATAATACTCTTGTTAACAATTTATGTGCACAAAAAGAAAAGACAAACAAGGTACAAAAGAAATTTATTAGATGCATGTTTTAAAGGAAGAAAGAGGAGAGATAATAAACCGGAAAAAAATATTTGCGCGTGTACCTATCGCATTTTGTGCATTTATATGGACGTTCTCCAGTGTGGCGGCGATGATGTTGCTTCAAGTGACTGATTTTTCTAAATGCCGCCTGACAAATCCAACATTTATGGGGTCTGGCCTGATCAGTAGATGTATCATAAGCACGTTTTTCCTTTCCCGATGATACCACGGAAATTTTATTTCCTGTATCACTAATTACCAACGGTTCTTGCAAGATAACTTGAGGTACTAAACTTTCTGCTTCCGGTGATAATTTTAATTTACCCTTTATTTGATTTTTCGATTGATCAGTAGGACAAATGTCAGCATCAATTACCGCATATGTGTCGGGATCCTTATCATTGTCAGTGGTTTTATTTGAACAATTTTCGGACTTTGCATGCGATCTATTATAAAAGGCTTACTTGCAAGTCATCCGATTCTATTATAAGAAAAACTGTAACAATCACTTACCTAGTATGTGCAATTAAACTACTATGGCACACGAATGCTTTCTCGCAGGAACCACAAGCGTAACGTTTAACACTTGAATGCGTACGTTCGTGTGCTATCATAGTAGATTTCAAAGCGAACGAACGATAACAGTGGGTGCACTAAAGATACAAATAAGTATAAATGTCAAAAAAAAAAAAGAAGATCTAAGATAAAGTAAGTAAGAAAAGTTGTCCTCAAGTATGTAAAAAATGTTTTAATGTGTACATATAAGTACCTTAAAAGGCTTTTCTTGCGTATGAACACGCAAATGACGTATCAAATCTGATGGTTTTTTGAATTCTTTGTGACAAAATGTACACGCGTACCATCTCACGTTTCCTACGCATCGTTGTTTTATTGTCAAATATTTTCTAAAGGAATAGCAAGAAGGGAAAACGATTTATATCAACTATTTGCTTTTTACAATACACTTGCTTTTAACAATAAACTTGCTTTTAGGTACATATAAAACGGATTACCTCGTATCACCATCAGGCGCTCGATCCAATAATGTTACAAAATTAACACGAGCTCCAAGCTTCTTTATCTCTGATATACGGTCAATAAACAAAACATAGTTAATTATTAAAAATAATTATGCCATAATCTTGTAGTTTATCGAGTGTAATGCGTACCTTCAGAAGCAATTTTATTTTTACTAGGAAGACCACTGTTTTTCAATGCTTGTTGTAAAATATCCTTTTTCGTTACATTTTCCGATAATAAATGCGGTTCGAAATTTGACGACTCTGTAGTTTGATGAATGTCGGATTCTAAAGATGCCAGTTGTGTTATAACACTATCAACTGTTGCATGTATGTCAGACTCCACGGTATTACTCGAATGAGTATTGTCATTAATGGTATTCTCCTAAAAATGTCATTGCACATCGATCTAATGATTTCAATGCATTGTAGCATTAATAACAAATGAACTGAGAGACATGTCAAGTAATAATTTTGGTCATAAATTACCTCGTTTACATCGGTATGCATACGTTTCATGTGACCATTCAAACTGCCGAGTTTTTTAAACACGCATGAACAATAATTACATCCGTATATAGGTTCTCCTTCTGGGACATTGTGAACTCTCATTATATGAGCATTCAAATTACCTAGAAGTATTCATATTTACGTATAAATAGTAGTAGGAATGACTCAAAGAATAAATAAATAGCAATAAATTCAATCGTAAACAGTTATTCTAAGAAATTACCTTTCTGACTAAACTTGGCGTTGCAAAACTCACAAGCATGAGGTCGAATACCATTGTGTTGCCACGTATGAATTTGCAGCGAACTCTTTTGCGTGAATGCACGACCGCAGTCTGTACACTTTGAAATTAAACAAAATTTAGATCATTTATCATCCAAAAAATACAATAACACGAAGTGAAAATTAGGTTACTTTGAAAGGTTTTTCACCAGTATGCACTCTAATATGCCGCATCAATTGACTTGGCTTTTGAAAAGACTTCAAACATATGGTACACTTATACATTGTTTTGTGTTTTGTCCCTCTTTTCGTTTGTTTTACTACTTTTGTCTGCAACTAAAGACGAAATAGTGGTACAAATTATGTCAACCTTGCTGGAATCCTCTGGGAATCGTCGCTTGGAATACATTTGACACTGGTAGCATCTTACCCTATAGTGCTCACGAATATGAAGTCTATATAAGGCGGGTTGACTGAACTGTTTATTACATAATTTACATTTTCGTACTTCTTCAATCGTCCACTTTTCCCCATGCAGCTTTAAATGTGCATCTAATTGAGTCTATAATGTTCAAGATTAAAGTATATCGTCAATAATTTGTAATTTGCCATTGATTTTTGAAAGAATAACTATTTTCATTTCTATTTTCTTATCTTTATTGAATTAAGACAAGGTTATACCGTGAATAAATCAATTAGCAATTAAAATGTTTATTAATATTAATACCGACCTTTGTCGAGAAAGCATCTTCGCATTCTGTACAGAATAAGTTTTCTTCTTTTTCATGTAACAACATATGAGACTTTAAGCTAGCCATTCTCGCAAATTTTTTCCCACATTCTGGACATTTCGGTTCACCTGTATTATGCGTTGCCATGTGAAGTGTAAAATTTGTCTGCAACATTAATATAAAATAACAAATAGCAAAATTTCTATCTAGAGTATACATTCCATTATATAATATGTTAATGTTGAAAGTATCAAATGAAACATTGAACGAAGAGGAATAGAATAATTAATACCGGCACGTTGAACGATGCAGAACATTTTGGACATCGATGTGGTTTTTCTTCTGCATGACTTTCCATATGTTTCCGATATAATGTTTGTTTACCAAATTCTTGGTGGCAAATATCGCATGTTAAACTATCTGTATCCTAGTGCAAAAAAAATTTGTTCTCCGTTACCTTTATACCGTATAATGATTGAAAGAACAAATACATCGTATGTAATGGATTATTAATTACACATATAATTTATTTGTAATCACATATGGGAAAATAAAATGTAAGCAATTTCAAAATTACTTGAATTACTTGCAAAGAAATTGCTTTGTTTTTCTTGGGTCTTCCAGGGCTATTTCTTTTCACAGATGTATTAATTGGCTTCTGTTTACAAATTTTTCCATCCTTTTCACTAGCTACTGAATCACTCGAAGAAAGAGACTGATATTCTTGTGTAACTGTTTCCTTGCATGTTGATTCTTTGCATGATTGTAACTTTATTTGATCAATGCTATTAGGCTCAATCTCAAAATTTTGTGTTGATTGCTGAAGTTCTGACTCATTGACAATATTTTCAACGCTTATTTGAAAAACAGGCTGAAATAGCAAACAATTGAAAAATAAAAGCTTCTTCTGTAAGATAAATAACGAAGCATAAGATAACAATGTACCGAATGTAATATTAGATTTCCATTAAAATTTTTTACATCTACTAGTGGCGATGCTGCTTCACTTTGTCCAACAAGCATAACTGGAGTTGCAACAATTTCCAACATACCATCTTTATGTTCTGCAAAGTTTACAATGAATTGCTATAAGTGTTTGTTGCGAACATTTCCAATTTTATTGTCACAGACTCTTACCAGTTACTGCTAGAAGCGTTCGACCATCCTCAGTAGCAACGAGATTTATAGGTATTGTATCGACGTGTGAAGGAGATTCTGTAACTACACTGTGTCGCGTCAACATTTTTTCTCTATTTCAAAATGATATACGACTCGTAAAGAAAATAATTCTTTAGATACAATCGCGCATAACGAGAAAAACTGCGATGACAATTCCGAACCACTAGGCACATTCACAAAGATTTCCCATTGTACTAGATACTCTAGGAAAGTTCTGGCATAATTCAAATATTCGAATTTCTTTTGAAAAATGCATAACTCAATTTTCCTAGCGGACTTAATCAACTTAACCTATACTTTTACGATATGAGAGGTTAACTTGAATGATAGGTATCATTAACCATTGACTAAATATAAGATAGACCTGACATTATATGGGACTTTGTGTCTCATGTTCTGAAATACCGACCTCAAAAAAATCCGAGTATGTAAGATAGGTATGGAAGGGAACTGGGAAGAAGTCCCTTGGAAGGACTGCACACCTAATTGGTTTTTTTACAGACTCTACACAGTCATAAAGTTAAGCATGTGTATTGGCCGAACGTGTCACATAACAAATAAAACGATGTATCAACGCGTGTAACGATAGCGATAGAGAACAGTACAGTATCTCTTATATCTCCCTCGTCCCTGTGTCGTCTCGTAAAACCTTTTGCAGTTCCGCATTTTTACTTCCACGTCTATTATAGTGGCATCTTTAATAATGTGTCTTGAAAATGATAAGAGGATCGCGTTACCTTCCCAAAATATGGGATACTAAAAAACATTACATATTAGGTCTATTCTCTATTTTATCTATGGTCGTACATTTCACGATGATTACCTATTATATACATAGATCTCGTTAATAAAAACTTGACTCGTGAAAAATGAACACGGAAGACGATAAATTTCTTGTTTTTGTAAATCAGACAGAGATGAGTACCGTTCTTCTTTAGACATATCTATAGAATTCAATACTATGGAGCAAAATCATAAAAATGTGAAAATATTACGTAAATACTACGCACTTTGGCTTTTTTAAAAGTTTGATGTTCATTTACAATCATTCAGAACCACAAATACAGGAAACTTTCATATTCAGATACCTTCTTTTATCTTCTAAATCTAATTTGAAACTTCTAACATTTATAAATTTTACGTAACTGTACTTTACTTTTGCCCAAAATTGTATGTTTTTATTTTATACAGAAGTTCGTGTCTTTTGAAAATTGACGATCATAGAGCAATTCTGCTTCCAGATTTGTGTTTGGGGCGAGCAACTCTTTAAGGATCAACCAGTGGATATTGCAGAATAAAAAATAAATATCTTTTTGTTTGAACAATGTTATAGGCAGCATCTTTATCAACTATTGGTGTAGCACTGTACAAATACCGTATTTAACAATTAACGTATAGATGTCGTTCGCAGAGATCGTGGACGTATACGTTAAAAAAATAAGGAGATAAACGAGGATTGCACGATAGAGAAGGGAGTTAACTAACGCTGAGTGAGCGGTATTACGTACTAGTGGGGCAGTGAGGATGGCTCACGGTGGAAAGAAAAGGAAAGAATACGAAAGAAAGAAAATGTTAAAAGTAGAGGAAGACGGTTAGAATAATGGCGGGCACAAAAGTAGTGTTTCGTGACATTTTTTTCACAATGGCTTGAAATTAAATTACTTGCAAATTGTGCAAGAATATCGTAAAGTATATTCTTGAGCTTACTTTTTCTCAATTTCCAATGACGGCTACCTTAGCGAACTTTACTATCGTCACTGTGCTCGATTCTCTTAGGTCGCCATATTACTGTGCCGTGCCGTGTAGTATCGTACTGTGTCGTGGACGTTATTACTTTCGTACCAAGGCCCTACAAATATGTTAAAGTAATTCGATATATCATTGCATTTAACGAGAATTGAAAATAAGATTAGCGGATATGGTTTGTACAGATTTGTTCGATTAATTTATAGCAGATGAGTGAATCGAAGCGTCGATTCGATTGACATGAGGTGCATTTATGGAAGACGGTCGACTGTTTATTCCGAAATATAAAATAAGAGGAGAAGAAGATCGGTAATTGTTATTCTAAAGTGATCATACGGATACGTGTATCGCTCATTTATAATTATGTATCTGCTGTACGTATACATATATTGTCAGTTTACGACCATGTGTCCGTTTGAAAATACATTGATGTAAAAGGTAATTGTGACAAAACGTTCATCACAAAGAAGATTATGTCTTGGAAAACGAAGATTGTCTGCCGCCGACACATCTTTTATGGCGAGCATCTTCGTAGAAACACACTGACCGAAGTCTCTTTTTTCGATTCGTCCGCGTATAGTTGGTGTGGATGGACTTTTTAAGAGAGAAGAAAAAAGTCAAAGGGATATCCCTAATTAATTTATCCCTGTATCAGGGAAAACGAGGGAGTAACGGCAAGGGCGCAGCGAACACTCGATGCACGACACTTCCTACTTAAGGTGTGTACTTGATGTACTATGTAGGTATTAGTAGTAGCTACATTTCTCTCTCTTTCTCTCTCTTTCCCTTTCTCCCTCTTCCCTCTCTCTCTCACTCTTTCGTGCGCTCGCGCGTGTACGCCACACTCAGGTACACTGTACACCTCTCCTTTTCTGCTTTCCTGCTTTCCTCCAGTTTTATTTTTCAAACATATGCAATATCATGTGTTGCTTTCAATAATATACGCTATTTCATTTATCCATCATTTTATATTTTATACGATCGCCTAAAAATCGATGAACTAACGTTATAAGACGGTGTTTTTTTTAATACTCGATCGATGTAAAGAAGAAAAATTGATTGGCATTCGTGTCATATTCACGGAAATTGTGTTCGTTTCTTAAAAGACGGATAGAAATTCAAACGAAGTTAGGTACTCTTTAAGAAAACACTTTATAGTCGTTTGAAAAACTTATTGAACCAGTACTATGTAAACTTTGTCGAAGAGTTAGGATAACTGTGTACTGTATATATATGTTTTCGTTAATACAGCGAAATAACGTAACTTCAGAGAAAACAGCCGAATGCATTCTTAGTTTCTTATCGTACGCTTATCATAATAATCCCGAGCGTAAATATTAAACAATGTCGAACCGTTTCGTTTATCACCGATGTGAATCGGTCGGCATAATTCAAAAAATGAGCAAATAATTCGTACACTAAGTCGATTCTATTCGAACGGGCAAAATTAAAAGGAAAAAAGACTTTCACCCTATACTATAATTTTATGTAGATGTAAACGCTAGTGAGAAAAATGTATTCTGAACGCGCAAAAAGGACACATATCCAATGTGAATGGAAAAATAGAGAAGGACAGCAGAATCTTTCATATTGGCTATCGCAATGAAAAAATTTCTATTCTTTATACGTAAAACTGCACGATGTTTTCGGTTAATCTCGATGACCGACGAAACGATGATATCTGCGGCGTTCTAAAATACGATAAGGTTCAGTGGTAGGATAAAGAGAAAATCAAGCCGTTTAAAAACATTGGACGTGTTTGATCGTTCTACATATGTAAAATAGGTTATACGATTTGTTATTTTAACTCCTGCTGAGATCGAAAAATCTGTTTTTGTTGGAATGGTCGATATCACAGGAGAAACACCGTTATTTTTGTCTTTAAAGTTTAATGTGTATTACATTTTGTAGTTAACCTCGCTGTGCTATGGAATTACAAGATAATCAGGTTAAATCGACGTAACGAATCATTCGAATGAGTTTTCCTTTTTCTCGTGTCATGGAGGATAAGTAAGTCAAGCGGGACAATGAAAGATATTTCTGTTTTTCTTTTTTTTTTTTTGGTATTATTATTCCGACCTGAGTAAATTATATCAAGAAAGTATGTCGCGTTACAGAGAAAGTAGAATGGCTCGCTGCTCGGCCGTACTATGTGCGCGCGCGTATATACGTAGGTATGTACATATACATGTGTACATTAATTCCAATATGTATAGTACACTTTAGGAACGAAAAGCACACGACTGATAAGACAACTTTCATACATTGTAAATATGCGGAGAAATTTTGGAAAAGCAGCTTGTTCTATATATATATTACGACGTAGAATCGAATACAATTGAATTCTCGATTACTTATGGTAAATAGTATTGCCAATGTTTTTCACTTTGCCAACTTAAGATACTTTGGTAATACGAATGTACAATGACGCTAAATTATCGGTTGTTTTCAGGAAACGGCACAATGGCTGAGGACCGAAATAATTCCCAACGGTTGGTTAGGCAGGCGCACACGGTACGTAATACCAAACGATCGTGCCAAACTTCGATTCGGTTTATTTTAGTGAGCGAAGCTGGGAAACGCGCACTTTCCAGACATAGCGCGAGGGTGGGAAGGGAAGAAATTGAAAGGATCGAGTCACTGAGCGCTTTTCCAAGCGCTTCTTCACCATCAACATCTTTTACTTCATGCTTTCACACTCATTAACTTTTGCTGCCACTTAACATGTCTTAATGATTTTAAATTAGCAATTCGCCTGCCTGCCGTTACTTTCTACCGTGTTTTTCTTTTCGATACGCGTTTCTATTTCTTTTTCCTTTTTAGCTTCACCGATTCTTCCTTTTTCTTCGAATTATGCCTTGCTCTCACATTGTTCGTCGTTGTTACTTTATAATAAAGAAAAGGTTTTGTCGCAAGCAACATCAACGCTAATGCCTTGTTCCTGTAAATGCATCGGTTGATCGGTAAGACGCGATATTCCTCTTTTGCTGTTCATTTCACCTGCTTTCTGTATTTTTCTGCACCTTTCTTCTCTTTTCTTTCTTGTTATCCACCGATACCAGAACACACGTCTATAAAGGGGGAGAAAGAGCAAGGAGCGGGGGTTAAAAAGGGGATTGTAGCGTTCGATCGTTTTAATATCTTGGAAACAAACTAAAGTAAAATCGTTAAGAATGGCATGTGTGCCCATATATGTATGCGGGCAGGATTCGTCTCAAGTTCAAGGTTGAAGAAAGAAGAGAAAGAATAGAATTTCTTTTAGATAGAACACGGTTCGTCACCGCCTCCAGTATCGACGCTTCCAACAGGATCAGGTGGTGGTGTCGGAACAATCGCTAGTGCGATAGCAACAACGGCAGGCGTTCAACGATACGATTCGCCACCTAGAGGTCCAAGAACGTTATTGTTGCGCCGCGGAGAAAATGGTTTTGGCTTCACCCTCCGTCATTTTATCGTTTACCCACCGGAGTCCTGTTGCGTAAGTATTCGTTTAAAATTGTGACTCGATTCGACACGTTCTCGACTTTGATAGAAAATGATGAATTTCCATTAGATGCTACCAGGACACGAACGAACGAGGATAGACGAGCCGATGGATACGATATTCGTGAAACAGGTACGCGGGAATTCGCCAGCAGCCGAAGCAGGGTTACGTACAGGGGACAGGGTCGTTTCTGTCGACGGAAGACCAACGCGCGGTGAGCAATACGCGAAAGTAGTTCAACGTATACAGCAGGCGGGTCCGTGGCTACGACTTCTCGTGGTCTCCAAAGAGGACGATATCTTGCAAAGATATTTCGGTGAAACTGCTCACAATCCTGAGACCAATCAACGACCGCGCCTTCGTTCTCCGGAGAGAAGTGGACACAGACAACGCAGGTCAGTCAGTATGATTCCGAGTTTGTCGCCAAGAACAAGACAGTCTTGGGTTTGTCCCGCACGAAGCTCGATGCCGACACCTCTATGTCAAGAGCAAGATTCACCTCGACAGCTGATCGACGACAGTGTAGGAATCATCGATAAACATCAGCAACAATTGCAACGAAACATCGCTAAATCGAACATTTTTGTTGGAACACTGACGAGAATACATGAAAATATCGCAAGCGCTGGCACTTTACTACCCGGTGATCGGCAATCGATAGATACGAAAAATGGTACTTCTTCTCTGCCTTCGTCTCCTGGACCTGAAAAAAAGGTAAATGATAAATTTCCGATACTACCGCAAGGACTTCAAATCGTATCGAAGCGAGCGAAACAGTTCGAGTCAGGGCGATTATTAAGCGACGATGATGAACCGACTGGTGATCGAATCAGCCTCTATAAAAGCGAGCTGTCGAGATTATCGACTAAGCATAGCGTGCCGAACGTTGCCGTTAGAAGAAGGGAATTTGAATCGAAAGCCGAAGCTCAAGAACCGAGAAGAATACCACCTGTGCCAACCAGGGAAACCAAATCCTTGGATAGTGGTAAGTTTTCGCATTTGTTCCTTCCTTCTTTCTGTTTTACTAATCTAAAGGTACGTTTATCGTGGAATTACGAATAAAATGACGTAATTCTTTGATTATTGTACATTCTTAATATACTACTGTGAATATCTAGGTAGCGGATTAAAAGGCAACAGAATAATACCTGTAGGCAGCAAACACATCCACTGCGAACCGCCGGGCAACTATAACACGTTAGAAGGTAGAAGAGAGAGTCGATTTAGTTAAATGTTGTGTTTGTGCCGGTGTATTTCTCTTCTCTCACTTATTCACTAATTTACTGATTCACCCATCTCTTTAATCCTTCTCCGCCCCTTTTATCAGTCTTACTTCCATACATACACACATCCTTCCTTCCTCTCTCTCTCTCTCTCTCTCTCTCTCTCTCTCTCTCTCTCTCTATTGTTTTTGTACCGTTCCAGTGTCCGTCGCACAGCTTTTAATGTTGTGCTACTACATTGCTCTGGCCAAGCACGAGGTTTACTTGTTTCGTAGGCATACACGTTTTTGTACGTTCGACGCCATGATATTAAAAACTTACTAATAACTTGAGACATTGGTTCGATTTCAAAAGTACTCTAGTGTTTTGTTGTTTTCGCATGATTTATATAGAGACACCCAATCCGAGAATCACAGACGGGGAAACAGTACGGCCGAGGATTCGTAGCAACAGCGCTGAATCATGGGAATCTACGAGTACAAGCAATTTGTTAAATACCGTTAGACTTCACTGGTTTCAACGACAGGACGATACCGAACGAAAGCGAGATACGAACGGAAATGACAATAGTGTTTACGTTGATGCAACTAATATATGTGATGGAAAGGAGAAAATTGTCGAGAAAGGGTCTAGAAGACAACAACAGGATGGTTACGCGCAAATCATCAAAGCTGAATCTGGTTAGTTTTTTCGTGTTATTTTATTTTCTTTTCTTTTCGTAAATTCGATGAAGTTACATCATCTTAATTTGAATTAATCGATTAAAAGAGGTATAATTAATTAATGATTTTGGTTGATTCAAAGGTGTATTGCCATCGGATAATGATATGCACAATAACGAAGTTGTATTCAGGCGGCAAAAGAATACGCAGATTGGTACGTATTTATATCTATATTTATATTTGTCTAAGTATCAAGTATCGATAAGTTTAACGAATCAATCTGCTCACCAAAGAAATTTGTCTCCATTTGTTTTCTTTAGCAGACGAAGATCGTGCCACAAGAAGGGTATCTTACTTGAAAGCAACTTGGGGCGAACGAATTCATGTCGACAGTGATTTGGAACTAAGCGACTCCGAGCCCATTACCCATACTTCTAGAAGGTAAGTTGAGGAGATCGCTGCCACCATACATAGAAGCTTTTTTCTTTAGGTCTATCCACCTATGTTTCTTTCTCCTTCTCTCTGTCGTGTACGGGGTATAGCATCTTTCTATGATGTTTGGGGTGTGGATCACTTGCCTGTCGTAGTATATCGTAGTTGATCATTCGCGAGTGTACATCAAGTTCTGCCTCCGTCCATATTTTCAGCATTCATAAGAGATGGCGGCTACCGCTACTTCCAAACGATATAGCATCGCTGCGTCGCATCTTCGAGGAAGTGACTCAATCGACGAGTTTAAACAAAAATATTAATCGGTGAGGATAGTACTATGCAGAACTGGAAAGAAGACTATCGGGATGGCACAAGGGCAAGAGGGATAGTCTGCTAATTTCTCTCATCAGACAATACAAATTTTGGAGTAATACGTTGCATGTGTATGAGATTAAGGTGGACCTAACGTATTACGATCAATTGGGTGCCCGCATTCTATCCGCTCGTTTTCTTTTCAATTCTGCACTGTACATGTTGAGAAAATTACAAAGATGGTGTATTCTGTTTTCGCAACCGTCTTGTCTTTTACCGCGTTTTCGTTATAAACGTGTCCTAAATACATGGTATATTTCCTCGTTACTGGTTGCGATTGAGCGCAACATATTAATACACTTATCGCTCGATTTAACTGCTTCGTTTCTAACAACAGTAATCACTAATCACTAATCACATTCGTGTTCGTAGAAACGCGTATTAATTCCATCCTATACCTTCGCTGTATTTGTGTTTGTAGCTGGTACATATTGTTGGTTGGAAATAGATAGTGTTGGTAACGAAAGATGAAGGAAAAGAGAATCGCGTCGCTGAATTGTCCAAATGCATTCGCTCCTTTTGCTCTTTTCATTGTTATCGTCCCTTTCGCTCTTTTCGCTAGTCTTATCGTGGTACGATTAATGTGGAAAAAGAATTGATCATGAGATTTCTTGATCAATTAGACAAATGTATGACAGTAGTTATCGTATTAAAGAAAGTACGCTGGACTTTTTCAGCGGCAATTCTATTTGTACTGGCCGGGAAGCAGCGACTGGCATTATAAAAGACATCGGACAAGTGGAACGAGAGGGACCTTTACATGTCAAATTTACTGTACTTGATGGCAAGGTAATGATATATATATTATGTATATACAGGTTCACTGACTGTAATATATGTAACGAGGTGCATTTAATCATGTCATTTTTTACGTTTTATTCAATTTCAGCGATCTTCCGATCGATCATGGAAACAGCTATGGGGTGTTCTTCGCGGACCGATTCTCTTCTTTTATAAGGATCGTCAAAATCAGGTATCCAAAAAGCGATAAGTATTTTCAAGTTGATCGAATTTAAGATTATAATCTATAAAATTTGTATATTATTATTATTTACTATATACAGTCTTTGCCTATCGGATTGGGATAGACTTTCGGTTTTACGTTTCTCTCTGGTATAAATTTTTATATAAATGGGATATATATATACATTTGTTTTCGATTTTTTTTTAGAGTCCTTCGTTATCCTGTGACGGTGAAAATGTAGCTCAAAGCGTAGATGTGAGATGTTCCCTTGTAGATATCGCAGAGGATTATACGAAACGTAAACACGTATTACGGTTAGCAAATCCGAACGCAGAAGTTTTGCTACAGACCGAAGACGCAGCGTCCATGGCGCTTTGGCTACGAGCTCTACATGAACATGCTGCTGCTGAAAAACCGTCCGTAAGTTAAGATGTTACAATCTGTAATCTTCATTTATTAAACTGTAAGCTTTGTAACAAGTCACTCAACCGTTAGTTTTGTTTTGTTTTGTATTTTAGGAAATTGCTCATAATAGTACTTTGAAGCAACAAGCTGTCCCGCAAACTCCAGGTCCCACCAGCAGTTCTTCAACGTGTCAAACAACCACGAATGCTAGTCCAATGACAATGTCGACTGGTAGTGGTAGTGGTGGTCAGCGATTAAGCCCCCTTCCAGGGCATAAAGGCATCAAGAAGTTAACTTCGTTTAGGAACAGATCTCCGACTGGACAATCACCGATAAACAAGACTCGAAAACCGAGTCAAACGATCGATAGTTTGGTTTCTCCAAAGACCAAGACATGGAAGGGTAGAGTCGCAAAACAATTGCGGAGAATGCATGGACAAACGGGATCTCCTTCTTCACCAACAACGCAACTACCACCAGAGGGTGCTACATTCAAAGTACCGCTTGAACTTTGCCCACCGGTGATTGCTTTCATCTCTCTCTATTATTTTATTACCCGTATTTTCTTCGGTTAACGACAAACTTTCTTACTAAACTCATATTCTAATCGACTAAACTAAATTTTTTCGTTTTCGAATAGTCATCTTTCTCGGAATATGTGCCATTGATCGTTGAAATGTGCACGAGTATTGTCGAAGCGAGGGGTCTCGAAGTAGTCGGTATTTATAGAGTACCCGGTAACACTGCCGCTATTTCACATTTAACTGACAGCGTGAACAAAGGTTTCGAAAATATCAATCTCCAGGTAAAAATATTACATCGTCATGCAGAACGATTATTCTATTATTACATTACTGATTATTCGACTTATCTTGCTGCTTCTAGGATCCTAGATGGAGCGATGTAAACGTAATATCTTCTCTTCTGAAGTCGTTCTTTCGACAGCTCCCAGATTCACTACTCACCGCAGAATTATACCCTATGTTTATCGATGCCGATAAAGTTGAGGATCCTCAAAGAAGAATGACAACGATAAGGAAGTTGCTCAGGGATCTTCCGGAACATCACTTTGAAACTCTCAAGTATTTGATGTTTCATTTAAAAAGAATAGTCGAACATAGCGAGGTTAATAAGATGGAGGCAAAGAATTTGGCCATCGTGTTTGGTCCTACATTAGTTAGAGCCAGTGGTTCCAGAGACAATATGGTTACTATGGTTACTGATATGTCGCATCAGTGTCGAATTGTCGAAAGCTTATTAAACAACGTATGTACCTAATCTATGATATTTTTAATTCTGTTCATATAAACAAGGATGAAACGATGAAAGAGAAGCATTTTTTGACTGGAATATTGATGATTACACACCTGGTTATAGGTAGATTGGTTCTTTTCGGACGATGATTTGGACGATTTAAGTCGACTGAGCGTGAATCTCAGTCTTCCAGCTGACACTAGCGAGATCGAGACTACAACGTCGAGTAATAATCATAATCTCTTGTTGAACAACATTCAGAAAGTCGAAGGTACGATTTATAAATGGTCTACTTTTGATTGTTATTCTTCGATATATTTGATTCTGCGTCGCAACGATACATTTTTCATATTTCTATACTTAATTTCGTTTTCAATTTTGTATGAACGAAATAGGACGCGAAATGGCATCCGCTAAGGACATTGTATCATCTATTATATCCGCTGCTAATCGAAAAATACAAAGAAGAAGAAAGTGTCAAGACGAGACGGATAACGAAACTCACGAAGTCGATAAGGTTTGGTTTTATGTGAGAGATATAAATGTTTGACTGTACACGTACTTATATTTGATTTATTTAATTTCCACAACGAAATGGTGACGATTTGCTACGATTTACATTAACGTACACTTATGTAGACTAACGCATATTAACGCATTCTAATTGTTGCAATGTCGCGTTTGTTTCATATTTAGCTGAGGATGAAACAAGAAGCAGAAAACCTTCAAAATCGGCGAAGTATGGCATTGAACGAGAGGCAATGTTCGGTCAGTGAGATCGTTTTAATGCACGAAAGTCAGAATCAGTCGAATCGTTCCATCGATCGATGCGACCGGTCACCGACGCTCGATCAGACTGCGATTACTAGCGCAAGTATCGGTAGTTCCGATGTCATAGCTGATTGCACAATTAATAACCGTGATTGCACGTTAAACAGTCACGATGATGTTTCTTCGGAGAAATCGAACAGATATTTAAATCGTATGGTAGAGTCGGTTCCATCAATTCAACCGACTCATCGCTCGGCCGTCTCGTCGGCTTCAGAGTCTTCCCGACTCTCTAGCGAGACTGGCCTGAGCTGCTTCGATGCAAGTTCGACGCTTTCCAGCGCTTCGAACGACACGAAACAAAGCAATGACGAGGTTACGATAAGAACGTATGCTGGATTGAGCGCATCTACTCAAGAACGTATACGAAGATTTGAACAGGAAACAAAGGCAATGTTACAGAGGGATCGGAATCGACAAAGACGCGAAGCTGAAAGGAGAGAAGAAGAGAGGCGGAGAATCGAAATGGAATGGCAATTGGCTAAACGTGAAATGGAAAACGACGATCTGCTCGACAGTATAGTAGACACAACTGTGACAACACCTACTACTTATCTTTCATCCACAACAAGACTTTCTAGTTTTAACGACAGGCTTGCCGATAAATCTTTCCTCGATATCGGTTCCCGATCGACTGCTCGGATGCCGTCTTTATCGATAGCTGTGCAGCAACAACCCACGCCGGTTAGACGAGTGTCGCAACTCGCAGACGAACCTGCTACGATTCTGCCCTCGGAGAACGTCTCGAACACTATTATAAAGAAATTGAAAACTGATTCAGAGGTAAGATCGCATCGATTTCGAATCTGATCGCAATTCGATTACAATTGAGAGATCAAATATTTGCGAATATAACAAGACGCCTGTTATTTTACCATTATTACCGGTTTCTTGAAACTTATAGCAATCACTGGAAAAATCTACGACGCTACCGCCAATTCGTTATGGCAGTTTGGATTCTCTGCACGAAACGCACAACATTTCTCAGTCGTCGCTTTCACCGACCAGTCAACAACGGAAACCCCTTTCCAGTGATGTCTCGGACGATGGTTAGTATCGATGTATCAACTATTCTCCTGCGATATTCGTATTGTGTCCATATCCTTGTTTTATTTTTCTAAACTGGAACCTAAACTGATAGCTATAGTGTGAAGCTTGTCTTTGAATCTCCTGGGTGTATATTTAGTTGTTGGTTGATCCTCCTTAATTATTCTTAATTATCGAAATACGAACTAGTCGAAAGAAATGAATACGCGATACGTGCGCGATATCAATGTTGTCATGTGTTCCGGCACTGACGATTATCATGAAACGTTAACTCTCATCCTATCTATGTATTTATTCTCTTTATATTTTTCTCTATCTAACGTTGCTTCTCCGACGCTCTTGGTGAGTGTAGCTGGATCTTGTTTTCTACAATGGACTCAGAAGATTCTGACCATTAACAAAAAGCTTTCTAGGTACTCTTTATTTGTTCTTTCTACTCTTTAACAGATCTTTATGAGTAACCGTCCGATATTGCACGATAGATGCATACGGTTATTTTCTTTAACTTTATATCTTTCTACAGACATTTCGAGGTTGTTGTTTCTCTTCTTTCCCTCTTTCTTTTTTTCCATTACTAGCTCTTGTTCAATATTATAATATTTTCGCGAAAAGCCGACGATACAACCGGGCAACGATGGCACATTGCATTTTATGTAGATCGAAAGCACCTTGCTACAAAATTGTTTTTTATTTTTTTCGTTTCGTGCATGCTAATACGTATAACTAGCTCTATCTCTATGAATATCGAATGTCAAGTTGATTAAGCTTGATCGATTAATCAGTTGCGCGCTATTGAGATTAGTTTCAACGTGCACACTGTGATTATCAGTCTTATATTTTGTTTTTCTCGAATCGGGTTCGATCATTTTAAAACACGCAATCGGCTAGTTACGTTGAAAGCTTTTTCTTCGCATCTGCATGTAACGTACTAAAAACGACAATGTCGAAAGAACAAAAAAGAAAAAAAAGAGAAAGAAAAAACAGGACTATTCGTCGGGTACCGCAGCTTGATCGCTTGCTCGCTGAATTGTTCGCTTTTGATCTTGGCGTTGAAACTGCCTCCTGCTCGTTCTTCGAACGAGTCTCACCTAAACTCTCGGTGTATTACCTACTATAGTATCTGTAATTAGATGTGACCGTGCAATATCTTAAATGTATAAAGTATCTTTATAGTTTTCTATATTTCCCTTTCTATTTTTTCGTCTTTCTGGAACACGATAAAATCCTATTTACAATGTATGCGTGTATGCGTGTTTGTTTGTTTGCGCGTGTGTGCGTGCGTGCATGCGTGCGTGTTTGCGCGAGTTCAATTAGGAATATTAAATACGAAAGAAGAGGCGTGTAAAGCCGAGTGAAAAATCGCCAATACGAATACGCGATAGTCCGATACGAACTGAAAGAGTAGAGAAGAAAAGAGCGAAACAAGAAGGTGGTGTCAAATGAAAGAAAAGTAAAGAGGAAATAGATTCTATGGAGGAAGGTATATTAGAGGTAGATCGATCTGTAATCGATTGGAAGATGAAGGAAAGAAGCCGAGAGGGTGTAAAAGTATGGAAGAGGGGCAGGGGCAGACTCCTCGCTTTCGTGTTCGTTCGATGGTTTGCTCGTTTGTCACTGCCAGAAGCTGTTAGTACATGTTCTCGATGGGGTGTCGATTATGACGATGCGAATGCGTTGAACACTCTTAGGCAAACGGCAAATCCCGGTTTCTGGTGGTACATATCGTCTCACCTACATGGTACCGCAAGCCCCTCTGGTTCCGCCACGAAGACACCGGGCCCATCGTCAATGCCAATGTCCATGCCGATGTCAATACCAATGTCAATGCCAATATCAATGCCGATGTCAATGCCAATGCCAATGCCAATGCCAATGTCGATGCCGATGCCAGGGCGAATGCGAGTGCCAGGGCCAGTGTCAATGTCAGACGCAGCCGACATCGATGTTGTGCAACGATCATCGACACCCATCGCATCCTCCTCGGGAGTATCACCGGCCTCGGAGCCCTCCGAATTCTCGGAGCCTATCGAGCCCGTCGAGCAGTCACCACCGCGAGGGGTGTCTTCGGGCTCAGGGGCCGGATTGTCTTCCAAGACTATAAACAGGTTCCTTCGAGGTAAATTACTTCGTCTGCCAATAGGAATACCAAGTCGTAAACTGCTCGACTATGGTTGTGACTCGCTCATACGAATGGCTTTACACTCTTTATTTCTGCTAAACGCACGTTAACAAAACATCTGTCTCCTACTCCGAGTCTTATTTATCTTTATCGCTTTATCTCTGTCTCTTTCGCTCATGACATCTCCGTCATTCGAACGCTCCGTTGGTTATCGCGATGGCTGGCTGTTTGTCTATCCGTCTGGCTGTCTGTCTATTATCCTTCTTTGCTTTCGATAAACATAGTTCTTATCGATCAAAATCTCCATACGTACTACGATTATTGCTCCCTTTTTCTTTCTTTTCTGTTTTTGTTTTCCCCAATATTTCCAAGTTCTAGACTGTCGCTACTGGAAGAAGAAACAAATTGCATTTTCTGTTATTCGATGCTTTCTCATCGCTGCACGATATTCTTTTCATTTGTTTCTTTGATTTCTATACACATTGAAGATGGCAAGATGGTAATATTCAACGTTATTTGTGTTTCTCTTTCCTTCTCCTTTGTTTTACATCCTCTCTTCGTTCGTTCTTCTCTTCCTCTTATCTCTCTCCGTTCCCTTTATTTCCTCTCGTTCTTTCCCTACGTCTCCCTATGTGTCGTACTTTTGTTGCGTCTGCTCTTCGCTTCAATTAAGATTTGCTAATCGATCGAGGTATCATCGTGGTTTAATTATATTCGATGCGACGTGCCGAGGGGTAACAAAAATCGAAGAAAATATCAAGATGAGAGTAGCGAAGGGTGAAACGGATATACGACAGTTTTTGATACTGACCAATCGTTATCAATTGCTGGCAGTAATACCGCGTAGCAAGAACGACGATAGAAATGCAGTTTACGCAAATTGTGACTTGTAGTTGCTGTTTCATTCACGTAACAATACCTTCCTAACGAACGGCTCAAGCTCGTTATCACGCTCGTTGTTTGCTGTTACGCGAACGACCATAATTTTATTTTGCGGTCGAGGACAATCACGACCATCGTTCGATGCTTTGTGTGTGTTTCTCGTTGAACCGTTCGCTTCCGATTTAATATACAGGTATCATCATGATCGGTAAGATCGGTAGACGTGTTTCTATTAAAGCGAATCGATTGAATTGCAGGTAGCGATTTGCTGACCAGCTTGACGACCACGTTCGATCGTAAATGGAAGTCCCTGGTAAACTCGTCGAATCAAACGATACGTGGATCCGCTACGGAGAATCTGTCTCTCAGCGACGAGGACGCTGCGATAACGCGAGACTCGCAAAACTTGCGAAATCAACGAGGAGGAGGAGGAGGAGGAGGAGGGTTACGAGAAGAGAAAGAAGAACACAAAACAGCTTGTCCTCAATCATGCTCGATTGAAACCTATCGGGATCCGAGCCTCCATAAAACATCTATTGAAAAGCATCAATACGTTCGTCAAAAAAATGCAAGTATACACTCCAAGTCAAAGCGAATTAATGAAATTGAATAAAATTTAGTGTAATCGTATAGCATCCATAGCACATATGCGCAGGTACATTCATTTACTCATACCATTGGTTGTTTTACTCATGCGCAGGATGCTCCGGAAAAGGATACGGATTCATCGGTAACAGAGAATAGCAGCGTCGATCGACCGGATAATACCGATATGCCGGATAATGATCGAAGCGCTAACGTACGAAAAAGGGTCGAACCAAAACAAGAGCAATTGCGATCGAGCAAGGAAACAACGACCACGGCGACGGCGACAGTTTACGAAGCAAGTTTAGCTGCGAACGAACCGCAAGAATGCTGTAGGCACGAGAAGGAAACATCGGTGTTAGCGCAAAATGGTGGTAAAGCGATCGACGATGTGAAAGATTTTCGACACGATGTCGATTCAGCGAATTATTCGAACAAGCTCGAAAAATTTGAAAGTCTGACAAATTCCGAAGTCAGGTCGCGGCTGAAAAGATCTGAATCTTTAAATAAGAGATCTGAAAATACCACGTCCAAGTTGAAGAGGTCTGAAAGTTTGAACAAACATTCTGTCGAGAGGCTCTCGTCCCCGACCAATGGCAAGTTGAAACGCTCTGAAAGTTTGAACAAGCATTCGGAGAGATCCGATTCTCCGAACAGTAAATTAAAGCGATCGGAGTCGCTGACAAAAACTGAAAAAACTGAGTGTAATATTAGCAAGAGACGACAATCCGTTAGAAAAGATAGTGCGACGAAATTAAAACGAAAAAATGGTATGCCCGAACGATCGATCAAGCGCAGGCACACTGTAGGTGGTACTAAGGATTTCGATAAAGTACATTGGTTGGATAATAAACTGCAAGTCGAGGCTGAGAGAGTGGTCAGAAACGAATATAGACCGAAGAAGAGCCAATTGAGAACAAGTTCTCCGGATTTAAGTACTGGTCGTATCGGTCTTACCGATACTAGTTTTCTCATCGAGGTCAGTTTTCGTGGCCCGAGTAACGTCGTTTTTAACGTGACTAACGCTCGTCCACAGTCTTTACCGGATACTAGCTTGACTTCTAAAGTGTTTAAAGTACCTCTGGAGAGTCACGTGTAACGAATTCGACGTACAGCCTGTAAGGTAAGGGGCAACGAAGAAGAAACAGCTGGCAAAGCGTATGAAGCGAAAAGAAATTACCGTGAACGTCGATATTTCGCTTATCGCGAGCATCGAAACGCGACGTTTCTTTTTTTTACATCGCAGCGTGTCAATTATTTACGTACCGTACTTGTAACCCGAGCGCGATTGTGTGCAATTTTTTGTACATATAACGTATATGTATATAGATTATATAGTGTGTAATTAAAAATTATAATTCTGAATGTTCTATAAGTGGTGCGCGTATGTGGCACCATTTGGTGCGTATGTATATTGCCCACTCTCAATAGCGTTACATAATATCGGATTAATATCGGAACAAGCGTTGTAACCCATAGATTTTCTACTTCTTACAATTACAGTAACCGAATACGATGCGATTATACACATCGGCTGTGTGATGTCGGTCAATTTCATCGACATTTATCATCTGTCTATACTGTTTTAGACGTATGTATTTCCAGAATGGCAACGATTCGCTAATATACGTTGCTCATCTTCCCAGAACGAGTACTACTCGTTTCATCGATTATATACCCGTATACAGACTGGATTTGTTTGTACGTTTAACACGAACGCGATCGAACGGTGGTATTTCTTTTATTTGATCAAACGTGGTTTTATTATTGAACGTAATCGATCGATAAGACCGTGAGATCATGTAAGGCAGCTTATGAGCCTGACAATCTTAGATTTATAAGATTTTCTTAGACTTGTAAATACTTATAGACACGAATGTAAGTACGTAACGAATGAAACTGTAGACCGGCGATAAAGCGATATTTATTTTAAATCCGTAACAATCGTGATACTATTATTTATTGAATATGCGAGATACCTGGAATTGGAACAAGCATGTATTATCTACGAGTACATGGTATCGAATTTGTAAATAAATCTTATATATTGCTAAATTAAAAACCAATCCAACTTGTTAATTAGTAGGTATTTTCAATCTTCTCCTGCATAAACTTAAACGATGTATGCATATACAGACAGTGTGAGGTTGACCCACGAAACCGCCTCTCATTCGGCGAGGCAAGTAAGAGAAGTAAGGTGAGCCGTAATTAAATGCGTTTAGAAGAGGTTTTGACGTGTGTTCAATTCAAACGAAGCGAATAAGTTAAATAATTGACAATCATTGACTCGCCCCGAACCAGTACATACCTTTGGAATCGCCAAATTTTTTCCCCAAAAAGAATGTAGATGGCGCGCGCAGTCTTATGTATCTATTTGCCTTCCATTTTCAAACTCGTTGTCGCACATTTCACCTTGATTTTTCGATCGATTCAAAGAATATGAACGTAATACGAACTGAAACAGCTTTAAATGCACCAAGAAAACAACATGAGGCACGATTCTTGCAAGAATTCAATCATCCGTTAACGAAAGATCGTACGTAGCGATTTTGTTGCGAATACGTATAACCAGAGAGGAATTTCCTCTCCGATATAACCAATCATTTTTTCGCACGATTTTTTATCGATCCTTTCCTCTTTTTCATTTTTCTTCCATTTTTCTTTCCGATATGTACGTATATCCTTGCAGATAGGAAATTTGACATGAAGACAAAGCGAAGGAGAACCAATTGGAAATCAGCAGCTACCACTTCGAACAGCTATTCCAAAAGTCCGAAATTTCGTAATGCTCCAGTGCCGTCTTCTTTATTAACCAGTACATCGCGTTATTGCGTTTCCAGGTAAGCCTCGAATGAAACGGTTTGAACGGTTCGTGATCAAATGATCACATACGCTGTTCCTTATCGATAATGCTATGTTCGGCCATTATTACAATTAGATCTGCAACAAAAACTACCACGGGTCCTAGTTCGAGCTTGCTCGAGTCTGCTTCTGGTGGTACAATTCTCGGTTAGTTTTTCTTTCTCTTCTTCTTCTCTTTATTCACTTTCCGGATAATTATACATATAAATAATTAATTAAGTATAATTTGATTCGATCGAACAGCCATAACGACCGGCCGAGGTGATGCGAGATCGGAAGTGGGGATGGCCGCGTTGAATATCCGATGTCCACATTTGATTCTTTGTCAGATCAGCGATGCCCAGACTTATATTAACGCGTTAAGCAAATTGTATTTATTCGATCCAACGGAAGTAAGTGCTTTTAAATACATACATATTTCCATCTATCACCGTATTAGATTTAAAAAAGTTTCAGAGCTAAACTTAATTCAATTGATTCTTTGAATGAAATACTATGCGTAATCGACTCTGTTCGAGGGGCGTACCAATGATGATTGCGGTTTGAATATTGTAGGTTTTGATGCCAGACACGATATGCGAACGTACCACGGGGAAATGTGCCCTTTACAATTCGATAATGGAGAAATTTCCTGAAGTAGAGCTAACCGCAATATCTCGTGTACACTTTAATGACACAGTCGGACTGGAACGAATCAAATCACTTTGCAACCCTGAATACTCTTCGGTGGAATTATTCGTTAAACAAAAGTAAACGTTACTTTCAGTCGATAATAATGTGATTATGCATAATATATGTACATGTATCATCTTCCATTCTTTTTTACGCGTCTAATAATGTATAATAAAAAGCGTAATATAAATCTGGTACGTGGTCTTAATGTTTTTAAAGTCGAATATACATTGGTGCATGATTACAGATATTACGCATTAGCCGCGGCTGCAGCACTAGTGAAATACGTCGAATACACTCAACGTATTATTTACACTCCAAAATCGATGAAAATCGAATTTCAAGGATCACCGAACGCTACTATGATAGGTAATGGTGATTGTATCGATAGAAAGAACTAGAAGATATAGTAGAAAATATTATTGACTCCATACTCGTAGATTTGGAAAGCGCACAAAGCTTAGAGTTAGTCCAGTCGCAATGTGGTCGACGAAATATCAATTTATTAGGTAGCTTGGATCGTTGTTTAACGCCAATGGGTAGGAAACTTTTACGCTCAAACATACTTCAACCCCCTTGTGAAGAACGCGTGATTCTCGAACGACAAGCCGCCGTTACCGAACTGGTATCCAACTCTTCGTTACGTGCGTTAATCCAGGTTCACATTTTATTATTTCTTTCTGATATTCGATTTTATCATATCGTCCTGTTATTTAGCTTCAGTTTTTTTCCATTTTGAAACTTGTAGCCCATCATACGACGACTTTATGGCGCTGATAGACTTCTGGCTTTATCGACGATGCCAACTATGCACGAAAACAGCGTGCAAAATGCAGAACACAATTTAAATTACGTTCTGTTATTGAAAAATTTATTAGACGTCATACCCGAACTTGGAAAGATATTATTAGCTGGTGAGAGTGACCTCTTGCGCAGAATTCAAAAGGTTCGTGCAAATTTCCCATCGTGTCTTATCATCGTACGTACGTGTATCGTTGTTATCATCTCTATTTTTTTATCATCCTTTAGAAACTGGAAAGAGACGAATTTCGGTTAATGCGAGAAAAGATTGTCGAAACTATACATCCAGATGCGAGATCAGTAACTGGATACACATCTTCGAATATGCAACGTTGCTTTGCTATCAAAGCAGGAATTAGCGATCTGTTGGATGTTGCTCGACAAACCTATTGCGAATTAATCGATGATATGAAAAGTTAGTAAATAAAATTATGTTCGCGTCCTAAAAAAAGAAGAAAAGAAATAAGAGACCTTTATATGTAAAATGACCCATTTGTGTCCCTTTTCTTCCGGTAGCTATGGTGGAAAATTTGGCATCCAAACACAACTTAACTTTGTCTCTAAACTGTAATGCTTCTCTGGGCTATCATATTCAAGCGATATTGCCGCGAAATTTAAATACTGAAAACTTTAATCTACCATCCGAATTCATAGAGGTAAATATATATTTTCAAGTATTGTTATTACATAGCAGTTTTGAACGATAACATATAATATAATGAGAATATAATCGGATGATGATCCAACACCTAGGTACGGAAGAATAAACGAACGTATACGATGACTACCAATGCGCTTGTGACATTGAGTCAACAGTGTACAATCGCATGTGAGGAATTGCACTTAATGAGTAACGTGTAGGTATCGAATGATCGAAAAAGAATTTTTACACTAGTTAATCTGCGATGAATTTTCAATGCGTTAT
Source organism: Bombus pyrosoma (assembly GCF_014825855.1). Lineage (NCBI taxonomy): Eukaryota > Metazoa > Arthropoda > Insecta > Hymenoptera > Apidae > Bombus > Bombus pyrosoma. The sequence goes on along the minus strand of NC_057780.1, from coordinate 2,024,229 downwards.
ATATATGTGTAATGGAATACATTATTTTTCTATAAACAGGCTTCTCGCTAACTTGCTACAAAATATTCGAGAATACATTGGCAGTATGTTCCAATTGAATGCAGATGTCGCAGAGCTGGACCTGATAACATCCCTTGCTCAAGTCAGTTCTCTTCAGACATATACGAGACCATTGTTTGGATCTAAATTGGAATTAGTTGAATCAAGGCATCCAATAATGGATGTTTTTAGTCTGGATGGTCCCATACCTAATGATGTTGTAATTTCTTTTACTTCGATATACATACACATATACCGAGTACTAGAAATGTCTACCTTATAATTACCTTTCTTATTCCCTTTCGTGTTACAGAATGCATCGATACCTCGGAATCTATATGTAATTTCTGGACCTAATATGAGTGGCAAGTCGACTTATCTTAAACAAATTGTTTTGTTGCATATAATGGCACAAATTGGTTGTTTTGTACCAGCCAAGAAAGCGATGTTTCGCATCACAGACCTCATATTCTGTAAGATAGCCATCCGCGATGATATCGAATGCAACGCTTCCACGTTTGCTCTCGAAGTAAATAGTACTACTTCAATGTCAAATGCATGTATATAGTTTTTCTAATTGCACTAAACTATCAATTTTTTATCATGTAGATGAAGGAAGCCCAGTATATTTTACGTTGTGTTACGGCAAGATCGCTCATCATTTTGGACGAATTGTGTAAGGGTACTGCCATTGAAGAAGGCGCTTCAATCGCTTGGGCCATATGCGAAAAACTTTTGAATACAACTGCTTTTATTTTTGCTGCAACTCATTTTTCTTATCTAACGAAATTAGCAAATCTATACTATAATGTGACAAAGTATGATTCTTTTCCATGTAGATTTGGTATCGATAAATCTCTCTCTCTCTCTCTCTCTCTCTCTCATACTTTACTTACTTACCCTAGAAATATGTAATTATTTTTCTTCAACTTTTTCATAAAATAGCATCTTAAATTATCATATTTCAGTCTACATTTTGAAACGACAAACGTTCGAGGAGCGGAAACTGATAATTGCTCCCACCGATTAACCTATACTCATCGATTAAAATCCGGTGTGGCGGCATATTCTGACGATTATGGCATCCTTTTAGCTGAATTATCTGGTTTGCCAAAGGCAGTTACGGAAAAGGCACGAAGATATGGTTCTGAACGAGTGGTATTTATCGTCTGTTAATTCCTATCGTATTATTCCTATTACTATTACTTTCTCTCTCTCTCTCTCTCTCTTTCCTCTCTACTACTATTGTTCCTATTGTGCAAACGTATGATTATTTCTGGTAGGTTACGGATCAAGTCACAGCTAAATCGATTGTATGGGAAAAAACATGTTATAGCATTCTAGTTAAGTTGTACGAACTTTTAGAGACTGAAAAGTTTCATCAGGAGCAAGTGATCTTACTTATCCGACGCTTCGTAAATCTTTGGAGACATCAAGATTGCAAAGACACTGTACAAGAAGAGAAGAAAACGACAAATGAAAATGACATCAACACACAGAAAAGCAATGGAAAGGATATCGACACACAGAAAAGCAATGGAAAGGATATCGACACACAGAAAAACAATAAAAAGGATATTGACACACAGAAAAGCAATGAAAATGAATACGTAGAAGATATCGTATCCAATAGAACGAATATCATATATTCTGGAAAAAATTGTAATGAAACGGAACGACACGATACCTATGAAACTACAATTTATACAAATACCAGGTCGAAAGAGATTCCTCTTGTCTTGTCTAATACTGCAGGTACCGATATCTCAATGAAGGCACATCAGATACAAAGTGAAACTCTTAATTTTGAGAATGATTCGTCCAGCATAAAACATAACCAGTATTACATTTCATCGAATCACTCGTTCAATTCGATCGATCCTACATCTTCTTATTTAGTACCAACTGAGAATATTTCGAACAAATCTGACAAAATTTCGTTATCGTCGGATTATGTAAAATTTCATAAACAGTTTCTGGAAGCCTGTGCTTCTACAGGTCCTATTATCGATAAAACTATTCCATCTCCATCGTTTATTCCATCGAACGAGTTATCATCAGTATCGATGTCAATGATCGAAAAATCAACATCACAATTGTTCGAATGCTGTCTCTCGGATGATGATTTCGAACTACCCGATGTTTCTTGCAGCTCAGTTCTTACAAATTCAAGTCAATTGACGATTAACAGAACTTAAGTGGCTAGGTCCAAAGTTATCACTTATCTTATTTTCCTTGATACACGTTAGAAGTACATTCATAATATTATAGTAAGCAATATTATTCGTTTCGTTTTACTTTATGTATACTCCCTTATTTTTTTGTAGTTTTCTTTTAGAAATAGCGCTATCAAACGTATTGGTCTAATGTCAGCACAGATATGTCTATGGACTAAATGATTAAAAGTACTAGGATTCACATATTTGTCTCATTTTTTCCTTTATTCTTGTCCCATTTTCTCACTCTTTATATTCGCAAAATTATTTGCTTTTACATTTGAAGCATAGCTATTCGCTTTTTCTTTTTACCGTCAGATTTATTTCCCGTATCTTCCTCTCTTTTAAGCTTTTTTATTTATTTACGTCCATTTTTCCACCCTCCCACGCTTTCTTTTCCTCTTTTCACCTTCTTCCTTCGCTACTCAAACCTTCCATATCCTTTTGTAGCATTCTTTTTTCTTTTCTTCTTCTCCATTCCTTTTCCCACCTCTTATTCTTTATTCTTTCCTCTTGCCATCAAATTGTTACATATCTAGTTGACAAATGAATATTAAATAGAAGTGTCACACTACCGGTGTATATGTATTACTTGAGATGCATGTAACTTGAGATGAATTATGCGATAGATATACGGAAATAGAAACATGGAACATAATCCTCAAACCTTTACAAACACGTAATTATACATATGTATACTAAAATAGTATGTAATCTCTTTCGACATCGGTATTTTTCCACTTTGAATTTTAAAACCATATTTTATTCTTACTATTGTTTAATACACGAATATATTTTAAACGAATACAAACAAGCCAGCATGGTAATTGATATCATGATATAGTACTTTCTCATTTGCATCTACAACGATTCCATAGACACACGCAGGCAAGGATGTGAAAGACGAGATAAATAACGACCATTGACAGCATATCCATCCAAAAATTAGTTTCATCAAAGTCATAACGATGAAGCACATCGATCCCTTCGGTGATGCAAGGTAATTCAGGATCAGTTGTTTCACAAGCTAGAGATTTAGAAAAGTAACGGTCCAATGTTACCATCTGACATACATTTTACAGCATAATACTAATCATATCCATATGTATTGACGCGCTATTACGTATATATTATCCTCTGTATAAATTAGCAAAGTGAAACTTACATATATTATGCACACCGTTCCATTGTAGAATGGAAAGTGCTTCGCTGGAGTGTAGTAACCAAGAAATGTATTTAATCCATTGGATGTATAACGGTAACGATCTGAAATAAGTTAAACGTTAACTGACATATTTCCAATTAATTCATTTTTGCACGCAAGCACATGCACGTCATTTGCATGCACACAGAAAGATGCTCTTCCTTTTTCCTCGTTATCTTTTCTTACCACCTAGAGCTAGAATATAAGCCGTAATTAAAAGTACCCTAGTTTGAGAAAAGGACCCATAGTAATCATGAGAATATAGTCGAACGGTATTAAATAAGCCATCGCTAACGGTACGCTCTCAAATGCCGTTGAAAAAAAACATCCTGAAACAAGTTTCCGTTAATACCGCTTAATTCTGCCCTTAGATTCTCTTTTAAAATGTCCAACTTTTAGTTTTATCGTATAGATAAATTGCTTTACCGCACGCAGTCGATACGTTTATAGTAAGTAGGAGCACAAGTAACGTGAACCCAAAAGTTTCGACGTTATCTCGCAATCCAGCTAACCAATATATGATCGTTGCAAATAATAGCGGCTCTATTATTAAACCAGGTATCTGAAATTCATGCATTTAGTTTTTAAATAATTTCCCTTTAGTATAAGACTGTGCGAGGGAATTACTAATGATTCTTTACTTGCCAAAGAAAGTATACGCGCAGCATAGTACAGATAAACCGGATACATCCCAGCTCGGTACTCTCTTCGAAGAAGCGGTAGCTCCTGCGGTATCAGGGCTAATGTGGCGTACATTGGAAAAAATGCGTTCTCAGACACCAAGATGAAAATGACACCTTGCGTAGCTTGAATTCCGAGCTGATCAAAATTTACAGCACCCACGAAGCACAAACCAGCGATTGTTGCCACACTCTGTTCAATTTGTTACTTTAGCTTTAATTGTTAACTCATTATGACTGTATACGCTATGCTATTCGGTACTGAATTCTCCTTTATCTTTTCAGATATTTCGCTATGGTTTTCACATGTAAAATCACTTACCACTTTCTGAAGTATTCGAATAATTTGTACCGATGGATCTCTCAAAACTTGCAAAAAGTGTCGATAAATCAACCAGTAAAGCCGTGGACAATATCGTACTTCCTTTCTTCTATATTAAATAGTCGTAATATACAGACATACGTGTATAAACAACGATGTTAAACAGCGATCAGTAGATACTTGAAATTTTCTCAAATACTCACGTAATAAATTTGTCGTCGGAAAGTAATTGCGATCTAGACTGAAGTAATGATACAAAGAGATTGTTACTTCGTGTCTTATTATTACACGGATTAACCCTTTCGTTTCAGCAGTCCAGTCCGCCTAAGTGCTTGTTGTATAAATGTTTTCCTAAGTCTTAAATAACAACTGTGCTGAATAAAACGATAATATAACAATCTTTACTCCAATAATGAGTAACTTTTAAGAAGCGATTAATCCAATATATCGATAAAATCAACAGAAAATGTTCTGCCGGTAACGAAAAAATATATTATTTACTACAGATGGCACTGGTGTATGCCTGATATATGGGGTGCCGATCGTCACGTGGTCGCCGCCTATAACCGGCATCCGTTCACACAGGTCATCTAGCCGGCGCCGCATATAAGCGGCACCCGAAGCGAAAGGGTTAAAAGGCAAGGAAAAAGATGATCGCTTACATTCAGAGAATGCATCGATTGCATCTGATTTTCTAATATACGATCGATTTCGTTATATGCTTCACTAGTTGAGAAAACATCGCATATCTCGTGAGCTATTTCTTCACCATTCTCGTTCTTTGAGCCCGTAGCTACAATCGCTATTAGGAAGTCTGCTGGATTGTATTTCCGCGGACACTCGTATCCCTGACTGAAAAATGTATCAGTTTAATGGAAAAATATCGTTTTACATTACGGAAACGTACCTTGCAAAAAATTCCACTGCCTGGTCGATTCCACCTGCAAACGCAACTCGACCCTCAGCAATTAATATTATTCGATCGAACCAATTGAATATAGTGGAACTCGGCTGATGAATGGTGCACAACACTGTTCGTCCTTTCGCTGCGAACGATTTCAGTTGAGATATCAAACAATTTGCCGAATGCGAATCTTGTCCGGTCGTTGGCTCGTCCAGGAACAATATTTTCGGATCTGTTAACAACTAAATTAAATTTGTCAGTATGTTGCATCGTCGGAAATGACGATAATCGACCGCGATACAAAGGAAAAGAGAAAAAGCAGCGGAAAGTGTGCCCGCTGAGCCCGACGTTATTTAACATCTACGTGGCAGGGCTGGAAGATGAACTAAGGAAAAGGCATAGCGATAGGAGGAAGAAAGGTATGGTCACTGACGTACGCAGATGATATTGTATTGATGGCGGATAGAGAAGAGGAGCTAAAGGAGATGCTAAGGAGATTCAAGAAATTTTTAAAAGAGGAGCAGCGGAAAGTGTGCAAAACGAGTGAACGTTCAAAGAACAACTGATAATCGAGGAAGCTTGAAAGCGAGGCGAGAAGATAAAATATTATACAAAGGGGATGATTGTATCATACTTCGGTGGCAAAGGACAACCTCTTTTTTTCACCGCCAGATAATACTTTGTCGTCGGTGTCACTACCAATTCGTATATCGCGCCTGCTGGTCAAACCAACGTCTCTCAATAAACTGTCAATTTTTCTTCGAATGTCTAATACTTGTACACGTCCGTCGAGTTTCATTCGAGCCTGCATCAAAAATCGAAAAACGATAGAAAATCGCGGGCAAATGGGCGAAAAATGTGTACTGGATCGTATACCTACCATAAACCAAAGATGTTCGATCACTGTCATCGTTGCGACAAATATATCCTCTTGATGCATATAACCACTGTTATGCATCATGTAAGAGGAATCGACTGGCGTTCCATTTGCTCGTATATCACCGTGGATTAAAAGCTCGGCTGTGAAGAATCGGAAACGAAGATAAAATATTGTATCGATATCGAGGAAACAGAGGAAAGAGGAAGGACTTACGTCCGGTGCGAAAAGCCAGCGCTGCCATCAATGAACTTTTACCAGCACCGCTGAATTAAAAGAAAAGTTTGAAACAAGTACGAGAAGTATTTAAGATGTTGGAGCGTAATTATCGCAAATTATGAGGACAGTAAAAAATGTTAACATACGACAGGGAAAGGAATTTTGATTTATTTAACTCTTTATTAAAAAATCGTCAAGAAGAAAACGCTTTGATCCATTCTATTGATTCAAAGCGATACTCGAAGTGTACCATGATAACTAGAGAATATACATTTCCGATGAAAGTCGTTCCAAATCGTCAGAAATAATACAGGGTTTTTCAAGGACGATTCAGAGACAATTCCGGAGACGATAAGCTCATAATTCGCTGGGAAAGAAAGCAAGGAAAATAGAAGGAAGAAGGAATAGAAATTTACGCGTCATACGTATAATTTATATTTCGATGATATTTGTTACAAATTTTTGGATAGAATACTACCTTGCACCAATTATCGCTGTTAGATCGCCAGGTTTGGCCGCACCCTTCACTGAAATCGGGAAATATCGTCGATTATAGCTGTTCGATCGGATCGATATTTATTTTACGACAAATAAGCTCGGTAAAAGCCACGATTACACACCATTATTGATTAATTGCTTGCACATGTTTTTTCGTCCGCGATTCATTGCGTATACAGAAAGGTCTCTCCAGGTAAGCGTCACACCTCGCAAACAAACCGTATCCTCTTCCGTAAGGTGAGCTTGACTTTTGGAAAACCACTGATTTTCTTTTAAAACGTACATCGTGATCGATCAGAAATCTTGACCCTAATTATCTTCTACCGATTACACTGTTTTGTTGAAAACACCAACGACCTACCAACCGGACAGCCGATTGAACCGAGTTACTCCACAAATAAGATTGTTACTGAACCCACAGCGACGCGATAGCTCTTACCTTCCCACTCGACCCGTACCTGTTCTGCTTTTCCCTATTCTTTCGGCTGAATAAAACCTTGGGACGTACATATACATATGCATAATCTGCATGGTTTTTCTATTATTCTTATTGTTTGATAATTGTTTCATTAATATGTAATAAAAATGCCGGAGGTTCTCACCGTGAATCTTATGACATACATCTTAATCACTTAGTAAGAACGAGCAATCACTGAAGAAAAGTCGTTTCTATTAGTCATGCGTTTTTTCAGGTAAAAATAAACGAAAAATATACCATGTAATTGCTGAGACAACTACTAAATGGTTACCTACTACTAAATTGTAACTTGTACCAGTTGTAAGGAAATATAAAAGGGAAGGTGATTAAGGAGGGTCGAAGCCAGATTAGACGTATTACAGTAATCGAAGATGGAAACCTTATACGTGTCTCGTGGAAGCCGTAAGAATTCCCCGTCCAGGGTACCCTTTCTGATAGTATTTCCTACATACGATCACTATGAGAAGAGTTTCGTTCGATCTTTGCAATAATCAAGTACGTCTTTTCGTTACGTTCTATCGGAATGTTCGTCGGTAATTAGAAAAATGGGAACGTTTGGCGAGATGTTGGAAGAAGTTAAAAGTCAACGAAAAATTAACTCACGATATCGTGTAGAAATTTGTTACCACGAAGCTCCGATAGCTTTGAATTCGATAGAACTGAAAGTATCGCGGAATAAGCTCGTCTGTGAAATTTCAAGATTTAAAGCAAAATATACATTTCGGTATAAGAATGTTCTAACGTGTATTATCGAACAGATATATCCGTATGTACTATGTTTCTTTGCTATTTCTTTCTTACGTATACACGGTCGGACGGTGTAAGTAACAACCGGTTTGTTAACCGATATCGGAGTCTCAACCTGGAAGGATGGTCAACTATGGTGTACTTGTTTTTTACCGTCTACCGTTTGTCACCCGCAAAAGTTAACAGGAAACATCGACGGAATAATCTCACGGCTATATCGCTACTTTCTTTCGTCCTTCGTTTTTAATATTTTTTCCGTTTCTTTGCGGTAAATGCGCATGGCTGGAACGAAACGAAGATTATAGACACGTAATACGTAGTCGAAAAGAAGTCAATGCGTGTTTTTTCCAAAACCTTTTATTCGCTGTAAAATTGTAGTACAGAGTAGCTCTAGTTTAGTGTATCTTTTAGAAATAAATGAAAAAATGCAAGATTTTTACACACAGGCAATATACATGCATATACATATAATATAAATATACGTATAATATACAATACAAATATACACGTAATTTACGTTTGATATTATCCGATTAAATTACATAAAATAACTTGGATTATTTTAATACGATGATATAGATAATTAATAAATGTTAAAGTTAATCATTCATCGTACATAAACGTATGGAATAAATATCATTACGAAGAAGCGTTATCCGGCGAAAACGGCACTGTTTGTGCGAGGTTCTTGATATCATAGCAACGATTGGCAGCGATCATAAAACGTAACTTTTAATTGCGTACTCTTTTTCCTATCTTTGTTTGGAATTGGTCCAAGTCTTTGACAGTAAAGCCAAAAATGCCAAAAAACGAAATGCAACGATTAAGGCGAACAGGCAGGCGATGTCAGTCCAGAAATGATCCTAAAATCGAAAACAATGAGCAACGAATATCCGTATAGCAAGCATGAATATACGAACAAGTATAAAGGAAGATATAAAGATATAAATACGAAACGGCAAGAGTACGAAGTGAAGTATAATATAACAAATGACAAGCACCTGCTTAAAATTGAACGTTTGCAAAACCATTTGACCAGATTTAGGGCAAGTCGCGTTGCTTCTTGTGCACTCTATAAACTCTACTTGCGACCATTGATTAATAAGAAGAGCTTCGTTACCGTAACGAAACCAAGATAAATAAGAGAACCATTTAAAGTAGGATGGAACGGACCTGTGTGAATAACATGTAAAATCGACATGTGTATAATACATATATGTATGTGTGTGTGTGTGTGCGCAACATTAAATAATATTTATTAGATCGTGTAATACTTGTTAGATTTAATGGAACGTTCGTCCTTACGCTGTATTTAGAAAAAATCCACCAAACAGCAGAAACGGTATTATCACAGGTGGTCCGATAGATAGCGCCATGGATAAGTTGTTGCTGACACAGGATATTAAATAGCCTAGAAAAGATAATGGAGAAGAAAACTTTCCCATAGTTAATTACATACAGAACTACCACTGCATATTTTTAAATGCGCGTAGAACTGTACCATATGCGACATCAAAAAGAAACAACGTACCGAAAGACGTGGAAACATTTGCGACGAGCGCAACAATACCAGCGGTAATGAAAAAGTGATCGATCCCCGGGTACAATCCAATCATGGGATAAGCGATGATAGTGAAGAGAAGCGGTACCGCGATGAATATAGGTGCTTCTGCGAGTGTCTTACATAGAAAATACACATCGGTACGATACATACCGTTTCGGTGTTCTCGTAAAAATATCGGCAACTCTGCGCAGAAAACCTAAACATAAGGTAAGTGATAGGCGTAAACGTATACGAATACGTACTAACAATCCATCTAATTTCTTATTTTCTTCTTTATATACTAAAATAAGCAAATAAATCTTACATTGATTACGGCAAAAACATTCTGAAAAGTCATGTTGGTCAAAAATATAAACAAAGCACCATTGATGTTCATTACTCCGTCTTGATCTAACCGTTGATCGAAATAAACGATTCCGACCAATAGAGACACCATCTGGAAGAAACGATAAATATACGTAGCACGTTTTAAAACGAATCCAATTTTGCCTACGATCGATTGCAACGCGGTATTCGTTACAGTAAGCACTTACGACAGTCTGCAACAGGCGGACTTTGATAAGGATCGGTTCCTTAATAACCGATATCCAAGAACGCCATAAAACTGCATGAAATTGTTCGCACCAGCTTGCTTTATACGGCGATTGATTTTTCGAATATTTTGTATCTTGCAGAGAGTCCTCGAATTCGCCGTTTACTGCCTCCGCTTCCAATGCAATCTTAATACCATGATCGCTCTTTTGGAATGTATCGCACACGGTATTTATCGCGTGACGGCAGGATGTCTCCTGCCCCGGCACAACCGCCAACATTTGAACAAAGTAATCAGCCGGGTTGTAATTACTAGGGCAAGCAGCGCCGAGTCTAGAAACATCGTTTCGCTACTTACAACAACTTAGAACTTAGAACAACGCTATTTAAAAAAATGAAAGCACTGATTCGATATACGCAAGTATAGATGTATGCATGTCTGTCGATTACTTACGTCTCGAAAAAGGTGCAAGCTTGCGATGTTGTGCCCATGAAAGCTACTCTGCCTTCGGCCATCAACAAAATTCTGTCGAAGAGAGCGAACAGTTCCGACGACGGTTGGTGCAACGTAACGACGATCGTCTTACCGCGCGCTACGACATCACCGCTATCTCCCATTAACCGTTCTTATACACATACTCGTATATCCAATTTACAATCGAATCTATCTATACGATCGACTTACCAGTTAAAGTTTTCAATACGGAAACCACTTGATGCGCCATAAAAGAATCAAGACCTGACGTAGGTTCGTCGCAGAACATCAACGGCGGATCGGTAAGAACTTCCGATGCGAACGATAGCCTTTTCATTTCACCTCCGGAAAGACCTTTGATCCTACCTGGTTGTCCGATCACCGTATTTTTGCATTTGCCCAGAGCAAGCTGAAAACCACAAAGAACAGCTAGCTCATCGCGCGTTGCAACTGTCATAAATATACACAGGTACACGGGTTTATATACATAGTTATGCACGTATATTTATCTAGATAATATTGTATACCCTCATTCGACGTACCTCGTTGATTACTTGCTGTACTCGATCGAATCTCTGTTCCATAGGTATCCTTCGATCCATGCGAACCATAGCTTGAAACAAAAGATGCTCCTTAACGGTCAAAGTGCCAACGAATAGATCATCCTGTTGCACATACGCTGTTCTCGATGTCAGTATCGTAGAAGATACTCTTCGTCCGTTAGCAGCCATTACACCGGATGCAGTCACCCCAGAACCCGAACGAAACGTCAACGCATTCAGTAACGTTGTTTTACCAGCACCCGATGATCCCATAATTACTAATAATTCGCCTGGATATGCTACTCCACACACTGTAATTTAATTTTAGTCGATCCAATTTTTTGCTCTCTAGAACAATCCTACCTACGTAATTGATTCCCATAGCTTCGCTCAAATTCTAATATTTCCCAATTTTTTCCTTTCAACTTTCGATATCTTAATCAGGTATTTTAATAAGTATATTGATCAATGCGTATATAATTACGATCGTACCGTCCTTCAACAAGTGTCTTCTTTCGATTGGTTTCTTTCTCCTTAAAAGACTGTCCCATGGCTTCTCGTCTCTTTTGGCAGCATACACGTTCAAATCACTCCATGTGTATGTAATTGATTCGTTTTCGATACAACGAGGTATCAACGTCGCTATCAACGGTGTTACCGCTGTACTCGAAGAATGTAAGATGGGCTTTAGTTTGAACGACGATGTATCGGAAGCTGTCTTACACGATGCTGCTGTTTTTCCATTTCCTTCTCCCTATGATCAAACGGGAAAGTGATGCAATTTATAGAAAAGATCTTTAATAGCAAAGTATTATTTCTTTATTTTATCATCCCTATCCCTATCCCTGTATCTTCGATGCTTTTCTATACATTTATTCAGAATCTAAAATTCTTAAAATGAAACGAAAGGAGATAATCCCGGGAGAGCTGTCAAGTACGAAGGAAGCCACGTACATGATCGTAATCTTCGTTCATGTATCTATTCATCGGTCAAGCTATTGTCTGACTGATTTTCTATGTATCTTCTATAAAAAAAAAAGAATAACGCAAAAACTTTGCTAGATTAATATTTTGATTGAATATTTCTTACCATTGAGATCGCATTGTACGAGACCGTTTGTGATTTACTTCCGCTAAAACTAGCAAAGTCTCTCGATGAAATTAGTGGTTCAGTTTCTTCTGTAGCAGTCATATTTTCTTCTCTATTCTGGTTCAATCTCTCATCAATTTCATCTATTCTTCGAATCGTCCTGAGTACCACACGTACCACCGAACATAAATATTATCCCTTTTACGCATTAATGTCTACTATTGTAATCGAACCGGTTTCTACCGGCACCGATCAGTGCACACAACTACAATCCTTTGTTTACCATGCGATTGGGTCTCAAAACAGAATAGATCGATGTAATCTTTCCTTTCGAGGTGCCGCTCGATGCCGGGCATGCAGTTTGAACCTTTGAAACTTTCAAAAGATGGAAGTACGAATATTCGAACGAACGCGCACGTCACTTATAGTTTCTTTTATTACTTGTATTATGCTTCAACTTAATCAGCGTGGAATCGTCGCGCATCGCGAAAACACACTCGATTCGATGCGTTCAACTCGGTGCATGATGACAGTAGAGTTTAGGCGCGAGGTAGCCGCAAACGAAGTATATACATAACATTCTCGGGTTGCCAGTCTCCCACCTCCTGTCTGCATTCGTTGTTCCGTCACCGTCGTTGTGTCAACTTATATAACGCGACTCCAGTGATCCACGAGCTTACCAGCAACGCGACCAATAACGTAGTAAAAGAATCCACACGACGGCCTTGCTCACGTAATTGCATTCGATATAACTATTTTCTCTTATTTCATTTTCATTATTTCGTTTTCATTATACGTGTATGTTCGTTTAAGCTAATTCTCTTATTATTCTCCCTTTCTTTTCCTTTTAATTCTCATCTATGTATATTTATTTGCAAAATTCTGAAATTACACCGTCTAAGGTATAAACATTGTTTCAAAAGATCAAACCCTACACGTCAGCGTACGCATTTATACCTCTTTCCTAGCTTTTCTGTTTATATTCGGTACAAGTAAAATAATTTAATACTGTAAAACAGACATTTCATAGATTTTTTTTATAAAGGTTGTTCGAATAACAAAGAAGAAAAACAAAAGATGAAGAATAACTTCGTTTATTACAATCGATACAATAGTATTCCAGGATTCAGAAATTTCGTGGATTATTCAAAGTTTATTCCAAGCCTTCGACCATTCTTTGTTACAATCAGAAGATTATAAGACTGCTGGTAGAATAGCACAGCCGTGATACTGCAACAATCTTGTCAGGCGAGCAAATTGTCTTGAAACATTCCTTTCAAAGTAACGCCTGCTTATCTCCTGTTTATGAGAATCCTGCGATCGCAATGTCAACCAATGATATGTACTATACACGTATTTCGCTTCTATTTTCCGTCCACTTATCATAAGTGGCAAAAAGGGGGGTGTAGCATATAAATGTACAATAAAGAATCAAACGCCTGTGCGTGCGTAGTATGTGATAATGTGTATGAAATATAGAGAAAGAAATAAAGAGGGAAAGAAAAGGAGTCAGAGAGGAGGCGTGGGGATAAGGATGCGCACGCGTTACGGTTATACGGCAACGAGAAAAATAGTTGCTGGTGATCAACAAAATCTGTCTAATCATTCCATCGTTTACGTCTCTTCTTTACAGCAAACATGTATACTCTTTCCGTCAAGAATCATTCATCATCCAAATCAAGTTTTGCACATTTGAATGATACGATGGCACTTGTTCGTCGATAAGCATGTGCCAATCGAATTCATTCGTTTCAATTTGTTTTATTTTGTTCCGCTCATGTCGTTTTATTGTTTTTCGACATATTATGTGAAGCCCAGTTTAACGAAGTTTTCCACGAATTACAAAGAGCTTCGTCAAATTTACTCCTAAAATGTTTTTGTGCCTCGCTTTCAGACATCTCAAGTACCTATTTATGAACAATCGCATCAAACCTCTAACTAACATATGTACTCTTTCTAAATTCAGAAGGAAAGAAAAAAAACTGATAACGTACCAGAGTATCTCTTAAATAATTAAGATCTTTTTCTGATGATAATTCAGGTAATCCCGTTGATATCATCATAGCAAACAACGATAATATTAGACCTCCATGTTGTCGTAGAACGAGGAAAGCTTGTTCGCAGTGACTCTGAAATCGTTGAAATTCAACTGCTTGACCCTTCTTTGTCTGACCCTTATTTATTACATGTACGAAATCATTGGTCAACACGAAGGGCACGCGTTCACGCCTGAATCCAAATTTCTCTTTAAAGTGTCCAAGTATGTGACCAAAATCAACGTGAAACAATTGACCGGTCTTCTTCACCATTATATTATCCGAATGTCTATCCGCAATTCCGAGAACATACGTAGCCACGCAATAACCCGCGCAGCTTAAAGTAAATTCTTCGATAGCCCTATTCAACGCTGTCTCGGTGTGATTATGGTCTTTCAACCAAGCAAGTAAAGATCCTCGCCTATAGTGATACAAAAATAATTTGAAGAATATAATACAGATTGTGTGTCGTAAAGATACATAATATCTCTATTTGAATATACCTAAAAGCAGCAGTTGCCGAAAAAGTGCCTTTTTCCTTTTGAATATTTGCAATCGTTTCTGCATTTAGAACCACCTCGATCATGCCAACTCTATTTTCCGTTGATATGCAACCGTAAGGATTCATACGTAAATCCAGACCTTCTTTTTTCCACAGCTTATCCATGATTCGTAACATCTGCAGCGTAAGCATATCTTGTCTCAAATCATCTCCATGTTTCAATATCAAGTAAATATCATCACCGAACGGATCAGCATTTTCAAAAACTAACCAAAGTGGCCGCATCTTGCTGTCCATTACTCTACATTTCTCGATTCTGTAAACGATTGATATTTTTGTAAAAAGCCCAATGTAAATAATAAAGTTGCTTAAGGTAATGAATTCTGCGTATCATCTTAATGCAAAATCTTACTTAATGCGTTTCCATCGAAAACTTGGATCCAATGGATTTAAAACGTTTGACAGCGCATCTTGACAATGAGGTTCTTGAATAAATTCTTGAAATCCTTGTAACGTGGCTTTCCGATCTTTTCGCTGTTTTGTTTGTTCAGAAGCACATTTCAATTTGCCCAAACATTCCATTTGTTTAAACAGCGATCGCATATGCTGTTGGCTTCCTCTACAATACGCTTCTAATATTAAACCAAAACGAACTGATACAGCACCCACTTGCATCTCCGATCTAGCAAAGAATGTTCATAAAAGAGAAATAAGTGATTATATAAGGTATAAGTGAACTCGAAGAAATATGATGAGTACGAAATAAAAGAAATGAATCGAATACAAATGGAAAATATACAATACCAACCTAAGATGCCAGAATAAGAAATGACCAATGCTTCGATTGTTGAGAGCGCGTCTCAGTAGAAACTCCGTCAGTTCACAAGATAAATAATTTTCGTGTTTTAACGCTTGTACCAGCTGCAATAGATAAAGGCTCAAATCTTCGTCGCTGACATCCATTAAACAACGCACAGCAAAACTTCGAACATTTTGATCAGCGTAAGCATAATCCAATAATTCAAGTGCCTTTTCGACGGGTAATTTGGGCCACTGTTGCACCAGCGCCGTAGCTTCAGCTACTTCCCTGTATACGTCGAGAATCGGAAAGTAGATTTAAACGTTCTCTTTTTCTATGAAAATGGACGATGTTAAAATAACTCCTATCATTTGGTATTTCGAATATCTAGATTTTCACCTATGATCATTCCATTCCACGCAGTGCAACAATCTGGCCAACAGCGTGGGTATCTCAAGAAGACAGTGATGCCTTAATGTCCACATTATCTTTCTTTCTTGTTCGTGAAGCTCGTGTAGTGGATCTCTATCCGCTAATAATCGAAGTTGCTCGAGTTGTTGAAGCTTACCGACATCAGATTCTTGATCAGGTTCTTCTTGGATCGAACGTTCGGCAGATGATTCCCGTAACTTTCTCGCATATTCCACCATTTTCTCCGGAGTTGGATAAAGAACGGATTTGTCTTTCCCATAACTAATGGAAATACGCAGACAGACAAACAACTCGAATGTATATAGGATAACGGAAGCGGAGTATAGAAACGGAGATTTTTCAAAAAATAAAAAGAAGAAAGGAGAAAGAAGAGAAAGAAAGAATAAAAAGACTTACTTACTTTGGAAATGTCAACATTAAAGCAGCCGCTCTATCTATATGGGGATTTGAGACTACTGTTCCGAGAGGGTGCAGAAGATCGTCGTTTTGCATGTCCTCGGCATACGTCCACGTATAGAGAGTCATTGCTCCCGTTTTTAATTGAGATTTAAAGTCATATATGGTTGTATTCGCCCAGCATAATGGATTTATAAAAAACTCCTGTTTGGTATCTTTAACTAATCTACGACTTTTCAGTCCTTTCGCAGTCTTACTAATTTCATATAGAACAAAACACAGCCTAGCCATTCGCGGTATATCCCGCACTTTTATATCAAACCTCAACGGTTCTTCCCATTCGCAACTTCCGTCAGAACTGACAATAGTTTCTTTAGTCTTCTGGCTTTCACACAGAGATTTTCCACCATGAAAAAGGCCAGCTTGAAGGCCAATCTGTGGAAACGAAAATTAAAGAAGAAATATAAATCAGCTACTGTAAAAGATGATATCTCGAAACAAGTCACGTTTACCGATTACGGAAACGTGATTTATACCTCAACGGTACGATGAGCTGCATCGCAGTTTAATCGTGATATACCATTCACAGTAAAAACAAACGGTTCCTCTATTTTCCAAGCAGATATATGTTTACCCTTCTTACGTAGAGTTAACGTAGAAAAGGAAGGCCTTGTACGTTGTAAGGTATCTACTTCTACGTTCTCTGCAGTACTTTCTTGATCAACACAGACGCTATCTCTATTTAGGGTAACCAATGTAGGAGTAATATCTTTCGCTAAACAATCTTGAATATAACTAAACTGTATTAAAGGATAATCTCCAATTAAATACTCTTCCTGTCCGCAAACCTTCAAAGTAAAATCGTTTGGGTGTCCTTTCGACATTAACGTGTTTGCTCGTTTATTTAAAATAGATACCAATAACTGATATGGCGTCGTAGTGTGTGGTATTTGAAATGTGAAGGCCGTCTGAAATCAAATTGCAGTTGCACGCAAATATTGTACATATGTCCTTTAGGAAGATAAAATAGCTTTTGTCTTTTAACGTTTAGTTTCAAATGTTCCGCTTTTTAATGTATAGGCGGAACGGAACCGGAAATAATTGAAATAAGGATCGAAGAAGTAGAAAGTGGGGGGCAGATGAAGAGAGAGGGAGAAAAGAAATTGAAATAGAAAAGAAAAGCATATCAACAACAGAAGTCTGTGCTTTTTACATACCAACTGTAATTGGAAAGAAACCACAATGAATTGGTTAGGTAAGATAAACAACGTGTGCGTGTGCCGAATGTTGATTTTTCAATAACGTTCGTCGTGTTTAAGTTTGAATGTACAAAAGGGAACTTAACCTTTAACTATGTCGGCACGAGATTCAATGAATGAAGGGTGCAATGAAGAATATATCGGAGATTCTGAAATACTTAATCAGAGTCATTCCTATAATGTATTAAAAGCTGAATACGAAAAATGCAGACAAGAGAATCATGATCTAAAACGGAAACTTCGAGTAAACGAAGCAATGCTACGGGAGGTTCATGAGGCAAATGAAATACTTGAACGTTCTCATGATCAACGAATTTCCGAGAAAAAACAATATATTTTAAAAGTCGACGAAAAGTAAATATACGCAATTTCTATGTAGCAAACAATCGTTTGTTAATCTCTTTTTGCTAGGTTCTTCTTCTATTCTATTTGTTTTTCGTTTTAGACGTCGCACTGTCGCGAAAGAGTATGAAAACACAATTTTGAATCTAGAAACGAAATTAGAGCAACAAGCGGAAGAAATTGAAAAATTACGACAATGTGCTGATCAATGTATAAAGACTGAATGCGAAGCTGTTATCGTAGATCAATTCGCAGATCTTTCTTTAGAAACAGACAACATCTCCTTAAAGAAACGCATCGATGAACTTTTATCGATACTAGAAGAAGAAAGAAAGAAATATGAATACGCGGAAGAATCGATCGCGGAATTAAAATCTCGATGCGACCATTATGAACATTATACTCGAGTGAGGAGCGAATTATTCATGTATTTGATATTGAAAATCAAATTATTTATACCCGTGATCGTAAATCTCATAAAATAAAATGCAAAATCCTTTTTCTATCGATAGAGTATCAAAGAACAACTAGCGGAGAAAGATCAAACTTTGGAAGAAATTCGCGCAGAGCTTTCTTTGAAACGTACAGAGCTGGAATCACTTCAAATGGATCCTGCATGTAAATTGCGCAAAGGTAAGCGCCGATGCAAATTATGCAATTTCATTACTGTCACAGTCTATGTCTCACCTTTTTCTCAGGCAATTCAATATTTGCTGAAGTGGAAGATCGTCGGCAGAATGTAATGAGTAAAATGAATGTATTACGTGAAAAGTACATGGAACTCAAACGCATATGTAAATCACAAATTATGGAGATCAAAAAACTGAGAACAGAACGTGTTGCAACACTTAGGAAGTTGGATAATGACGCAGATCATACATTTACAGAAAATGAGGAATTAATTAAGAAATACAAAAGTAGAATATCAGATCTTGAAAACAAATTGAAAATTGAAATCAAGAAAAATAGTAATTCGAAACAATTGAATTGTGGCGATACATCTTTTAGGTACAAAATGTTAATCAAATTATATTATGAAATTATGAAATTCTGCAATAATCAATATGTTTTAGTTCATTGCTGTCTTTTTGTACTTTCTTGTTTCTATTTTTCTGTTCTATTTTCGAAACTATAGGTACTTTCAATCTCTGGTAGATACTCAGAAAAGAGAAATGGAAGAACTTCGTATAAAAGTTGAAGATCTTTGTACAAAACTTCTGATGCAAGAAGAAACAAAAATGAACATCACCAAACAACTACATTATTGGCGTTACAAAGCTTCCTCTTTGGAGGTAATTGTTTTCATTTTTGGTGCCTATAGAAATGAGAATGATCTTGCGTAACCATTTTTATATTTTTATAGGTTCAAATGTATGCTGTGCAAGCAGAATCGAGATTAGATCTTATGAATGATGCAGAACATGAAGTTTCAATCAAAGATCTCACACATAAGGCAGAACATGAAGTTTCAAATGTACTCAAAGATCTCACACATAAGTATAATACTGGTGCAACAATTGACGAAAAACAATCCACTTCTAACCAAAGAATAAAAAGTTCTGCTCATGCACTTCCATTAAATTATTCTCTTGAAATTGAGCATACTGGTTGTTCGATTGAGAATCCAGAAGAATATAAAACCCACAAACAATTAACAGACAAAGAAAATAGCAACAGTACTAGCAGTGATGTAAAAGTCAAGATTATTACACCAAAAAGATCATGCAAATTTGAACATAACCAAAGTACTAATAACGATGAGAACAAACCTTTCCACTCTGTGGAGAATACAGCCATTAAGAAGAGTAAGGTCTCACCAAGCACAACAGAACATGAATATCCTGTTGTTTACATACCAACTAATTTCAATGATTAATAAAAATTTGTTATATAACATGCATACCCGATATAGAGAAATATTTTAATTTTTATATACAAGTGACAATAAACGTAATAAAGCAACTGTTTTCTTACCTCTGTATTCTCAAATTTAGTGACAAGAACAATATTCCCATCCTTTAATCGACATTCAATATTTTTTGGTATTGTGGCAGTTGGTGCTAATCGGGTAGGAAACTGGTAACGTACTTTTTCCATCCAAGACTTCTTTTGTCTTGCCATTGCAACTTCATCTCCTAAAACTCTCATTTTCCACCTGAAGTCATTCACTTCTGAATTCTTTAAGGCTGTAAACTCGTGTAATCCTTTTCCAATGAGAAGACCAATTTGAGAATCTAAATTTCTATCGCTTTTAACACCTTCACGCTCTATAACTTTAAGCACAGAACAAAATGGTTTTATATCACATAAACGTCTCGTTTCATCTCGTAGTTCTTCTGCTTCTGCATTAGAGTTGATACATGAAAATACATAGGACGGAGCATCTTTTAATGTACCATGAAGAGGATATTTGCTGGCTTCATCCCAGAGGTCCTATGTAAAAATATGTATTGACATTGATATTTTAAGTTACTCTTGTTTATAGCATATAAAAAAACAATATTAGTCTTGTTATGTTTTATTATATTTTTGACCTACCTCTTTAATTTCGGCCAAAGTGATATTGCGATTAGTCTCTAAGGGTATAACGACCCCATTTGGCATTAAACAAGTTAGTTCAACAACTTCTGTGGGTGATTTTGCCCAAAAATTGTAAGTATACGCACTCGGTATATGTACCATCGTGTTAAATCTTCTCTTTAGGATGTAGAAAAATTTAATAAAATACAAAGAACCGTAGCTCAAATGCAATTAATTGAAGAAAAAAACACGAAATGTATCGTGCAAGTCGCATCGCGACCGAAAGTATCCTTTCTCTTTTAAGCAATATGACTTCATTGAAACGTTTGATAACAAGCTGTATAATACAGAAAACAATCATACGATCAACATATCTTTTATATGGATCTTTTTCTTCATTTTTACAACCATACATACGACTGTAAATTTTATTCAACTATGAATTTCGTAAAGTTGTATACTGAGGCTAAATAGTAAACTTGCTTGGTTTTTTTACTAATTGTTATCGATTGTATTTGTAAAGTACAGTCCATCGATATCTATTGTGTGCTTTAATACAAAATGTAACTTTGTTCGACTTGGATCACAACTAATGTCCATACAATCGCTTCTTTCTGTGTACGATACACTACTAGTCAGCCATTATTTTTATAAATGCATTCTACCCACCTACTTACACGTACATTTCAGTATATACGTGTATATCAAAGCAAAATTAGTCTCTTTTTCTATTGGGTCTCATTTCAATCGGATTCTATGATGCTGTTTCTTTAACTTCTTCATAATGCCTTTTAACTTATACTTCTTACTGTATATTTAATTTAATAATCTCATATCATAATACAATATTTCTAGTCCAAATATTGATCATTGTTTAATTTCACTATACAAAATAAAAACATAAATATACGATAATAATCTAAAAGTCCCTACTTGGCTCCGAATTAAAAAAGTTCTAGATGTTGTTATTTGTTAATTCAATTTGACAAAAAGATCTCTAAATACAGATCAATCAATGTGAAACGTGACATACTAATTGTAGAACTTTTTTACCTTTTATTTTGTCTACCCTGCTGGTTACCGATTTATTCGCATGAAAATTATAATATCGTCACTGTATTATCGATTGACTTTCGAGGTTTGCCATTTTACGACGTATATTATGCGCACTTACGTGATATCTACGAATTTTACGTGTCTATAATTCAGTATCAATAATCAGCAGTCGAGGTAGTTGAAACGTATGAATCCCGCGAAACTATATATTGTCGCTTTTCATATATCGTTTGTTGAATTCTTGGTAATATCATCAAAAATTTCATTTGTGTAACCTCTTTATCAAGTAATTATTTGTATCAAAACAAATTTTAGAAGATGTACAGTTTGAGAAGAATTCGTTTCATAAAATTATAACAGACGATTTTAATGTACTCATAACAATTCTTCGACAAATGCTCAATTACAGTGAATGACAATTTATTCTTACTTCTGGCGTCTTAACGGTAACTTTCTTAACGTTCTAAGAAAAAAAGAGAATGAAAATAGAGATCATAGTGTTATCGCGCGTAAATCTTGTGCATTTCCGTATCACATTTTAGTTTCATCAAGTTAATAGATTTCAGAGAATACTGCAAAATTTATAATAATACTTGAGTATACATTATTTAATATATTGTTTTATAGTTTTAGTAAATTTGAATCCGATATAACGATGGATTTTATTATTTCAAAATATTTGTTTTGAACTTTTTTTATTTACTATTATATTGCAGGTGCCAATAAATATTAAAAACAAATTAGGATCGTCCTATTAAGCATGTTTGGTCAAACTGGAAATACCTCTTTTAGTAAGTAAAACGAATTATATCTGTATTTTGTATTCCCTATCTTCTTTTATGTCCTTATGTAAATCCTGTTTTAATTCATCTTTATCATAGGTAGTTTTAATACACCAACGCAATCCAGCCCATTTGGGCAATCTGCGTTTGGTAAACCAATCACTACAACAAGTTTTGGTTCTGGTGCTACACCAGTCTTTGGCAGTGGCAATACTTCTCTCTTTAGTTCAAAGCCTGCAGGTTCTACCACTGGTGGCTTGTTTGGCAATACTACAACTCCACCTGCATTTACTCAACCATCTTTTGGAGGTAGCGATTCATAGATCATTCTACTAGCTGTAATTCAAAAGTATTTATCCATATAAATATTTGTAAAAAATATAAAATATCATTTTGCTAGCATTGATTTATAATTATCAACATACTGTCTTTCGTCTTTTTTACTGATCCTTAAATACAGTTAATAATTTGATCAACATAATGAATATAGTAAAAGTTTAAATTTTGTTATGTCTGTATATTTTTCTTGATTTGCAATATGATCGAATTTTATTTGTGTAAATGAAAATTTCAGGTAACGAATTGTTGTTATACTAAAATTTTCTTTTCTATAGGGTTTGGTACAACAAATACAAATACCAATTTATTTGGCTCCCAGCAGAATGCAAGTACAAATCTTTTTGGTACAAACACTGCAACGTCAGCATTTGGTCAATCGAATAAACCAGCTGGATTTGGTTTTGGTACCACATCTGGTACAAATTTATTTGGGCAACCCCAACAATCAGCTCAGCAAACCACACCTTTTGGGCAAAGCAGTACCACTGGAAATACAAATTTATTTGGTGCAACACCTGGTATGCTTATAATTTATAGTTATATAAGCTATAAGAAAGATCTATTCTACTATTTGATCTAGAAAGACAGATTTGAGAAGAATCTCATTCTAGGTTTTGGCAATACGAACACAGCAACCACAAGTATAACTGGTACTGTCGTTAAATTTGCTCCTATGATTACTACCGATTCCATGTCCAAGAATGGTATATCTCATACTATATCGGTGAGACATTGTTGCATTGCGACAATGAAAGAATATGAATCAAAGTCTTACGAAGAGTTACGTTTTGAAGATTATTCTGTGGGACGAAAAGGTAAAAATTATCACGATCTACTCTAACTACATAATCCAATTAATTTAAATTTTTACATATCTATAATAATATTCTCCTGATACTTAAACATGATATTATATATGTCGAGTGATTACGAACAATACGAATGCGTGTGCGCGAGTGTTAGTATGCGCGGTTGACGCACAGAGTCGCGTGAAGATTTAACTGACTCTATAAGATGGACTCTATCAGAGTGCTGTGTTATTGATGAGCAAGAAAGTTTTAACTAAATGTGTTGTGTTCTCTATTCGATTACACGAATCCTACATATATCATGTTATTTGTGTTTCCTTTGATGCTTAGGACCCAGTACAGGAATCTTTGGTGCACCAGCACAACCTTCACCTTTTGGTAATGCAGGGGCAGGTACTAGTACTGCAACAACGGGTAAAATATTCTAATGCAAATTAGTTATTGCATATTTATTAGATATTATACTTCAGGACTAAATAGCTTAACGTTTATTCTTAAAATTGAACTATTCCTATTGTTTATCTCCTCGATAATTGTTCCATATTTTAAATTAGGCTTTGGTGGAATGAGCGCTGGTTTTGGAGCGACCACACAGTCTGGCTCAAGTGGTCTCTTTGGAAAGCCTATAAGTACTTTTGGTACACCCTCGACAACAACAACAAATAATTTTGCTTTTAATTCTACTCCAAGCACTAATCTGTTTGGTACTAATACCCAGAATAAACCATTTGGTAGTAAGTATCTAATTTTCCAAATACCATTGGTAATTTTTGTTGTTGCTAATGTCACTTTAGAATTACTATATCGGTGTCGGTAAACACGTCTGTATAAATTATTTATATGCGCAAAATACAACTAGTCTTATCTACAGCAGCAGCTCCAACCCCACTTTTTGCAACCAGCAATACTAACCAAACTGCTGGTACAGGTTTCGGTGGCATTAATACGGGTCAAAATACTGCTTTCGGCTCCGCATTTGGTTCAACGCAACCGAATCAGGTAATACAAAGAAGAAATGAGAGAAAATTTTTATTAACCATCAATCATAACCGTCGATTGTAATTGTATTCTGATCGATGTTAACATTCTTATATTTATCTTCTTACAGAGTATTGGTCTATTTAACCAAAACAAATCAGCTTTTAATGCACCTTCCACATCGTCTAGCACTGGGTTTTCCACTTTTGGTCAGACACCAATGAGCAATACGGGTACACCTTTATTCTGTTCTAAATCAACTGGAACGATAGGTTTCGGGGTAAATTCGACTTTCGGTTCGACTGCACCATCGACTTTTGGAACTGCACCAGGCTTCACTGCAGGTCAAAATTCCGGTACTTCGTTGTTTAATACACCTTTTAAGCCTGCAGGACAAACATCTGGATTTTCTTTTGGTTCAACTTCTACACCATCGTCCGGACTCGGTAAATTATTTATATGCTAGTCTTTAATGTGACTATCAATGCATTACGACAATTTCAAATTTCAGTAGCCTTATATTTATTTTGTTTTATAAAGTTTATCTGTATATAATTTTCCAATAGAATAGTAAATTGAATAAAAATGTTGTTGAATATAAATTTATTTTATAGGTACAAATACGGGTTTAATGTTGGGTAGTGGCTCTACTTTATTTGGTCAGCAAAAATCAAGCGGTTTGTTCGGGAACAGTGGCAATAATGCACCATTTAATACATCGGGGTCGTTTGGATCTTCAACTTTTGGAAATAATACAAATGTAGGAGCGGGTATTGGGACTGGATTACTCGGAGCTGGGTATTACATCGAATTTTTGACTATTTTTATTCACATCGATCACGCGATTGAAAGTATTTTAATATGTTTTGTATCTTATCATTATAGAAATACTACGAACCAAGTCAAAAGTTCCGGAACTGTGCCGGTGCATCAACAAATTTTAGCTTTGGTGTCTGCACCTTTCGGCGATTCACCGTTATTAAAAAATCTTTTACCAGTAAGTAGTTTTTAATATGTATGACTGAGAACTTATTTGAGAACTTATTAAGGCACATTTAAGTGATCTATAAATATTATTCGAATATGACATGACTTTAGGCTTCCGGTAAAACAGAAGAGTTATTAAAACCGGCAAACGCGCCATCCAAATTAATGAATGGTCAACAGTATAAGGTTACTGCTGATAATAAGTCTCCGAAAATCAAGGCCAAAGTTGTTACTCCTGCACAGTTATCTAAGGTAAAATATCGATGTAATAAGAATGTTTATGTAATTGAAACTTTCTCCGCTCATAACTTACATGTATCATACATATGTGTAATGAAATTTTGTAGAAGTCAATGTTCGAAGGTCTTGAAGAGGAAGATCCACTCTCGGAAGCATTTCAGCCTCGTCCAAATGCAAAGCGTTTGGTACTACGTCCGAAATCCATATCGAACTCAATAGTTCCATCGCCCACAGAAAGTTCACAAACTGTAGGGAGAAACTTACAATCTTCCGGAAAAGGAGAAGAGAAATCATCTGTAACAAATACATATATCGAAAATACAACTATCGAAACTGTAGATAAAGAAAATCATAGTCAAGATAATAATCGACAATTAGTAAACGATCGAAGATCATCTTTGTCTTGGTTGAAAACGAGCCTTCCACGAAATGCAAAAAATTTAGACGAAGAATCATACGAGGCTCAACGGTCGCTATTTTCTAGTCCGAACGCATTGTCCGAAGAGATGATAAACAATACTGTTACTGAATTGCGACCTTATGCTAACGCCAATTCATCAAATCAAAAGTGCTCTGAAATTAATACATCTGTGGATACGTCTTTAAAGAATTCATCTCTCGTTGATAAAACATGTACGGACATTGTGACTCAAAACTCTGATTCGAGTCAAGAATTGGACGAAAATTCCTTTTCGACGTTGCAAACTTCAAACTGGAAACCAAACGCGGCTAAAGTAACACTGAAACGTGCTGGTTACTATACAATTCCGCCGCTTGATAAATTAGACGAGTATGTTCGCGGTGAAACGTGTATTGTACCAAACTTCACTGTTGGGCGTGAAGATTATGGGAATGTGTATTTCCCTGAATCGTTTGATATATATGGCTTGAATTTAGACGAAATTGTACATTTTCGACACAAGGAAGTCATCATTTATCCAGATGATGAGAAGAAACCACCTAGTGGAGAAGGATTAAATCGTAAAGCACAAGTTACTTTAGACCAAGTATGGCCACACGATAAATCTCTACATAAGCCTATTACCGATCCGCATCGTTTAGCTGCGATGGATTACGAAGAAAAATTACGAAGAGTGTCAGCGAAACATGATACTAGATTCTTAGAGTATCGACCTGAAACTGGTTCATGGGTTTTTAAGGTAGCTTAAATCCCAAGCAGTTTTATAATCTTTCTAATCTCATATTCATATTTCTGTCATGGTTATATATCGTTTCAGGTAGATCATTTTTCTAAATATGGCCTAAGCGATTCAGATGAAGAAGATAATAATGTCCCTACAGCGAATGACACGAAAAGATTAAAATTGTGCGCAACTCAGCAAAAATGTGCAACCAAGCAGGAGCAATCAAAAGTAGTTTCAGTAAGACTGTTTTACTCGTTAATTACACAAAAATTGGAGTCCCTACACGATCCAAATTTTTACAATCAATTTCTTGTTTTTAATTAGAATAAAGATACTTCCAAGGCCAATGATTTAAAAACAGCGAATACAGACTATTCAGATTTAGATACACGTGGACTTCTCTTGGAAGCAATTGTCTCACGTCGGTCGTTTAGAACAGGTGCGTGAGATGTATAACTTTACATTCAATTCGATTACGAGTAATTCTATTGTATTTATTGTTACTATACTGTACGAAAAATTCTTTTTCAATAGATCAGAATCGTGAAAAACAACTACCGATAAGTCCAACTGGTGAGAATGCTCGCATTTTGGGTACAGACAGTCATAAACTGCAATTAATGAAGGCCAGCTTCTTTGATGGCAGCGACGAAGAGATTAACGAGGCTTATGATCAAGGTAAACTCTGATCGTGTTAAGATTATATTATTAATCTTTTAATTTATATAATGATGTTTATTCTTATTTAATATTGGAATATTATTACTATTTTAGAATCGAATCGCGCGTTATTTCTTCCCGATCGTAGAAGTTCTTTGCGATGTTTCACCAATACGCCACAAAAATTAGATGAAGATCAAAACTACGAACCAATTTACAGTCCGATGTTACGATCTAATTTGGCAATTCATCGGACGCCAACTATTGCTTATGAAGAATCGACCCTTTCGAAGACAGGTAATATCAGGTTGTATGCAAGATTAATATTTTGTACATTGTACAAGTTACAAGGGAATCAATTTGTGCTATAGATTCCAAATTGGAACGCTCGATGGACATCGTTGTTAAGACATCAACGATATATGAAAAAGGTTTGCCGGATCCTTCGATAACTCCGGTGACTACAATTCTTCGATGTATTTCTGAAGTGATTCCGTTATCAAAATCTATTATACATAAACTGGAATCTCGCTCTGTTGCTGATATTGGTAAGCAGCTTTTATCACATTCGTATTTATTAAGAATTCGTGTAGATAATGTAAATAATTATATGTTATTCCTATGTATTAATTTAGGCATACAAATGGGAAGGAGGTTTAAACCAAGCTGGGGACGTGGTTTAACATTACTTACATTGAGTACGAAGAAACAGGCTGACGATGTACTATTAAATAATTCTTTTGAACAAATTGGATCTTACGTATGTGGTCGTTCTCCAGAAGATACAACATCCGTTGGGATAGTCCAACGTATACAAATTTTGGGTGGTAGTGGAACCGGCGAAGAACGCATTAAGACATTCAAAGTAAGTTTCATTTTTAAGTAGTTACATTATTTAGAATTAGACATTTTAATATTTATACTTTTATTTTCATTCTTTGTAACGTCATTTAAGGAAAGTATAGAAGGTCATCTAAAAATTCAGCTGTCACATCGTGTAATGAATCCAGATGGAGACTGTCTAATTTTTGACGTAGATACAGATATTAATAAGGCGAGCATGGCTTTACACGCACATTGTAGTTTAGCCGAAGAATTTGCGGAACAGTTTGCCACAGATTCCTTTGCTTCCTATGTTGCTAACGTTTGGAAACTCTGTGTAGCTCTTTGGGGAAATTTACCTGATGTAAACGTTGCCGCAGGTATGTATAATATGTATGTTAATTTATAACTTGATCGTTTAATTTTTAAAATGTATTATAATTCAAATTCAAATATAATATAATTTCTTCCTCCATCCCCTCTTTCGTTTATCTTTTCTCCTCTATCTGTAATCTTCCTTCCTCCGTTTTTTTTTTCATATATTTTTTGTTCCTGATATACGTCTGATATACTTATGAAGAAATTATGTAGAATACGTAACGAGCACATTCTTGTGTGTTTCATTATTTTAGAAAATTCAGAAGAGCATAGCGTCGTAATTGCGCGGCGAGAGGCAATCGGGGAATGGTTAAGAAACGTTATACGAAAAACTCTCGTGTTGGAGGATACTGATATTAATTATGAAACAAAGATATTGCTTTTACTATCTGGTATGTGTACCTGATAAGTATTGTATGCAATTATATAGAATTTCTGTCTTCTTTTCGACTTATTTTTCTATCGTCGTCTATTTGAAATTGCAGCTTTCGAATTAGAAGAGGCGTGTAAAATTGCAAGAGAAATGGGTGATCATTGTTTGGCCTTATTGATGGCGCAGCTGTGCAGTGGAATGCCAATAAAGGTATTAACACAGCAGCAAATTGCATTATGGCAAAATGCCGGTGTTGATGAAAACCTCTCGTTAGATCGGCTAAAGCTTTTTGCATTGGTGGCGGGTGAACCACCTAGTAAACATTGTCCAATCAATGTGTGTGAAGGTTTCGATTGGAAGAGATCGTTAGCTGTTCATTTGTGGTAAACATCAAATTTTCATAACATGATACAGTCATTTTTCTATTTTCATTAAAATATTACAATATACGTATATCCATATATTATATCGTTCGTGTATGGTGCAGGTATTTTTCATCTCCGACTGCTTCTATAAGAGACATATTAGACATTTACGAGGCCTCCTTCGATACAACCAAGACAAATGACGTTTATACGTCGATACCGAAACCCGAATACAAAGGAAACGATTTCGAACTTGAAATAAATAATGGGAAACCAATATATGATCTCTGTTTTCATCTTTTGAAGTTATTTTGCACTGGCAATCATACGTTAGGTGAATTATTGAATCCAGCAACACACACTGCTGATCCAATGGATTACAGACTCAGGTAATCGATCAATTTCTTTTCTGACAATTTCAAATTCAGTTTAATTTCGAATAATTAATAATCCGAAATAATTAATAAATAATTAATAATAATCCGAAATAAATTAATTTGATCGCAGTTGGCTGATGCAGCAAGTACTTTTAGCTTTGGGTTATTCACATCTTTCGGAACATGTTGCCATTTTGACACATGTTAATTTTGCTACACAATTAGAAGCATATGATCTCTGGCATTGGGCTATATTCGTAATGTTACATTTAAAAGATGCCGCAAAGAGGAAGACTGCGGTAATGAATTTATTGCAACGACATGTCGAAATAGACGATGCTAGCGATTGTCCTGATTTTATCGAGCGAGAAACGTTTTTACGGGAAGAATTGGGTATACCTTCGATTTGGATTCACCAT